>NW_004443938.1:35220479-35270233 GCF_000243295.1 Trichechus manatus latirostris
CATTAGTCCTTTGGACTAATCTTTCCCTTGTGTCTTTGGTTTTCTTCATTCTCCCTTGCTCCAGATGGAGTGGGACCAATAGAGTATCTCAGATGGCTGCTCAAAAGCTTTTAAGACTCCAGACACTACTAACCAAAGTAGAATGTAGAACATTTTCTTTATAAACTATGTTACGCCAATTGAGCTAGATGTCTCCCAAGACCATGGTCCCCAGCCCTGAGCCCAGTAATTTGGTCCCTCAGGGAGTTTGGACGTGTCTCTGAAGCTTCTATGACCTTGCTTTGGTCAAGCTGTGCTGACTTCCCCAGTATTGTGTACTGTGTTACCCTTCACCAAAGTTACTACTTATCTATTGTCTAGTGTTTTTCCCTCCTCGCTCCTCCTCTTCCTACCAAAAAAAAAAAAAACCCAAAAAAACAAAAACCACATTGCCATGGAGTCAATTCCAACTCATAGCTCCCCTCCCTAGTAATCATCAAAGATAGTTTCTTTCTGTGTGTAAGCCTTTTCATGAGTTTTTATAATAGTGGTCTCATACAGTATTTGTTCTTTTGTGATTGACTTATTTCACTCAGAATAATGCCCTCCAGATTCATCCATGTTGTGAGATGCTTCCCAGATTCATCATTGTTCTTTATTGTTGTGTAGTAGTCCATTTGTGTATATACCATAGTTTGTTTATCCATTCATCTGTTAATGGGGACGTACGTTGTTTCCATCTTTTTGCTATTGTGAACAGTGCTACAATGAACGTGGGTGTGCATGTCTATTCGTGTGACGGCTCTTATTTCTCTAGAATATATTCCTAGGAGTGGGTTTTCTGGATCATATGGTGTTTCTATTGCTAGCTTTTTAAGGAAGTGGCATATCATTTTCCAAGATGGTTGTACCATTTTACATTCCCACTAGCAGTGCGTAAGAGTTCCAAGCTCCCCACAGCATATCCAACATTTGTTATTTTCTGTTGTTTTGATTTGGGCCAGTAATGTTGGGGTAAGATGGTATCTCATTGTAGTTTTGATTTGCATTTCTCTAATGGCTAGTGATCTTGCGTATTTCCTCCTGGGTCTGTTAGCTTTCTGAATGTCTTCTTCCGTGAAGTTTCTGTTTATAACCTTTGCCCATTTTTTAAATGGATTATCTGTCTTTTTGTTGTAGAGGTGTTGGGTTTTCCTATGGATTTTAGAGATTAGACCTTTGAAGGATTTGTCATAGCCAAAATTTTTTTCCCAGTCTGTAGGTTCTCTATTTACTTTTTTGGTGAAGTCTTTTGATGAGCATACGTGTTTAATTTTTAGAAGATCCCAGTTATCTAGCTTATCTTCTGGTGTTTGTGTATTGTTAGTTATGATTTGTATGCTATTTATGCCATGTATTAGTACTGAAGGAAGAAGTCCAAGCTGCACTGAAGACACTGGTGAAAAACAAGGCTCCAGGAATTGATGGAATACCAACTGAGATGTTTCAACAAATGGATGCAGTGCTGGAAGTGCTCACTCATCTATGCCAAGAAATTTATAAGACAGCTACCCGGCCAACCAACTGGAAGAGATCCATATTTATGTCTATTCCATAGAAAGGTGACACAACAGAATGCGGAAATTATCAAACAATATCATTAATATTATACATAAGTAAAATTTTGCTGAAGATCGTTCAAAAGAGTTTGCAGCAGTACATCAACAGGGAACTGCCAGAAATTCAAGCCAAATTCAGAAGAGGACGTGGAATGAGGGATATCATTGCTGATGTCAGATGGATCCTGGCTGAAAGCAGAGAATACCCTAAAGATGTTTACCTGTGTTTTATTGACTATGCGAAGGCATTTGACTGTGTGGATCATAACAAATTATAAGTAACATTGTGAAGAATGGGAATTCCAGAACACTCAATTGTGCTCTTGAGGAACTTGTACATGGATCAAGAGGCAGTCGTTTGAACAGAACAAGGGGATACTGCGTGGTTTAGTCAGGAAAGGTGTGTGCCAGGGTTGTATCCTTTCACCGTATTCAATCTGTATGCTGAGTAAATAATCCAAGAAGCTGGACTATATGAAGAAGAACAGGGCATCAGGCTTGGAGAAAGACTCATTAACAGCCTGCAATATGCAGATGACACAACCTTCGATTTTAAGCAGTTATTGAGGAAGATCAAAGACTACAGCCTTCAGTATGGATTACACCTCAACATAAAGAAAACAAAAAGTCTCACAACTGGACGAATAAGCAACATCAGGATAAACAGAGAAAAGACTGAAGTTGTCAAGGATTTCATTTTACTTGGATCCACAATCAACACCCATGGAAGCAGCAGTCAAGAAATCAAACTAGGCATTGCATTGGGCAAATCTGCTGCAAAAGACCTCTTTAAAGTGTTAAAAAGCAAAGATGTTACCTGGAAAACTAAGGTGCGCCTGACTCAAGCCATGGTGTTTTCAATCACCTCATATGCATGTGAAAGCTGGGCAATGAATAAGGATGACCGAAGAAAAATTGACACCTCTGAATTATGGTGTGGGCGGAGAACATTGAATATACCACGAACTGCCAAAAGAATGAACAAATCTGTTTTGGAAGAAATACACCCAGAAAGCTCCTTAATAGCGAGGATGGTGAAACTTTGTCTCACATACTTTGGACATATTATCAGGAGGGAATCAGTCCTTGGAGAAGGACATCATGCTTGGTAAAGCAGAGGGTCAGCGAAAAAGAGGAAGAACCCTCAATGAGATGGATTGACATGGTGGCCGCGACAATGCGCTCAAGCATAACAATTGTGAGGATGGCGCAGGACGGGGCAGTGTTTCATCCTCTTGTGCACAAGGTTGCTATGAGTCAGAACCGACTTGAGGGCACCTAACAACAACAACAGTTGGGGCCTCTAGCATTGACCCTATTTTTTCTTCTATGCTCTTTATAGTGTTTGGCTTGTATTTAGGTCTTTGATTCACTTTAAATTAGTTTTTGTGTATGGTGTGAGGTATGGGTCCTGTTTCATTTTTTTACAGATGGACATCCAGTTTTGCCAGCACCATTTAATTGACTTTGGGTCTTTGTTGAAGATCAGGTGACCTTAGGTGGATGGATTTATATCTGGGTTCTCGATTCTGTTCCACTGGTCAATGTGTCTGTCATTGTACCAGTACCAGGCTGTTTCGACTACTGCAGCTGTATAGCAGGTTCTGAAGTCGGGTAGTGTGAGTCCTCCTACTTTATTTTTTTTCTTCAATAGTGCTTTACTTCTCTGGGGCCTCTTTCCTTTCCATATATAGTTAATGAATAGTTTTCCCATCTTGTTAAAGAATGCTGTTGGTATTTGGATGGGGATCGCATTGTATCTGTAGATTGCTTGGGTAGAATTGACATTTTCACGATGTCGAGTCTCTCTATCCATAAGCATGTTACGTTTTTCCATTTGTGTAGGTCTCCTTTGATTTCTTTCAGTAGCGTTTTGTAGTTTTCTTTGTATAGGTGTTTTACATCCCTGATTAGATTTATTCCTAAGTATTTTATTTTTTTTAGGCGCTATTATAAATGGTATTGCTTTCCTGATTTCCTTTTCATAGTTCCCTTTTATTGGTGTATAGGAATCCAACTGATTTTTGTATGTTGATCTTGTATCCTGCTACTCTGCTGAATCTTTGTACAAGTTCCAGTAGTGTTCTTGTGGAATCATTTGGGTTCTCTATTTATAATATCATATCCTCTGCAAATAGGGACAGTTTTAATTCTTCTTTACAAATTTAGATGCACTTTATTTCTTTTTCTTGCCTTATTGCTCTGGCTAGGACTTCAAGTACAATGTTAAATAGGAGTGATGATAAAGGGCATCCTTGTCTTGTTCCTATTCTCAGGGGGAGTGTTTTCAGCCTCTCTCTGTTAAGAATGATGCTGGCTGTTGGTTTTGTATAGGCACCCTTTATTATGTTGAGGAATTTCCCTTCCATTCCTATTTCATTGAGAGTTTTTATAAGGAATGGGTGTTGGACTTTCCTGAATGCCTTTTCTGAATTAACTGAGATGATTATGTGATTCTTTTATTTATGTGGTGGATTACATTCATTGATTTTCTAATGTGTAATCATCCTTGCACACCTGGTATGAATCCCACTTGGTTGTGGTGTATTATTTTTTTGATGTGATGCTGAATTCTACTGGCTAGAATTTTGTTGAGCATTTTTGCCTTCATATTCACGAGAGAGTACTGGTCTGTAGTTTTCTTTTTTGTGGTGTCTTTGCCTGGTTTTGGTATCAGGGTTATGCTGGCTTTGTAGAATGAATTTGGAAGTATCCTTTCCTTTTCTACGTTCTAAAATAATTTAAGTAGTACTGGTGCAAGCTCTTCTCTAAATGTTTGGTAGAATTCTCCAGTGAAGCCATCTGGGCCAGCGCTTTTTTTAAATTAGCTTTTCAATCTCTTCTCTTGTTATGGAGCTGTTCAGATTTTCTACCTCAGTATGTGTTAGTTTAGGTAGTGTATTTATAGAAATTTGTCCATTTCCTCAGGTTTTCAAATTTGTTGGAGTATGGTTTTTCATAGTTCTCTTTATGATCCTTTTTATTCCAGTTGGGTCTGTTGTAATGTCCTCCATTTCATTTCTTATTTGGGTTATTTGTATCCTCTCTTCTTTTTCTTTTGTCATTTGGCCAATGGTTTCTCAATTTTAGCGATCTTTTTAAATACCAACTTTTGGTTTTGTTGATTCTTTCTATTGTTTTTCTATTCCTATTTCATTTATTTCTGCTGTGATCTTTATTATTTCTTTTCTTCTGGTGGCTGTGGGCTTCTTTTGCTGTTCTCTTTCTATTTGTTCGAGTTGTACAGCTAATGTTTTGATTTTGTCCTTTTTTTTGTTTTTTTTGATGTGTGCGTCTATTGCTATAAATTGACCTCTTAGCGCTGCCTTTGCTGTGTCCCAGAGGTTTTGGTATGATGTGTTTTCATTCTTGTTTGAGTCTAGGAATTTTTTATTCCATCTTTGATTTCTTCTATTAACCAGTGGTTTTTATTCAGTTTCTATGTATTTTTTTCCCTTGCTCTTCCTATTATTAATTTCTATTTTTATTCATTGTGATCAGAGAAGATGCTTTGTATTATCTCAATGTTTTCAATTTTGTTGAGAGTTGCTTTGTGGCCTAAGATGTGGTCTATTCTGGAGAATGTTCCATGTGCATTGGAAAAGAATGTGTACTTTGCTGCTGTTGGGTGGAGTGTTCTATATATGTCTATGAGCTCAAGTTGGTTGATTGTGGCATTTAGATCTTCTGTACCTTTGTTTAGTTTCTTTCTAGATGTTCTGTCCTTTACTGAGAATGGTGTGTTGAAGTCTCCCGCTATTACTGTGGAACTGTCAATTTCTCTTTTCAGTGTTGTATTTTGGGGACTTGTCATTGGATGCATAGATATTTATTATGGTTATGTCCTCATGGTGAACTGTCCCCTTTAATCATTACATAGTGTCCTTCCTTGTCTTTTATGGGGGATTCTGTTTTATATTGTTGCTCCTGCTCTTTTTGGTTGCTATTTGCTTGATATATTTTTTCCTTTGATTTTCAATATATTTGTGTCTTTGTTTCTAAGGTGTGTCTCTTGTAGACAGTATATTGATGGGTCCTGTTTTTTCAATCCATTCTGTCACTGTCTCTTTATAGGTGCACTTAAGCCATTTACATTTAGTGTGATTATTGATAGGTGTGAGTTTATTGCTGTCATTTCGTAGTGCTTTTTCTGTGGTGCTGACGTTTTCTTTGTTCCCCTTACTCTCCTGTGCTGAATTCCTTTTGTTTGTGGATTTTTTCCCCCTTTGGTTTCATTCATTTTTGTAGATTTTATGTTTACTGAGACCTTATGTTTTTCTTCTTTATTTTAATGAGTAGGTTTGTAACCTTTCTTTGTGGTTACCTTGAAATTTACCCCTGTCTTCCTAAATTCAAGCCAGTCTTTTATTACCTGATATCACCTTGACTTCTTCTCCATTTGAAAGTTCTATACCTACACCAATTTATTTCCTCTTTTATTGTTCTGACATTGTCATCATTTACAGACTGACCACTCTGGTTCCCTGTTGTAAATCTTTTAGTTTTGTTTTATTCTTCAGAGTTCATTACCTAGGTTGGTATCTGGCTGATGCTATCTTGAATCCTAGATTCAGGCTGTTTTCTGATGTTGTTGGTTCTCTAAATGAAGGACTCCCCTTAATAATTCTTGTAAGTTTGGTTTGGTTTTTTACATATTCCCTTAATTTCTGTTTATCTGGAAATGTCCTAATTTCGCCATCATATTTGAGCAGAAGTTTTGCAGGATATATTATTCTTGGTTGGCAGTTTTTTTCTTTTAAGATTTTATGTATGTTATCCCATTGTCTTCTTGCCTGCAAGGTTTCTGCAGGGTAGTCAAAGCTTAGTCTTATTGTCTCCCCTTTGTATGTGATTTTTCATTTTTCTCAAATTGCTCTCAGGATTCTTTGTCTTGGTTTTAGCGAGTGTGATTATGATATGCCTTGGTGATTTTCTTTTGGGGTCTATCTTATATGGGGTTCATTAAGCTTCTTGGATGGATGGCTTTTCGTCTTTCATGATATTAGGGAAGTTTTCTATCAACTAATCTTCAGGGATCCTCTCTGTGTTTTCCGTCTTTTATCCCTGTTCTGGAACTCTGATCACATGCAAATTTTTGCTTTTGATTGTATCTCACATCATTCTCAGGGTTTCTTCATGTCTCTTCATTATTTTGTCTGATTTTTCCTCATACAAAGTTGTATCCAAGGGTTTGTCTTCAATTTCTCTCATCCTGTCTTCCATTGTGTCAAATTTGCTCCTAAAACTTTCTATTGCGTTATTTATCTGTTGGATTTCTAATTGTTGTTTTTGTATGATTTCTAGTTGTTTATTTTGACATTTTGTTCCTGTATTATTTTCCTGAATTCTTCCATTTCTTTGTCTGTGTTTTCCCTGATTTTGCCTGTATTTTCCAAGATTTTGTCTATTTTTCCCTATTTTTGCCTGCATTTTCCTTCATCTGTTAGAAAACCCTGAATATTAGAGTTCTGAATTCCCATCAGGTAGTTCCAGTGCCTTTTCTTCTACCAGAATGTCATCTGGGTTTTATTTTGGTCGCTTTCTGGAGCCATCCTGTCCTTTTTTTTTTTTTTTTTAATAGGTTTTGATATTGTCTGCTGTCTCTGGGACATTCAGGAATTATTTTCTTTGTTTATTGATCGTAGATTTGATTGTTTCATCCTGCTGTTTTGTTTTATTTGTTTGTCTTGGCAGGCAGCCTGGGTGTGTTCTGTTGCTTGCCTGCCTGTTGGCACGATACCTCTCACCAACTTGTCCAGGTGGGCAGGGCCAGTGCAGGAGGGCAGGGCCAGTGGGGGTGGAGGGGTGGGGATGGTTAGTGTGTGGCATAAACTGGGGCCAATTGGGTGGGGCCAGGGTACACTGCAGGGCAGGGCCCAGGGAACTGCATCAGTGCCACTCAGTGGTGTGGCATTCTGTGCAAGATGCAGATAGGCAGGAGGAAAAGGAGAGGATGTGATGTGCAGAACTAAGTGGGTGGCTGAAAGAAGAGAAAGAAGAGACAGAAAAAAAAGCTAGAAAAAATCAAAAAACAAAAGAAGGAAAAAAGAAAAAAAAACAAAATTTATAAAATAGCAGCATGGTAGGATTTGATGGGTGGGGGCCGGGCAGATCTGGTGAGGCTGTGTGCCAGTGGCTCTCTAGCTGAGCAGTGTGGCTCAGCCTGTTGAGAAGGGGTGTGGGTGGTGCATAGGGCTAGGTAGGCTGAACAAAGGAAAGGAAAGAGGGAAAAGAGAGAAAAAACCAATCAATGAACAAACAAAAATAAATAAAATAAAAAATAATTTACAGAAATAAAAACAACAACAAAAATATGACGGTGGTGGTGCTGTTGGGGGCAGGGTGGAATTGGGGAGGTGGTGAGCTGATGTCTCTCTTACCAGGTGGCACAGCGCAGCCTATCAGGAAGGGGCAGAGGCAGCACAGGGCCTAGGTGGAAGGGAGAAGGAAAAGGGAGAAGGGGAAAGATAAACAAAAAATACGGTGCTGAGGGAGGTGGCCTGTAGGGGTGGTACATACCCGGGGAGGCTATGTGCCAGAGACCCTCCAGCTGAGTGGTACAGCACAGCCTGCCAAGGGGGTGGTGGTGGCATACAGGGGTAGGTTGGTGAGAGAAAGGAAAGGAAGAGAGAGAGAAGAAACAATAACAATTAAAAAGAAAAATGAAAAATAAAGAAATAAAACAGCGCTGAGGGAGCTGGTTGGTGATGGTGGCATAGACCTGGGGAAGCTGCATGCAGTGACTCCAGCCGAGTGGTGCAACATGGCCCTTTGAGAAGTGGCAGGGGTGGTGTACAGTGCTGGGTAGGCAGGAGAAAGGGTGGGAAGGAAAAAAGAGAGAAGAAACAGAAAAAAAAAAAGCACAAAGCAAACAAACCAAAAAAGTCATAGCCTGTCATGAAAGGGAGAGGATGGCACATGAGGCTAGCTGGGCAGGAGAAACGAAAGGAAGGAAGGGAGAGAGAGAAAAGCAACAAAAAAAAAAAGCAAAAATAAATAAATAAATAAAACTAACAAATGAAAAAATGGCACCGAAGGGGCTGGCCAGTGGGGGTGGGGCAAACCCTGGCAGCAGTGAGCTGTTATCTCTCCAGGCGGAGCGACCTTGGCCCATTGGAAAGTGGCAGGGCCCTTGTATAGGGAAGAAGGGTATGGAGTGGGAAAGCGTGTACTCCTGGTTACTGGATGCTCTGTCTCCTGTTGGGAGCTCTGTGATGCTGCCTTCTCGTATTCCCTGTGGGCATTTCTTGGTGGCTGTAGTCCAAGATGGCGAATCTGTGCCATGTTAGCTGGTAGGGAACCTCCACTCCATAACTCTCCTCGTTATCTGTTCTCTGTCAGTTTCTTATTCCATTGGGTGCTTGATGGAGTTCTTTATTCCTTCATTTGATGCTTAGGGTTCCAGGATGGATGTTTGTATCGTTTTACTTAGTTTTTCAGGTCTTTGCTGCAGTGGGATGGCATGGTGCTTCTGTCATGTTGGCTCTCTGTACTGCAAACAATTTTTAGGTAGGAAGCTAGGCAAATCACAACTATCTTTTCCAAACCCACCAATCCATCACTTCAGCCCCAAAACTTCTTCTAGTTCTTCTATAACTTGAGAGTGTTTCCATTTTTCCTTTCCTAGATCAGCACTGTATCATAATTTTAGGGCTGAATTCTAGACTAGGAGATAGTTTCTTATTTTCTGCCTTCATAGATATTTCTCACTGGAGCTGAGCAAGACACAGCAGGGTTAGAACCTTCCATACAATTTTTTTCCCTAGAGAAAATGGTGCTGTCTACAGGTAAGAGCAGAGCCCTGGTGGCGCAGTTGTTAAAGCACTCGGCTGCTAACTGCAAGGACGGTGGTTCGAACCCACCAGCCACTCTGTGGGAGAAAGATGTGGCAGTCAGCTTCTGTAAAGATTACAGCCTTGGAAACCCTGTGCAGCAGTTCCACTCTGTCATATAGGGTCGCTATGAGCTGAAAACGAATTGACAGCAACGAGTTTGGTTTTGGTTTCTTGTAGGCAGGAATCCAGGCTCCAGAGCTAGACTGCTTGGGTTAGAATCCTGGCTCTACAACTTACTAGTTGCAAGCCTCGGAAAAGTTACTTAACATCTATTTACCTTACTTTTCTCATCTGTAAAATGGGAATAATAATAGTGCCCACTTCATAACATGGTTGTGAGGATTAATTCAGTTAATTTAAGCATCTAGAATAGTTTTCGGCACTTAATAAATAATCAATAATTGTTAGCTAGTATTAGCTATTAATTATCCAGTGAGGAGGAGGCCTGAGAAGGATTCTGGGTGGATCCGAGGCTGGTATTCATTCAATAAATATATTTTGAGTGCCTACCATGTGCCAGGAGCCCTGGCAGCGCAGTGGTTAAGAGCTCAGCTGCTAAACAAAAGGTCAGCAGTTCTAATCCATCAGCTGCTCCTTGGAAACCCTATGGGGCAGTTCTACTCTGTCCTGTAGGGTAACTATGAGTCGGAACTGACTCGACGGCAACGAGTTTGGGTTTTTGTTTTGTTTTATTTTATTTTTTACCAAGTTCCAGGTATTTTTATAGGAAGTTGGGATATATCAGTCAGCAAAACTGAGAAAAACCCCAGCCCTATGGTATCATATTTTTCTTTTGATTGATACAGAAAGTGAGATTTTCAAGACTGTTTTCTAGAGTATTGCAAGAATTCCTTTTCACTTTTCTCTTTTTCACATTACTTCTTTACAAAGAATGAAGTCACAAATACCAAGCCCAATCCAAAGACCTCAACCAGGACAGACCTGATCACATTACTGCTACTTCCCTCATTCTGGGAAACACTGACCACCCTTGATGAACCTCCTTAGAGCCAACTGTAAACCTTGGATAATGCTCAGCTTTCTTGAGAGATGACTATTACTTTGAGTCTCCCCTCTCTGTCTTTCACTGAGTATAGGGTTGGTGACATACTCTAGAATAGGATTTCTTAACCCTGGCATTATTGACATTTTGTTCTGAATAAATTTTTGTTATGGGCAGTCGTCTTCTGCGTTGTGGGATGTTTAGCAGCATCCCTGGCCTACATACTAGATGCCAATAGCATCCTCCCAGTGTGTGCAGACAAAAAGGTGTCCCGACATTGCTCTTTGTGGGGCAAAATCACCCCCAGTTGAGAACCTCTGCTCTAGCAGCTGACCACTTCCATGGTGGACAAGGCTACTTACCACAGTCAAAGCGACCATTCTGTCTTAGTCTCCACGGTCAGGGCAGCTTCTGGCCCTGGGAGCTACATTCTCATGGGTTCTTGCAATCTTACCATATAAATGGGCAATCCTAGGAGCTCTCTGACCCTGGTTCACTCGTGACATGAGGGTGAGTTTGTGGATGGGGGACTAAAAGGCAAGAAAGGCAGCTGTTCACTCTTTTATGTTTTTATTGGTCTCAAACCACACTTACGGAGGTGGGTTATAGCAAGGGTTACATCCAGCTCTTTCCAAGCTAGATATTGAGTTCACCTCACTTGGGCAGAGAGTCAGGTATGATCAGTGGCACATTTTTTCCCCTTTGTTTTGTTTCTCCTCCTTCCCTATATTACAACACTGCCAGGGCTGGATTAGACTCTCTGGGTGTGTCCTGTGGTAGTTTGATCTAGCTCAGGAGCCCTAACAGCCAGTTTTGAAGCTCCTAAAACCAATTGCAGAGAGGGGTCATCCCCAGGAGCTCTTTGTCAAGGCAGGCTCATCAGTGGTGGCTGCTGGCTCCGAGGTAAACTGAAGGGCCCAGTGTCCTGCATTCACCAGAATATCTCCAAGGATAGTCACTGACCCTTACCCATAAGTGACAAGTTCCATGTGGATTTCTGGAATGCTGACTATTCTAAGTTGACTGCCACATAACTAAATTGTATAAAAATCAGAATTGAATCTGCTATTTATGTTAGGACACTGATTTTGAGGGTGTACCTGCACTTTTTTTTTTTTTTTTAAATAAAACCTTGCTTCTTTGTGCATTACCTTTGAAAGATGCTGGTATGCAAAGTTTGGAGGACTCACTTCTTGCAAGTTTGTAAAATGACTTTCCAATTCAGCTGTGTCTTGCTCCAGCGTTCGTCACGACCATGTCTCTTGATTGCGTTCTTGATGCTTCTGGTTAAGTAGCTGAGCCCCTTTAAAGGGATCCATCATAAACCATTATTAAAGGGTGATTTTAAAATATGAATCCAACCTTATGGGAAAGAAAAGAATGAATGAAACAAAAGAGGAAGCCACAATGAAAAGAAAAATAGATACAGTGAGGATGAGAGACAGTAGAGAGTTTTGAAATTATTATGTCTAAAAGCCAGCATCTGCTAGCAAGCCAGGGTGTGGCAGGCATAGTGGTGACATATTTACCTCACCTGGTCATAGCTGTAGATGCCTCAGAGGAACAGTTTTCCACTGTAACTTGTTTTCCCTTGAAAACTTCATTCAGTTATCTCTGCT
Organism: Trichechus manatus latirostris; assembly: GCF_000243295.1. NCBI lineage: Eukaryota > Metazoa > Chordata > Mammalia > Sirenia > Trichechidae > Trichechus > Trichechus manatus. The sequence goes on from NW_004443938.1 coordinate 35,232,514, forward strand.
TTTAGTTCAATCTGCATCATATAGCTTGTTTAGTAGAAATGAGAAGAAATCCTGTGGATGTGGTTTGCTCAAGGTTACTCAAGTCAATGTCTCAGAGTAGATGAAAAGCTTTCTATCGTGGAAATTGTCATTCTTCAATCGCCTAGTGTGGCCTGAGTTCCTGTCCCAGGTTTGCAAAATTTTTTCTCCAGTCCTTGACAGAGAATCAGGCAGGACTGTCCCCACCAACTCCTCCCCTCCATTTCTCACAGAATGTGCTGGGTTAGCATATATGCTCTCTGGTATTGGCACAGTCCAAGGCCTAGAGAGCTCATGAAATGGGAAATTTTAGATAATTGTCCGGAGACTCTTTTCTCCTCCTTTCTCAAAATAGCACTGCTCTCAGTTGTGCTTTCTCAGTAGTATCTTCATTCTCCTGGGAACTTTCTGTTCCTCGTGGTAAATGGTGTATATGAACCTGCCTGATCTTGCTCCACAGTATCTGTGTACATCACTCAGGAATTTAAAAATAGTGCACCATAAGCAAGGCTTATATTCTCATTGTTTCACAAATGCCAAACCAAATTCAAAGTTGGACTCTAGAAGAAACTTTCCACCTTGATTTTTCCTCCTTCAACATGAAATTCATAGCAAGGGCTATTTCCAAAATCAATATTGTCAGGCTCCCAGGTTGTGCATTGGCAGTTGAGTGTATTGCACAGCATCCAGGTGTGAAAAGGAGCCAATGAATTCAGAATGAAAGATACAATTCAGCTAAGATAAACTCTGTCTCATAGTATCATGGAAAGAATAGAAAAATGGTCTCTGAGCTATCCTTTAGAGTAAGTATACTACTGGCCACTAGCATGTCAAATACCAGCAGGGTCTCCTATAGTGAACAGGTTTCAGACTAAGACAGACTAGGAAAAAAGGCCTGGTGATCTACTTCTGAAAATTAGCCAATAAAAACCCTGTGGATCATAACAGAATATTGTCAGCTATAGCGCCGCAACATAAGCCCTCTGGGTTGGAAAGCACTACATAATGGCCTCAACATTGGACTCAAACACACCAACAATCAGGAAGATGGCGCAGGACCAGATAACATTTAGTTCTGTTGCATATGGGGTTGTCATTAGTTGAAGCCAACTTGACAGCAACTAACAACAAGGATTGCAGAGATCAAAAAAGTGTGAGGTTCCCAAAAACTCTACATGAGGGCATGATCAATCAGTTGTTCAGCTGAAAAATTTCATACTGAAGTGACTGCACCTTTTTCGGCTCAGGACTGGTCTCCTCCCCAGTCTCCTACTTGGTCTAGGTCCTTCCATTGCACATTGTCTCACATAATCTCATCCGGGCTGTTCTCGGCCTCCCAAACTCATAATCAAACCCTAACTTTGCTCTTCATTGTTTCTTTTCTCGCACTTTGAAATTAACTTTCCCGTGGAGGTAGCTACTGTTGTTCTTGTTAGGTGCCATTGTGTTGGTTCTGACTCATAGCTACCCTATGTACAACAGAACAAAACACTGCCCAGTCATGCACCATCCTCACAATTGTCGTTATGCTCGAGCTCATTGTTGCAGTCACTGTGTCAATTCATCTCATTGAGGGTCTTCCTCTTTTTCGCTGACCCTCTCCTTTACCAAGCATGATGTCCTTCTCCAGGGACTGGTCCCTCCTGATAACATGTCCAAAGCATGTGAGATGAAGTCTCGCCATCCTTGCTTCTAAGGCGTATTCTGGCCGTACTTCTTCCAAGACAGATTTGTTCGTTCTTCCGGCAGTCCATGGTAGGTAGCTACTAGAGATTCTCTATGAAAAAATATTATAAAATCACATAATTTTGATGGCTGAGCTAGGGCTCTTCTTCCCTCTCGTCCATACCTGTATCTATTTGCAGCCAGATATACATGTGAGATTTCAAGGAGGAGGGAAGAGATTTTTTGGGATAGGGCTAGCAGTAAAGGGATTGGTTTATGGGGATATGGTGTTATCTACTTTTTCTCTAATTCTAACTGAATTCAAGCAAAAATGAATAGTACTTTTTTTTCCATGTGAGACTTAAGATTCTAGCAAGGGGCAATTACTATAATCAGAGAGATTTTTGAGAGTCAGGCACAAGCAGAGGCACTTTTCGGCCCAGGTAAACAATGTGGTACAGAGTGAGGGATTCAGCTTGTGGCAGGGACTCCTGAACTGATGGAGAGTTGTATTTAATGACTTCTAGGATCTCTTCCATTCTAACATTGTGTTTGATATTGAGTTGTCTTAATAATGTTCTAATTTATGTTATTAAAAGTCCTTATTCTACGGTAATACTTCCATTATATTGTTTTTTTCCCTTGCAATATTGTCATGTATTTTAAATAAAAAGATTTAAAATATGGATTTCTTAAGGGAGAATTAAAAAAAGAGTCACTGTTACCTGGAGTAGCAACAGTAATTTTTCTCATTTGTAATAACTTCTAGAAACTATGCAGGCAATTTATCAAAATGACACCCAAGAAACTGGTCTGTAACAACCAACACTGAAAATAAACATCCCAAGCAGGTGGTATCATTTATGCAAAATAGTATCATTTAGATTCCATGTGACTGAAATCTCCCTCCTGAGTGGAGATGCCTCTCATTGCTCATTGTCAGAGAGCTGCAGCAGGTCTCCATGAAAGGCCTCTGAGAAGCTGTTAAAGAATATCTTGGTACACACCACAGTGGTTCTTAACATTGCACAGGAAGCGTTGTGCAGAATGCTCCCTGTTAAGTTATGCTATGGAGGATGGTGCCCAAACCCTGACCTGTGGACTCCTGCTGATCTGGTCTGACCAACCGACATTCATCTGGGCTAAAATGGCCCCTGGGTGGTGCAAGTGTTTAACATGCTTGGCTGCTAATGGAGAGGTTGGAGGTTCGCATCTACAAAGCAGAACCTTGGAAGAAAGGCCTGGTGATCTACTTCTGAAAAATCAGCCATTGAAAACCCTAGGGAGCACAGTTCTACTGTGACACAAAAGGGGATGCCATGAGTCAGAGTTGACTCCATGGCAACGGGTTTGGTTTTGGTCTGGGGTAAAATGAGGAAAAATACAGGCACTGAATTTTTCTTGGAGTTAATTGGATCAATTTAAAAGCTCTCTGATCTTCCACTTATATTCTTCCTATCTTTAGGTGTTAAAATGTCCTTTTACTTAAGGCACAACAGTGGGAATAAATGGCAGAGGTTTTTGTTTATTTGTTTGTAATGCCAATACTTAACAAAATAAACCAGACTGAAACCCAAATCCGTTGCCGTCGAGTTGATTCTGACTCATAGAGACCCTACAGGACAGAGTAGAATTGTCACACAGGGTTTCCAAGGCTGTAAATCTTTACAGAAGCAGAGTGCCATATCTTTGTCCCATGGAGTGGCTAGTAGGTTCGAACTGCCCACCTTTCAGTTAGCAGCCAAGCACTTAACCACGGTGTCACCAAGGCTTCTTTAACAACAACCAAAAAAAAAAAAAATTAAACCCTTTAGCGACAAGTTGATTCCAACTCATAGTAACCTTACAGGACAGCGTAGAACTGCCCCCACAGGGTTTCCAAGGCTGTAAATCTTTACTGAAGCTGACTGCCACATCTTCCTCCCATGGAACAGCTAGTGGGTTTGAACTGCTTACCTTTCAGTTAGCAGCCAAGGGTTTTAACCACTGCACCACCAAGTTTCCTATTAACAAAATAAACCAAAAAAACCCATTGTCATCAAGTCGATTCTGACTCATAGTGGCCTTATAGGACAGAGTAGAACTGTCCCACAGGGTTTCCAAGTTGCGGCTGGTAGATTCAAACTGCCGACTTTTGGTTAGCAGTCTAGCTTAAGAAAATAAAGCCCTATGTAACTCCCGAAAGTTTTCTTTCTTCTTTTCTTTTCTTTCCTTCCGTCCTAATTTTACTAGCCTAGGAATCACCGTTACAGAGGCAGGCTTTCGGGAAGCAAGTCTTAAAGTTCACCCTTCTACTGGACCCTGAGTACAGCTGGTCACTGAAAGCCTTTACAAGTCCTTCTGAGGCCTTCAGGGCATTGTTAAAAAGAAAAAAAGAAGAGGAAGAGAAGAAAAAGATTTAACCTATGTTGCTTTTTTCCTCTAATTCTAACTGGGTTGAAGCAAAAATGAATAGTACTTTTTGCACGTGAGACTTATAAAATTCTAGCAAGGAGCAATAATCATAATCAGACAGACTTACTATGTTATTTTTCACTTAACCACATCTTTTTAGTGGTTTTCATTCTGGGAAACAAAAGGATGATGGGCTCATACATGGTTCATGTAAGGGGTTCAGATGATGAGAAATGTGGAGACCAAGAACCAAGCGAAGTAGTGCTGCATCCAGAACTGCACTCACATAAGTGCTGTGAAATAAATTATGCAAAGTGCAAGCGCCTGACACTTGTTCCAGATGAAACAAGGAGTGGCCCCTGGGGAGTGGGACCTGCCTCACCCTTTGACAGGCGGGACCTGCTGGATGGGATTGGCTGGCTCGCCCCAGTGTTGCAAAGCACCTGCTACAGGCTTTACCTGTCTGATAGCTAAACATAAGCACCAAGTTTACCATGAGAAAACCTGGAATAAGATCAAGCAAAGTCAGACCAGGAAGAATCAGAATACCAGTTTGCTATCCACAGTGTAGGAGACCGAGGGAAGATTTAGATTGCCTTTTTTGGGGGGAATCTATTGGATTCTCTCTCTGCCAGGTTGCAAGCTGCAAACTGGGAAGGACTTGAGCATTCAGTTCCTCTGCTTGACCCTGCCTTGCCTAGAAGGCTTTGGTGTACTGGGAAGGTTGCAGTCTGTTAAGTACCATTGTGTCCTGATGTAATTACCATAATCATTTGGGGCTCAAAGGCGGAGACAAACTTCAGAGGGTGCGTAGTGGCTGCCATGGTGGTAGGGAAGTGATACGTGGATCTCCTCTCAAGCGAGTGGCATTCTCAGTATCAATCACTCTCAGGGGAAGAACAGAAGAGAATTTATTCACTCAGCTCTCCTTTCCCATTAGCTGCAGACTGGCCACGTCGGACATTTATTGTCCTGAATTTCTGGGTGCTGACTGCACGAGCCCTCTGAGAAGTTCCCTTGTGCATTATGCTTCAGCATCCACAGGAAAGCAAGGGCAGGAGGAAAAAGCATGGGGTACTTGCATGAGGCAGGTGCTATTGGGTAAGATTTTCATGAAGTTGTTCAGAGCACATGCAGAGTTATGGAGAAAGTGGCTGGAGACCTCAGAGACCGAGGAGGCCAAATGTATCAGATGTGGCCCCTAAGAAATGTTTTATATAGTCCACTCCTGGCACCACTCAGGTTTAGTTGTGCTCTCCAGTATGTCCAGTACGCATAATGGAAATACGGGGCCTCCATTTTTGTGAGGACAAGGTAGTCTCACTTATTTCCCAAGAGAGGAAGTATAAATTCCATTGGTCAGAGAGTACATTTCAGGGTGGTGGTCAGCCACAATCTCTGAAAAGACCGAAGGAAAGAAGAACAGTGAAACGAGCTACAGTTTCTAATATGGTAGCTGGTCCTCCTGTTGCCAAGTGAAAACCCCAGGTTCTGTTCGGCTGCTCTCTCCCAGATTGCTGGCAGGCAGCTTGGGGAGATGGGCTTTTACGGAGAGCAGACAAGGAAATGCAAATTAATCATGAATATTCAGGACTGACCTCCATGCAGGTGCTCAGAGCTTGGGGATGACGAGGCATTTTCTTAAGACAAGGGTTCGATTCTCCGGAATGGAGGAAGAGGCCAGTTTTGTTCATTAGCATGTTAAGTCTACACCTAGAGGTGGGTTGAGGCCATCTAGGACCTGTTCTGTGGTTATCTTGTTAAGGACAATTTCAGAAGAAAGTGAGAAACTGCAGCTTATTCTACTCACTGTAGGAGGATAAGCCAGATCAGATGTCTCTTAGAAGGTCTGGGCTCTGAGGCTGCTTGCTTCACTCCAGCCATAATCAATTTTTATCATCTTCCTGCTTCACACCCATCGTGTTTTCCTTTAACTTAAACATTACTGAATTGGCCTAGATGATTTTATCCCCAAGGGATCTGTGCCCTTAGGTCACAGCTATGATAGCTGCAATTGTCCTTTTCGTTATCACTGGGCATGGAATCAACCCTAGAACTTTACGTTAATCAATTACTTCCATAATATTGGCGGGTCAGAAATCTAAAGGACAGGCCAGCAGGCTGGAAACTAAGGGAGGATCTGATGCTGCAGTCTTGAGGCAGAATTTCTTCTCTGATAATCTTAAGAGCAGTTCTTGCTTTTAAGACCTTCAACTCACTGAATGAAGCCTACCACATTATTGACAGCAACACCTAGACTGATTAGTGTTTGATTATCTAACTGGGTACTATAGCTAAGTTGACTCACAAGACTAACTGTCACAATAGGTAATGTTTTATATACATACATATACATACACATAAATGATTTTTACTAACGTAGAAGTTGGTGGTTCAAACCCACCCAGCTGCAGCGTTGTGGAAGAAAGGACTGGAGATCTGTTTCCATAATGATTACAGCCAAGACAACTCTATGGAGCAGTTCTACTCTGTAACACATCGTGTCATGGATTGAATTATGTCCCCCAAAAAATATGTGTATCAATTTGGCTGGGCCATGATTCCCAGAATTGTGTGGTTGGCCTCCATTCTGTGATTGTAATTTTATGTTAAAAAGGATTAGGGTGGGATTGTAACACCACCCTTACACAGGTCACATCCCTGATCCAATGTAAAGGGAGTTTCCCTGGGGTATGGCCTGCACCACCTTTTATCTCTCAAGAGATAAAAGGAAAGGGAAGCAAGCAGAGAGTTGGGGACCTCATACCATCAAGAAAGCAGTGCAGGGAGCAGAGCACTTCCTTTGGACTGGGGTCCCTGCGCAGAGAAGCTCCTAGTCTGGGGGAACACTGAAGAGAAGAAGGCCGACAAAGAAAGCCTTTCCCTGGAGCTGATGAGCTGAATTTGGACTTTTAGCCTACTTTACTGTGAGGAAATAAACTTCTCTTTGTTAAAGCCATCCACTTGTGGTATTTCTGTTGGAGCAGCACTAGATGACTAAGACACATGGGGTTGCTTTGAGTCAGAATCTACCTGACGGCAATGAGTTTGGGGTTTTTTTGGAGCCCTGGTGGTGCAGTGGTTAAGAGCTCAGCTGCTAACCAAAAGGCTGGCAGTACGAATCCACCAGCCGCTCCTTGGAAGCCCTATGGGGCAGTTTTACTCTATCCTATAGGGTTGCTATGAGTTGGAATTGACTCAGTGGCAGTGGGTTTGGTTTGGTTTTATAAATATATATATATATATACACATAGGCTATAAATGTTTACAAACATAGGTTTTCAAGAAGATTCAAACAATTGAAAACAATGGTTAAATTTGTGAAGGAGAATAGGATTAGGAAAGTCATCATGAAGGCATTTTGTAGGGTTAAAGTGTTTACAACTTGTGCATGGACATTTTGAAAATGATTCCTGTATTCATATTTTTTACCACGATGCATGTTCATATATTACTTGTGAACCTAAAATAATAATAAAGGGAAGTGCTAGGTGATTTTTCCTTTATGTCTGAGAAAAGAGAGAAGAGTGATTACTTGTGCTGCCTGACTGGTGACTCCAGTGAGTCCTGGCTCTATTGTTGTGGGATCACCCTGACAGCAAGGCTTTGATGTCTGTCGACCTGACAATGGAACACTAGTCCCCTTGTGTTCCTGCCTCACATGACACAGTCCCTGTGATCTTAAGCAGAGTGGCAGGAAGCCAGCTTGGTCTCCCTCCATACTTGTCAGCAAAGACTGACTTTTGTGATAAAAATAAACAAGCTGTAGAGATAGAGACATCCTAGTTAGATAGCATAGGTTCTAGCTTACTATCTTGTAAAATCTCTGGGATTCTGTTGAAGCAAGTCTTGAAACATCAGTAATCCCAACAGAATGGAGTCCTGTTATTGAATAATATCAAGCCTCAGCCATTCAACTCCAGCCATCTCTTTTGGGACAGTCTTGCAGCTTGACCAGTTGCAAGAGGATAGAGATGCGTGACTGGGATGATCTGGATAAGGCTCTAACCCAAATGTTCTTAAATTCCACTGCAGACTCACTGTCAGAAATGACGGTATCAGGCACTTGGCCTTGTAAATAGCTGGTTCAACGCTGTGGTTGTTCCAGTAGTTTTGATAACATAGGAACACTATGAACCATTCTGGGGCCTATAGCCCAATCGATATTTTATTTTCACAGGGTTAATCTTGTAAAAACCATATTCATTCTTGAATAATGATGCTTTGTCACTTCTACTAAAAACAATATCAGGCTCCCAGACAAAGTTTTCTAACCAGTTCTTTTTTTATAAACAATGTCTAAGTGTATTATGTATTATTGTTAAATGAGTTAATGCTGTATATAGTACAGACAATGAATAAGCAAGACTGAAGAAGAATTGATGACTTTGAATTATGGTGTTGGTGAAGAATATTGAATATACCATGGACTGCCATAAGAATGAACAAATCTGTCTTGGAAGAAGTACAGCTGGAATGCTCCTTGGAAGCAAGGATGGTGAGACTTTGTCTCATGTACTTTGGACATGTTATCAGGAGGGACTAGTCCCTGGAGAAAGACCATACTTGGTAAAGTAGATGGTCAGTGAAACAGAGGCAGACCTCAACGAGATGGATTGACACAGTGGCTGCAACAACAGGCTCAAGCATAACAACGATTGTGAGGGTAGAACAGGACCGGGCAGTGTTTCATTCTGTTGTACATGGGGTTGCTATGAGTTGGAACCAACTCGACGGCACCTAACAACAACACAGTACAATCAAAATAATGTAATGGCTACCCTCTCTAGTGATTCAAGTTTCCTATAAAAAATTCCTTCATGGATGGATAATTCGTATTCATGGCTTGTGAATGACTTGGATTCCTCAGGCAATGTCTATAATTATCACTTAAGCATGTAAGACACTGGTCAGTCTCGGACCATATGGTACAAATGAATGATATTCAAAATTTCTGGTGAGGGTGGGCAATAAATTCTAGATTATAATGTAGCTGATGGGTCAGTACATCAGCATTCAGCACTACACTTTCTGGCTGGTAGTCTACTGTGTACTTAGCAAAAGAATCTTTCATTGCCTATGTGGTAACTGAGTCAATGAGAAGGTTTGCAAAGCCATGGCATGCTTCTTGCCATTCTATCAGCCTGTGTCCACAGCTGTCATTGCTAGTTGACCCCAGTGCTCTCTCCAACTGAGCCCAACTATGCCTTCAGAATTCTTCCCAAAAGATGCTCTAAGGCAGCCACCAGCCATTAAAGTTGGCACACAAGATTCATTTTGTAACGGCTTTATCCTTGGAGAAGAGTCTCACAAACAGGGTAGAAGTAGAAGCAAAACAGTGGAAGTGGTTGAGAAACATCTTGACTTCTATAAAAATGAAAAGTTTCCTTGGCAATTTGTTCATACTCAACTCTTTAGTTATTCCTCTGTATAAAATATGAGCTATTGATACCCCACTGTTATTTGGCTCTTTATAGTCAGTTCCAATACCATAAAGTAAGGCCTCAGTAAAAAGACACAAAGTTTTATGTACATTAGAAAATAGTAGAACAGACTTGGAAGTCAGAAACTAAATTTGTATCATGAGGAATCCAAAAATATGAAATGGCTCTGTGGTAGGCAGAATTATCCCCAGAACGTGTATTATGTTACAAGGCAAAGGGGAGTGAAGGTTGCAGGTGGAATTAAGATTGATAATCAGCTGACCTTAAAATAGTGAGGTTATCCTGGATTAAAGGAACCCTGGTGGCACAGTGGTTAAGCATTTGGCTGCTAAACAAAAGGTTGGCAGTTCAAATCCACCAGCTGCTCCTTGGAAGCCCTATGGGGCAGTTCTACTCTGTTCTATAGAGTTGCTATGAGTCAGAATTGACTGAACGACAATGGGTTTTTGAGTTTGGTGGCACAATGGTTAAGCAGATGCTGCTAACCAAAAGGCTGGGGGCTTGAACCCACCCAATAGCTCTGTGGGAGAAAGACCTGGTGATCTGCTCCTGTAAAGATTATAGCCTAGAAAGTCCTATGGCACAGTTCTACTCTGTCACCATGGGGTCACTATGAGTCGAAAATCAACTCGACTGTCCCTGATGGCAACATTTTGGATTATCCAGGTGGGCCTAATGTAATCACAGGGGTCCTTTAAAGTGGAAGAGGAGGGCAGAAGAGGAAGTCAGAGTGATGCTTGTGTGAAAAAAAAAAAACCTCAATTCATCATTGCTGGCTTTGAAGATGGAGAAAGGGCCCATGAGTCAAGGAATGCAGGTGGCCTCCAGCAGCAGGAAAAGGTAAAAAAATGAACTGTCCCCTAGAGCTTCCAGAAAGGAATGCAGCCCTGCTGACACCTTGATTTTAGCCTAATAAGACCCTTGCCAGACCTCTGACTAAGAGAGCTGTAAGAGTATAAATTTGTGTGGTAGTCACCACGTTTGAGGCAATTTATTATAGTGGCAATAAAAAAAAAAAAAAACCTGTTGCCGTCAAGCAGATTCTGACCCATAGCGACCCTATAGGACAGAGTAAAACTGCCCCACAAGGTTTCCAAGGAGAGGCTGGTGGATTTGAACTGTTGACCTTTCAGCCACCAGAGACAGTGGCAATAGGAAGCTAATATATGCTCCAATAATTGATTAAACGTATTTGCAATGCTAATTTTAGAAAAATATGGCCAAAACTGATTTGCTCCCAGAAGAGTCGGAGCTCTTGTTTTATTTCTGAAGTAGGTGCATCATGGAATGACTGCTCTTTATCTTTATCCTCAACTCTGCTCCCCAGCCTTTCCCCTTTGTCCTGCACTTTTCATTCCCCCACACCAAAAACACGAGTAGAAGTGCATTATCTCCTTAGTTTATTATTATTATTTTGGGGGTTCACCTTTACCCAGTATACCTACAGTCAAAACTCTAAAGACAACTTTGACTCCCTTTCTCCTTCCCCATCTGTTGCAGCCCCTCACACGGGGCACCATCTGTCGCAGCGGCGACGGTTGTCGGGATGGCGGAGACAGTAACCAAACACAACTCTTACAGAGAAGTGGGACCAGGAGGGTCACTCTGAGGAGTCGACCCCGGCTTCAGTCCCAGGAGTTTATGTATAGTCAATACAGCAAGCAGTGAAGCAAATAACAGAACAATGGGCTTTGGGTGCAGGCAAGGGAGAAGGAATTCAGGTAAACAAGCCAATCAGTAAAAGGACAATAGGTTTGGGAAAACAAGTCATGACAAGTCTCAACATGTTGGGGACAAGTCTCAACATGCTGTGCAGCATAGAGGCCTGTGGGGGCTGCAGTTGTCAATAGTGCAGCCATGTTTAAATGGCATATATCCCCACACCCATCCTCTGTCCTATTAGTTTTCATGTCCTGTATGTCTGTCTGTCTCCATGTTTCTCTCACTCACTCCCTCTTCATTCCTATCACCATAACTCTGCTTTCCACTCAACTCCTCTTGCCTAGCCAAATTTCCTAACTGATCTCATACCATACTCATACCAAGTCTTTTCCCCAACTTTTGCCAGAATAATCTTAACATACCACAAATCAAACCCATTGCAGTTGAATCGATTCTGACTCATAGCGACCCTACAGGACAGAGTAGAACTGCTCGGTGGGATTTCCAAGGAGTGGCTGGTGGATTCCAACTGCTGACCTTTTGGTTAGCAGCTATAACTCTTAACCACTGCACCAGTATCTAATAATCTCATTCCCTTCCAGGCTGTTTTTCCAGGCCCTCATACCTTGTTAAGTTCCCCAGGTGATGATAACGTTCAGCTGGGGCTGAGATAGACTTCTTTAGCCAGATGGTTCTTGAGCTTTAGCATGCACCAGAATCACCTGGAGGGCTTGTTAACACACAGGTTGCTGGGCCCCTCCCCCAGGGTTTCTGATTCAGCAGGACTGGGGTGAAACCTGAGAACTTTTTTTTTCTCTCTCTCCTTCTCTCCCTCCCTCCCTTCCTTTCCTTTTTAAGATACAATTCACATACCATAAAATTTACCCTTTTAAAGTATAAATTCAATGATCTCTAGTACAGTCACAAGGTTGTGCAACCATCGCCACAATTCTAGAACATTTTCATCACCCCAAAAAGAAACCCTGTACCCATTAAGCAGTCACTCCCCATTCCCTCCCTCCCCTTAGCCCCTGGAAATCTCTAATCTACTTTCTGTCTATGCATTTGCCTCTTCGGAACATTTCATATAAATGAAATCATACAATAGGTAGTCCTTTGTGACTGGCTTCTTTCACTTGGCAGAATGTTTTCAAGATTCATGTTGCAGCATGTATCAATACTTCATTGATTTTTCTGGATGAATAATATTCCTTTGTAGGGATGTTGTTGTTGTTAGGTGCCGTTGAGTCAGTTCCGATTCATAGGGACCCCATGTACAACAGAAGGAAACACTGCCCGGTCCTGCACCATCCCCACAGTCATTGTTATGCTTGAGCCCATTGTTGCAGCCTCTGTATTAATCCATCTCATTGAAGGTTCTTCCTCTTTTTCGCTGACCCTGTAGTTTACCAAGCATGATGTCCTTCTCCAGGGACTGATCCCTCCGGATAACACGTCCAAAGTATGTGAGACATAGTCTCACCATCCTTGCTTCTAAGAAGCATTCTGGTCGTACTTCTTCCAAGACAGATTTGTTCGTTCTTTTGGCAGTCCGTAGTATATTCAATATTGTTCGCCAACACCACAATTCAAAGGCATCAATTCTTTGGTCTTCCTTATTCATCGTCCAGCTTTCACATGCACATGAGGCAATTGAAAACACCAGGGCTTGGGTCAGGTGCACCTTAGTCTTCAAGGTGACAGCTTTGCTTCTGATCACTTTAAAGAGGTCTTCTGCAGCAGATTTGCCCAATGCAATGTGTCTTTTGATTTCTCTACTGCTGCTTCTATGGGTGTTGATTGTAGATCCAAGTGAAATGAAATCCCTGACAACTTCAATCTTTTCTCCATTTATCCTGATGTTGCTTATTGGTCCAGTTGTGAGGATTTGTAGAGATATGCCACATTATTTATCCATTAATCAATTGATGGACATTTATGTTGTTTCTACTTTTTTACCTATTATTAATAATGCTGCTGTGAACATTTGTGTATGAGTTTTTGTGTGGACATATTTTCAATTCTCCTGGAAGTATACCTAGGTGTGGAATTGCTGGGTCATATGGTAACTCTGAAGTCCTTGGGTGGTATAAACAGTCAATGCTCAGCTATTAACTGAAAGGTTGATGGCATGAATCCACCTAGAGATGCTTTGGAAGAGTGGCCTGGCCATCTACTTCTGAAAAATCAGCCACTGAAAACCCTAAGGAGCATAGTTCTACTCTGAAACACACGGGGTTGCCATGAGTTGGAATCGACTCAATGGCAAATGGTTTACTGGTATGATAACTCTACATTAAGACCTGAGAATCTGCATTTCTAACAAGTTTCCAGGTGATGCTGAAGCGGCTGCTCTTAGGAACCACATTTTGAAAACCACCACTCTAGCCAAAGTGGACTACTAACTCTTCCCTGAAATACCCTGAGTTTTTGACATCTGTGCCTGTTGGTCATTTCTTCTGAAGGGCTCTCCTTCACATCTTCACCTTTAGAAATTTTGCTCACACTTTAAGGCCCATCCTGACGCCACCTCCACCATGAAGTCTATGCAACTATTCTCTGCGTGTGTATTTTTCTTGTTCCCTTGACTAAATTGTAAGCTCCTTATGGGCAGTAGTTGTGTTTGAATCATCTTTATGTGAAAGCCCTGAAACCTAACACAATGTTTTCATATTGCAGGTGCTCATTAATATATGTTCAACTGAAATGAATTTCAGGACTTTTGATGTGGTAGTCTACAGAAATGATTCTAAAGGGTGTGACTTTACACTTCTCTTTTTTGTCAGGCATCTGATAGATCCCAATGACTTAGTGCCTCCTCAGCTATTTTTACAAGTTTTTCCCCACTTGTTCTCATTATCAGGAACTAGAAGGTCAAGCTAAAAAGGTTCCTTCAAGTTCCATCATGTAAAGATTATTTTTGTGATTTCTTCTTGGATGTGGAATGATTATAATTCTAGAAACCAGGATCTATATGGAATGCTGCAAAATAACTACAGTAATAACTTTTGCCCATCAATAGATTAAATACAGAATCTCCCATAGATATTCAGCGGAATATTGCTGTATAGCATTTCCCATTTTCCCAGCAATACTGAGAAATAGCTAAAATACTGAACAAGCCCACTATCTACAAAATTATATTTAAAGGTTTAACAGAAAACACCATTTAATACTTAGATCAAACATTAAGTTGGCAGACTGCATGCATCTACCGTTTTTCCAAAGTAGCTTGCAAAACTGTGGTGTACAGCTTTTTATATATTTACCCTCCCAGTTCCCAGCATCCACACCATGTGCTAAATCTTGAAAGTGCGGAGGAATTCCCCCTCAGTTACATAAAAATCAAAGGACTATCCTTCCACCAGCCCCTCCTGATTGTCACCTCTGGCCTAATGGAAAGCCATGGGCCACTTACACTCTCTGTCTCCTAATTTCATCCCAAGGCACAAAATACAGAAGCAAAGCAGTGCAGAGATGTTACCACTCTAAGCCATTATCAATGATCTCTTCCTAGTCCTTTGCCCTTTTTCTCTGTCCCTCAGAGGATCACATTCTACCTGCTCAAGGGCCCTTTGTCCCTTTGTTCTCCAGCCAACTTCTACCACATACACCTGTATCATAGTATTTCTATGATACTATTTTGTTTTTACTTATTATATTTTGAGCTGGGCAAGATATTATTTCATGCTTAATATCCCTGCGATAGTCATCTTCCTACTTCTGTGTTCTGTCCCCATACTGTCTCCAATACCAAGTCTCCTCCAGCTGTTAAGCTCATCACACAGTGATTATTCTGCCTCCTCGCTTCCGCCCTTCTGTCAGTTTGTCCTACCATGGTGGCTTGCACGTTGCTATGATGCTGAAAGCTGTGCCAACCAGTATTTCAAGTGCCAGAAGGACCATCCATTGTGGAAAGGATTCAACAGAGCTTCCAGACTAAAACAGACTAGGAAGAAGGGTCTGGTGAGCTGCTTTCCAAAATTAGCCAGTGAAACTTTTATGGATCACAACAGAATACTGTTTGATACAGTGTTAGACGACGAGCTCCCTAGGATGGAAGGCACTACACAATGGCTGTAACAATGGCCTCAAACATACTCAATGATCATGCGGATGTTACAAGACTGGGCACGAGTCAGCACCAACTTGGTAGCAACTAACAACAGACTTAGGGGAAATTTGTTCCTTCCTTTCAGGATATCATGCTTCCTTGTGACCCTCTTTGGTGTGGGCCGTTTTCTCCCATACCCTCTTACCATTAGGCCACATGGGCAAGTCAACATTTTTTTGTTTTCTGTTGCTTCTTCCAGTGAAAAACCTTTTCTTTGTCATTTTCACATACCAAATATTTGAGTGCCCTACACATTTACTGAAGATATGTATTTGTTTATAGTCTTTCTTTCTAATACAAACTTTTACCAGCATCCTGGGAAAATTGTACCTCATTTTTTTTTTTTAGAATGAAGCAAGATATAATTAAATAAATACATAAGTAGTAACTCATTTTGCACCTTAGTTCTTCAATTCTTTGTGATTTGAAAGTCCAGTGAGAGTCACCCCTACTTCATTTTGGTGACTTTGGACGTGATAATTTTCCAGAATTGCTCCATATTTAAAATCTGAAATTACTACTTCCTATTTTCTGGCCATAACTTTATCAGCTTCATATTACTTCTGTTCTCTCACTTTCTCAATTCCAAATATTTACTCTTCAATGTCATTTCAAACTCCACTTATACAATTCTCCCATTTCCTTTTGCCCTACTACTGTCTTTAGGCTTCATTTCCTCCTCTTTCCAATTTGGATCTCATTGTCTATCTCAACAGTCATTTTATTTTTTGCCAAGACTCTCAACGCTTTTTTTCCTTTCCATGATAAAAACCAAACCAAACCCACTGCCATCGAGTAAATTCTAACTCATAGCAACTCTATAGAACAGCGTAGAACCGCCCCATAGAGTTTTCAAGGAGTGCTTGGTGGATTCAAACTGCTGACCTTTTGGTTAGCAGCCGCAGCTCTTAACCACTGCACTACCAGGATTTCCTGATACTCATGTTATAAAATATCAGCCCCAACTCAGCTTTGTCATCCCCTTCCTCAGTGGCATCACTGAGGTGTGGGTGGTGCGGACCATATCCCCTGACACTGTCAGAGGAGGTGACACCAAAATGACCCCAGGGTCTGCGGTGGTGGTGGTGGTGGTGGCTGCAGGCGGGCTGGCACAGCCTGGCGAGGGAATGCCAAGGCAGTGTCACTTGTCACCCACAACGGTAACCCATCACTGCCCCCCCATCACTTGCCAGTTAGGATGGGGTGGCTACTAGGCTGCAGCGCCCAACACTGGGTGGAGAGGAGGGTCTCCACCTTGGCCAATGGGAGAGGGCAGGAGCTGTGGGGACCTGCACGGGTGGGGTGGGGCTGGGCCACTCTGCCCACCAGGGGTTCACCGGCTGGCCTCACTCACCAGGGGTGTGACACCATGAGTTACTGCACTGGGAGACACCAACCCTAGTGACACCATTGCCCTTCCTCTCTTCCTTTGCCCCAGCTCCAACAAACAGAGAAAATCACTCAATCCTGATTGGTGTCTGCAAATTTGTGGTGTCAACTTCCTTCTGGAAAACCAAGATATCCTCCTTTGCTTCTCTAGTTGTCATTCACTCCCTTTCCCTTTATTGGCGCTTACTAGCTGGGCAACCATGAACTAGTATCTTCACCCCCATAATCCTCATATGTAAAACTGAGCTAAGAATACCTCACAGGGTTGTGATACGGGCTCAGTAAGGTAGTGCATATAAGGACCTGGCACACCATAAGTGCACAATATGTGGATTCTACTGTTAGTAGTAGTGGTAGTACTCATTTCCTCAACTCTCACTGCTAGCAGAGGATTTTGTTTACAATCTACTGAGAAAACAGAACCATCAATGCCAACTCTGTCTAGGTTCTATCCCTACATCTATAAACCTGTCTGCACCTGCACCTAATTCTTTCATCCTTTGCTCTGTCCCAGTAGGTCAGTTATCCACTCCTGTGCCTGCCCCCACTCCTGCAACATACACTTCTACCCTGTTGGGAACTTGACTCCATTAATCATTCATTCCTTTCCTCCTTGCAGGGGAGCCAGGCTAGGCTTTAAGCACTCTCTTCTCTTCACCCATATGGAAACTAAGGAGAATCTTCACCAATGTTTGAGTTCCTTTTAAACATCTCACCTCAAAATTTCTCTGCTACAACTAAGGGATCATCATAATGTGTCTTACTGAATCCATGCAGGGAGGAATCTTGAAAAATATGAAAGATTAAGAATGTATTTTATTCTCCTTTATAAGCCAAACCTTTGAGAATTCATGTTGGTCATAGGAGACATGTGAATATGGGCCAACAGATGTGAGGAGGTGCAAGAAGAGATCTGACTTGAGGGCCCACACCCAATCTAGGCCACACCTGCTTCCCTTCTTCCCAAATAACACTCCTAAGTACAGCTTTTAGTTTCCTCCTACACAATATAATTCTCACTTGATTTCTCCAATTCTTTAGAAGAGAATGGCATACAGATCCAAATAGTCAGGTGTAGCACTGCTGGGGAGACCAAAGAGACAGGGCATACGTTGGAAGAGTGTTTCTCCCCTAACCTTGTAGAAGGAGGAACTTGGGCAGAAAAGGCTGTGTCCAGGAGCTCCAGGCAGGGGCTCACAATGGACTTGGGAGAAATGGACAGGAGCCTAGAACACAGAGGAGTAGTTCTGCGGACACTCAGTTGAAATCTAAGAGTAAAACTTTCCCGCCATATGCTAAAAGGAGTGGAAACCCTTGGATGGGCTCTGTAAATGGGTTCCATTAGTTCTTGACTCTGCATCCCCTCATACATATCCCTTCAGGTATTCCTCCGTCTCTGTCCTCCCTTTTACAGTCTAGCTTGTTGTTAGTTATCATAGAATCAGCTCTGACTCATGGCAACCTTCTGCATAACAGAACAAGATGTTGCCTGGTCTGGCGCCATCTTCATGATCATTGGTATGTTTCATTCCATTGTTGCAGCTATTGTGTAATGCTTTCCAGGCTAGGGGGGTCATCTTCCAGCATTATACTGGACAGTGTTCTGTTGTGATTCATAAGGTTTTCACTGGCTAATTTTCGGAAGTAGATTGCTAGGCCTTTCTTCCTAGTCTGTCTTAGTTTGGAAGCTCAGCTGAAACCTGTCTACCATGGGTGACCCTGCTGGCATTTGAAATAGCTCTGGCATAGCTTCCAGCATCATAGCAACAAACAAGTCACCACAGTAAGACAAACTGACAGGCAAGTGACAGGAGTCTATCTTACTGAACGAATAATTCACACTTGCTGTTTGATCTCCTTATTTTTCACTCAGTCCTCAGTTCATTTTCAGCTGATATTCTCTCATTAACCCCTCTCTATTTCACATATAATGGGCATTTTCCAGTCCATATCTTTCTCACCATCTCTGTGGCATTAGTGCTAAGGTCATGTTTCCTTCTTGAAAAGATCTACTGTTTAGCTTCCATGACGTATTACTCTCCTGGTTCTTCTTGTACTACTCTTGATGACACCTTCTTAGACCCCTCTTGGAAATCTAATTCTCCATTCTTCTCTTAAATGTCCGTGTTGCTCAGAATTGTTCTCAGCTTTTTCTCACTGTAAAAGTCATAGATTCAAATATTACCAGTAGTAACATTTATTATTCCTAAGTCTATGCTTAAGTTACGATCTCTCTCCATAGCTGTGTACTGGATAACCAGACCTGGATGTCCTTAAACTCAACATTTCTTATTCCAGTATTCCTTATTTTGGCAAATGGTAATGTCATTCTCTCAATTACCAAGCAAAAGCCTGAAATGTAATATTAAATTTCTTGCCTTGCTCTCTTCTCATAGCTTCCCTCACCTATACTTTATATTCAAACATATCCATTCTATTCTTCTAAACATCTCTCATATTTATCTTCTATCACCACCATGAGGGCTAACACTGAACAATTGTTAAGGGAAGGTATTGTATCACACATCTTCTTGTATCTAGTGCATAGAATACTGGCACACTTTCAATATATTTTGTAGAATATATGAATGAATAAATGATTCAATACATACATACATGGATCAATCACAGTTCAAGTTCAGCCCTTCTGATTTAAAGAAACAGAGACTTTCTTAATTTGGTCAAATAAAGCAAAAATGAGGGTGGGGCAGTAGGGCTTATTATTATTAAAAGGAAACACATGGAACACAGGGAGATGGACCAAAATTCAAAATAAGAAACAGTAGCTCAGCCAGTATTCTCTCAAGGCAGAAATCTCTAAGAAACTCAACAGCTGGGATTTCTGAATCTTCACTCTAATTCTCTTCATTTATGGGAGTCTGCTATTCTCTGGGGTTTGTTCTGTTCACCTCTCACTACAACTCACATTTCCCCTCCACTCTGCATACCTTTTTCCTACATCACTGAATTTGCCTACTCATAGTTTCTGTTGCTCGTGAATATGGCTGGCCATAACTTATGAGCACCAGCTCTACCTCATACCTTCAGGTTTACCTTCAGCTTTAGCTCCTGCTGCTCATTGCCAGCTTCTCTTTTACTTCCCAATTCAAGTCCCTGAGGGCAAGAATCTGATTGACCCAGCTCAGTTTTTAACATGCCAGCTCACTGATTAACTGCTTGTGGGTGAGGTGCCTAACCAACGTAGCCCACCATAGTTTGGTTGGTAATAAGGAGTCACAGGATGTGAACCATGGCTGTCAAGGTTTGCACTTTGGAAGGGGAGTGGACAAAGCAGATACTGTGACTAACATGTGAACACAAACCCTCATTACATTGTTCTTGGTGGTTATAAAAAATATAGGAATTCTTTCCCCTAAGGAGAGAGGGACAGGGGCTCACCCAAGGTCGTGGGAAATGCTGTCAGAATGGGATTCCTGAGAGTCAAGAAATCTAGTTGTTGTTGTTGGGTGTCATGGAGTCAGTTTTCAACTGATAACGACCCCATGTGACAGCGTGGAACTACCCCATTGGGTTTTCTAGGGTGTAATCTTTACAGAGGCAGATTGCCAGGTCTTTCTCCTGTGGAGTTGCTTGGTAGGTTAAACTGCCAACCTTTTGGTTACTAGCCAAGCACCTGACCATTTGTGCCACTATGGCTCCTTCAAGAAATCTTAGGGGATCATAACTAGACTATTGTGGGGGGATGGAGTTAACAAGGTCCAGAGAATTTCCTAGAATGTGGTTTCCAACACTGGGTTGACCAGCACAAAGGCTCAGAAACAAAACGGACAGTAAACATCAATGAATCAGTTTCTCTGCTTCTAGTCTGGGCCCGCTTTAGCTGCCATTCTTATTTTTTAAGTAATATTTTTTCTCTGATGATAAAAATACTTACAAAATTTTGAAAATAAAAATTAGGGGTGTTTTCACTACCTAGCAAGAACTGCGATTACCATTTCATAATTTCTTTTTCTAGTCTCTTTCTCCATGTAATTTTTTCTAAAAAATTGAGATTATATAGCATTGTTTTATACTGTGCATTTTTCTTTAGTTATCAGGTCACTAGTATAATACATTCCCTAAAATCTGTTTGTAAAAATATTCCTTCATATGGCAGTTACTACAAACACACACACACACACACACACACACACACACACATACAAACTATTGGCAATATTTAGATCATTTCTGATTTTTCACTATTATAAATTAAGGTGTTGAAAAATAATGTGTTTTAAGGGGCAATGTTGTTTTTTAAATCACAAATTCGATTTGGTACCTTCTCAGCCTATAATTCTTCAAAGGTTAACCTTTCTTTTAGGATCAAGTTCTAATTCTTTAGTTAGCACAAAGGATCCTTCATGATCTGGCGTTGGCTTGCTTCTCCAGCTTCACCTCCCTGTAAGCCCTCCCATGAGCCCTCATGTTCCCATGTGCCTCTCCTACTTGTCATTTGCTGAAATGTGTCATGCTCTTTTGTGCCTCTGGGGTCAGCTCATACTGTTTTTCTGCTTAGAACCCTTTTCTCTGCATTTCTCCCCATTGCTAATTTCTCTCATCTTCTGAGATTTAGCTCAAGTGTTATGTTTTTCTAGGAAGCATGCATCCCCACTTTCCAGCTTGGGTTACGTACCTGAACCAGTCTGCCAGTTTAGATTGCATTCAGCTGCTAGTTGGAGAAAGCCTGACTTACAAGCCTATATACATATAGAGGGAGCCCTGGTGGTGCAGTGATTAAGAACTCAGCAGCTAACCAAAAGGTCGGAGGTTGAAATCCACCAGCAGCTCTGTGGCAGAAAGATGTGGCAGTCTGCTTCTGTAAAGATTTACAGCCCAGGAAACCTTATGAGGTAGTTCTACCCAGTCCTAGAGGGTCGTTATGAGTCATAATTGACTAGATGGCACACAACAATACACACAGAGGCAGCTTCAGGTATTAGTTTAACGACTAAAACATTCTAGAGTTAGTCTATCTGTGATTCTCTTGGCCTTGAACTCGTGGCTACAAGATGGCTGCAGCAGCTCCAGACATAAATAGGACAGGCTGAGGGCAAAGAGGCTGTATCAGCCTTGGATATGCTTTTTATTTAAACAGGAAAAGCAAATGCCTTTCCAGAAGCTATCAGTTGACTATGGCTTATCTCTCTCTCATTGTGCAGAACTGTCTCATTGCCATTCTTAGGTTCAAGGGAGGCTGGAGAAGAGAGTATTTTCCAGCCTAAAATGGATGCGGCAAGGGGGCTGGGACAGCGTGCTGGGTTAGTCGATATACAGTGTCTGTTTCTTCTCCACCCAGACTATGAGCATCTTGAAGTTAGAAAGATTGTTTTTAAAAATATTTCTTGAAGGCCTGGTATGCGCCTCAAACACATTACTTAATAAAAATTTTTGAATAAATGAATTACTTTTAGGGACCATAGGCACCCCAATGAGTTGCTGAGAGTGGGTGAGCAGGAGGAGAAGCTTCCCCCAAACCTATTATCCAAAAGTGGCAACAGTATTTTAAGGGTAATGTACTGACCTTATGGAGTCCCTGGGTGGTGTAAACAGTTAACTTGCTCAGCTGCTAACAGTAAGGTTGGAAGTTCAAGTTAACCCAGAGGCGCCTTAGAAGAAAGCCCTGGTGATCTACTTCAGAAAGATCACAGCCATTGAAAACCTTATGAAGCACAGTTCTCTCTGACACACACATGTGATTGCCATGAGTCGAAGTCGATTTCATAGCATCTGGCTGGTACTGACCTGATGGCTGTTAAGTTGAAGATGAAAAGGCGTTAGCAGAAGCAGCCTGAAAGAAACGTATGTGAAGTAGATCACTGGTTCTAAACTTGGCTGCACAATAGAATCAGCCGAGAGAGGTTTTAAATACCTCCATGCTCAGGCCTCACTTTTTGCCATTGAAAACAGAATCTCTGCACATGAGGCCAGAATCTCTGGGGTTGAGCCGGCTCATCTCGGCTGCACATTTCTTTCCAAGGCTCTGTTCAGTGGCGTCACCTTGGTGGCTTAAAACTGGCCGCAGTAGGGTATTTATACCACAGATATCAGTAAATACCACAAATCATAAATCAGTCCTTCTCTTTCCCAAGAGCCAGTTTACCAGCACACCCTGTTGTTATTTTCAAAAGCTCCCCAGATATTTCCAGTGGGCAGTTAATTTTGAGAACTACTGGTCAATGATTAGTTCCTTCTTTGGCCTGTTGTTCCCCATGAAATAGTATCTTTGGTTCTTCTTTTTGCCCCAAACCTGCCTGTCGGTTAGCATTCTTTTCACGGAAGAACTTGGCTTCCCTCTGTGGAATCTGGGTTAAGTTCAGATAGAACAGTAGAATTCTGGTTTCATATTTAGTTAGTGAGTTTCTTTGTTACAACTTGATTTTGTTTAAGCCTAACCGGATTTCTTTCAGTATGCCTTCAGGCTGGATCTGTAGACGCAAGCTAATTCATTGGAGGAGGTGGAGAACCTTTGAATAATGTTGTGCAACTAGGAACCTCAATTATTCCTCTTACGAATGTAATTTCTCATTTGGAGACGTAATTATCTGCGGTGTTAATTTGCTAGGTCTGACTCCCCTGGCTGGATCTGATTTGAATAAAGGGGCCCCACCCTACCCTATTGCTATGAGTCAGAACCGACTCGATGGCACATACCACCACCACCACCCTGTCCTCGGGTTGTCTCACTATAGCTACCAAGCACCAGAGTGGCTCTCCTGCATCATAAAGACATACAGGTATCCTCTGCTTTTCGAAAATTTGCTTTACGCCACTTCACTTTTACGGAAGACCTACGTTAGTACTGGAAACCCTGGTGGCGGTAGTGGTTAAGAGCTATGGCTGCTAACCAAAACGTCGGCAGTTGGAATCCACCAGGCGCTCCTTGGAAACCCTATGGGGCAGTTCTACCCTGTCCTATAGAGTCGCTATGAGTCCTAGACTTGACGGCAACAGGTTTACATTAGTACCTGTTTACGCCAACCCAAAGAAATTCAAAGAGGACTTTTGCTTTTACAAAAAAAAAATGCTAAAAGGTGAAATAGAGTTCAGTGTTTGTTTTGCAGCGAGGTTGTAAAGAGGCAGCACGCACCGCGAGCAGCTAGACTGGCGTCAGCCAAGCTCCTTCCCTGGGAACTATACTCATTAGCTCAGCATCAAGTCACCACACCTTTGAACTGTGTCTGTGAGCATTGGTGCTTTATCTTGATTTAATTTGTGCATCTGTTAGAAAGATGTGTCCTAAGATATCAGAAAAACCTGAGAGAGCTCATAAGGGTTTTGTGTATTATTTGGTATGATCTGGTACGTTAGTTTTTGGGTCTGGGCACTCTCAAAAATTTTCCCCATATAAATTAATAGTTAATTGTTTTTTTGCTTTACGCCATTTCGGCTTATGAGAAGTTTCATAGGAACGCTCGACTTTTGAATAGCAGGGGAAACCTGTACTTAAAAATGCCTGACTTCTTCGTTCCTCTCTCATTGGCCAGATTAGTCATCTTTCTCTTGGTGCAGTAGACTGAAGCATTAGCATAAATGAAACTACTCCAACCATGTGATGTACAAGCATGGCTGGAGAAGCTTTGACTCAGCAAATGTGCAATGCTGCATGGGACAACTAGAAATCCCAACGACAGGGAGGACCACTGAAGAGCCAGAAACTTCTCTTTTCAAAAAGTGATTCTTCGCTTCTGTGCCATGACACCAAAGAACTGGATAGAGCACCATTACTGAATTTTTTTTTTTTTTATTGTACTTTAGGTTTACATTACTGAATGTTTTGATCTAAGATTCTGTAGAAGAATCCTGATCAATAGGGGAAACAAACAGAACATAATTATAAATTCTCAGTGAAATCCAGACCTTTTGAACCACTGAGGCTGGATAAACACCCAAAACTACTGCCCTGAGATAATCTTTAAACTTTAAGCCTCAAACAAAAACCTTTCCTGGAAGTCTGCTTTGAGCCAAAGAACAGTTTAGCCTAATTAGTAGTCTGCCTTGAGCATTATGCTCGCTCAAAGATTTCTCTGTGTGGGATAAAACTGACAACAGCATCTAAAAGGTCAGATGAGAAAGTTAGGAGGCAGTGGCTTTACATTAATGGTGGTGAAATGATTTGGAAGAGGGCAGTAAAAACGGTTAAACAATTTGCAGAAGGTAAACAATGTCACTGAATTGTACATGTAGAATTTGTTGGAACAGTGTATACTTTCCTGTGTATATTTTCTCTCTCTCTCTCTCTCTCTCACACACACACACACACACACACACATACACGCTTGGGCCTTAGCAAACGCTCAAAGCTAAAGGGCAACTTTGGTTTTTGACACCAGGGGGCAGAAAGGGAGCTGTTCTTAGCTGTACGTGTGGTGGGAGTCCAATCAGGATATATACCAGGGAGACGGCTAGAGCAACCGAATAGTCACATTAAGTGTACATACCTTGGGGCTCTTGAGGGTAGATGGGCTGCCACTGGCAACTTAGTTTAAAGGCTCTAACTTATTTCTATAAAAGATGTGTTGTTAGACCACCATCTTGAATAACTTAACAGGAAATTCCTCTTAAAATGTTTTCTGTAATCATTTGGAAATGGATGGTGGTGATGACTGCACACACGGTGAATATAATTAGTGCCATTGAATTGTATACTTAAAAATCACTGAAATGGCAAGTGGCTTGTTATATAAATTTTACCAAAATAAAATTTTTTAAAAATGCTTTTCTTATCTGAAAATTTCATTGTGAAGATGGAAACTGTAAACTTAAGAATTAAAATACATTGTGCAGGAAAAAAATTAAGTAGACACTTCTAAGGAATATTTTAGTGACAATTAATGGAACCGATCTGAACATTGACTAAATTATGGAAGGGAAGTTCCTACTGTTGCTGTTAGGTGCTGACGAATCATTCATTTCTGACTCACAGTGACCCTATGTACAACACAACAAAATATTGCCCGGTACTGTGCCATCCTCACAACTGTTATGTTTGAGCCCACTGTTGCAACCACTGTGTCATTCCCACCTTGTTGAGGGTCTTCTTCTTTTTCGCTGATCCTCACCTTACCAAGCATGACATCCTTCCCCAGGGGTTGATCCTTCCTGACGACATGGCTAAAGTGTTGTGGAACATCATCTCACCATCACAGCTTCTAAGGAGCATCAAGGTTCTAAGTTTCTACTATGAGGTCTTAACTCTTTAATAAATGACTTTCTAGTACCTTATAAATGGTATTATAACCCTTCTCATCAGCTAAAGGGCAGAGGACCAAGAACTGACCCAATAACTCAGGCCTACCGCAAGCTTGGCCCATAGGGAAAAGGGCCCTTTTTATTCTGTTTACCCTGGGTAGTTCAAACAGTTAAGCGCTTGGCTACTAACTGAAAGGCTGGCAGTTTAAACTCACCCAGGGGCACCTCGGAAGAAAGGCCTAATGATCTGCTTCCAAAAGGTCATAGCCATGAAAACCCTATGGAGTGCAGTTCTACTCTACAATGCATGGGGTCGCCAGGAGTCAGAATTGACTGGATGGCAAGTTTTTTTTTTTTTTTTTTTAACATGGTATCACAAGACAGGAAGGAAAGAAGAGACCACAATGGATGTCAGAAGAGACTGAAAGTTGCTCTTGAATGCAGAGTAGCTAAAGCGAAAGAAAGAAATGATGAAGTAAAATTGCTGAACAAAAGATTTCAAAGGGTAGCTAGAAAAGACAACGAATATAATGAAATGTGCAAAGACCTGGAGCTAGAAAACGAAAAGGGAAGAATACACTCAGCATTTCTCAAGCTGGAAGAACTGAAGGAAAAAACAAAACAAAACAAAAACCAATCCCTCAAGTTGCAATACTGAAGGATTCTACGGGGAAAATACTAAATGACCCATGAAGTGTCAAAAGAAGATGGAAGGAATACACAGGGTCACTGTACCAAAAAGAATTGGTTGACGTTCAACCATTTTAGAAGGTAGCATACGATCAGGAACCTATGGTACTGAAGGAAGAGGTCCAAGATGCACTGAAAGTGTACTATGGACATGTTATCAGGAGGGACTAGTCCCTGGAGAAGGACATCATGCTTGGTAACATAGAGGGTCAGCGAAAAAGAGTAGGACCTTTGATGCGATGGACTGACACAGTGGCTCCAACAATGGGCTCAAATAGCAACGACTGTGAGGATGGTGAAGGACTGGGCAATGTTTCGTTCTGTTGTACACAGGGTCGGTATGAGTCAAAACTGACTCGATGGCACCTAACGACAACAACCACCTATTCCCAATGCCAACAATGAAATGGCATGACAAAATCAGTTATACTCTGGCTGAAACTCATTCACATCATTGGGTGTGTGAGAATATGATAATGAAAAGCTATTTTATACTAGGGCGGGGGATATGATCATCTGAGAAAACTTAAAGATGTGATTTGTGTAAAAGCAATATTAATTATAGCAATCATGTGACCTGCTTAGAAGTTATGCTTAAATACCACGCAGTTCATTATTGATGATACATTGTTAAATGCTAGCTAATTTTGCTATAAATTTTATTTGATTAGAATAGTGGACTGTATATGCATACTCAGCCTTCAGAGTTTATTGTTCAACAAGCAAACCCACAATTTTAAAAAGTCCATGTAGGAACATTTTTCAGTATTACATCAGGTGGGATGATGTTTTCCCCAGTGAGTATTCCTGGGGACATCTGTAAAAGGTTACAGATTTCCTGCCCTAAATTCTTGATACTCAAAATGTGGTCCACTGACCAGCAGCATCAGCATCACATGGGAGCTCATTAGAAATGCAGAATCACAGGCCTCCACCCCAGACCAATGGAATAAAAACTTGCATTTTAATAAGATTCCCAGGCAATTCAATTTGCAGTAACATTTGAGAAGCACAGCTCTAGACCTTTCCTTCCTTTGTCCAGGGGAGTAGACAGAGGAATGGGGAGTACAGAGGACAACCAGGTCACTCACTGCTCTAGCTGGCACTTACACATCCCAGGTAAGCCTGTGGGCTCATTTTAAACGAAGATTCCCACCTACCCCCAGTGTCCCATTCTGCAGGGCTCAGGTGGAGTCCAGAAATCTGTTTCATGAACCAGAGCCCTCAAAGGATCTGAGAAGCCCTCAGGTGTGAGATCCATTGTCTTTGCCTACTTGCTGATTGACAGTGGAGGGAAAGAGGCTGCAGCTGGAGGGTGGGATGGGCATTAAACAATCCCAATAAAAAATAACACAAGATGCTACAGAAGGAAGAAAACTGCAGTCAGTTCCTTGCGCTCTCTGGAAACTTCTGTATTTATACTTGCATTCAGATGACCAACTTAAAAAATCTCTTGGGCAAAGAATGTGCTTTCTTTTCTTTCTAACTAATCAGGCTTTCAGACACCCTGAGCCTTAAACCTATCACCACATAACCAAAAAAACAAAAAAACAAACCAAACCTGTTGCCATCAGGTCGATTCCGACTCACATAGGACAAAGTAGAAGTGCCCCATACGGTTTCCAAGGAGTGGCTGGTGGATTTGAACTGCCAACCTTTGGGTTAGCAGCCAAGCTTTAACTACTGCGCCTCCAGGGCTATGACCACATAATCTAGAGGAAAGACCCACAAGGTACACTATCACCTCACCCATTACTCCGATTCAAATAGCTCTACAATAATTGACTAATTAAATCACCCTCACCAATGGGTATCCATCTTTAGCCATAATTTTCAAGACCATTTATACTTAATGCTGTTTTTTAATTGTGCTTTAGGTGAAAGTTTACAGCTCAAGTTAATTTCTCATACAAAAATTTATACACATATTGTTATGTGACCCTAGCTGCAATCCCTATAAGGTGACAGCATAGCCCCCCTTTCCACCCTGCGTTTCCTATGTCCATTCAACCAGCTCCTATCCCTTTCTCCCTTCTCATCTTGCCTCCGGACAGGAGCTGCCCGTTTAGTCTCATGTATCTACTTGAACTAAGAAGCACACTCTTCACAAGTATTATTTTATGTTTTAGAGTCTAGTCTAATCTTTGCCTAAAGAGTTGGCTTCGGGAATGGTTTTAGTTCTGGGTTAACAGAGAGTCTGGGGGCCATGTCTCCTGGGGTTCCTCTAGTCTCAGTCAGACCATTAAGTCTGGTCTTTTTACGTGAATTTGAGTTCTGCACTCCACTTTTCTCCTGCCCCATCAGGGACTCTCTGTTGTGTTCCCTGTCAGGGCAGTTGTTGTTTTTAATATCCTTGCTTGGGGAGGAGCAAGATGATTTGTGAGAGAGGTGTCTTTTGAAAAATCCTGTGAAGCTGTCTTTATTTTAGAGCAGGACTTAACAAAAATGGAATTTTTTATGGTGGGGGGGAAGGGGGTGTATAACCAATATAAACGTATATGTGTATACACATATATATGTCTAAATTCATGTATATAAATTTATATAGTTATCACTAGTAAAAGAAAAAACAACAACAAAACAAAAACAAGTGTTTCAGAGTAGAACTGTGCTCCATAGGGTTTTCAATGGCTGTGACTTTTCAGAAGTAGATCACCAGGCCTTTCTTCTGAGGCACCTCTAGGTGGACTCAAAACACCACCCTCTCAGTTAGTAGCCAAGAGCTTGTTTGCACCACCCAGAGACTGTCATTTATGATGCATTGCTCCACCCATTGGAATTTCACTTGTAAAAGATTCCATTACTGTGTTCCCACCCCACCCCAAATTTCAGGGTTAATTTACACATTCATTTACAAATGCAATCTGTGGAACATGAGGCACAGCTGGTCACCAGTGCTTCTTAAAGTCCTGTCCCAGAGGATAAACATTTAATGGCCAGATCTGTATTTACTGAACACAGCATAAATCCGAAGCTGCTGTAAAAAGGACACTCAGCTAACACGAACCCAGGATCTGATTCATGGTTTTTTAAATGATTAACCTCATGCTCTTCCCCACCCTTGCTGGCCAGTAGCAAATCATCCTTTAGGGATTTAAAGAATTAAGAGAACATGCTCAACATTAAGAAATAATGTCATGAATCCAATTAAAAAATGGACAAAGGAAATGAACAGGCGCTTCATCAAAGAAGATAGTCAAGTGGCTAACAGACACATGAGGAAATGCTCGTGATCACTAGCCATTAGAAAAAATGCAAACGAAAACCACAATGAGATACCAGCTCACACTGGCATTACTGGCATCAATCAAAAAAAAACAAAAAACAAATCTTGGAAAGAATACGGGGAGATTAGAACTCTTATGCACTGCTGGTGGGAATGCAAAATGGTACAACCATTTTGGAAAACGATATGGCACTTCCTTAGAAAGCTAGAAATAGAAATACCATATGATCCAGGAATCCCACTCCTAAGAATATATCCTACAGAAATAAGAGCCGTCACACGAATAGACAGATGCACACCCATGTTTACTGCAGCATTGTTCACAATAGCAAAAAGATGGAAACAACCTAGATGCCCGTCAACAAATGAATGGATAAACAAACTATGGTACATACACACAGTGAAGTACTACACAACGATAAAGAACAATGATGAATCTGTAAAGCATCTTACAACGTGGATGAATTTGAAGGGCATTATGCTGAGTGAAATAAGTCCATCACAAAAGGACAGATATTGTATGAGACCACTACTGTAAAAACTCATGAAAAGGCTTACACACAAAAGAAACAGTCTTTGATGGTTACCAGGGAAGGGAGGGGTGGGGATGGAAAAACATTAGACAATAGGTAAGTGGTAACTTTGGTGAAGGTTAAGACAGTACACAATACTGGGAAACCAGCACAACTTACACAAGGCAAGGTCATAGAAGCTCTATTAAAAAAAAGAAAAAATATGTCATGGATTCTTCTAAATGCACTTGGATTGATATGTTTAAATACAGTTTCACAAAGAGTGTAATTTATGTTTGCATAATTTGTGACACTCGAGTTTTTATGATATACTCTAATATAC
The DNA here is from genome assembly GCF_000243295.1 of Trichechus manatus latirostris. NCBI lineage: Eukaryota > Metazoa > Chordata > Mammalia > Sirenia > Trichechidae > Trichechus > Trichechus manatus. The sequence goes on from NW_004443938.1 coordinate 35,263,163, forward strand.
AATAAAAATTATTCTTTAAAAATACAGAGCTAAATTCTTCCAAAGTCTGACTAATTATGTGATTCCTTTGAGAAGATATGATCCACTTGAGAATAGGCAGTGGATAACTTCTGGGTAAATATGATCTATAAAGAGAGCCACATTAGGTAATATTAGATATATTTTTGGAAATAAAAACAGAACATATAACTATTCATAAGAAGATGCCTGGCAACTTGTTCAAGGACTTACACCTTCCTGGTTCAAACTAACGTTTAAGATGTTCTCTAGCTGTTCGTCATTCATCCATTCATTCATTCATCGACTAAGTATTGAGGAGCTGCTCTTCACTATGCACTGTTGGGGTATAAAGTTGTATGGGGTGTAGTCACTAGATTTTATGCTCTTGAGTAGGGAAGCTGACTCCTGGAAGTGCTGGAGAGACTTTATTGCTATCAAACAGCATTTTAAAATGAAATACGATCACCACCAATACAACATGGGCATTTTTAATTGGACAATGCCATTTACACATTCCAAATTCATTAAGTAACCGCTCTTCTGTATTTCATTCTGCCATCATTGCAATAATCACAACTCTCTGACTTTTAGACTGTGTTGCTTCTTCTCTGCATCATTTTTAAATTAATCAAACACTTCTTGAGAATTTTTTATATTTAGTTAGGACCTGGGGAAGCATTCAAACAGGAATGGAACCTGCCCTTGAGAAGCTTATATTTTAGTTGGACTGTAAAACATATAAGGTCCCTAGGTGGTGCAAAGGATTTGTGCTCGACTGCTAACCTAAAGGTTGGTGATTTGAAACCACCCAGCAGTACTGTGGAAGAAATGCCTGGTGATCTGCTCCTGTTGAGATAACAGTCAAGAAAACCCTATGGGCAGTTCTACTCTGTAACACATGGTATAGCCATCAGTCAGAATCAAGGTGATGGCAACTAATAACAACAACATAAAACATATAAAGTCCATGAGTGGTGTAAACAGTTAACATACTTGGCTGCTAACTGAAGATTGGAGGTTCAAGTCTACCTACAGGTACCTTGGAAGAAAGGCCTGGCATTCTATTTCTGAAAAACCAGTCACTGAAAACTTTATGGAGCACAGTTCTACTCTGACACACATGGCGTCACCATGTGTCGGAATAGACTTGATGGCAACTAGTTATAAAACATATACATGTGAATAGCTAAAATCCATGGAAGTTATTGTCAGGGAGAGATCACCATTTACAACTCCTTCCTCTTAAAATTTGGTAAAAGAGTCAGATTATTGAACATATACAAGGCAATTTTTACTGATCAAAAAAATGCAAAAATAACAAACCATGATTTACTTTTCTATACATGTCATTACACTTTAGGTACAGCCCATTTTACGTAAGAAAAATGCATTTTAGTTCAACTAACCTCTGCCCAGCTAGCTTTACAGGTTGGTATAAATCGGCTGTGCTCTGGTGCCACCTGGCGGCAGACAAAACCCTAACTGAAAGACGCTTTCGACTGCAATCGGAGTATCTGCTTTACTTCCGCTTGTTCATCAAGTCACTTGTTTTATTTTTGCAACAGGAAATTATGATTTGGATTTATTAACCTAAAATTTTTTCTAAAGTACAGATTTTCAAGAGAGTAGTAGGGTTAAGTAAGAGAGAACATGCTCAACATTAATGAATCTGTCATGGATTCTTCTACATGTACTTAGATATAATAAGTTTAAATACAGTTTCACATACAGTGTAATTTATATGTTTGCATAATTTATGAAACTATGAAATTTTTATGATTCACTCCAAAATACCACAAAATTTATTTGCTGAATAAATGAATGTATTAATGAACTGCCATGCTTTATGTTCCACGAGGTAAATGTATCTTATTAAAAAGATACTTTAAAAAACCCAACTTCTAGAAGCTCCTTCCTTCACAAGGACCTGACACCCTTTTCTTTTAATGCATTTGTTGAATAAGGTTAATATTCATAGTTGGATGGAGAGGAAACAAAATTGTGGTATAATTTTCCCCAAGGAAATTGTGTACAGTTTTTGCAAATGACTACGAAGAATATTTATATCTGGTGGAAATCTATTCCTGCCTTTGTTACTGCAATGGTGGGTGTGAGCCGCCTGCTGCAGAATCCGATACTGAGACGGGGCGAGGTGAGCAGCAAGAGTGTTTTATTGTATATCGATACACAGGAGACAGAGGGGAATGAGCTCCTCCAAAAGACTTGTCTCCCCTTTGGAGACTCGCTGAAAGTTTTTATATGGACAAGATTATAGTTTTTTTCTGGTGGTTACATTCTGCACCTGGCAATCCTTGAAGGTCATCTTGCCCCCTTATTATCATGTCGCAGATAAAGTGTCTCTACCCTCCAAGGTCGTTCTACCTCTCAAAGAGAAACTTAGTTAAACTTCAAAGTCATGGGAAGGCAAGGGGGTGGGGATAGGAGGAAACCAAAATCATAGGAGCATGCAAAAGTGAACTGTGTAAGCTAGGCATTAACAATACCACAATACCTAGGAAGCTAGGCCTATACTGTTGGCAATAAACAATAAATGTGAAATTTCTACGCAGCCCCTTTCACCTTCAGGGGAGATTAATGGCATGATACATAATGCTCATATTAATTTTCAACAAAATGATTTTATTTTCTGGAATAAATACTGAGCTGTGGATTAACCTGCTGATTTGAAATTCAGGGATCCCAGGCCACTGCATATGTACTTTGCTTTAAATTGAGAAAGTCCCTCCACATCCTTTCTGGAGAGAAAGCAGAGCTTACAAATACCTATGACACAATAATGTCATCGACTTCAACTTAATTATGTATTTTAGGCAATATGCATTAAACTTGGTTTTCCAATATGATGGGAAAAATCAGCATTCTAGTTTACTAGATATTTTGGTTAATACAAATTGTCATGGATTGAATTGTGTCCCCCCAAAATATCTGTCAACTTGGCTGGGTCATGATTGCCAGTATAGTATGATTGTGTACCGTTTTGTAATCTGATGTGATTTCCCTGTGTGTTGTAAACTCTATCACTATGATGGATTAGTGGCAGTTATACTGATGAGGTCTACAAGATTAGATAGTGTCTTAAGCCAATCTCTTTTGTGATATAAAAGAGAGAAGTGAGCAGAGACACATGGGAACCTCCTACAGCCAAGAAAGCAGTGCCAGGAGCAGAGCACATCCTTTGGACCTGAGGTTCCTGCACAGAGAAGCTCCCAGACCAAGGCAAGACTGATGACAAGGACCTTCCTCCAGAGCTGACAGAGAAAGCGTTCCCCTGGAGCTGATGCCCTGAATTTGGACTTGCAGCCTACTAGACTACGAGAGAATAAATTTCTCTTTGTTAAAGCCATCCACTTGTGGTACTTCTGTTACAGCAGCACTAGATGACTAAGACACAAACATACCATGTCAACACATAGAGTTTACCAATTTTCAAAGACTGAGGAAACAGCAAATATAATCGATAGTACATTAAGCATAATAGAATCTTTTCTTGATGACTAGAAGTCACTTTAGCATCTTTTACTGCCTTGGTAATCAATATGAACATTGATACAAGTCTAGGAAGATGTACTGTAGGCTCAACTGGGAGTTATGGTGACTGGAGATTTAGCAGTGAGATCAGCGATTCCAGAAAGGGAAGACTTCAATTAATATTCAATTAAGAATATTTACAAGAGTTATTATTATATTAACTATAATCACTACCACAAGACCAAACTGAAGAAATATTTTAAAAGGGAATGGTATTTCTCAGTCCTGCCCCCTGAGGCTATGTATAGATTTGTTTGGAAGTGTGTCTAAATTTTGATGGTAAAGGCCTGGGAAGAGAAAAGGTAATTTAAAAAAAAAAAAAAATTAAAAAGAGGGGCAGGGGAGGAAGGACAACTATACTTAATTGCTCAGTACTGATTTTTTAGCAACTTGTCTTTGTCAAGTATTTACAAAGTATTCGTCGTGAGTGTACACAGAAACAACTGTCTTTTCTCACTCATTTTTCTTTGACTTACATCATGTTCAACTAAAGTAAAAATTACAATAATAAATACAAATGTTTATGCATGTAAACATCTTTGAGAACAAAACACAAACGATTCTTGGTAAAAATACAATCACATTTACCCAAAAGAATTGAACACAGGGACTCAAATGAATACTTGTTCATCAGTGTAATGTTTATTGCAGCATTATTCACAAGAGCCAAAGTTGGAAACAACCCAAATGTCCATCAACAGATGCATGCTACACAAAATGTAATATATGCATACAATGGAATATTATTCAGCCATAAAGATAAACGAAATTCTGATACCTGCTACAGCATGGATGAACCTTGAAAACATTATGCTGAGTGAAATAAGTCAGACACAAAAGGACAAATATATGATTCCACTTACATGCAATATCTAGAACAGGCAAGTGCATAGACATAAAGTCTATTAGTGGTTACCAGGGACTGGGGGAGGGAAGGGGTAGGGAGTTACTGCTTAAAGGGTACCGAGTTTCTGTTTGGGATGATAAAAAACTTTTGGGGATAGATAGGGTGATGGTTGCACAACATGGTGAATATAATTAATGTCACTGAACTGTACATTTCAAAATGGTGGCAAATTTTATATTATATTTTACCACAATATAAACAAAACAAAATAAACGAAAGCAAAAACAAAAACTTGACAGAGCAGAAGTGCAGAGCATACTGAAGGCCTCCTGCAGTGAGTTTGCAGTGTGCCAGGTACTACATTTTCTGGAGGAAGGAGGGAGCTTCTACTATAAATATCTGCTATAAATATTGTTGCAAGCCCCAACTCCCAGAGGCACCACTCTAGGTATTTTCGTAAATATTTCTCTGTGCATTTATATAATTTTACATTATACCTTCACAGGAAATATGTTAGGTGCTAACTCACCTAAAAATATATAGTAGAAAGCTTTCCATGTCATTGAATAAATATGCATATCATTCTTCTCACCTCACTACCAAAAAAGAGACAGAGAAAAAAGGAAAGAAGAGAGGAGAGAAACGAAAAAGGGAAGGAAAACAACCACCACCACCACAAAACGAAAAAGGAAAGTAAACTGCTTAAAACAGAAGCAACTTCACAAGATGCACCAAAGACTCTTTAGACCCACCTTCTATGCCAGATCATATACTGTAATCTGCACAGGAAGCCAGTGAGAGGATGACAGCATATACGCCCGCTGAGTTAGGCTTTCAGGAGCACAGAAATGAGTGGGGCAAATGCAGCAATCAGCACTGATCCCTGCTTCCCTTTCCCTTTCCTTTCCTTTCCTTTACCTCTTTCCCTTTCTCTTTTCCTTTCCCCACCGCTCCAAAGAAAGATGATCCAACGGAATGCGGAAAATATCAAACAATATCATTAACATCACATGCAAATAAAATTTTGCTGAAAATCATTCAAAAGCAGTTGCAGCAGTACATCGACAGGGAACTGCCAGAAATTCAAGTGGGATTCAGAAGAGGATGTGGAACGAGGGATATCATTGCTGATGTCAGATGGATCCTGGCTGAAACCAGAGAATACCAGAAAGATGTTTACCTGTGTTTTGTTGACCATGCAAATATATTCGACTATGTGGATCGTAACAAATTACGGATAACATTGCAAAGGATAAGAATTCCAGAACACTTAATTGTGCTCATGTGGAAACCTGTACAGTTGATCGAACAGAACAAAAAAAAATCAAGAAAGGTGTGAGTCAGGGTTGCATCTTTTCACCATATTTATTCAATTTGTATGCTGAGAAAATTATCTGAGAAGTTTAAATATATGAAGGAGACCTTGGCATTAAGACTGGAGGAAGACTCATAAACAACTTGCAATATGCAGATAACACAACCTTGCTTGCTGAAAGCAAAGAGGACTTGAAGTACTTGCTGATAAAGATCAAAGACTACAGCCTTCCGTATGGATTATACCTCAACGTAGAGAAAACAAGAAATCCTCACAATTGGACCAATAAACATCATGATAAATGGAGAAAATATTGAAGTTGTCAAGGATTTCATTTTACTTGGATCCACAATTAATGCTCATGGAAGCAGCAGTAAAGAAATTAAATGACATATTGCACTGGACAAATCTGCTGCAAAAGACCTCTTTAAAGTGTTCAAAAGCAAAGACATCACTATGAGTACTTAAGTGGGCCTGACCCAAGCCATGGTATTTTAAATCACCTCATATTCATGGGGAAGCTGGACAATGAATAAGGAAGACTGAAGAAGAATTGACACCTTTGAATTATGGTGTTGGTGAAGAATACTGAATATACCATGGACTGCCAGAAGAAGGAACAGGTCTGTCTTCGAAGAAGTACAGCCACAATGCCCCTAGAAGTGAGGATGGTAGGACTTCATCTCACTTAGTTTAGTCATGTTATCAGGAGGGTCCAGTCCCTGGAGTACATTGTGCTTGGTAAAACAGAGGGTCAGCGAAAAAGAAGCAGCTCCTCAACAAGATGTATTGACACAGTGGCTACAAAAATGGGCGCAAACATAGCAATGATTGTGAGGATGGCGCAGGACCGGGAAGTGTTTTGTTCTGTTGTACATAGGGTCACTATGAGTTGGAACCAACTCAATGGCATCTAACGACAACGTATGTATCAGGGCTTAGAACTGGTTCTTTCAGGTTGGAACCCCTGCTGAGAATTTGCATTTCTACCCCAGATATACTGAATCAGAATCTACATTTAACAAGATTCCTAGCTGATTCTTACGTATAATAAATTTTGAGAACCACTGTTCTACTAGTGGGTCTCAGAATTAGTCCCTAACCAGCAACATTAGCATCACCTGGGAACTTGTTAGCAATGCAAATTCTCAGCAGGGGTTCAAACAGGAACTAACTGGTTCGAAGCCCTGGTATGTACATGTTTGTGTTTGTGTACAAAAAATCTGCATTTCTTTTTTTTTAAGGCTTTATTTTATTTTATTGTTGTACTTTAAGTGAAAGTTTACAATTGAAGTTAGTCTCTCATACAAAAATTTATACATACATTGTTATGTGACCCTAATTGCTCTCCCTATACTGT
>NW_004443938.1:35270333-35293201 GCF_000243295.1 Trichechus manatus latirostris
TACAATTGAAGTTAGTCTCTCATACAAAAATTTATACATACATTGTTATGTGACCCTAATTGCTCTCCCTATACTGTGACAGCACATTCCTCCTTTCAAAATCTGCATTTCTTAATGTCCTTAGTACCAAGGCCAACTTCTCTGCTATAGGTGAAATGACTAAGTAATTACACAGACACAACCAAAACTATGCTGACTTTCTCACAGGTAATAACAGCTTCAGCTGGTATAAAGGTAATGTGGGAATGGAAATGAGGAAGGGAGGGTATGGCGTGTGGGCCACAGCAGCCCTTAGGCCAAGGTCTGCAAAAGAAGGTGAAGGCCTATGCCTTAGGTAATGACTCCAAGAGCAGCTCTAGTAGGACGGGGTTGTTGTGATAGCTAGTGAATGTGTACACACAGAGAGCCCCATGTCTCACCCCAGCACTTTGTATACAGATGTCTCCTTTTAGGGTAATAGGATCTTAAGGCATGAGCAGGAATAATATCAAAACATTCAACAACAAATAAGGAACTAGCCAGCTGGAAGGGATTCTGTCAAAACTAGCATGGACGCACCTACTCCTGCCAGGTGAGGATCAGCCCTCTGACAACGGGAGATACTTTTTATCTTCCAAGGTGGTTTTAAACATTTATATTAAATTAATTTTACCTATAAAATATGTCTTTGTTTATTTTTGTCTTGGAAGAAGTACAGCCACAATGCTTCTTGGAAGTGAGGATGGCGAGACTTTGTCTCACATACTTTGAACATGTTATCAGGAGGGACCAGCCCTGAAGAAGGACCTCATGCTTGGTAAAGTAGGGGGTCAGTGAAAAAGAAGAAGACCCTCAATGAGACGGACTGACACAGTGGCTGCAACAATGGGCTCAAACATAGCAATGATTGTGAGGATGGCGCAGGACTAGGCAGTGTTCTGTTCTGCAGTACATGATGTCACTATGAGTCAAAACTGACTGGACAGCACCTAACAACAATAATATCAAGGATGGAACTGCTAAGTCATAGGGCAGGTACATCTTTTACTTTATAAGAAAATGGCAAGGAGTTTTTTTAAGTGGTTGTACCATTTGACATCCCACGGGCAATGTTGCTCCATGACCTCAACAATGTTTGGTATTGTCAATTTTTAAATTTTATCCATTTTGATGAGTCTGAAATAGCATCTCATTATGGTTTTAATTTGTGTTTCTCTCATGACCTTTTAAAATAATATTTTATTGTGTTTTTGGTGAAAGTTTACACAGCAAATTAGGTTCCCATTTAACAATTTCTATACATATTGTTCATTGACATTGGTTACATTTTTCACAATGTGTCAACATTCTCATTATTTACATTCTGGTTGTTCTGTTTCTATTAATTTCACTTCTCCGCCCCCCACCCCCCTTACCTTCTCATCTTTGCCTTAGGGTAAATGTTGACCATTTGGTTTCATATAGATGATTTTTAGTAAGAGCTCAGTACTCACTGGGAATATTGTTTATTTCATGAGCCAATCTGTTATTTAGCTGAAAGATGATCTCTGGGAGTGGTTTCAGTCCCATGTTGAAAGGGTATCTCAGGGTGACAGTTTTGGGGGATCCTCTAGTCTCTACTGGTCCAGTAAGTGTGGACTTTTTTAAGAATTTGAATTTTGGTCTACATTTTTCTCATGTTCTATCTGGGACCATCTATTGTGTCCCTAGTTAGAATAGTTGGTAGTGGTAGTCAGGCACCATCTAGTTCCTCTTGTCTCAGGATAGATAAGGCTGTGGTTCTTGTGGGCTATTAGTCTTGTAGAATAGTTTCTTCTTTGAGTCTTTGGTTTCCTTCTTTCTCTTTTTCTCCAGACGAGTAGAGACCAACAGTTGTATCTTGGATGGCCACTTGCAAGCTTTTGAGACCCCCAGACACTAGTTACCAAAATAGGATGTAGAACATAAGAACTATGTTATGCCAATTGAAGGAGCTGTCCCACAAGACTATGATTCTAAACTTTCAAACCCAGTAAACCAATCCTGTGAGGTGTTTGGTTATGTCTTGGATCAAGTGCTTTTTGAATATATAGATACCCAAGTTTTCGCCCATTTAAAAAATTGGGTTGTTTGTCTTTTTATTATTCAGTTGAAGATGTCCTTTATATAGTCTGGACATAAATCCACTCTTCATTACTTCCTTCTTTCTACTTATTTTCAGTTTAATAGTTTCTCTTTTCTAGCTTCTTGAAGTGGTCATGGTTTAAACAACTATCTCTGCACTTCAACAATAATACAATGCCCTATAGAATAAAATGTTCGACATCTTGTAATTATGTTCTAATAGACTGTGTCATATAGTTATGTGACTATTCATGAAAACAAACAGACCGATAACTTCTAATCACTTATTTCTATAGGCAAACCAAACCAAGCCATGGATCACAGAAGTGAATTACCTTAGACAGGTAATGATTTAAATGTAGAGTCCCAAGCAGTCAAGAAATCAAAAGATGCATTGCATTGGGCAAATCTGCTGCAAAAGACCCCTTTAAAGTGTTGAAAAACAAAGATGTCACCTGGAAGACTAAGGTGCACCTGACCCAAGCCATGGTGTTTTCAATTGCCTCATATGCATGAGAAAGCTTGACCACTATGCATAAGGAAGACCAAGGAAGAACTGATGCCTTTGAATTGTGGTGTTGGTGAAGAATATTGAATTAACCATGGGCTGTCAAAAGAATGAACAAATCTGTCTTGGAAGAAGTACAACCAGAATGCTCCTTAGAAGCAAGGATGGCGCGACTACGTCTCACGTACTTTGCACATGTTATCAGGAAGGATCAGTCCCTGGAGACGGACATCATGCTTGGTAGAGTAGAGGGTCAGCGAAAAAGATGCAAACCCTCAACAAGATGGACTGACACAGTGGCTGCAACAATGCGCTCCAGCATAACAATGATTGTGAGGATGGTGCAGGCCCAGGCAGTGTTTCGTTCTGTTATACACTGGGTTTCTATGAGCCGGAACCGACTCGATGGCATCTAACAACAACAGGTAATGTAAACGTTTGGGAGATGACAAAAGTATAACTTCCAGACTAAGGCCAAAAAGTCAGTGATCTTCAGATTCTTATCTCCACTCCTGTATCATCTAACTGTGCATTGTTGGACGTTTAAGTCTGAGAAAACATAATATTTATTGAGTGTTTACCATGTACCAAGCACTGTTCTAAGTTCTTTACATGTATTAACTCGTTTAATCCTGACAGCATCCCTGTGAGTTGGGCACCATTATTATACCCACTTTACAGACGAGGAAGCCAAAGTACAGAAAGATGAAGTGACCTGCCCAGAGTTACATGTATGTCAGGCATCACTGAGATCATCCCCAGATTCAATGATTCACCAAGAAGACTCACGGCACTCAGCATATAGTCATACTCATGGCTATGGTTTATTTCAGTGAAAGGACACAAAAACCAGCAAAGGGAAAAGGCATGTGAGACAAAGTCTGGGGAAAATCAGGTGCAAGCTTCCAAGAGTCCTCTCCTAGTGGAGTCATATAGGATGTGCTTAATTCTCCTAGCAACGAGTTGTGACAATCTGTGTGAAATGTCTATCAGGGAAACATGACAGAGATTCAGCATCCATAGTTTTTATTGGAGGCTGATCACATAGGCAGCCTCTGCCTAACATTTATCAAAAGTCCAGAAGGCAAACAGGTGTTCACCATAAACCACATTTTTTTGTGTAAACAGTTTAGACACAGTGAGCCACTCATCAGTTCTGGGAATGGTGAGTAACCTTCTGAAATCCAGTTATAAGATACCAGTCAAGGGCCAACCTTGTAAGCAGGTCTTTCAAAGGACAGCAGTCAGGCCTGCTATGTTAACTCTTTTCTGCACATATGTCTACTAAGTGGAAGAGCTGGGCTTCACACACAAGCTAGAGGTCAAACATGAAACCACTGTGATACATGGCCTACCGGAGATGTCTAGTAGATAAGACTCAGGAATTCAGGGGAGAGGTCCAGGTTGGAGATATTAACTTGGGAGTTGCTAGCCTATAGTGACATTGAAAACCATGAGATTGACTAAGATCTCATAGAAACTGAATGTAGACTAAGAATAAAATAGTTCAGAGGGCTGCACCCGGGGACATTCCAATATCCAGAGGCTGGGTATATGAGGAGCAACCAGCAACAGACATGAAGAGGGGGAGGCCAATGAGTTCAGAGACAACCAAGAAGTACGGGCCTTAGAAACCAAGTGGAGTGTTTCCAGAAGGCAGCCCTGAACAACCAACTGCATCAGATGCAGCTGGTAGGTCAAACAGGAAGAGGACTGTGAGCTGACCACTGAGCTTAGCAATCTGGAGGTTGCTGATATTGACAGGAGCTGTTTCAGTGGAGCTGTCAGGGCAAAAGCCTTACTAGAGTGGGTTCAAGAGAGAATGGGAGGAGAAGTAGTAGAGACAACAAAGTATTAAAACTCTTTTGAGGCTTTTTGCTATAAAAGGAAAAAGAGAAATGAGGTAATAGCTGGAATAGAAAGAAGACTTCAAGAGATGTGTGTGTGTGTGTGTGTGCTTAACATGGGAAATATTGCTGCATGTTTGTATGCTGATGGGATTGCTCCAGTAGAGGAGAAAAATCAACGATGCATGAGATGAGGGTGTTACAGATTGAATTGTTAAGTGCTGTCAAGTCAAGTTGACTTCTGACTCATACAGACCCCATGTGACAAAGCAGAACCGCCCCACAGGGTTCTCTAGGCTGGAATCTTTATGGAAGCAGTTCGATAGGTCTTTCTCCCATGGAGCCACTGGGTGAGTTCAAACCGCCAATCTTTTGGTTAGCAACCAAGTGCTTAACCATTCCACCACCAGAGCTTCTTGACTGAATTGTGTCCCTCCAAAATATGTGCTGGAATTCTAACCCCTATACCCGTGAATACAGGCACTCTGGTGGCGCAGTGGCTAAAGCTCTTGGCTATTAACCGAAAGGCTGGAGGTTCAAACCCACCAGCCACTCTGAGGGAGAAAGATGTGGCAGTCTGCTTCCATAAGTGTCTGTAAAAGCTCTTTTCCAGCCTTGGAAATTGTATGGGGCAGTTCTACTCTGTCCTAGAGGGTCACTATGAGTTGGAATCGACTTGACGGCAATGGTATACCTGTGAATGTTCCCGTTTGGAAATAAGGTTTTCTTTGTTATAGTAACAAGGTCTAATAGGTCGTGTCCTAAACCTAATCACTTCTGAGTTATAAAAAAAGCAGATCAGATATAGAAGCAAGCACAAATGAGGAAGGAAAGATGCCAAGGAACTGAGGAATGCTGGGAGAGACCCCAGAGCTGGCAGAGAGAGGGCCTTTTCCTAGAGCTGGTGCCCTGAATTCAGACTTCTAGCCTCCTAAACTGTGAGAAAAGAAATTTCTGCTCTTTAAGCCACCCACTTGTGGTATTGGGGTTACAGCAGCACTAGGAAACTCAGACAGACGGGACAGTGGTGTTCCTGAGTAAGTGAAAGGGATGGGGCATAGGGAGCAGGTTGGCCTTAGATTGCATCACAGCAGCAGGAGGGAAGGCAAATTATTTGAGCCCAGATGCAGGCAGGTGGGTAGATGCGCAAGTGGCAGCCTGTGGAACTTCTCTTCCGATTGCTTCAATTTTTTCAGTGAGATAGGACACAAGGCATTCAGCTGAGAGTGAGCATGGGGAGAATGTGATGGAAAATGGAAGAGACAGGGGAGGATACCAGTCATTAAAATGTCAGAGGTGTGAGGTGACTTGGGAAATGGGGGAGAACTGCCTGGGCTAAGGGCCTAGACATTTCACTGTCATGAATTTAAAGTAAAAATGGTTGCTGTAGTTGGACGTTTTTCCAGCCATGTTCAGCCGCAGGGTTGCAGGTACAGAGTTATGAACAGTAGGATTTAATCAAGGCTGAACTTTGCCAGGCACGTATGGGGAATGGAGAAAGTGTCATGGACCCTGAGGTTGGATGCAAGGGAGTTTATCTCAACAGGAGCAGCAGTGTTGTAGAACCAAGTTTTAATTCTTTCCTGGAGGGTGGTGTAGTGCAAAGGCTGGTATTTTCTTGTAGTTAGTTGCCCTTGAGTTGATTCCAACTCATGGCAACCCCATTTGTGCAGAGCAGAATTGCTCCATAGGGTTTTCAAGGCTATGATCTTTTAGAAGCAGATTGCCAGGCCTATCTTCTGAGGCACCTCTGGGTGGGTTTGAACCACCAACTTTTCAGCTGGTAGTCGAGAGCTTAACCATTTGCATCACCCAGGGACTAGGTGCCTCAAAAGTTATTTCCCTTTAATGCACACTGTATTGTACAATAAATAAAGTACTAAGGGTGAAAGATTAATCTGTGAAATACAGTGTCATGGATTATGTCTCCCCAAAAATGTGTGTATCAATTTGGCTGGGCCATGATTCCCACTGTCACGTGACTGTCCACTATGTGTTGTAAATCCTGCCTTTATGATGTTAATGAGGGGGGATGGGTGGCAGTTGTGTTAATGAGGCAAGACTCAATTTACAAGATTGGATTGTGTCCTGAGGCAATTTCTTTTGAGATATAAAAGAGGGAAGCAAGCAGAGAGAAGTGGGGGCTCATACCACCAAGAAAGCAGCACTGGGAGCAGAGCACGTCCTTTGGACCCGGGGTCCCTGGGCCTGAGAAGCTCCTTGACCAGGGGAAGATTGAGGGCAAAAACCTTCCTCCACAGCCAACAGAAAGAGAAAGGCTTCCCCTGGAGTTGACGCCCTGAATTTGGACTTCTAGTCTACTTTACTGGGAGGAAATAACTTCCTCTTTGTTAAAGCCATTCGTTTGTGGTATTTCTGTTAAAGCAGCACTAGATAACTAAGACATACAGCCTACTACTTTTGATGACTGTGACTCACCTTTGTACCAGCTGGTCAGTTTGGTGGCTACCAATCCTCGGTTTTGGAAGGCAAGAACTCATGAAAGGTTGCTTTGACTTTACCAGATGCCTCAGACCTCTGTGCATGTGGCCCTGCTCTAAAAGGACCCCAACCTTTATGATCAGTACACCTTTCACATGGCATCAACTCACCCTTTCTTTATGGGAAAAAAGTTTTGAGAGGTTTATTAGCTGTTCACACCCAGGTGTGAATTCCAGTTCCACCCTTGCCAGCCCTGTGCCTATCAGAGAACTTTGTACAGCTTTCTCCTTCTTACTCAGCCCAGGGCCTATGTTCAAGCCCACACCTCAGGGTTCTTTCGTTCTTCCTTTACTGCAGGCTCCAGTGACTCGGCCTGCTTTCCCGGCCCTCACTGTCCCCTGAGGCCCTGGCCCCCTCACCCCCCAGCTCCCGCCTTCTCTCCGTAGTCATCTCTGAAGACAAGTCCTCTGGTCTTTTCGATTTTAAAGGATTTACTGCTTATCACAAATATGTAACAGTAATGACTAACACATAACTAAAATTGGCATAATTTTATTGGCTTGGTCTCAGTTTCTTATCTGTAAACGGTGGCAATACAAAGATTCTAGAATCTCAACTAAGTCTGAAGAAATATGGTCCAATTTATGGTTTGGGCTCCTGCTTGTGAAGGAGAATGGAAGTTTTGGCCTTTAGCTTATTCCCAAGGCTAATAAATTCACCATTGACAACAGGATCCTCTCCCACCTCCTCTCAGTGTCTCCCAGGAACCTTCATTTCAGCACTGAGGTCTGATTATACCCCTTCCCTTGAGATCAAACTGGCATCGCTGAGGACCTCCATAGGCCTAGCTCATTTTCTCACAGTGCGCCTGGTCAAGTAGCTCAACTTCTCTGGACCTGAATTTTCTCATCTTCCAATTGGGTAGAATAATAGATGTTTTACAGAGTGGCCATAAACTCTGGAAACAGATGTGTTAGTTTTGTTTCCCTTTCCTTTTTCTTCAGGACATCAAAATCACTCTGGAATGGCCATCCTAAAACTACGAAATCAGAGTTTAATTGTTTAGACTGGCAACAATGGGCTCAAACATACCAGTTGTGAGGACAGCGCAAGAATAGGCACGTTTCATTCTGTTATACATAAGGTTGCTGGTCACTAAGAGTCACACCTGACTCCATGGAACCTAACAACAACTGTTTAGTGTTCTTAAGCAAAGAGAACCACAGAACATAGAGTAAAAACCAAAGCAAAGGGAGAGCGCAGGTGGCTTTCGCCCATGAAAGCATGTGAACTGGACTTGCACTCATTCCCTAAGCCCTTATTACATTCAGTATTTATGCCAAAGGAAATTTCCCGTCTCTCCACCACTTCTCCTCATGCTACAGGGAGTCTTTGTGGTTGGTTGTCAAAATAACTGGATTCTAACCCAGGTCTGCCATTATACAAACAAGGAGACTTTAGGCAAGTCAGGCAGTTGCTGGGCCTCAATTTCTTAACTGTAAACTGTAGCAGTGGGTCTATGGTCTTCCTCACTCTAGAATTTTTATCTTATTTCAGTGTTGCTTAAAACCATGTTCAGAGGGAGGTTAAATAAATGTTTTTGAGTATTTACCGTGTAGCAAGTGAAACTCCCATAGTCCCTACCCTCCTGTAATAGGGAAAATAGAGATGAAAAAGCTAACTATTTGTGGGAGGATTGTTAGAAAAGGAGAACTACAGCAGCATGCAGGAAAGGAAACCAACCTACTCACAGAGTACACAGTGCTTTAGAGAATCAAAGGGGGGCAGATACCTACGGACTGTAAGAGCTTGGAGGTGTATACTGGGAATCTGATCCTGGAGGGCTGGGTTAGGGATTTTGGATTTTCATCAGAGGACAAGGGAGGCCAGTGAAGGACTTTAAGGATGGTGAGATGATCAGATTTGAATTTTAAAGAGATACTCTGGCTGCAGTGTGGAGATCGCATTGTTTGTGTGTGTGTGTGTGTGTGTGTGTGAGAGAGAGAGAGAAGAGAGACAGAGACAGGGTAGGAAAGGAAGCTCTTTTATTACACTAGATTAGAAGTGGTGGTGGCTCTGACTAGGGGTATGGTGGTATGGTGGTGAGGCTGGAAGAAGGGGGCAGATATAAAGGTGTAAATGCAAAGGGATTTGGTGATAGGTTGTAGGGTTGGGAGGGGAATTTTCAAAGAGGTTTCTCAGAGTTTTGCTTTGAAGAGCTGGGTAGATAGTGGTGCCACTTTCTGACATGGTGTGTGTATTTGTGTGTGGTGATGGGTTTGGGGAGGGCTGGTGATGGGGCATGGATAGACAAATTCAATTTTGGACCAGGTGAGTCTGAGGTCCTAACATTATCCAAGGGATTCAAACTGTTTAGAGCTTTCATTAAGTATCAACTTTGCATTTTGTGAGGAAACTCCCTGCCACAGTAAAGGAACAGACATTTATGTTGCTTCATTGAGCAAATACTATTTTGGCCTTTAAATCACTCCAACTTTTTCTCTTGTTTTCTGTCTCCTGAAGTATTTGACTTTTTATTACTTATCTAGGTTAATATCAACATCATGATATAACTAGACAATTCCCTTACATTAATGCAGTAGATTTGGATTCTACAGGGATGAGTTCAGAGAAAATAATTAGAAATACTCAAAACTAATAAGTTCCTTCAAAAGACTGCAAACATGCCATAGGCCTGTATGAAAGATTTTCCTATACTTGTCCAGTTTAGGAACAAAAAGTATACCTTCTTCCTGAGAGAAGTCACAGGCTTTGGGGGATACAGAGGAGTGTGCAAGCTTGAGAGTCTTATCTTTGGGCCTTGGGACCTAAAGCACGAAGTCAGATAACATAAATTGTTGGTTAACTAAGACCCCGACTGCACAGCTGTGCAATTTCAGGCATTGTAATAATTCTGAACTCTGCATTTATTGACTAGGTGACTATCTCAATGTACAAGATGGCAGCATGATGTTATTAAAAAAAAAAAAAACTCATTGCCATCAAGTAGATCCTGACTCACGGTGAAGAAAGTAGGTAGCAATTACATTTCTTTTTCCAGAGTCCAGGTAGAAAGACAGAGGGTTGGAAAGCAAACATAACTGAGAAATTTCTTATTTTGAAAACTGATAAGAAAGATTGGAATAAGGTATGGAAAGAAGGAAGAAAGGAAGAAAGAAAAGAAAGTGGGATGGAGGAAAAGAGGAAAGGAAGGAAATAAAAACAAAAGAAAGACAATTTTTACATACATTAACCAAATTAACTAAAGAAAAGAACCAAGCCACTGATGTAGGAAATTTCTGAGAGGAAACCAGTGCTATGACCACATTTCTTCACAGTCTCGATGTGTGAGTATAAGATAAACATATGACCTTCTTATAAAAGCAGTTGTCTCTTTGGGAAACTATGAGAATGAATTTACATCGACAAAGTGTTCTTGTGTTTACTGGAAAGAAAAAAACAAAGTGTTCTAGTCCCTTTAAGTAAGTCTAGCATTAACATAATTAGCAGTTTCTAGTCAAGACTTGTGGAGCTCTGGCGGCCCAGTGGTTAAGAGCCTGGCTGCTCATCAAAAGGTCGGCTGTTCAGATCCACCAGCCCCTCCTTGGAAACCCTATGGGGGCAGTTCTGCTCTACCGTAGGGTTGCTATGAGTCGGAACTGACTCAACGGTAATGGGTTTGGTTATTCAAGACTTATTTTATTCAGTGTCCTTCAAAAGAGGTTGTTCACATTGGTTAACATGTTTAATTATGTTGGAAAATAAGGAAATGTATTTGAGAAGAGGATAAACTATATTCAGACACAAATTCACATCAATGTCTTGATGTAAAATTGGATGAAAAGGATACCTCCAGTTCAGCACTTCTAGAAGTCCTTGAACTGAAGAATTCTTCCAGGGCTGGCTCTCTGATTCTCAACTGACCACCCACCACTTACTTGGCCTACTGTTTTTTTCTTTTTCAGTTCCTTGCTCTTTCCCCTGTCTAAAGAATTTGACTTGGCTGACAGTTTTGGAATGGGAGCGATCTTAGGAAAGGTGATTACTTCAGTCATTGAGAGTCTTTAGATAGGGTTTTTCATCCTTGGCACTACTGACATTTTGGGTCAGATAATTCTTTGTTGAGGGGAAGGGGGTGTAATATCACTGTAGGATGTTTAACAGTATCATTGGCCTTTATGCACTAGATGCTAGTAACACCCCCTACTTGTAACATCCAAAAATGTCTCCAGACATTGCCAAATGTTCCCTCAGAGACAACCTCCTTTCCCCAGCTTTTCCATTTGAGAACCACAGCTTTAGATAAACTCTAATTATATGACTGACGGGAATCCTGAAAATTTTCTTCGACTTACTGTCCTGTTGGTGAGCAATGACTCATTAGAAAAGTGAATGTTCTTCAAATCTCCATTAGAGATTTCTAGGCATTGAATCCAGGCATAAAATGATGTTATTATAGCCAAGGTAAATATTCCCTATATGAAAATGAAATCAACAAGTATTTTTTTGTGAGTGTTCTGTTGGGCAAAACCTACTTCAGGTACTGTAGGGACACAAAGAAGTAAAAGAGTTTTCCACAGAATTAAAAACAATGTTGGTTGAGTCCTTAGTATGTGCCTGATAAGTCTGACAAGTCTCAACATGCTGTGCAGCAGAGGCCTGTGGGGGCTGCAGTTGTCAATAGTGCAGCCATGTTTAAATGGCATATATCCCCACATTTCCCCCCTTTTGTTTAGTTAATGAAATAAGAATCAAGAGGGTTTTTACTGGTCCAACAAGTGTCTGGTAGGACAAAGCAAAATTTTCTCTACGAGATAAAGTCTAAGATTATCTCAGCTACTGTCTACACCTTAGGGCCTGGCGACTTAGTGAGTCCTTGTGAGCCCAGCTACGGCTGGGGCACACTCCCTATGTTTAAGGAGGAGAAGTAGCATAGCTATGAGTAACACCTGGACTTAGTCACCTAGATGGTGGCTATGGCAAGCTCTTTAAACTCACAGTGCTGGTTTTCCACCGGATACCATCTGGTTCTTCACCAGGTTACTAAGTAAGAGTGCTCTTATCAATTGGATGCGCTTATCAATTGCATAGCCTGGATGCTCTTATCAATTGCATAGCCGGCGCCAGCGGACTCAATGTGCCTTCCAGGTGTGTAAGACAATAGAGGATGATCTTATGAGGATAATATAATCCTCTGCACTAGTAATATCCTGATTGTTGGACCCATGGGTTTCCTCTGACTCTCATTTTGTCAGGTAAACACTAACTTTTAACATCCACTGAAATTATTATTCCTAAAGGCTTAAAGATTTATAAAGGCTCAAAGATTCATTAACAATCAAACAAACATTGATTTACACAAATTCAATATCAACTGGAAAGGAATCATCTAACTTAGAAACCTATCTATACAGAAGCATCTAACTAGGAGAAGCAGAAAATATAGAGGAGTTTACACATAACAAATTTTCATTGGGAGCTTACTGATTAACAAAATACAGGTAATTACTGATTATCAAAATAATAGCATAGGAAGGGCCTTCCTAAGAGGAGGTCTTTATTTTTCCCGTCTCTTGTTTATGTAACTGGTAGCGAATGGTCCAGGCGAGGAAGGCTGACTTCTGTTGGCGATGAGAGGCTCTCAGGGAGTAGAGACAGTGGATAACTACTATAAGGAGGCACAAGACTATTAAACATCCTATAGCAAAAAGGATCCAGACACGGAGATTGAGTCCAGAGAACCAATGTGTGGGATTGAGCCAGTAGGCAAAATCATTAAGTGTATTAAGTGTAGCCTTATTAGACTCTGATTGTAATCTGAAGAGCTGTTCTTGTAATTGAAATTGTAATTTTTGAATATCACTTTTCAATGGAGAAGCGAAGCTAGCCAAAAGATTATTTTTAACATCCTTCCAGGATGTAACACAGAAGCGAGTGTATTCAGCATCACAGGTTAATTGAGAATGTTCCCATAAGGCTTCTTGTTCTCCAAGCCAAAGGACTGAAGCTTCTAAAGCACCCAGACTCTTGAGGATCTCTTGATCAATATGTACCATAGTTTGCATTTCAGAAGTAACATTTTGCATATAAGTGTTAAACTATTGGGTGGTTTGAATGGATTGAGAAAGCAGTAGCTGTGATAATAGAAGCTATGAGAATTCCAAGAAATCTCTTAGTTCCGTATTTTTTGCAATGCATTAACTATTTGGGCGAGGGGGGAACTATCTTGCCAAGGGTGTGTAAGGTTAATAGGTAGCCAAAGGTGGCTTTTTTGTCGAAGAACAAATACAGAATTGATGTTAAGAGTGGAGACATTTTGTCTGGACAGACATGGAATAATCTAAGTAGAGTCACTGGATAATGTTAATTGAAAAGAGGTATTTAATGATATCTGGAGGGCTAGAAGTTATAGCAAAAACTTATGGTCGAGACGTGCATATAAGCACAGAATTGTTATGGTCATGGAGAGTCCATCGTAATTTGTTAAAGACATTCTCTGTCTCCTTCTGAAAGGCTCCTGAACCAAGAGTCCTATCATAAAAAGGGAGACCTAATCGCCAAGAAAGGATTTTTAATGGGGAGAAATAAGTAGTTGAATAACGTAGGCGAAGAATGGGTCCAGCTAGGCCAGGGTTCCAGGACTTAGAATGTCCTTGATAATGGTATGGGGTTGCCCACTGCTACGTAGAGCGATTTGGTAATAAAATTAAACCTTGAGGGCCCCAATTTTCTAGTGAAATGTTGAAAGGGAGAGAGTATGAAGAATCGTAGTTCAACAAATAACCCAAGTATTATCGATAGGGTCTGTAAGAGATAGGTGTGGGTGTTTGCATACAGGGATGGAGGGAGGTGAGTGAGTATTGTAAGCACTGAACGTGCCGTCAATGCCTATGGCTTTAACGAAAAATTGTTTGGAGTAGCTGGTTGTTCATAGGTGTCATTATAGTAAATATAATTAATATACCATTGTTCTAATATAGGCACGCACGCAGAAGCAGTGTGTGGCTGAGTAGTAAAACACAAAGGAAGGGTGGCAGCACAGAGTGTCCAATTTGTAGACAGTACAAACCAGCCTTCCTCAGGGGAATTAATAAGTGGTTTGGAATAATAATATTATCCTCCAGTAACATTAGTGTCATTAGAAGAAAGGGGAGGCTCTGGCTCCTCCCAAGTTACCGGGTGGAAGACAGGAGGGCTAAGAACATGAGCCCAGTAAGTGGTCTGGGCAGAGATTGTTGATAATTGGGAAGGAAAGAGGAGAAGGACATGTATAGTTATAAGGAAGTTAGGTTTCCCCACGTTACCAGCACTGCGGGGTTTTATTGTTTTATTTGTCTTCATCTGCAGAAGGTGTGATGGTGTCAGCTGTCGCTCTGGAATGAGATCCCTTGATCAGCGGGGGAGTTTATTTGTTGCATCTGTTGCTGGGGTATGATATGGTTTTACTAGTCGAGCAGGAATCCAAAGTGGGCCTGTAGGAGACAAAACAGCCGCATACCCTCGCCCCCAGGTTAGTAATTCTACAGGTCCTTGCCAGACAGATTTTGAAGATCTTTATAGAGGACCTGTGGGCGAGGTCGGGTGTCAGAGGCGATAAAATGTCGTTCTGCAGCGGTACCATCTTTGGCAACCGATAAAAAATTTAAAGTAAAGACAGCTTTGGCAAATCTTTCATTCTGATCACATATTCTAGCCCATCATCTCTCCCCTTTTGTTTATTTAAGAGCTGTTTGAGAGTATGATGGGCACGTTCAATTATAGCTTGCCCTTGAGGGTTATAAGGAATGCCAGTGGTATGAAGAATATTCCAAGTGGCACAAAATTGTTGGAACTTAGCAGAAGTATATGCAGACCCATTATCAGTTTTAAGGGCCTGGGGGCATCCCATGGTTGCAATGGCTTGGGTAAAATGCCGATAGGCATGAGTAGAACGTTCCCCAGAAAGGGCTGTAGCATAAAGAAACCCAGAACATGTATCTATGGGCACATGGAGATATTTAAGTTTCCCAAAGGGAAAATAGTGTGTTACATCCATTTGCCACAATTGATTGGCTCCTAGACCACCTGGGTTGGCGCCAGCAGCAAAGGACGTGGGAGAAAAGCCTTGGCAGTCTCTTCAGCGGCGTGGGGGGGGCAGTGTCCGGCATTGTCCAGACCCCCCTCAAGCCGCCCGCGACTGCGACCTCCCGGCCGGCCCCACAACCCACCCCGCTTCCGCGCACGCGCGACGGAGCGGTGGCAGGGCCTTGCGCGCCCCATGCACCGCCCACCCCACCCCCGTCAGTCACCCAGGCCCCCGGGCAAACGCAGGGGGGAGGCGGCGTGCGCCCCGCCCATGGGGCCCCACTCCCCGCGTCCCGCCGGGGGCGCCCCGTCCGCTTCCCCGCCAGGGGAAGGAGACAGGCTGTGGTGGTGGCAGCTCCGCCCCGCCCCTCCTCCCGGAGCCTGGGTTGACCAGGCGGGTGGCGCCTCCGCAGCGATCCGGATCTCTCGCGGAGGAGGGGAGGAGACGAGAGGGAGGGAGCATAGTAGAAAATTGTAAAGGAAGAAGCTGTAGCGTAAGGCGACAGTCTTTCTTAAAATGTCCAGGTTTACTGCACCCAAAACAGGTGACAGTGGATGGACGGACAGCTCCCGCTAGTACTTGTGCCTTATGAGTTTCTGTGCCCACATTTTGACATGCTCTAATCATTTCAGCTAAATTAGGATTCTGCGCCTTTAAGGGCGTCAGAACCGCTCGGCAGTCTGCATTAGCATTCTCGTGAGCAAGCTGGAGACAAAGAACCTCAGCCGCTTGTTGATTGTCTACCTGTCGGGAGACTGCCGTTTGAAGGCGGTTTATAAAATCAATGTAAGGCTCGTTTGCTGTTTGTCGGATAGTGGCAAAGGAGCCTGTAGGTGTTTTAGAGTCAGGGACCTTACCCCGTGCTTTAGTGGCAGCATTTGATGCTTGACTAAAAGTTTATTCATTTGGCTTTGGGCTTGGGGGGGTAGAATAATTTCCACTACCCAGGAGCATATCAAGGCTGATAGGAATATTATGATTGAGGTTGTCTACGGCATAAAGGTTACAATGTTCTTTCTATTCTTGGCTCCATACACTAAATTGAGCAGGGGTTAAAACTGTTCGCATCAAAAGGTTCCAGTCCTGTGGGGTCATCTCATAGTTCTGTCCCATAGCTTCCACATCAAGGTTTCCTCGTAGGGGATACCATGGACAAGCAGATTCAATTAAAAGTAGAAGTTGGGTAAGAGCTTTTTCTGGCACCTTAAGCTTAGAGGCCTTTAACAATCTCAACAACTGGGTTTTGTGTTGACGCTGGTCAGGAAAAAGAGAATTCCCCATAACGAGGAGGAAACGGAAAAATGAAGAAAAGAATGATAGGAAAACTCCTGGCCTGAAGCCTGAAATCCCTCGAGAGCGCATGAGAAAGCCTCGTTGCTCTTGGGCTGTACACCCAGCCTAATTTGAGAGCCTCCGGATAGACCTCGTCGCTCTTGGGCTATAAACCTAGCCTGAGTTAAGAGCGTTCCGGAAGGATCCGGTCGCTCTTGGGCTATAAACCTAGCCTGAATTGAAAGCGTTCGGGAAAGCTCCGCGGAAAGCTCCGCTGCTCTCGGGTTGTCACCCTAGCCTGATTAGGACGCGTCCGATACTCACCCCCTAAAGGGATTTGAGTGCGAGGGCGTTTGCAGCTCCGATGAAGATTCCTCACACGGGGCACCATCTGTCGCAGCGGCGACGGTAATCGGGACGGCGAAGACAGTAACCAGCTGCACAACTCTTACAGAGAAGTGGGGCCAGGAGGGTCACTCTGAGAAGTCGACCCCGCTTCAGTCCCAGCAGTTTATTTTATAGTCAATACAGCAAACAATAAAGCAGTTAACAAAACAATGGGTTTTGGGTGTGGGCAAGGGAGAAGGAATTCAGGTAAACAAGCCAATCAGTAAAGAGACAATAGGTTTGGGAAAACAAATCGTGACAAGTCTCAACATGTTGGAGACAAGTCTCAACATGTTGGGGACAAGTCTCAACATGCTGTGCAGCATAGAGGCCTGTGGGGGCTGCGGTTGTCAATAGTGCAGCCATGTTTAAATGGCATATACGCCCACATGATACTTTTTCTATTTCCATTGAAAATGTCCATTTTCTATTCAGCTCATTTAAACTTTGCATTATTTGCATTTTAAAGATGAAGAAACCGAGACTGAGAGAAGTTCAGTCACTAGCTCAACAGTAGGTGGAAAGGCCAGATTAAAACTCCACCTTTCTAACATGTTCTAGTAGAGGACACTAACTCTCGAGAATCTTACAGTCTAGTTGGCGGAACAAGGTAAACACAAAGGAAAAGTACCTAATGTCATAAGGCAGTAGATAATCTATTACAACTTGACATAAAAATTATGAGGATGCATTGCTGTGGACTAGAGTGGTCTGAGAAATTGTTAGGACATAATGGGTCTTGATCTGCATATCTTTAAAGAATGGAGGATTTGAGAGATGGGGACGGGGTGGGTTCTATTCCATGTTGTTGTTGCTGTTAGGTGCTGTTGAGTTGATTTTCAACTCATAGTGACCCCATGTGAAAGAGCAGGACTGCCCCACTGGGTTTCCTAGGTTGTAACCTTAACAGAAGGAGCCCTGGTGGCGCAGTGGTTAAGCGCTTGGTTGCTAACTGACAGGTCAGCAGTTGAAATCCATAGCTGCTCCGCGAGAGAAAGATGTGGCATTCTGCTTCCATAAAGATTACTGCCTTGGAAATCTTATGGGGCAGTTCTACTCTGTCTTATAGGGTCGCTATGAGTTGGAATCAACTCAATAGCAATGGGTTTTGTTTTGTTTTTTAATCTTACTGGAAGCAGATCGCCAGGTCTTTCTCCCATGGTGGGTTTGAGCTGCCACCTTTTGGTTAGCAGCCGAGCACTTAACTGTTACACCATCAGGGCTCCTTTCTACTTTATAAAGGGGCGCTATTGTGAGGAACAGTGGGACTGCATAAGGGAATTGTGAGAATGGGGGTAGAGACGGCTGCAACAAGTGAAAGATCCTTGCTGAGGAAAGAGAGGTAATATAGGTTGGAAAGGCAGGCCATCATCAGATGACAGAGTGCCTTGAAAGTAAAAATGCGATAAAGTGTCAGCTAAATTTGTCTCTCAAATGGATTTTGTTTAGCTCAAAGTTTTAAAAATCGGGCAATTTGACAAAATACAAAGAATGCAGATTTCTGAATATTCTTGAACAATAAGATATGGCAATATTGGGCCTGTTGTTATTAGCTCTGTCAAGTCAGCCCGCAACTCATGATGACCCCATGCTCAACAAAAGGAACTACTGCCTGGTCTCACACCATCCCCACGAATGGTTGCGGATTGAACCGTTGTGGTCCACAGAGTTTTCATTGGTTGATTTCCACCAGGCCTTTCTTCCTAGTCTGTCTTGGTCTGAAAGCTCCACAGAAACCTGTTCAGTACCACAGCAACACACAAGCCTCCACTGACGGGTAGGTGGTATCTGTGTATGAGGTGCATTGGTTTGGGAATTGAACCTGGGTCTCCTGCATGAAAAGTGTGAATTCTACCACTGAACCACCAATGACTCAATATTAGGCCTACCTTCCTGTTTATCAACCTCTGACTGAAGCCAAGCAGGGACTGTTGTCTTTAATGGGGAATCGGCACTATAGTTTACCAAAAATCTACACAATGCTCTATTGTCTTAACCTCTTCTTGCTTCATTTAATTGTTTGCTTAGTGCCTATCAGCAGTTGAAGTTTCAATTCTAAATTTAGAAAGGTGTATTTTTGGAAGGTTAATCTGATAACATCAATTAAAGATCTACTATTTCCTCTAATAGTCCAGTAGAAATGGGAGACAAAAGCTAATCCTCCACTGGATACTTCTCCATTTATTAAAAAATTGTTATTAGAACTTCCTTTCATTCCTGTCTTCTCTCCTGAAATGACCCCGGGTTCATTTAGCCTTTTCCTGTGTCTGTACACTGCAAACTTTTCATCATTGTTGTTGTTCAACACTAGACTTGATGCTGATTTTCGTGTCTTTGTAAACTGTGAGCACCATCCTGTACTTCCTCAGCACTCATGCCATTTCCTTTACTTGTGCTTGGTTTATGACAACTTAACACAACAACAAATATTTTGAGTGCTTACTATGTTCCAGGCACTGTATTCTAGAAAGGGAGATAGACAGTAAGCAAAAAACATAATAAATAAGTAAAGTATATATCATGATGGAAAATGATATCTTCTAAGGAAAAAAATAACAGAGCAGAATTAGAAGGCTTTGCAATATTAAATAGAGTGCTCAGGGTAAGCCTCATTCAGAAGGTGACATTTAAGCAAAGACTTGAAGGAGGCTGTTGTGGGAAATTACCGTGATGCAATGGTAGCCTCCAAGAACCAGGCAAGCTGTTCTGTCATGGAACAGAGAAGCGCGCAGCCCGATTAAGATGCTCAATTATACAGAATCAACTTAAAACACACAGCGAGAAGCAAAAGGAAAGAAACGGTACAGGTCAACATACTTAACGTATAAGCAGATGGAAGGCCCACATTACGTGAATCCTGATTTATGCAGTATTATCTGTCTCTCTCTTCTTCCCTCCATGTCTTCCTCCTTCAACCCCCTTTCACTCCCTCCACTACCCCAGCCGCATCAACCTTTCCCACTGAGAATGAGGTTACAAAGACCAGAGTTGAAGTTAACATAGGAACTCAGCAGACAGAAGGTGCCTGGGAGCAACACACACTTGCTCTACTCAGAGGTGAGTCTTCCTGCCCAATAGCTGTGACTCATGTATTAGCCTGTTGAGCAGATATGGGCTTTTTTCTGGTTCTCTTGGGAGGAACACATGTGGAACCAGAGTGAGGACCATAATATCAGTGGATGGCCAATTTGGGATGATAAAGCTGTCAGCCTGGCATGATCCATGCGTTATTACTTGGCCCTCCCATCTCTTTCTTGATAGAGATAACAGTTCATGCTTTTTAAGAGCTATAAATCATATAGCTCTTTCATTAAGGAATCCTGGTGGCACAGTGGTTAAGTGTTTGGCTGCTAACTGAAAGGTCAGCTGTTTGAACCCACCAGCAGCTCTGCAGGAGAAAGATGCAGCAGTCTGCTTCCGTAAAGATTACAGCCTTTGAAATCCTATTCCTCTGTTTTGCTAAACCCTGTTCCACTCGGTCCTATAAGGTCTCTGTGAGTCAGAATCAGCTGGACTGCAATGGGTTTGATTTGGTTTCTCTTTCATTGTATCTATTTTTAACATGTCTTACATTACTTACTATCTATATTTAACATATGAGTTTTATCCATTCCATTAGTTTTTCTCATCTTTTATAGCAGAACAGAATATTCTTAAATAATAAAACACATTACAGAACTAAAGGATTTAGCCATGAGGATATAAGAGGGAAGAGCATACCAGGCAGAGAAAAGAATCAATACACAGGCCCAAAGGCAAGAATGTACTTGGTGTGTTTCAAGGACAACAGAAGAGCCAGTGTGGCTGAGTGGAGTGAGTAAGTGAGCAGGAGACGGTGGGAGAGGAGCTCAGATTTTACATTGCCTTATGGTCCAGCTTCAGAACTTTGTAACACTAACACATATCCATTCATCACTGAATTATGCTGTCAGTTTTATTTTTCCACCCTTTAGGAATTATCCTTTACTCACATGTAGGAGGAAAATCACAGTAGTGCAGTGTCATGGAAGCTGAGGGAAGAGAGACAGTTTCAAAAAGAGGTCAACGGTGTCAACTGTCGCCAATATGACTTTGATAAACAATAGGCTATAGGGGATGATGACAAGCAGGTAGAAGAAAAGGTCATTTGAATTAGCAATTAAGATGTCATTGGTGACCTTCAATGGGCAGGTTTCGATGAAGCAGTTGGGCAGAACGCTGAGTGCTAGCGGTTACAGAGGAAACATGTGGGGAGGAAATGGATATACTGCTTCCTCAGGCGCAGGCGACCTTTCATGATCATTGTGCCTTATGGTGGCTGACATGAGAAAGGCCTCCTCCCCTCGATGACTGTGGCTCAGGCAATCAAGTACTTCCCAGCACAGCCCACAAACACAGTTCCCATGTATCAGGCTGCTGATTAAAGTATTTCCAGCAAAGTCTACCAGATTCTTTGAAAGGTCTCTGAGGTTGCTCATTCAAGTGAATCCTTTTACTCATTATTTTTGTCTTAGGAGTGGAGGGGAAGATGAGATTAATAAGTCTATTTCCTTATTGACAACATTCAGTACTTAAAATCTACCATCCTTATTCCAAAGATTATCTGCATCTCCATCCACCCATCCATTTTCTTCTTGACAATTATGTATCTCTATGACAGATAACCTTTCCTTCTAAGGCTAATTTGTCCACCTGAACTCTGGATTCTGCTCATCCATACCACACCACCACTTTCCCCTTCCTTCCTCCAACCCAGGGAACTTGTAGGTCACTCAGTGCCTTTTGATTTCTGACCTTCAATCTCTCCCTTTCTGGGACAAACCCAAGTTGTTTCTATTTTTAAAAACAACACCTTTTGCCACCTCCTGTCTATCTATAGTTATTGCCCCAGGTCAGACAAGCTGGTTTTGCCCAGATCACTCCACTGAAATGCCTGTGCCTAAGGTCCAGCCACACTCCCATGTAATCCCACAGCACCCTCATTTACTTACTGTATTTTGTGTTGAAATTACCTATTTTCTTTTATATTTTATTCAATTAACTGTAAATTTACTGAAAGTAAGATCCTTTCATATTTACCTCAGTTCCTAGCATCTAGAATATTCTCTGGCACATAGCAGACATTGTTTGTTGAATGAATGAATCAGTGAAAAAAATGAATGAATGAGTGAATCCTACTTGTTACCTCTTCTACATTTGACACAGTCAATCATACCCTCCTTTTTAAAAACCATTCTTTCATTAGTTACTCAGATGATATTCTCTTTGCTTTTTATCCTAACCTGTCAGTTCTTTTGTGGTTTCTCATCTTTAAATGATGTATTTTCCTAGGGGTCTGTCTTTGTTCTTTCCTCAACACTATCTACTCTCCCTGGGCAAGTTCATCTATACTCACAGCTTAATTACCAACTTATCTATACCTGCAGCCCTGATCTCTCTCCTGTTCTTTAGACCCACATATTCTTCTGCCTATTAAACATCTCCGTTTAACTATCTTGTGGGCTATATGAACACATGTACTATACCTCAAATATAGAAGTTTAAAAAACTGAACTCCTAACTCCCGTCTCAGTCAATGGTACAGCTATCCATTTAGTTGCCAAAGCCAGACATATGGGAGTTTTCCTAGATACCTTTTTCCCTCATCCCTTTCATTTAGTCAGTCATTAATTCCTTTAGACTCAGACTCTAAATGCCCCCTCTACATCTCCTTTTTTCAAATAGTCTTTATTTTTTAGAGCAGTTTTAGGTTTACAGAAAAATTATGCAGAAAGTACAGACAGCTCCCAGATATCCCCTCTCCTCCTGGCACACGGTTTCTACTATTGTTAACATCTTGCATTCATGTGGTACATTTGTTACAACTGATGGAACAATACTGATACATTATTATTAACTAAAGTCCACAGTTTACATTAGGGTTCACTCTTTGCATTTCATTTTATTTAGATCCACAACGCATTTCATTTTATTTAGATCTACAATCAACACCCATGGAAGCAGCAGTCAAGAAATCAAATGATGCATTGCACTGGGCAAATCTCCTGTAAAAGACCTCTTTAAAGTGTTAAAAAGCAAAAAAGTCACCTTGAAGACTAAGATGCGCCTGATCCAAGCCATGGTATTTTCAATTGCCTCATATGCACGCAAAAGCTGGACAATGAATAAGGAAGACTGAAGAAAAACTGACACCTTTGCATTATGGTGTTGGTGAAGAATATTGAATATACCATGGACTGCCAAAAGAACAAACAAATCTGTCTTGGAAGAAGTACAGCCAGAATGC
>NW_004443938.1:35293301-35348835 GCF_000243295.1 Trichechus manatus latirostris
TGGATTGACAGTGGCTGCAACAATGGGCTCAAGCATAACAAAGATTGTGAGGATGGCGCAGGACTGGGCAGTGTTTTCGTTCTGTTGTATGTACAGTTGCTATGAGCCGGAACCAACTTGACAGCGCCCAACAACAACAACTTTGCGTTGTGAAGTCTGATTTTGACAAATGCATAATGTCATGTGTCCGCTATTACAGTATCATACAGTATAGTTCCACTGCCCTAAAAATGCCCTGTGCTTCACCCATTCATCCCTCCCTGCTACCTCTCCATTTTTGTAGTAACAGTCTGGGTGTCATGGGTGAGGTATGAAGTTTGTTGGGGCAAGGATAATGAGTTCTGCTCACCTTGCTTGTGAAACCCTTTCCTGCATACACAAACACCCTCACACGTGCCTGTGCAAACATATGAAGAGCTGAGATTAGAGGCAGGACATTACAAATACTAGGTTCAGGGCCTTCTAGCCATGTGTAAGACAAAACAATTAGCACCCTCCCTGCCAGGAGGGAGGAGAGATTGGGGAGGCAGCATTAAAAAATAGGATAAGACCAAGGATAATGGCTGTGCTTCCCAACCCTCCCACCTCTGCCTGAAAAACCTCTCCCTCAAATAGTATTATTAAATAAAATAGGGGGAAAAAAAAAAGGAGTAAAAGGAACTAAAAGATATTTTGATTGGGGCAATTCCAACCACACATTTCAAAATCACCTGTTAACTTTCTTCTCTCTATTTTACTGTACTGAATACCCATCAATACTCTTTTCCTTTCAGAATAGGACTATGTTGCCTCTTGTCTGCATCATTTTAAAGTGAGTTTGTCAATGATTTGACATCGTTAGACATGACCTGCACTGGAGGCACGGGAGCAGATAGCAGAGTGATATCCCAGGAACAGAGTAGGGTGAGGGAGAGACTCCTTGGTTTTACCTGAGCTTAGAAAAGGCCACTAGGTCCTTCAGCACATCATATGTGACAACTTAACTTGCTCATGGTGATATTACTTCTCTTGTTTTAATTCTGGGGAATGAGGTGGATGGGCGTTGCCACTAAAAAAAATGTGGGAAGGGGTAGGGCTTCTGATAACATCAGGGAGTTGGATTTTTATACTGTAGGCAAAAGGGAACAATTCAAGGATTTTAAGCAGGGGGATGACTGGATCATATTTATATATTATAAATAGTAATAAAAATAGCCAGTATTTATTAGTACTTACTATACACCAGGCATTGTGCCAAATGCTTTACATGAGTTATCTTATTTAATTTTAATTTTTTAAAGCAAAAAGAAAGTTTTATTCAACATATATTCAAAAAGGCAGAAGTGGGAAGCAGTCAACCATGCTGCCAGAGCCATGTCTGCCCGAGTCCAAAGAATATTACAGAATAGGCAAGAATGGGAAAACAAAGAAGCATGCTGCCACAGCCATGTCTGCCCGAGTCCAAAGAATATTACAGAATAGGTAAGAATGGGTAAACGGACAAGCATGCTGCCACAGCGATGTCTGCCAAAGTCCAAAGAACAGTTACAGAGCCATCAGTATATATTAACATTACAAACAGGCGAAACCATTGAAAGCTTAGTCTCTTCACAGATTGGCTAGAAACTGTGATCCTACATTTTGAATTGTCTTTCTTAACAGTTATTGGTACAGGTTTCAATAACGAGAGTCAGGAGAGTCTTCATTGGTCCAACAAATTTCTATTCACTAAATGTTAATAGAGAAAGATAAAAGTGGAAAGTCTTTTGTGTTTTGTTTGATGGGCTTTATGTGAGAGTTTCCCTAAAAGATGTTTTCTAAGATTATCTTGGCTATTGTGTTTATACCTCAGGGCCCAGTTGATGTGTCCTTGTGAGTCCTTGTGAGCCCAACTCCAGCTAGGTCACATTCTGTATGCTCAAGGAAAGGGAATAATAACTCCAACAGTATTTTCTAAATTAGTCCCTCCTTTTGATCGGAGATTGGCAATAACACATCGATGATCAATACCTGGACTTGGTCGAGCTCCTAGATGGCGGCCATTGCAGGCTCTTTAAACTCATGGTGCTGGTTTTCCACCGGATACCATCTGGTTCTTCACCAGGATCTTAAGTAACAGCAATGTTCCCATCAGTCACATTGCCGGAGTGAGCAGACTCAATGTACATCATCAACATTTTAGCCCGAGGCCTTCTTTTGCCCTTTAGGTGTGTAAGACAATAGAGGATAAATTTTATTATACCTAATACTATCAGGATGTAGACTAAGAATATTACTATTCCTTGTAATACTGATCTAGCCCATGTATTTATTCCTGCTGGTAACCAACCAAACAAATCTAGTGTTTGTAAGGGTGTTACAGAGTGTAACCAAGTAGCTTGTTGTCTAATTCTATGTATATCTTGTCTACTTCTCCTGTGTTATTTATCCAAATGCAACAACAGGTATTTGCTACAGCACAAACTACACTAATAAAAAAAAATCTAAGGCTATTTTGTTATCTTATGTCACCTTGGTTTATGAGATCAGAGATCACTGTTGTGCTTCTATCTCATCTATTATTTGTCCCATAGTGACTTACAAATTTTCTTAAAGATTTCTCCAATTCACATATACCATAAGTAGGAATTAAAGCTACCAACCATATCCTGAATGTTGGACCAATGGGTTTTCTTCTGACTTTTATGATGTGTAACAATTTAACATTACCTTTCCAATATTTACTAGCATTGTTACTATGAATACTTAAAGATAATCCTAAAGTTTCCGAAGTGCGTTATCTATGCATTCGTCAGGAATCTAAATAAGAGACTGCCCACATAAATTCACTATCAGTTGGAAAGGGATCATCTAAACTAGTATAGTTGGATCTACCACATGGAAACATATATACCCATAAAGAGCACTCAAAGTTTGTCTAGAGAAAACAGAAGGTATAGAAAAATTTACATGTAACAAGTTTTCATTAAAGAATACATGATTAGCAAGATGATACAGGATGGACCTCTCCTGTAGGAGGTCTTCAGTTAGTCTGTTTAAAACATACTAAGTGTTCTTCCTAAAGGCAAGCTGCTCCTCCTTGGTTTTCCTATTAACAGTCATGGGTCACCTTCTCAGAAGCAGAAGTGGAACCTAAGACAAAACACAGTCTGAACCATGAGGTTGATCTCCTCTGAGAATCTGGTTTCTTTAAGATACATAATTTTCTGCATTGTAAGAGGGTTACAGTTTGATTACAAACATTAGACAGGCATTTCATATGACATTCTCTTAAAGACTGATTAAAGTAATTACTAATTTACCCTAAACATAACTCTCAGTCTGATCTTTGAAATTAGTTTCCTAAAACAGACTGAATTTTTCAAAAAAAAAAAAAAAAAAAAGCACAATACCCAGAGCAAAATGATCTTACTAGTTTATCTGGACCATTGTTTGACTCAAAGTATCTTCAGGAACAAGTTTTTTTCTCAAAGCTTGAGGTTCAAAGTACCCCCAAAGGTGATGTCCTGTGTGGGTTACCTCAACCTCCATGAAAACCAGAAATCTGGATTCCAGGAGAATTACATACAACTCTCTCATCATTCTTTCCTTTGGATCATGATCTTGTTATGGAATGTTTTTATCAAAAATGCTCAACAAATGGTAATTGGGCATCATCTGTTTCTTAAGATCCCAGGTACCATACAGCAAACTAGGTAGTAAAACAGAAACACTAACAATAATACTAGCCCACTTGTCTAAAATAACCAATGAAACCATGACCTTAAGGTCTCTGAAATCTCATGAGGTGTTTGTCTGTACGTAAGCAACATTAGTGACTTTTTCATGTGCCTCAACAGCAATTATATTCTGCAAAACCTCAGATTCAGTATTAATATAAATACAGCAACATTTATCTATTAAGGCACAAAACTGTTTCTTGGAAGAACTAATAAGAAAGCTAATACTATTCTATTTTGCAAAATCATGCTCAAATTTCAGACAGTTCTCTGGTTATGATATCTACAACTTTGCTGAGTTTATCAACAGGAACTTCTAATTTAAGAGTTACAATATCTAAACCCATTAGTTAGATAATTTAGGAAAAAGGAAAATAGTTTTCCTTTTGTTTACTCAGTCTTCTGTAGTTAATTTCTGTTCCACGTGGTTCTGGGTCAGCCGCAGTCTATGAACCCATCAGCTTCTGCATAGGAGTTCTGGAAATTTTGTTCAGTCTAGTCACAGTCTTTTTAGCAAGTCCAATATAGTCTATCTTTTTGTTGAGAAATATTGATCAAACGTTTTTCAGCAAATCAGTGAAGTAAAAACTTATCTGCAGATGACGAAACTTAATATGGCCATGATTAATTCATAAACATAATATTCTTAATAGTGAAAGACCTGATAGAAATTAATTTCAAGCCCAACATAAAGGCCAAATAAAATCAGTTAAAAAAGACTTTAGATAAAAAATATTTCTAAATATAACCATTAACCGTATTCAAAGAACTTTAGATATAATACATAATAATATTGGACAAAATACCATACAGTCAGGATATACCAAGAATATACCAAGTTATTAAACCTCTAAATACCTGAATAGTAATAAAAAAAACTTCATAGGAAAATGATGTGAATTCTCCAATCAGACCATTGGCTTTGATGATGCTAGATTCAAAAAGATAAAGTGGCAACCATGTTAACAATAAAGGGATAATAATATTATAGGTCACTGTGAAACAATACTTAAGTTATTTAACCAAAGATTTTAAAGTAAAAACCTTAGCTTTCTTTTCTAAAAGCTGTGTGGCTTAGTATTCAGACTCAGGAATCTTATTCTAATGAGAGGCCAAACCTTTGTCTTCCAGGCAGATTACACAAAGAATAAATTAACCCTTTAACTCAGAAATCAAAGAAAATTTTGTTATTTTAACTGCGAGAAACCCAATTCTTTGTTTTATATGCTACTTAACATTAAAACTCCTAAAAATCTCACAAATTAAACCATTAAACTTTAGATAAAACTTGACCAAATCAAATAAATTTTCCAATAAACCTCTTAAATGTTGCCTTTGTCGCATATCTTATAGTGCATCCCTTTAAATGGCAAAAATGAACACACTCATTAGCAGACTTAAATATATATATATATCCTTTCTCTTGCAGCATAAAAAGGAAAAGTATATAAACTTAAATTATGACAAATATCTGTTAACTCAATTTAACATCAATAAGTTGCCTAAAATGTTTTTGGAATTATTTTAAGCCCGTATACCATAAAACGTAACTGTAAGCAAAAGAAAGTCTACATAAACATTCTAAGATTTCGTTCAACTTTTACTGTTTCTCATATTTTTCTCAATCTAATTTTAGCCCTTAAAGATTGTATCAACTGGCTTTGGAAATCGCAAAGTCTCTGCTCACTTGACCAATTCATTGATATGGATATAACCTTAAGTGTCTGGCTACTGCTGGAAACATTTTTCCAGGCCACTTCGGGTATGTCTCACTGTGATTTCTATTTTTTGACTTCTTAGGGTTCCTCTATAATAAAGAGAACTTGTTTACAGTTCTATGATTGGGATCCACTCAGCTTCTGATAACTATAGCAAAGCAGCAATTTTTCTTATCTTTTGTCTTAAAAGAATCTCCACCTAGTTGGAAGGGGTCTTTCAAAAGCTTCCCTGGAGCTGCTACACGATCTTGGAGACTAGGAGCTGGGGAGGCCCTGATCATGCCCGCCCTTACTCTCTTGACTCGACATTTACATATGTTTAAATTGATGGAGGCATTTTGAACGGCTATCCACCCAGTAAACAGCAAAGCTCTTTAGCAAATTTCTAAATGAATCCAACTATTCTTGGCTAGCAAGACTGGGCTAAGGGTGTCATCCCAATTCATTTACAGATGTTTAAATTGACCTAGGAATTTTGAAGGACAAGAGAGAACCAATTTCTTTTTTACTGTTCTGGAACTGCTACTTGTACTTTAAGACAAAACTATCCTTTTTCCTTAAATAAAACACATTTCATATAATATTTAGCTTAAGTTACTTAAAAAGGTTTTGCTTTTAAGATTGACAGTATAAAACATAAAGATCTTAGTGTACTTTTCAAACAGAACAATTTATATCGAAGTTTCTCCAAGTAGCTATTAAAAATCTAAATCATAAGACAGACACAAGATGCAGTTTTTTCTGGATGAAGAAGAACTGAGGTTCCATGACTAGCTTTACAAAAAACAGAAATTCTTAGCCATAGCCACCAATCTAATACAAGACAGAAACTTAGACACAATACTCTAGACCAGAAGCAAGCTCTTAGAACAAAAGGAGACAGAAAGACCACATAAACTCACCAGATAATACCACATAAAACGAGGATATGGGGATCCTAGTTTCTAAAAGTGTATATAGCAATTTTTGGTAAGATCGACTCAATTCAATAGAAAAAACAGGTACAGAACTACCACTTTTCCCTTAAATATCAAAACACAGGTCAGGAGCTGCCACCTCCCCCTGAGAATTCGGCAAAACAGGCAAGAGCTGCCACCTCTCCCTATGAATTTGGCAAAGCGGAGCACTATTTTCCAGGTTTTCTCTGAGCCACAAGAAAGAACCCTAACGAGGAACGCCGTGGGGTTTGGACAGTGTTTTGCTTAGACCAATGTGTACCTTCGTTGCACGAGATTTTTCTTGCCGGTGGCAGGCAGCCTAGTGCTCTAGCCTGTCTCGTGACCACCTTATCCTGTCATGGGAGACTTTAACGCTCGTGATGAGCGCTGGCGACCGCCCTAATGGCTTTTACTGGTCGACCTGTGCCCGAATTTTTTTTTGCGGCTTATACTGGCTCAAAGCTCTTTGAAAATAGAATTACCTCTCCAAACGCCCGAATCCAGGCCTAAACTGCAGTTTACTTAAAGAGTTACTAAATGTCACTCTTAACCAAACGATCAAGCAAAAATCTAAGAAAGATTCCCCTTAATCGATCAACTGGTTTTACAAACAAATATGCTGAAAAAAACTTAAGAAAACATGAGAAAGAGAACAACAAAGAATAAGCAAAGGCTCGTTTTCCGAGAGCACTCACCCCGTCAATGTCAAAGGGACGTGGAGTGGGAACATGTGGGTCCAGAAGATAGGACCTTTCTTTGCCGGCTTCTGCTCCGCAGTCCAGGTCTCCTCGAAGTTGACTGGATTTGAAGCTTCAGACTCCTGTCCACTATGCCATTAACTGTAGTAGGGGAAAAACATCACAAAGTTTAGTAAAGCAAAAAGAAAGTTTTATTCGGCATATATTCAAAAGGGCAGAAGTGGGAAGCAGACAACCATGCTGCCAGAGCCATGTCTGCCCGCGTCCAAGGAAATATCACAGAACAGACAAAAGTGGGAAAACGGACAAGCATGCTGCCAGAGCCATGTCTGCCCGAGTCCAAAGAATATTACAGAACAGGTAAGAATGGGAAAACGGACAAGCATGCTGCCACAGCCATGTCTGCCCGAGTCCAAAGAATATTACAGAATAGGTAAGAATGGGAAAATGGACAAGCATGCTGCCACAGCCATGTCTGCACGAGTCTCTTATTTAATTTTTAAAACAGCCCTATGAAATAAGTACTATTCATTTTCTTCTTTTCACAGATGAGGAATAAAGGCTTAGGAAGATAATTTGTCCAGCTT
The DNA here is from genome assembly GCF_000243295.1 of Trichechus manatus latirostris. NCBI lineage: Eukaryota > Metazoa > Chordata > Mammalia > Sirenia > Trichechidae > Trichechus > Trichechus manatus. The sequence goes on from NW_004443938.1 coordinate 35,300,941, forward strand.
CCCATAGATAATAAAGAGTGGAGCTGGGATCCAATCCCAGATCTGCAGGACTCATGTCCATTTTCAACCACCACATGGAGCCGAGAATCATGACAAAGGAAACTAGTAAGATGTTACTGCTGGCGTAGCATGTTTTCTCCTCATTTGAATCTTTGCACCATCCTTCCCAATCTCATTTAGTCACGATTTCACTGTGTTTAAGCTGTAAGACAGCCATATTGAAACACACCAGGCTCTCTCATGCCTGTGTGCCTTGGCATGAGCTAGTCCCCCTCAGGAAAGTTCTTCCCCTTTCCCATCATGGCGGCCATCATTTAGTCCTTCAAGACTGCTCACTCACCACCTGCCTCAGTCCACTCTCTGCCTACCCTTTCCCATTCCTTGGCTCAGTCGTGGGCATTAATGTAGGTATCCATTCTCTTCCAGGATTGATCTTCAAACATCTTCATTTTGTATCCCCTAATTTTTTAAGCTACCTACTGCCTTGTGCACTTTTGGTTTGATATTATGAACTTTTTCATTATAGACTTGAATAGTTAAAAAAAAAAGTAATTTCTGATATATTGTAAACAATGTTGCTGTTAGGTGCTGTCAAGTCAATTTTTGACTCATGGCAACCCTGTGTGCCAGACTAGAACTGTCCCATAGGGTTTTCTTGGCTATAATCTTTATGGGAGCAGATTGTCAAGTCTTTCTCCCGTGAAGCTGTTGGGTAGGTTCGAACCCCCAGCCTTTAGGTTAGCAGCCCAACACTTAACCATTGTGCCACCAGGGCTTCTTACATTGTAAACAACAGACTTTTAAGTAAAATGTTATGCCACTTTTTAAAATGTTTCCAATGGAAAATAAATACCACATCATCTGACATCCATCATCATCCTTGTGAAAAAAAATACATGCACGAGCTCCTCTTTCACAATTGGTTATTTTATATCATTTTTTTCCTCCTTTGTGTGTATTCCTATTTCATTATCTCCATACATTTTTGTTATAATGTAAGACATTTTTATGTTTGAAAGGAAATAGAACATGATACCTCTACCAAAAGCAAGTTCTCCAGCAGATCAACTTTAACCAAAAATCAGTTGCTGCTGTGTTCACTATGACTCCTGGAGACCCCACTTGTGCCCGAATAAAACTGTGCTCCATAGGGTTTTCAATGGCTGATTTTTCAGCAGTAGATTGCCAGGCCTTTCTTCCAAGGCACCTCTGGGCAGACTCACACCTCCAACCTTGGGGTTAGTAGCTGAGCACGTTTATCATTTGTAACACCAAGGGACTCCGAGATCAACTTTAGGAAAGAGTAAACATGAATGTAAATGATCTGGAAATTTATTCCTAATTATCTATGTCCCCATAACCTTACAAAGTCTTTGTGCACCTCCGGAGCACACAAATTCCAATTTAAAGACTACTGCTCAATACCATGGTAGCCTTTGTGCTTTCCAATAACATTTTGTCTTGTGATTCCATAATTATTTTACCTATCTTTGTGCCCTCTGAGCAACTCAAGCCTGGGGACCAAGTCTGGTTCCTTTCTGTCTCCAGTACAAAGCAAACATTTAATAAATATCTGATGATTCAATGAGCTAATTTGGGTCCTGTTCTTTTATTTCATTTAATAGTTCCTATTTCAGACTGTGTTATTCTAAACATTTTGTAGGTCAGGTCCATCAACAGGGAATACAGGGGAATTTTTAGCAGGTGAAGAGAAGGGAAGAACATGGGTACAGGCTATGTCTTCAGAGCCCGAAAGCTCCAGGTACAGAAGACATGATCCTTGCCTCAAGGAGCTAACTGTCTAGTAGGGGTGTACAGATGTGGAAAAATGAACCGATAAAGTGTTATGAAGCGGAAGGGGTGGAAATGGTCATTCCTTTTTCCTCCAGTGCAGTGTGCATTACAAGAGTTGACCAAGGTCATAATAAAGAGCTGAATTCATTAGATGAGCACGCCATGCTTTGTCCCTCTCTCATTGACATTTTAAGAAGTCTATATGCTATTAAATTCAGCTTTTGAGGGTGAGAAGAAGTCTAATTACTCATTGATGGCTAAAGTAATCATCTTTGAGAGGGAATGTCATGTAGCAGACAGAGCAGAGGCTTTGGAGTCCAACAGATTTGAGTTTGAATTCAAGATCTACCACTTTATTTTCCTGTGGGAGCTTGAGCAGGTACTTAATCTTTCTGAGTTTCGGTTTCCTCGTCTATGTTGTTGTTGTCGGTTGCCGTCGAGTCAATTTCAACTCACAGTGACCCCATGTGACAGAGTAGAACTGCCCCCATAAGGTTTTCTTGGCTGTAATCTTTACAGAAGCAGATCGCCAGGTCTTTTCTCCCATGGAGCCACTGGGTGGGTTCGAACCACCAATCTTTAGGTTAGTAGTCAAGCGCAAACCGTTTGTGCCACCCAGGGACCTGGTGGGTGATCAGGAGTGGTAAATTTAAATTAACGGATGAGACCCTCCTTTGTACATCTGCCACGAATAGTAAAATGACATCTACTTTCAGCACAAAGTCTTGGACTCTGCTTTGAAATCCTCTTTAGTTAACATTCTTTAAGAAAAGCCATGGAAACTGACTTTGGATAACCTAAGATAAAAAGGATTTACGGGAAGGACACTTTCATAGTCTTATAAAGAGCTCAACAATCAATCCTGGGGTGGGATGGAAAACAGGGTAGCTCCAGGAATGGCAGCAGCTGGAGACTTGCCCTAAGACCGCAGCTCCAACTTCTTCCGCACCTAGGATCTCCACCAAAGGCTCAAATTCCCAGCAGAAAGAGTCTAACTGGCCTAGTTTGAACCAGGGGCCCTTATGGCTAGAGCACCAAGGGCTGATGGCAGACAGAAGCAACTGCTGATCCATATCCTAGGTCTGGGATTCTTCTAGGACATGGTTCTGGTCAACCATGAGAAATTTAAATTACCACTTATTTGTACCATCTGTATCAGGAGCCAGCTCACATCCAGTGCCCTCCCACCTAGCTATGAAATGAAAAACCAAGTCAAGAGAAGCCTTAAGTAAAGAAAAACTCAGTGAGGAGAGAGTCTCAAAGCTAGCAAAAAACCTTTCCATCTGTTCATTGCTTCCTTCTTTCCCACCATAAATATCTGTTAGGTGTCTATTACATAGCAGACACTGTGGAAATACTAAGATATATATGACATGATCCTTGCCTAAAGGAAGTAACTGTCCAGCAGAGGTACACAGACATGGATAAACAGTTAAAATGTTATGAGATGGGGGCTAGGGGGATGGAGTGACCATTGGATGAGATTTAATACTGGGGAAAAAACATGGGTTAGATAATCATGAAGCTAGTGATCTGATTCAGGAAGGCTTAGCACAGTGGCACAGCATCAGTGTGGGGATAGGAAATTATTTCCAGGTCTCCTCTCTTCCTGCTCTAGTTCGGGTATTCCTTTAAGAGTTATCCTAACCAGTATACCAGATGCTGTCAAGTTGATTCCAACTCGTGGCGACCTCATTTGTGTCAGAGTAGAACTGTGCTCCACAAGGTTTTCAACAGCTGATTTTTCGGAAGTAGACTGACAGGTCTTTCTTCCAAGATGCCTCTGGGTGGACTTGAACCTGCAACCTTTCAGTCAGCAGCTGAGCATATTAGCCATTTGCACTACCCAGAGGCTCCAACAATTATCCTATAGGAGTTGTATTTACAGACAGATGTACACTGTGAATAGGGTAGAGTGTCAAATGGCCCCTTGCCCTGACACCTCTTTCTTAGCTGTCTGCTCCAATACCTGAAGTTCCCAGGTTGATTAGAATGATTGCTTTGGGTAAGGCAATATAGGTCTAGAAGGCCCCATTAGAATGCTGAAATATGACATCCTTAGACAATAATGTGTTAGCAAGGATTAGCTCATCTATCACATCTGCTGACTTTTAATTAGCTGTGAGCTGCCTCAGGACAGGTACATTTTGTTGGAAACAAGGAGTGAGGAAACAGCTGGAACAACTGAGCACTTCATAGGAAGAGCTAGACCACAGAAGGAAAAAGATGGAATGTGCAAGAGCTGAACAAAGCAGTCGCTGTTGAAGTCAATTCTGACTCATGGCAACCCCATGTGTGTAACAGTAGAACTCTGTTCCAGAGGGTTTTTGATGGCTGTGATCTTTCGCAAGTAGGTCTCCAGGCCTCTCTTCCAAGGTGCCTCTGGGTGGACTCAAACCTCCAACCTCTGGGTTAGTAGTAAAGTGTGTTAACTGTTTGCACTGCCCAGGGACTGAAAGGGAGGTGAAAAGAAAGGAGGAGAAGCAAGGGCCTGGAGGTTACCACTCTTCAGGGTAGGGCGGTGTCTCTGGGGTGGTGGTGGGGTACCTAAAGAATACTGAAAAGGCATTCTCTGGTCATTTAAATGTGGGAAAAACTGGATTAAACAAAGTAAAATTTCCTATTCCTGAAGTTTTTCTCAGATTCTTTATTATGCTACATGCCTGTAAATCTTACTGATGATAATGTTGTTGTTAGCCGCTGTTGAGTTGGCTCCGACTCATGGTGACCTTATGTATAACAGAACGAAACTGTTGCCTGGTCCTGTGCCATCTTCATGATAATGCCTAACTCTTACGGAGGACTTGCTTTTTTAAGTACTACAGTTTGTGCTTTACATGTTGTAGTTCATTGGATCTCACAACCCGATGAGTAAGTGATATTATTACAGATATCTGTCCCACTGTTCTATTCATGTACCAATACCAAGCAGTTTAATTATTGAGAATGTAGTATGTTTTAATATCTGATAAACCGAATCTCCCCTTATTTATTTCTCTCTCTTTTGTTTTTTTTTTAAAGGGTTTTCTGTCTATTTATACTTGTTTATTTTTCCACATGAACTTTATGGTGATCTTTTTATTGGAATAACATTACATTTAAAGATTAACTTAGAACTAACAGCTTTCTGTGGTTGAGTCTTACTAGTCATGATATCCAAGATATGTCTCTACATTTATTCAAGTCTATTGTATTCTTCAGGAGTTCTTTAACATTTTCCTCATATACATTTACACATTTTTTGTTAAGCATTTTTTCTAGGTATTTTATCTTTTTAGATGCTACTGTGAATATGGTCTTCTATTTCATTTTGGTTGTAAACTATTTGTTGTTTAAAAATAAAATATTAAGAAGCACTATGGGGCAAACCACATACCGCAATTTAGTAACTTAAAGATCAGTCAAGGAAAGGCAAAATGAACTAGCTTCAGAACCAGTCTAATCAACAAAATTGGTACAGACACTTGTTCACTACCATTAACTATGTAGCTGCTAAAATTTTAACAATACAAAGAAATGGCTGTTACTGGGAACAATAAAATGCCAAAGCACAATTGCAGACATAATCATAACAGGATTTTGTTCTTATTTAGAACTCACTGCCTTCTAAAAGGTGGGCTTTAGTATCTGAAAGGTCCTCCGTCTGTTTTGCTGAGGGTCTAGACGTGGGCATATGAGTTAAGAGGATGTTAGACTAGATGGAAAGAAATTGGTCTAGTGTGAAATAAAAGCAACTTACACACCTGGAGGAAGATCCTGGAATGTGAAAGGTTGGAGCCAGCTAGGCGAGAAATTGAAGGGAGAAGGGCTGAGAAAGAAACCCCCTACTCAGCTGAAAGTCAGGGAGTGGAAAAAACATGCTGAATTTATGTGTTAAGAGCTGGGCCATGTTAACCTTCTCTGATCCTCTGTGAAATGATCGCTACTGGATGACAAATGTATCCTTACGGATATCTGTACCTATTACCACTTACCCCCTCAGAAAAAAAAAAGAAGCCATCCATAAATATTTTTTCCCCAGAATTAGCCTCCCTGCAATTAGGTTACTTCTCCCTATACTTATCCCAACATTCCCATGACTGCGCAATGCCCCAGACAATTCTGTTTGTTTACAATGAATTTTGGGGATGGATAGTTCTGTGGAACAAAAGGTTTCTCCCTCTCATATATAATGATCCACTCTAATAAATCTGCTTATTTTTGCACTTTGAATAAAGAGGAGAAGGACATTGCTGAGTTCCCTTGCATTTGCTGTGGCCTCCACCCTAACACTCTTCCACATGATCTTCATGTTGCTGGCGTCTCATCATTTAAGTTCTCAGCTCAAACATCATCCTGTTGTATTTTCCTTATGGAATATGCCTATCTCTAAAATTACTTTATGTATTTGTCTACTTCTTAACTGCAGATATTGCAGACTCTCTCACTCAAAACTATAGTTGAGCGTGGCTGTTGTCTGCTTTATTAACTGCTGTATTCCAAGAGTCTAGAACAAAGGCATATGGTAGGACCTTAATAAATATTTGTTGAATAAATGAATGAAATATAGTTTAGCTTCTACATTTCTTTTGCTCTCTTAAGTTGTAACATATCCGCTCACTGGCTGAAATACAGGTTCTATAATTGTGTTCATCAACATTGTAGTAATTAAAGAACTGTATATCAGGAATTAATTGAGAAGATGACTTTTAATTCCCCTCTCTACCCCTAACTTTTCTATCTCAAATGACTTAAAGTGTCCCCACAAAACAATAATAATTAAAAATAAATAAACATAAGATAAAGTTAAACCAACAACCCCAAGCACTCTCAAATAAAAAAAAATTTAGCATTAAAGATAAGGAAGTAATGAAGTAGAAAGGAAGGGGTAGCCTTTGCTTGCACTTGAAATTACTTCCTTACACTTGCAATGAATACCCAATTTTTCTTCTTTATGAGATGCAATGTATTTTTTAGGTGCATATATAAACTATATCTCTTTTGTAAATGCACTGAACATCTGCAAAGTAGCACAAGGGAAATATCTCAAAACAGAAAAATACCTTGGTTAAAGATCTGATGTAAATTACATTAAATATTTAAATATATTTTTATTAAGTTTAAAAATATCTCTCACCAAGGCAATTATATTAACTTATAATTCACTAAGCTAAAAAAAATGAAAGATGAAAATAAAACAACTAGGCATACAACTCAAGATTCTAGAGAAAAAAAAGTAAACAAAAAATAGGAGAAAGAAATAAAAATAAATGTAGAAGTTAATGAATGAGAAATAAGTGTAAGTTCTAAGGTATAAAGTTAATGTTCCCAACTATATCAAAATTAAAGATTTCTGTCAAATAAAAGACATCATAGGCAAAGAGAAACATCGTATATTAAAAGAAAATATTTGCAATACGTATAACTGAAACCTAATAATATACAGAAAATACAAGGAACTTCTGCAAATGAACAACAAGAACATTATCAACCACTACCACAACAACAAATAAAATACCCTGCAAGAAAATGGGCAAAGATTTCTAGAAGTAGGGAAGTAGAATTGATAACAAGCATATTAATAGACAGTCAACCACACTAATAATCAGAGAAATTCAATGAAAATCATAAGAAATCATTTTATTCCCATAAGATGAGTAAATAATTAGAAAGTCAGGTATCAGCAAGTTTTAGCAGGGATGTACGGAAAGTGAGAATCCCCTTGCACTGCAGGTGGGAGTGTGAACTGATCCAGCCATTCTGGAAAGCAACCTAAAATAATCAAAGAAATGGCTTGGTCTCTACACTACAAGCTAGCAATAGGTCTTGTAGGTATGTATAATCCACGGCTATTGAGAGAAATATTGGCCCTGTAAGGGACATTTTTTTTCAGGTCCTCTAACAAGAAAAGAAATTTTGAAATTCTGGTCTACATTTTCCCCTTTTTGATCAGGATTCTTCTATAGAATCTTTGATCAAAATGTTCAGTAACAGCAGCCTGGCACTATCCAGTTCTTCTGGTCTCATGGCAAAGGAGGCAGTTATTCATGGAGGCAATTATCTACATCTTCCATTTCCTCCTCTTATTCCTAACTATTTTAATGAGAGACACCAATATTGGCCCTGTAAGGGACATTTTTTTTCAGGTCCTCTAACAAGAGTAGACTTCACAAAAATCTCTACATGGGATTCATATTGATCTTCAATCTAGGTCTTTGGCGTCCTTCTAGATGGCAGGGCTTGGTAATTTGTATCAGCTTCCCCCAGCCCTTATTATCCCTGCTTGCATTCCTGAGAAACTGTCACACAGGTCCTTAAAGGGATGTGTTCAAGGATATTTACTGGAGTTGTACATAGTATCGGATGTCCATCCCTAAGGGCACGGAGAAGTAAAGTATGGTGCCTGTTTACTATGGAATACTACACAGCAGTTAGAGATCAACTAGATGAACATTGTGTTAGGCTGAACAATGGTCTTCCAAAGATGTCCACACAGTAATCCCTGGAACCTGTGAATATGGTAAAAGGGACTTTGCAGATATGATTAAGTTAAGGATGTTGCGATGGGGAGATTATCTTGGGTTATCCAGTTGGCCCAATGTAATAACAAAGGACTTTATAAGAGGGAGGATCACAGCAGTAGTAGGAAATGTGACTAAGGAAGCAAGAGGTTGGAGTGATGCCAGGAAGGGATCATGAGCTAAGGAATACAGGTAGCCTATAGAAGCTAAAAAAGGCAAGGAAGCAAGTTGCCACCTCAGGGCAGAGCACCACTGGATGGCCCCCCACATTGCGCCACTGACCAATCATGTAGCACTAGCAAGAAAACACAAAGCATAGCGTGCAAGAACCAGGAAGAGAAGTCCCTTGCCTCCTGCAATGTCATTCCAGTGCTGTCTACTAACAAAGCTTAACACTGTGCTCACTGTGAAAGAGAAACGCTTAAAGAGTCCAGCTCAGTTTTGCTGAGCAGCCGCTGGAGGGTGAATCTGGAGTTCAAATAAGAGGCAACAAATTGAAAACTGGAATAATGCTGTTGGAATTAGTTAAGTATAAATTTATTTTAAAGCATTATTGACTCCTAGATGATTTTTATCATTATGTATTTTCAAGCAACAGATACAAAGAGGACAACAGTAGGTGGGGGTCCACAAAATATTTTAATGTTAAAAGTGGGTCCTCCTCCTTGACAAGGTTGGAAGCTGCTACTCTAGCAAGCTTCCAATCAAGCCCTGACCATGAATTCCAGGCATTGCCCACCTGGTGACTTGATTCTAAAATAACATCCACCCTGTTCAACTATCTGGTTTCTGTAACTCTTGTGCTGTTTGCCCTAGTGAAAATCATTTACATAAATTATTCTGGGAACTACTGAGTCCCTTTTGCAACATTTCTTGCCCTACTGTGTCCCAGGATGCAATCACCATCTGCAAATAACCTGACATTTCCTCAAACTACCTGTTCATTTTCTCAAAAAGCAGTCTGGCCTCGTGCCTTTCTCACGAGATAGGGCAGTTGACTGAATGAATGAGAGAATAAATGAATGAATGCCCAGCTACCTTCTGCACCTTTTCTGAAGATTACTGTGAAAAACACATACAATAGCGCATATGAAAAGTGTGCTGAACAGCATAACTCATCATTGATACTGCTAATAACAGGTGGTGCAGTGGTTAAAGCAATCGACTGCTAACCAAAAGGTTGGCGGTGGGAAACCACCAGTGGCTCCACAGGAGAAAGATATGGCAGTCTGCTTCCGTAGAGATTTACAGCCTTGGAAACCCTATGGGGTCGCCATGAGTCGGAATCCACTGGATGGCAGTGGGTTTAGTTTTAATTTTTTTTGGTAATAATAGCATAACTGTCTTATATAAGGTTTTCTTTGCATTTCAGTAGATTTCATTTGCAAATGGGTAGTTTTTAAATATGTGGTTTCTAATCTTATAATCAAGTTCAATGGTAACTAATTCAAAAGTTCTACTGAGTCTGCATTACATGAAAGACTCTGTCATAAGCTTCTACTCACTTGCAAACCTGTGTCTACACACCTCTTTTTTTTTGTTATTAGCTGCTGTGGAGTTGGCTCCGAACCACAGTGACCTCATGCACAACAGAAAAGAATGTTACCTAGTCCCATGCCATCCCCATGACCTTTGGTATGCCTGAGTCCACTGTTGCAGCCACTGTGTATTTTGAGTGCCTTCCAACCTCGGGGGCTCATCTTCCAGCACTATATCAGATAATATTCCGCTTTGATCCACAGAGTTTTCACTGGCTAGTTTTCAGAAGTAGATTGCCAGGTCTTTCTACCTAGTCTATCTTAGTCTGGAAGCTCTACTGAAACCTGTCCATTATGGGTGACCCTGCTGGTATGTGAAATACTGGTGGCATAGCTTCCAGCATCACTGCCACATGCAAACCACAACAGTGTGACAAACTGACAGATGAGTGGTAGAGCTAAACATTACAGTCTCAGTGATATACAGTTCCAATTGCTGCATCATCTACCTTGGAAGACAGAAACCTAATACCATCTCACATTTCATCTGAGAACTCTGACGTGAATAACACCTTCCAGGAAGTAGGGGAGAGGAGAGGAGAGGAGGAGGGAGAATTAAGAGCAAAGGTTAGTTTCATTTAAAATGAAACAAGTAGGTCAGCTGACAAATGTGCTAAATGAGCCTGCACACTTTGCAGGTTGAAGATTTACCTTAAGCTCAACTTTTCGGTAAAAGAAAAAAAAAGATTCTAGGATACAAATTGTGAAACTTGTAATCATGACGTGGTACTTTAATTTGGTTAGAATGCATTGACAGTGTAAGTCAGTACAACTTTTGGCTGACACAAATGAGGAGTTATGCTTAAGTGCACAAAAGCTTTCCCAGGAGCCACTTGTTTTTGGTTTTAATAAGGTCCCATCACTTTAACTGGATTGCCAGTAAATTCTTCTGCTAGTTTAATGCTAGAAAACAAATGGGAACCTTGGGGTTTTTCCCCTTAAAGTAGCTATTTCTAATATCGAGATTGCTATAGCCATTTGGGGGATGTGAGTACAGAGGTGAGGGAAGGCAGGCACCAAAACAAAAATGTATTTAGGTAGGGAAGTAACACAAAGAAACTCATGCTTAAAGAATATTTTTATAGGTTGACATGTAAGCAGCTAAGGAACCTAACAAATTTATGCAGTAATTCAGACATAAAAGTCCTTAGAAGTTATCTAGTCCAGCCCCTCCCTAGCACAAATGAGGAAACTGAGTCCTGGAGGTCTACAGAGGGACTTGACTAAAATCTCATAGTTGGTTGTTGGATAAGCTATGTCTAGTGATTCATCTAACAAGTTGTATCTACTGGTCGTTTCACCAAATTTCACTGAACTCTAGAAGTAACATGACATTTGCATTTTTTATGTTTTATTTTTGATGTACCCTAAGACTTATAAGGAGCCCTGGGGAAGAGTGGTTAAGAGCTTGGCTGCTAACCAAAAGGTCGGCAGTTCAAATCCACTAGCTGCTCCTTGGAAACCCTATGGGGCGGTTCTACTCTGTCCTATAGGGTCACTATGAGTCGGAATCGACTTGATGGCAATGGCTTTTAAGGCTTATATATCCCAAAGAATTGTTTCTCATTTGGGATCTCCGTTGTTAATGTTCTTAGCACAAACTCCTTAAGGTCTTCTCTCCCATTCCTCCAAATCTACTCAACTTGTTTTCTAACCAACATTAACACACAACACCGGACTCCATGGTCAACTGACTTCCTCTTTCTTTGACTTTCTGGAGCCCAAACCAACCCTGGATTATCCCCACCACTGCCTTTCTCTACATTTCCTTCCATCTATGAAGCACAGGTGAGTTCCTGGGTGGTGCAAATGGTTAATGTGCTCAGCTGCTAACTGAAAGGTTGAAGGGTCAGTCCACCCAGAGGAGCCTCAGAAGAAAAGTCCTGGTGATCTACTTCTAAAAAATCAGCTATTAAAAACCCTGTGGAGCACAGTTCTACTCTAACATGGGGTCACCATGAGATGGAGTATACTCGATGGCAACCGTCTTTTTATGAAGCACAGCTGTAAGATCAGTGTGATGTCTTGGCCCACTGAGGATTCAGGCACAACATCATTACTCCTCAGATTGCCTATCACTCCTTTGCTGCAGGATCTTCCTCAGTGCTCCCCTCACAATGGCTATTTGAGACCTTCTATCTCTAAACTCCCTTCTTCACTCTCCAAACCACATTTTTTTTTAAACCAAGATGATCCACACCAACATGTGTGCACTTCCTTAATTATACTTGTCTTCAATTCAAATAATCAACCTTTATATCATTTTTTTGGGTCCCTACTGTTCCATTCAAAGGAAGAGGTACTCTCTGTCTCTCATACTGTGTTAGTCTGTGTCCTAGACAAGTGATTCTCAAAGTTAGCTGCACATTAGAACCTACTGGGGAGTTTTACATATGTTGATGCCCAGGCATCCCCAGACCATTAAATCAAGAGACTGAAAGTGGGATCCAGGCATCTAGACTTTTTAAAGCTGCCCACACGATCCCATTACATAACCAAATTTAAGAACCACTTCCCTAGATCTCTTTTGACTCAGCCCAACTTTGAAAGGTGTTTGCATCTGTTGCTATTCTCTCCCTTTTGCACATCTTCACTCTCCCCTGGTCCCCTTTGTTTCCTGCATTCTGCCTTTCAGTATTTATAGTTCTCTCTCTTACTGAGCAAAAGGAGCCCTGGTGGTATGACGGTAACCACTTGGTTGCTAACCGAAAGGTTGGTGGTTCACACCTATCCATCTGTTCCATGGGAGAAAGACCTGATGATCTGCTTCTGTAAAGAATACAGCCAATAAAATTCTCTGTCACGTTGAGTGGCTATGAGTTGACAGCACCCAACAGCAACTTACTGAGCAAGTATTTTCGCTTTCCCTTGCTGTCTTCTCCAGCAACCATACTGTATGTCTACTTTTGCTTGCTATAAAATGAGTTGAAAAGACTGAACCTCCCACTGACATTTCACCACCCCTTCTGCTAGTAATCTGGCCTCCAAATTTTCTTCTCTACTAAAATGCTTCTCTGAAGTTACATGGGAATCTAAATTTCTTCCCTAAATTTTAATTTTAAGGGACTTGATAATGTTGACCACCTCCTCCTTCTTGAAATGCTTGATTTCTAGGACATTACATGATCCAAGCTCTCCTTTTATTATTATTACTATTTTGTCTCTCTTATTCATCAGTCTTCTTTTTCTTATTCCCTAATATAGACATTTTCAGGCCCTACCCTCAACTGCCTGGCTTTCTTTTTCCAGTTTCACCCTCTATTTTCAGGGACTTAAGCATTACATTTATAATGTTGTGGCAGGATGGTTTTCTCACTCTTTTCTTTCTCATCACATCTGTTAGAAAATGGGTCTTGGGGAAGATGGAGTGGAGGGACAGAGTCTACACCATGAGACCTCATAGTTTGATGGTTAAGAGCACCTATTCTAAACTCTACTGAAGGTTAGAACCCCAGCTCTCTTAAGTAGCTATGTGATATTGGACAAGTTACTTAACCACTCTGTGCCTCAGTATTCACTGTAAAATAGAGAAAATAATTGTATCTACCTCATGGAATTTTTCTAAGGACAAAATTAGTTATTACATGTAAAGTGCCTGGTAGGTGATAAGGGCTATTAAATTTGAGCAATTTTTTTAAAATTTTATTTATTTTGTTGTATTTGTTGTTGAGAATATACACAGCAAAACATATACCAATTCAACAATTTCTACATGTACAATTCAGTGACACTGATTACATTCTTTGAGTTGTGCAACCATTCTCACCCTTTTTCTGAGTTGTTCCTCCTCCATTAACATAAACTCATTACCCCTCCAGGGCGCTTATCTAATTTTTTGAATTGATGTTGTCAATTTGATCCCAGATAGACAGTTCTTAAAGGAGCATAATGCTCAAGATGAGAAGATAAGGGGGAAGGGAAGCTAGAGTACTGGAAATGGAATAACCAGAACATAATTAAAGAGAATGTTGACACATTGTGAAAAATGTAACTAATTTCACTGAACGATTTGTGTAGAAATTGTTAAACAAGAACCTATCTTGCTCGTAAACTTTCACCAAAAACACAATCAAATGTAATTAAAAAAAAAGCACATAATGCTCAAGGCAGACATTTTTTACTAGTTAAGCTAAACTACTGTTTGGTTTTAAGAAGACTTCAAGGGATATTTTAAGTTTTGAAGATTATCTCAGGGCAATAGTTTCAGGGGTTCATCCAGCCTCCATGGTTCCAGAAAGTCTGGAGTCCATGAAATTTTGAAATTCTGGTCTACATTTTCCCCTTTTTGATCAGGATTCTTCTATAGAATCTTTGATCAAAATGTTCAGTAACAGCAGCCTGGCACTATCCAGTTCTTCTGGTCTCGTGGCAAAGGAGGCAATTATTCATGGAGGCAATTATCTACATCTTCCATTTCCTCCTCCTATTCCTAACTATTTTAATGAGAGACACCAATATAAGAAGAGAGTTTTTGTTGTGGTTTATTTTGGTACTCCATTCTGAAAAATTCACAACACCTCAGCCTCCTTCTAGGTCAGAAGGTAAAGATCTAACTTAAGTACTTAAGTTAATCACATTCTTGAAGACCTCACAGCATCCCAGATGGAGATGGGATGATGCAGAGAAGGAAGGGTCTCTGTGCTGAGGGGTCTACATGTTGTTGAGTCAGTTCCAACTTATAGCCACCTTATGTATAACAGAACAAAAAGTTGTGCAGTCCTGCGTCATCCTTAGAATCTTTGCCATACTTGAGCCTGTTGCTGCATCCACTGTGTTAATCTATCTCATGTCCTTCTGCCACAATTGGTCCCTCTTGGTGACATACTCAAAGCAAGTGAGATGAAGTCTTCTTCTACTACAGAGCACTCTGGTTGTACTTCCTCCAAGACAGATTCGTTTGTTCTCCTGGTGGTCCATGGTATATTCAATATTCTTTGACAACACCGTAATTCAAAGGCATGAATTCTTCTTCAGTCTTCCTTATTCATTGTCCCAGCTTTTGCATGCATATGAGGTGACTGAAAATACAAAGACCTGGGTTAGGTGAACTTTAGCCCTCAAAGTAACATCTTTGCTTTTTAACACTTTAAAGAGGTCTTTTGCAGCAGATCTACCCAATGCAATGTGTAATTTGATTTCTTGACTGCTGCTTCCATGGGAATTGATTATTGATCCAAGAAGAATGAAATCCTTGACTTCAATTTTTTTGCCATTTAGCATGGTGCTGTTTACTGCTCCAGTTAAGGATTTTTTAAAAAAATATTTAGGTGTAATCCATACTAAAGGCTGTAGTCTTTTACCTTCATCAGTAAGTACTTCAAGCTGTCTTCACTTTTGGCAAGCAAAATTGTGTCGTCTGCATATTTCAGGTTGTGAGTGAGTTTTCCTCCAATCCTGACGCAGCGTTCTTTATATAGCCCCACTTTCCAGATTATTTGTTCAGCATACAGACTGAATAAATACGCTGAAAGAATACAACCTTGTTGCACACCTTTTCTAATTTTAAACCATGGAGTATCCCCTTGTTCTGTCTGAATGACTGCCTCTTGATCTAAGAGAAGGGTCTACGAGCAGAAAACACTAGAGGGAATGCTGGTGGAGGGTGGTGGATAAGAGTCTGGGAAATGAGAGCGAGCAAGAGGCTCATCTGGGGAGCATGCAGCATCTTTCAGCCCTGAAGAGTTTGGGTGTGTTTCTGCTAACAGACTCTGTCTGCACAGCTTTCCAGGTACAGTATTGTGATCACAACTGAGAGGCTGTATTTTTTGATGCTCAAATCTCAAACTCCTGACCTCTCAATAGAGTCAACTTCTGTATCTCCAAATAGTTTATTAGGCATCTTACCTTGGATGTCCAAGTATCAACTCAGCATAACACTTCTTCCCTTTCTTAGAGGCACCTCTGTTCAAAAACTTTATGCAGTTGGGAACACCTTTCCTCCAATCACTCAGGCTTAAGATCTTGTAGTTATTTGTAACTCTTTGTTCTTAAAACTCAAGCTCTAATGCGTGATAGCTAAGTGATTTGAGTAGGCTATTTACATTCCTGATCTTAATTTTCTTTTCTGTAAATTGTAGTTAGTTTTAACTACTCTAAGGGCTGTTGAAAAAATAATGGCACTCATAGCTGTAGTAATGGTAGAGTAGTATTAGTAACAATAACGGCAGCTAATATTATTTGAACTTTTAGTATTTTCTAGGAACTCAGCACTTTATATGGATTATCTCATTTAATCCTCATAACAGCACTGTAAGTTTGGTTCTATAGTTATCTTTAAGACACAGGATAAGAAAATGAGGTTTATAGAGGTTTCTCCATTCATTCAACAAGTATTATGAAATGCCTACTCTATGTCAGGCACTTTTTTAGGAGCTTGAGATTCACTCACCAGTATATAAGACAAGGTCCTTGCCCTTGTAGAACTTATATCCTAGTGGGGGATAAACTAAAAACCAGTTGCCATAGTGTTTATTCCAACTCATGACAACCCTATGTGTGTCACAGTAGAACTGTGCTCCATGGGATTTTCATTGCCTGATTTTTTTAGAAGTAGATCACTAGGCCTTTCTTCCAACGCACCTCTGAGTAGACTTGAACCTCCAACCTTTCTGTTAGCAGCCGAGCTCATTAACTGTTTGCACCACCCAGGGACTAGGGGGATAAATACGTCAACCAATGAAATAATTACAGACTGTGAAGAGTCCTGTGAAGTAAACAATAGAGTCTTTTGAGAAACAGGTGGGATGGTCTTCTTTAGATAAGTAAAGAAGGCATCTCTAAGAAGGTGAGATGTATGACACTTAAGCTGAGATGTAAGAGATGAGAAAGGATTTGACCATGAAAATGACATAGAAGAGAGTGCAAAAGCCTCTAATCAGGAAATAGCTGCCATGTTTGAGAAATTTAAAGAAGATGGGTGGGGCTGGAGGAAGAAGGGGTGGGGTGAGTAGGGAGAGATGAGACTGGAGACGTGAGAGAGGCCCAGAGAAGCAAATTCCAGTGGGCCATGGCGATAAGATTAGAGCTTATTCTACTTCAATGGAAAGCCACAAAAAAGTTAAAGCAGAGAAGTAAAGTGACTGATCTAAGTTAAAATTTAAAATAGCCCTCTGGCTCCATTGTGGTGAAAGGCTTAGGAAGGTACAAGGGTGAAACTTGGGAGACCAGATGGCCAGCTACTGCAACAGTGGAGACAGAAGGGGATGGGGCTTGGACTAAAGAAGCAAGTGGAGATGGATATGAGTCAATAGATTAGAGAGGTTTCTAGCTTAAGCCACTGGGTGAACGGCAGTGCCAATTACTGAGTTGGGAGGACTAGAGTAGAAACAGGATTTGAGGAAGGGAAATGCGACAGGAAATCAAGAGGTACATTTTGGCCATGTAAAAAAGAGAGCAGACATCCAAAAGAAGAAGTCAATTAGGCAGCTGGATGCATGAATCTGAATGAGAAGTCTGGCTAGAGATGCATATATGGGATTATCTGCATGGACACAGTGTTTAGAGCCACTGGCCAGAAGGAGAATATGTACATAGAGAAAGGAAGGCACCTCAGATCTGAGACCTGAGGAACCCTAACATTTGTAGGCTAGGGAGAGGAAGAGAATCCAGAGACACGAAAAGAGGCCGAGAGGCCAGCATTTAAGAAACAGGCCCCAGGTCACCCAGTTAGTAAAGGAGCTGAGCTGTGATTACTGGTGCAACATCTGCAAAGAGCTCGGCAAAGAGTCTGGCACAAGGGAGACCACCCCTGCCCCTCCTACCCCCTGCCTTCCCCCAAAAATCACTGCAATAGTCTCTTCAACCTAAAACTCTTCAGTCAGGCATTCAAGGCCAACGATAACTGACTCCTTCCTACTTCTCCAGCTTACTTCATGAAACACTGGTGTTCCCAAATATTTGTTGACTAAATGAAGAAAATCTCTATGACTCACAAAATCTTAAATGCTTGTAGGAGATTCTTTTAAGTAATAGTAACTGCAACAATAACATTCATTCATTCAACAAATATTGAGTTCCTGCTGTGAGTCAGGCCCTGTTCTAGATGCTGAGAAGATTCCAAGAACAAAATTCCTGCCCTTTTGGAACTGACATTGGGTAGCAGGGGTCTTTCCATTCCACTTTTTTCACTGGCCCTCCCATGTGTCATATTCATCCCCATCTCCACAAATGTTCACTCTGTCTACCTCACCCTCCCTTCTCCCCTCCTCATATTCACTTCTTCCATTTCTATAGAATCCAGCCAGCCTAAAAATAGCATCTGCTATGTTCCTACATATGAGCTCTAATATATCTAAACATAAACACCACCTTCTTACCTCTGCTCCCTTCCACAGAGATACATGCCTCTCTACAGAGAGATCCCGGCTCCAAACAAAGACATAAACATAGAAACCTTTGCAGAGATAAGCAGTTCTCCATACGCGAACTGATACAAAGGAGGGAACCTGGAGAAGCAATCAGAAGAGGAGGGGTGAGAGCATAAGCTTTGGTGGGTAAAACAGAAGAGTCAACTTAGGGAGGAAACAGGTGCCAAGGAGTGAGAGAGGAGATGGATGACAGGGTAAATAAATGGTCGGCAAAACAACTTCAGGATACCTCGATGGAATACTAAACCCAGAAGGCCCACTAAAGAGCTTTTGGTGGTATTCTGAGTTCCCATGCCCAGCCTGTTACCCACCACCAAGACCAGGAGGCAGGAATAGCCACACTGAGGGCTTTTTTCAGGAGCCTGGGCTCCGAGAACGGCTCTTGCAAGGAAGGTTAATTTTTCTTCTCTAGCAAGTGCAGGCTATATTAGGAAAATTTCACTGGGTGTTAACCTGCTTAACACTAAAGCCTTCTCAACCGTGTAGATTAGTCTAATGCTTACCTACAGCTAACTAACAAATAACTTCCATTAGCGTAACTGATATGGTCAAATAGAAAACTAAATCAAAAAACCAGTTGCCACTGGGTTGATTTCAATTCATGGTGACCCCATGCAGGCAGAGTAGAAATGTGCTTCATACGGTTTTCAAGGCTGTAACCTTTTGAAAGCAAATTCCCCGTCCTTTCTTCCAAGGCACCTCTGGGTGGGTTTGAACCACCAACTTTTGGTTAGTAGTGGAGTGCTTAACTGTTTGTATCAACCAGGACTTCCAAACAGAAAACATCACAGTGAATTACGATATAATACAAAAAGGATCACCCATATTAAAAAACACTGGGCCACTGGTTATTTCCTTATATTCCAGCAGATGGAGCTACAGGCTGAAGGGGCTCAATATGCTTCAAAGGCTGATGAACCCCACCCCCATCAATAACAAGAAGAGCTAAGGCAAGAGAGAAGAAGAATTACCAAAACGAAAAAAAAAAAAAAATTACCTGGTGTAGAGCTATTCTATGGTGAACAGGTGCATACACCAGTGTTTGATCTTTGACCCCACAGTATGAGCTTAATAAATAATGCATACATGTGACTGGTGCTGATCAAACTGTAGCTTCAGTTTAGAAGAGTAATTTTATCTTCCTCATTCTGCTGTTTTTCTCTCCTGTCCTTTTGATTATGTGCATATTCATGTCCTTTGGGTAACATTTTGTAGTTGCCCCACCAAAATGTCATGGAAAAACTCTGTAAAACTTGACTCAGGGTCAAACCAGTGTCAAAGGGAGGTGTTGGGAAAGACGTGATAAAAATATCCCAGCTGAGGTTCCCATCTGTTTCCATTACTCTAACACTGTGCTTTAGGGGGTGTTTCTCCAAGTGTTGCCTGAATCATCTGCATAAGAATCATTTGGGTTGTTTGACAAAAATTCTAATTCCCAGGCCACAGAGCAAGGAATTTGATTCAGTGAGGCTGCAATGGGCCACCCCAAGTGGTTTCTCTGCACAGCAAAGCCGAGAACTCCTCTTGTAGAGGAAAGCGAGCTCACAACCCGTTACCCCCAATTCTAAAGTCCAGAGTACTGAAAATGGGATGTTTTTCATAACTCAATTTGGAGGCAAAATCTGACTCATGAAGTGATGTGAAGCTATGTATAATGTTTATCTGACACAATGTGAACATTCACATACTTCAGTGCAGAAACAGTAATGTGTTTGGGCTAACTCTGACCTCAGTGAGGGATGTTATGAGATATATGGTATGTGCACCAAACTTCTTTCTAAAATCCAAAAGTTTTTGAATTCCGGGACACACATGGCCTCAACGGTTTCAGATAATGGGCACCTGTACTGTGTTCTCATGTCCTCTCTGTAGGTGGTGTCTGAAGCAGTTATATTCTGGTTTGACAATGATAAGAAAGCCTAACAAAGACTACTGACTTGAGAGCTGGGAGACTTGGGTTCCTATGTCTTTTGTGCCCCTTCTTCTTTCTGGGTCTTGAGTTTCCCCCTGAAAATGGAGTAGATGACATTTAAGGCCTTCTGGCTCTGAAATTTTGATTTTCACACCTTCTTGCTCTGCCAAGAAATGTTGAGGCACTGCTGTCACAAAAATCAGATTGTGATGTCTTATTTTCATTACAAAAATTTTAAAGGGCAAAAATATTTCTGTCTTCTGTTTTCCAGACAAATTCTTGACTGACATTTCTCTCAGTGGTGTAAAAGGGCATTTACCCAAATTCTGTAGACATTTTAACAGGTGGTTGAACTTAGCAAAACGACTAGGAAACTATTAGAACACAGACGCAGTCATAAACTCCAAAGAGTGCTATGGAAAGTGTGGAAGAAAGTATTACGGTCGGCCCTCCGTATCCGGTCGGGTTCCGCGTCCACGGATTCAACCAACCGCGGTCGAAAATATTCCAAAAAAGAGCGAGCGAGCTCAAGGTCCTGGGGGAAACGCAGAGGGACAGCATAAGGCAAGACAGGGTTTGGCCGATGTGGCTGTGAGGAAGAAGCTCCCGGGGGGACTGAGGCAGCCGCATCCTGACACAATCTGGACTAGTGAGGCCACTAGGAATGGGCTCGCGAACTTACGCTCGGGTGCTTCTTGGTCTGAACGAGAATCTGGCGGAGCATGTTTGTGGCAGAGGTCTCGACCACGGAAGGAGACAACAGCGCTGGCAAAGCACAAGACCTAGCACTCTGCCCCACGTACGTATGGGTGTGGAAGTGACCCAGGACCTCCTACCTGAAGGCCCTATGGCTCGGAGGGCAGCCTGCAGCTGGAGGGCCCGGATGCGGCTGTCCTTAAAAGTGCCTGCTTTGATCCAGCGCCACAAGCATCTGACAAAGCAAAACACGGTGCATTCCTGTGCTATGTAGAAAAAAAAAAAAAAAAAAAAAAGCTACGCCATTTTGATGGCAAAGCGGTTAAGAACTACAGCCGCTAACCAAAAGGTCGGCAGTTTGAATCCACCAGCCACTCTTTAGAAACCCTTTGGGGTACTTCTGCAGTGTCCTATAAGGTCGCTAGGAGTCGGAATGGACTGGACGGCACATAACAACAGTGCCATGTTATATAAGGGACTTGACCATCTGGGGATTTTGGTATCTGCAGATGGGGGGAGGGGGATCCTGAAACCATTCCCCCTTCTCCCCATACCGAGGGTCGGCTGTAGTTTATGTTAGGTATGGAGGAGTAGAGAGTTGGCGAGTAAGAGCTCTGTAAAAAGCTTCCACCACCCGAAGCTCTCGGAGCTTAATTAATTGAGGGGCAACAAGTCACCTGTTAGCAGAATCCTAGTGATCCCAAAGCCCACATGATTGGTGACTCTCTCTAGTCCTTTATGCAGTAATTAATGTTTAAATGGTCATCCTACAAGCCTCAACTCCTGAAACAAGATTCTGAAAAATTTTACAAGTCATAAAACACAAAATAAAAACAACGAGCTGTGAGTTTGCTCCATTGGAAGTAACGTCTACTCCAACGGCAGAGGGAGGCGTCTATGCAGAGGGAGGCGCCTATGCCTTCTGGTGTGTGCATCTGGGCTCGCATTTCACTCCTGGCTTCATTTGTGCCCCATTTTTTGTTTTCCATTTGTGTTCTTTCTCTAATTTTGTTTTCTAAGGTTTTATCATACTGTATGGAATGTATCTTTATATACACCGCCTTAAATTCTGTAAATGATATAAATTAGTAAGCAAAGATGATCTTACCTGAAGTACTTTTAGCTCAGACATGGTTGGCATGAAACAAATTGAAATCCAGTTCTCCTGTAATCAAAGGGAGAGGAGCTGTGAGGGATGGTAAGGTTCAGTTTCATAGAGCAAATGATTGCTGCACTCTGGGGAAGAATTCTTCAGGCAGTATGCCACTTTAAGGTGATGCGTGAGCCACCAAAAAGTTACGGCTGTCTTTCACTTCTCATGCCACAGAGCAGAGCGAGACGGAGACCATTTCTAGATCAGGGGCTATGGCTGGAATTTTATGAAGTGCGTAAAAAGGTCAAGCGAAAATAATTACCATTTACTGAACATCTGCTAAGGAGCCCTGGTGGCGCAATGGTTAAGCAGCAGATCCATGAGAGAAAAGACCTGGCAATCTGCTCTTGTAAAGATTACAGCCTAGCAAACACTATAGGGCAGTTCTCTTCTGTCACATGGGGCAGTATATGTTAGAACTGACTTGACAGCATGCAACAACGAGCATCTGCTACGTAGTAGCAAGCACTGACTAGACGCTTGCCATGCAATGTGTCTTCTAATCCTTAAATCACCTTGTGAAGAGGTATTTCCAGATTCCCACTTAAAACTGAAAACATGTAGCTCAGAAAAGTAAGGTTTTGTTATTTGAACTGTGGTGTTGGCAAAGAATATTGAATATACTGTGGACTGCCAGAAGAACAAACCAATCATTCTTCGAAGAAGTACAACCAGAATCTTCCTTAGAAGTGAAGATAGCAATACTTTGTCTTGCTTGCTTTGGACACATCATCGGGAAAGATCAATTGCTACAAAAGGACATTATATTTGGTAAAGTAGTTCAGAGATAATGAGGGAAACCCTCAGTGAGCTGAATTGACACAATAGCCAACAATAGTCAAACATATCAACAATCATGAAGATCATGAAGGACAAGGCGATGTTTTGTTTTGTTACACATGGGATGGCCGTGAGTTGGAGCTGACTTGATGGCAACTAACAAGAATAGAAAAGTAAAGTAACTTGTCTAAGAGCAGGTAATAAGTAAAGTGCCAGCTGAGATTTGATACAGAAAAGTCTGAATTTACACATCACATTATTTCCCCTCCTCCAAGTTGCCTCCTTAAAGCTTAAACATTTTTCAGTTCTGTTAAATATAAATTAGGATCATCAATAGTAACTATAGAAATGTAGCTGATGAAGAGTTTTACGTCAGACTTAAACATTTAGAAATTTTAGGCAGAGAAACTGCTAAGTATCTGTATTTAATATTAAAAAAACAAGACAAAAACCCAAACCTGTTGCCGTCAAGTCGATTCTGACTCATAGCGACCCTATAGCACAGGGTAGAATTGCTCCACAGGGTTTCCAAGGAGAAGCTGGTGGATTCAAACTGCTGACTTCTTGGTTAGCAGCTGAGTTCCTAACCAGGGGTCTGTAGTTAGTATACAAATATGTAAAGAAATGACTATATCTTGATAGCCCTATGTGACATATAAAACGTGATGAAGGAGAGGGTTAGAAAAACCATAATAATGAAAGTAGAGAAAATCCAGACTATGGTTTTCCCAATTCCCTAGTGAATTTCACCAGTTCCTGGAAGTTAACCTAAAAACCACGCTACATATTAACTGTAGATATTATATTTTATATATTATATTTTAATCCTTGAAAAGTAGGCTGTGGCAGAAATTGACAATTGACCTCCAATATCCATTCTTTCCTTCTTACAAACGCACATGGCTATCCAGCTAAGAGTTGTATGTTGCAGCCTTCCTTGCAGATGGGTATAGGTGTGGACTTGATTCTAGTCGGTGGACTGTGAGAGGAGGTGCTGTGTGCCACTGTTGGCTGTGCTCTCCAAGGAAAGGGAAGCGCCCTCCCTGCCCCTGTACTCCTTTCTTTGCCTAGAAAGCAGTGTGGTGATGGCAGCCAAATCAATCATTGTGGACCTTGAGATGGAAACCAGTTGTGGAGGATGAAAGAGCAACAAAAAGAAGAGTCTGAAGATTTTGGGACCGCCTCACCAGCTGGGATTGTCAGCCTATGCTTTTATATTGGAGAAAAATAAATTCTGTTTTCTGTGCTACTGCTATTTCGTCTCATTGTTGCTGCAGCCAAACCTATATTCTAACATAAGCTATGTTCTAACTAATAATTTAATTAAACAGAATACTTCATTCCTCCAAATCCTCTATGAATTTATACAAAAATTCTACATGTAGAATTGTCTGCCTTATTTCACTACTCATTTTGTAGCCCAGTGACTATCAACAACTGTTGTAGTCATTGGTAGCTGCCATGGAGTCGGCCCCTAACTCATGGCAACCCCATGTACCATGGGATTGAACTCTTGTGATCCATAGGGTTTTCAGTGGCTGATCTTTGGGAGTAGATCTCCAGGCCTTTCTTCCTAGTCCATCTTAGTCTGGAAACTCTACTGAAACCTGTTCAGCATCATAGCAACATGTAAACCACTGACGGATGGTGGCTGTGTTGAAGTGTAGCGGCCAGGAATCGAACCCCCATCTCCCACATAGAAAGCAAGAATTCTGCCACTGAACAATCACTGCCCCTCTCACTAACAACTAAAACCAAAAACTCGTTGCCATAGAGTAGATTCCGACTCATAGTAACCCTATACGACAGAGTACAACTGCCCCATAGGGTTTCCAAGGCTGTACAGAAACGGACTACTGCATCTTTCTCCCACAGAGGCAAGTGGGTTTGAACGGACGACATTTCAGTTAGCAACCCAGCTCTTTAACCGCTGGGCCACCAGGACTCCTCCACTAACAACTTAAAAAAAAAAACAAAACCCGTTGCTGTCGAGTTGATTCCAACTACCAAACTACCAACAACTAGAGATCGTTAAATACTGGGGAACTTATTTCCTTGGTTTCTATACTCTCTTCAAGTAAAAGTCTACCAAGGGATTCTGGCTTTTCATATTCTTTTAGGATTATCTGAACTAGGTTTAAAAACCCTAGTTCATTTCTTTTCAGTGCAGGATGGGAGGAATTGGAAAAGTGAAGGTACCACAAGGATGATCTGATATTTATTCATGATTTTGTTTAAGCCCAAACTGTCCAAAAAGTGACTGGAAATTTCTGCCGTAATCTGACCTACAAGAGCCCTTTGAAACTTGAGCAGGGTGTTGGATCAGGAGTTTCTCAGACTAGTCTGAGGTTTCTAGAGATAGTACATTGGCAGCTTCCGGAAGAGGTGAGGGGGAGTTATAACCAGAATTCCCCTGTAGTCCCCTTTTCTAAAATAGGGTTTAGAGAAGATGTGGGAGGAGTCCCCAAACCACTAAGAAGTCTCAGTTGTAAAACTGATGACTTATTGATGAGTACATTGGGTCGACACCTTCAAGTTTTATAATCCATTTCAGTGAAGAGAAGAAAAGTGAAAGGGCATTTACTAAACACACACACACACACACGTTTTATGTGTATATATACATGCACACTCATATATATACATACACTCATACATATTAGTGTCCATGTATACATATATATAGTTCCTTGGATGGCAAAAATGGTTTGTTCTCGACAAAAGTTTGGTGATTTGAACCCATCTAGTGGTGCTGCAGAAGGAAGGCCTGGCGATCTGCTTTTGTAAAGACTTTTGTTGGC
The DNA here is from genome assembly GCF_000243295.1 of Trichechus manatus latirostris. Lineage (NCBI taxonomy): Eukaryota > Metazoa > Chordata > Mammalia > Sirenia > Trichechidae > Trichechus > Trichechus manatus. The sequence goes on from NW_004443938.1 coordinate 35,326,481, forward strand.
AAAGGATGTATATATATCTGGATATATATATATGTTGTTGTTTGGTGCTATATATATATGTATATATATATTTGTTGTTGTTAGGTGCTATTGAGTTGGTTCCAACTCATAGCAACCCTATGTACAACAGTATAAAACACTGTCCGGTCCTGTGCCATCCTTACAATCATTGTTACCTGTGCCATCCTTACAATCGTTGTTATGCTTGAGCCCATTTTTGCAGCCACCATGTAAATCCATCTTGTTGAGGGTGTTCCTCTTTTTTGCTGACCCTGTGCTCTACCAAGCATGATGTCCTTCTCCAGGAACTGGTCCCTCCTAATAACATGTCCAAGTATGTGAGACAAAGTCTCGCCATCCTTGCTTCTAACGAGCATTCTGGCTATACTTCTTCCAAGACAGATTTGTTTGTTCTTCTGGCAGTCCATGGTATATTCAATATTCTTCAACAGCACCATAATTCAAAGACATCAATTTTTCTTCTGTCTTCCTTATTCATTATCCAGCTTTCACATGCTTATGAGGTGACCGAAAATACAATGGCTTGGGACAGGCACATCTTAGTCCTTAAAGTGACGTCTTTGTTTTTTAACACTTTTAAGAGATCTTCTGCAGTAGATTTGCCCAGTGCACTACGTCATTTGATTTCTTAACTGCTGCTTCCATGGGCGTTGATTGTGGATCCAAGTAAAATGAAATCCTTGACAACTTCAATGTTTTTTCCATTTATCATGATGTTGCTCATTGGTCCAGTTGTGAGGATTTTTGTTTTCTTTATGTTGAGGTGTAATCCATACTGAAGATTGTAGTCTTTGCTCTACATCAGTATATATATATATCTAGAGAGAGAGCGAGCCCTGGTAGCGCAGTGGTTAAAAGCTTGCCTACTAACCAAAAGGTTAGCAGTTGAATCCACCAGCTGCTCATACACACACACACATACACACACACATTTAAAGCAAAGTGAGTTTCAGGTAGGATCAGGAATTGCGCTTAAGCTTCTTGAATTTTTTTGTCTTCATTTCCCTTGATGTCTGCTATAGCAGAACACAAGGGGTGAACCTGGCATAACGGATGCTACAGTTAGAGTGGGTGGGATGGAAGTGGAGGGGGGACCACTGAGGCATATTAAGTAGTGCCAAAAAATGGGCCTGATCATTGGTAAAATTCCCCTGGAAATGGAAATACGAGAATTAAGGTTTTTTGTAGTTTATAAAGAAAGGAAAGTGAGAAGAAGGAGGAAAAATCATGGAGCTTATTTAAAAAGGTCAATAAAGAATACTGGGAGGGAATTATATGGTAAGAAGAGAAAAAAGTATATATTTCATTATTCTTTTCACTTAATACAAAAAATCTGTTCATCAAGGTCTTATAACTGAATATGCAAATAACACCATTAAATAATATCTATGTAAGTTATGGGGCAGATGTTAGGTGCAGAAAATAAACAGATATGGTCCCTGCCCTCAGCAATACAATGCAAGGCAGGTAACCGAACTAGACTAAGGAAAGCTACCAAGCTATAAACTATAAAGCTGATGTTTACCCTAAAATCTTATTTTCAAACATCCTTGCTATGCTGTCACCCTAAAGAAATTTCTGCTGTCCTGGAATTGTATTTAGCTAAGCTACAGTCCAGAAATATATGAGGTAACTAATTTTCTCTAGAAGAAAAACAAGTTATGCAATAAGAAGCCTGTTTTAATAGAAAGTGACTGTAGGCATCCTAAGAAAATCTCTACATATTTTTATTTTTATTGTTGGCAGGGTATTACTGGTGGAAAATGGATATTTGGAAACAAATCCGTATGAGCAAGTCCACATGTGGTTTTAGGCTAAAAGCCCTGTCTTCACATATCATATAAGAAAAACACTCTAATTCTCCAAACTTCTCCCTCAGACTTCCTGATGTCTCATGTTTATTATCCAGACGCAATGCTGATAGGAGTTGGTCTCCACAGTAAGGTAGATAGCCTTGCTCCCAACTAGTAATGTATGGCATGCTAATTTTCCCATATTTTTACTAGCATTAAATGTCATCAGTCTTTTTAATTATGGACTATTTGTTGAGTGAAAAAGTATTCCGTGGTTTTTTTTGATTTTACATGTTGATTGTTGTTGTTATTGGGTGCCATCGAGTTGATTCCAACTCATAATGATCCCATGTGACAGTGTAGAATTGCCTCATAGGATTTCCTTGGCTGTAATCTTTATGGCAGCAGATCACCAGGTTTTTCTCCAGAAGAACTTCTGAGTGAGTTCAAACTGCCAGTCTTTCAGTTAGCAGCCAAGTGCTTAACCGTTGCACCACCAGGGCTCCTTTTATGTTGACTAGTTATTTGCATTTCCACTTTTAGGAATTGCCCATTTATGTCATTTATCCACTTTTATTTTGGGTTGTCTTCCCCCCCACCCTTAACTTGTGGGGCTCTTTTACATTATAGACATTGTCTATCAGATATAGTCTAAATATTTCATTCTATTGTATCTGTTGTCTTCTGAACATTTGCCTTGAAACATTTGGATACTTTTTTATTCAGAGGAATGTAAGCATATAAATATTCCTTTTATTATCTAGGTGAAACAAAAGTTGTTTATTTTATATCCAAACTTTATGGTGCCTTTTTGCAGTGAAGGATGAGTTCCAAGGATCAAGGCTCTTAATGACATTGCAGTTGTAGTTAGTAGCCAAGACAGGAAACTGTCAGCAGATTATTGTGTGCACAAAGTCTTGTCTTTCAGGAAAAAGAAAAAAAGAAAATTGCTAGGCTGACTTAAATAATTTGACCTGTAGCAGAACTCTTTGTAAGTCAGTGAAAAGAGACAAAGTTTTTCTTTTCATTTTTTTTTTAGCAAAACAGAAAACCCACTTAACTCCAATATAACCAAGCCATGAGTCTATGAGCAGAGAATCACAATTCCCTAAAATAATATGGGAAAATAAACATGCCATATATTACTAGCTGGGAGTAAAAAAGCTGCAATGTTTTAAGTCAAATCACATTGCCATTAACACTGTGTTGAGTGTGTAACCTTGTATTTGGCTTAAATTTTCATCTTATTTACCCTTGTAACCATGCCTTCAAAGCGTAAATCCGATGCAAGTGCTGGCGATGCATCAAAGAAAAGGAAAATGATCACGATTGAAAATGAAGTAGAAATAATAAAACGATTTGAAACAGGTGAAACGCCATCAGTCACTGGGGAAGCGTTAGGCTCAGTGACGGGAAGTGTTAAGTCAACAACCGGAACAGTTTTAAAGGATAAAGTGAAAATAAAGGAGCATATGAACAGCTCTGCCCCCGTGAAACCTACAATTATTACTAAGCAATGGGCGGTGATTTAATTACTGAAATGGGAAGACTATTGATAATTTGGTTAGAAGATCAAAAAACACAAAACAAAACCAAACCCATTGCTGTTGAGTCGATTCCGACTCATAGCGACCCTATAGACAATCAAAATCAGCATAATATGCCTATTAGCCTTACTTTAGTGCAAGAAAAGCCTCTAAGCCTTTTCAGTAATTTGAAAGCTACATGTGCAGCAAGTGAATGTGATTGCAATGAAAAATTTGTTGTGAGTAGGAGCCGGTTCAATCATTTCATAGTGAGGGAATGTTTACATAACGCTGAAGTGCAAGGTGAGCAGCGACCGCTGATGGTAAGTGCTCAGAGTGATTTTCCTGAAATGCTGAAAAAATTATTGAGGAGGGAGGTTATTTGCAGACCAAGTATTTAGTGTAGAGGAGACTGGCTTATTTTGGTAAAAAAAATGCCTGAAAGGACCTACGTTTCTAAAGAGGAAAAACATGCATCAGGGCTAAAGGCATCAAGGGATAGGCTAACGTTATTGCTTTGGGGTAATACATCCGGGGATTGCAAGCTCAAGCCTTTGCTTGTGTATCGCTCCCTAAATCCAGGGCACTTTGCCATATCATTAAGGCATCTCTTCTCCTTATTTGGAAGGCAAATGCAAAGGCTTGGGTTACAATTGCCATCTTTGGAGGTTGGTTCTTGAATACTGAACATTGATATTGAACATTATTGCTTGGCCAAGAAAATTCCTTTCAAGATTTTTCTCATGCTTGACAAAGCACCAGAACATCCAAGCACTTTAGATGAACTTCACCCCAATGTAAAGGTCATATTTTACCTCCCAACACTACATCACTGCTTCAGCCAATGGATCAGGGAGTCATAGCCTCCTTTAAGTCCTATTGTTTACAGTGGACCTTCTCACAAGCAGTCAGGGCTACCCAAGATGGCATGATGAGCTTAAGGGAGTTCTGTAGGAATTATAACATCTATGATGCCATCGGATCCCTGGTGGAGCAGTAGTTAAGAGCTCAGCTGCTGCCCAAGAGGTTGGCAGTTCGAATCCACCAACTGCTCTTTGGAAACCCTATGGGGCCGTTCTATTCTGTCCTATAGGGTCGCTATGAGTCAGAACCGACTCGACAGCAACGGTTTTTTTTGGTTTTTGTGATGCCATAAAAAATATTGCTGATTCTTGGGATGAAGTGAAGCAGTCAAATATGAAAGGAGTGTGGAACAAATTGTACCCCTAATTCACGCATGCTTTTCAGGGGTTTATAGCTGGTGACATCGCTGAACCCAGGCAAATTTGTTGATATTGGTAATCAACTGCAGTTACACATCAGTGAAAATGATGTTGTAGAGTTACTTAACTCTCATACCGAAGAACTAACCAGTGAAGAACTCAGAGAGTTAGACAGCAAGATTCTAATACAGAGAGGCTAACCAAGGTTTACTGTACAGTTACCAAGGGCCTTAGCTGCTACAAGGCCATTTACAGTGAGAAAAAGAAAAGCTCTGTACAAACTTCCCTTGATGCCTACTTCAAGAAATTAACTACAGTAATAAATCCCCCTCTCCAGCAGCAGAATCAAAACCTGACTCGCCAGCACCAGATCCATCCTGTCCAACACCAGGCCCATCATCTTCAACAGTAGCCATCTCTCCATTACCTTCTCTTGCATCATCCAGTTATTAATGTTATCCTAATATTACCTCATGAATGCCTCTTCTGGTACACAAGACATTAATGGAATGAGAGTACCATATTTTTATGCAAATAACACCTGATTTATATGTTCTTTCCCAACCGAGCAATCCCCTCGAACATTATTTTCCTAGGTGCGCTATGTGCATTATATGTGTGGTTGTGTTATTTACGTGGGCGCATTATTTGTAAAAATATGGTGTTACCCTCTAATCATGACCTTTTCTCCTTTTTTTTCTATCTAAACTGTTTTAAGTTTATTTACAGTACCGTATACCTATACACATACACACACAGATTCTCTCTCTCTCTTCAATATACTACTGAATGTAGATACTTTTATTACTGTTGTTGTTAGGTGCCATTGAGTTGGTTCCAACTCCTAGCAACTCTATGTACAACAGAATGAAACGCTGCCCAGTCCTGAGCCATCCTCACACTTGTTGCTGTGTTTGAGTCCATTGTTGCTGCCACTGTATCTATCCATCTCGCTGAGGGTCTTCTTCTTTTTCACTGACTCTCTACTCTACCAAGCATGATGTCCTTCTCCGGGGACTGGTCCCTCCTGACAACATGTCCAAAGGACATGAGACAAAATCTCGCTGTCCTCCCTTCTAAGGAGCATTCTGGCTGTACTTCTTCCAAGACAGATTTGTTTTTATTATTACTGTATTATTATTATGTACTGTATTACTATGTTTAAGATGTTTTAGTATTTAGTATTTGGAAGCATTTCCTAAGTGTTTCATATGCTTAGAAAGGTAAAATATATAATATACAAGTAATTAATATATGATATATGATGAACATTTGACTAACTGACGCTGAATAAGAACAGAATGTACCTGTTCCGACTTACCTACAAATTTATCTTAAAGACAGATTTCGTTCATAACCTGAGGACTGCCTATAATTTCAAATACTAGTGCCAGAAAGAATGGTTGACTGCCCATCTTCATTCACTTATTTATTGTATGCCTACCCTGCACCAGGGATACAGCTGTGAACAAAATAGAAATCAGTCTCTGCTCCTGTGGAATTCAGTTTACTGGGGAGAGACAGACAGCGGCATAATAAATAAGTAATTGCATAGTGTATGGGCAAGTGATATGTTCAATGTAAAAAAATACAGCACAGTAAAGAAAATCTAGAATGTTGAGGTGGGAATATAGACTGCAGTTTTAAATAGGGGATCAGTGCAGGCCTGGAATGAGAAAATGAAATTTGAGCACAGACCTGAAGGAAATGAGGGAGTGACTATATGGATGCATAGGGGACGAAAGTTCCAGGCAGAAGAAAGAGCCACTGTACACATAAATACAGTTGATCCTCATTATTTGCAAATTCTGTATTTGTCAATTCACCAATCACTATAATTTATTTGTAACCCCCAAATCAATCAATGTGGTGCTTGCAGGCATGCACAGAGCGGCAAAAAATTTGAGTCCGCCAACACGCATGTTCCAAACAAAGTGACTTTCTGCCTTCTTGTTTCACATTTTTGTGCTTTTTGTTGGTGATTTGCTGTTTAAAATGGCCCCCAAATGTACTGCAAAATGCTGTGTAGCATTCCTAAGTGCAAAAAAGCTGTGATGTGCCTTACAGAGAAAATACATGTGTTAGATAAATTTCATTCAGGCATGAGTTATAGTGCTGTCGGCCATGAGTTCAGTGTTAATGAATCAAAATGTATATTAAATAAGGTGTCTTTAAACAGAAACACCCATAAAACAAGATTATGTATTGACCAGTTGATAAAAATGTTGTAACCAGAGGCACACAGGAACATAAAACCCTGTATTTCCCCTAAGAGCTATGGTTCAGTATTTACTAATTCAGTGTTTGCTGTGATTTTATTGAACATTACTACTGTGAATAATGAGAATCAACTGTACGTATAAATAAGTTAAAATAAAGAAATGATTGGCTATCAATATTATTTGTAGTTGTTGTTATGTGTCGTTGAGTCGATTCCTACTCATAGTGACCCTGTAGGACAGAGTAGAACTGCTCCATAGGGTTTCCGGGCTGTAATCGTTACAAGAGCAGATCACCAGGTCTTTTCTCCCACGGAGCCGCTAGTTGGTTCGAACTACCAATCTTTTGGTTAGCAGTCAAGCACTTAACCATGGTGCCACCAGGGCTCCTTGACTGTAAACATAAAGGATGAAAAAAAGAAGTGGATGGAGATGGCTCTTTTCTTTTCCAAAGTTTATTGCTTCTTTTCTGCTTATTTTCTTCATTCATTTATTCAACTAATGGGACCTGTGTCCATAACATCTGGAGGGTGTGTTGAACTGTCGATTATCAGGGAGACAGTCTTAACTGTTGGTCTATCATGCATGCTCACACAGTCTAGAGATTTTAGCAAATTATTTCCTTATTTTTTTCCCATAAAATCACCCATCTGTCTGTACAGGGTCCACCTGGAATGAGAGCACCTTAAATGGTATCACTGAATCACCATCTCTGGTCTGCCTCCCTGGGCTCTTTGGTGCTTTTTCCTATTCCTCTGCCAATTCTCAGAATCTTCTGCAGGCAGCCTCAGAGTCCTGAGATTTTGAGATTTTGCCCACTTTTTTTTGGCAAAGAAATTGAAGTTGTCAAGGATTTCATTCTTCTTGGATCAACAATCAATGCCTGTGAAAACAGCAGTCAAGAAATCAAATGATACATTGCATTGGGCAAATCTGTGGCAAAAGACCTCTTTAAAGTGTTAAAAAGCAAAGATGTCACTTTGAGGATTAAGGTGCGCTTTGATCCAAGCCATGGTATTTTCAATCACCTCGTATGCACATGAAAGCTGGACAATGAAAACAGGAAGACAGAAGAAGAACTGACTTGTTCAAATAATAGTGTTGTCGAAGAATTTTGAATATACCATGAACTGCCAGAAGAACGAACAAATCTGTCTTGGAAAAAGTACAACCAGAATGCTCCTTAGAAGTGAGAATGGAGAGACTTCCTTTCGCTTACTTTGGACATGTCATCAGGAGGGACCAGTCCCAGGAGAAATACGTCATGCTTGGTAGAGAGTCAGTGAAAAATGAGGAGACCCTCGATGAGATGTGTTGACACAGTGTCTCAGGAATGGGCTCAAACATAGCAATGATTGTGAGGATGGCGAAGGACCAGGCAAAGTTTCGTTCCGTTATACATAAGGTCACTATGACTCAGTGGCACTTAACAACAACAACAGCCTGGAGGAGGGTGTAGATTCTTTATATTGTTCAGTGAAGAACATTTATAAGACTGACTTAGCTCTTGCTCTTGAGAACTTTCATTCCATTAATATTGTTGCATTAATTTTCTAACAAAGACTCTGTCCTTTACTCTGTTTAACCAGAGACTTTTTTTACAATAATGTAGTGTTAACCAGTACCTCTACACCGGGCAACATTATTAGGGATTTTTCCTGTGCTCCTTCTACCAACTATTCTGACAATTTCTCGTACAGCACAAGTTTTCTTTTAATTTTTTTTTTGAAGTTTAACATACTCTTAAGTGCAGACTTTGAGGAATTTTTAAATATGGATGCATCCATTTAAATACCACCCTGGATCAAGATATAGAACATTGCCAGCACAGATACGCTCTTAAATCCCCGTCCACCCTCAAGGTAGCCACTATTGTGGTTTCTATCAGCATGGTTTGATTTTTACCTGTTCTTGGACTTTATATAAATGGAATCATTTGGAGGTACTCTCTTGTGTCTGGCTTCTTTCACTCAATATTATGTTTGTGAGATGCATTCATGTTGTTGAAGGTAGCAATAGTTTGTTCTTTTTCTTTTCTGTGTAATATTCCATTGCATAAATATACTGCCATTTACTTGTTCTACTATGGGTAGACATTCGGGTGGACATTTTTGGCAATTGTGTATGAAACTGCTATAAACATTCTTGTACATGTTCTTTTGTGAATATATGCACTTACTCTCTTAGGCAAAAGCGGTCAAACTTTTTCTCTGAAAAGTCAGATAGTAAAATACTTTAGGACTGGCTGGTCATATGCTGTCTGTCACAATTACTCAATTATGCCATTGTAATGTGAAAGCAGCCCTAGATGATATGTAAACAAGTGGAGAGGCTATGTTTCAATCAAACTTTATTGATAAAGGCTAAATTTGACTCTCAGACCATAGTTTGCTGAACCATGCTCTTAGGTACCTACCTAGGAATGGAAATACTGGGTGATATGGTTGTTGTATGTTAACTATATTTTTTACCAGTTTTCTAAACTGCTTGTACCAATTTATACTGACACCAGCAATAGATGAGAATTCCACATCTACATCAACATTTCCCAAATATCTTTTAAATTCCTGAAAACATCATATTTTCCCCTCATTTGTGCATGAGTTTCATTATTGTTATACAGTAAAACTTGCAAAAGCCGGAACCTGTGTAAGGCAGAAATGTGTCAGAGAAGGAAACCTCAAATATTTTCTACTAATAGACAGCTACAGAAAAGCACCAAGACTGCAACCTGTCAAAGGCAGAAAACTTGTGAGACCTGGAAAAACAAGGCAATCTCATCAAGTTCTAGCTCTCACAGGTTTTACTGTAATAGTAAACTATCATCTAGCTGTTTCTTCTGTAAGAAGTTGCTATCACAATGGCTTATCATTAATGTCTTCAAACCTTGCAAAGGGATGTGGACAATGCCTCTTTTCATGCTTTTTGCCTTTGTAAATTTGATGTGGGAGAGGAGCATTGTAATGGCAAGTGGGAGCCTGAAGCTGAGCTGTTCCGTGACGTTAGCATAGTCACTGCTGTCACTTATTTTCCTAATCTATATAATGGGGCTAATAACATCTGAAGTACAACCAGAACGCTCCTTGGAAGCAAGGATGGCGAGACTACGTCTCACATACTTTGGACATGTTGTCAGGAGGGATCAGTCCCTGGAGAAGGACATCATGCTTGGTAAAGTAGAGGGTCAGCAAAAAAGAGGAAGACCCTCCATGAGATGGACTGACACACAGGCTGCAACAACGGGCTCAAGCATAGCATTGACTGTGAGCATGGCGCAGGACCAGGCGGTGTTCCGTTCTGTGGTGCGTATGGTTGCTGTGAGTCGGAACCGACTCGACGGCACCTAACAACAACAACAACAACAACATCTGCCCTGGTTATTTCTCTGGTGTTTTTTATAATGACAAATAAAACAGGAATAAACAAAATTAATGATAGGAAAACTGTTATAATATAGTAAATGAAAAAAATTATGTCATGAAACAGTATGTTTAGCTTAACCTAGGGGATTGGAGGTGAGAATGCGTGCTTACGGGCATAGAATAAAATTCCAGAAGAATATTTCCTAAAATATTTAGAGTGATAATCTATACTAGTAATTTTACCTCCCTCTTGATGTTCTTTAATGTTCTCCAAAACATACAAAGTCAACACGAATCACCTACATAATCAGAAAAAAAGGTTGATCTTTAACAGTGCACAGACTGAGAGGTGCGTCTGCTCTGCCCTGTGACCACCTCACTATCACTATGTTCTGGATTCTCTTCTGAATAAACCACGAACTCAGTCTAACAACAGCAAAAGTACAGCATATGAAAAAGTCAAGAATGATAACGATGAACAATCAGAGGCCTCCGTCTCCAGTTTTGTAAAATGTGATATTATGCTTTTAACACTGATATTGTGTCCGGGCCCCGAGTCATGGCTACCTCATGCACAAGGGAACAAAACTCTGCCTAGTCCTGCCCCATCCCCATGATTGGTTGCTGATTTGACTGTTGAGATCCATAGGGTTTTCACTGGTTGATTGTCAGAAGTAGATTGCCAGATCCTAGTCTGTCTTAGTCCGAAAGCTCTGCTGAAACCTGTTCAGCGTCATAACAACAGGTAAGCTTCCACAGACAGACTGGTGGTGGCTACGCTTGAGGCACATTGGCCGGGAATCAAACCCAAGTCTCCTGAATGGAATGCGAGAATTCTACCTCTGAACCACAGGGCTTAGCAATGGAAATAAATGAAGAAAAGATGCCTGGAAGAAGGCCAGCTACACAGTCTGCTATGATGGGTTTTCTGAGCTGAGCAACTGTCACTCAGATGACATCGACGGAAGGAAGGTGAGAGGAGCTTTGCTGTGGGTGGCAGGAGCCTGTCCTGAAACCAGTTTCTGCAGCGATGTTGCAGGGATCGTCAAGAATGCAGAAGTGTCCTGGGCAGCCTAACTCAAATTGAACATCAAAATGAACTTTGAGTGAAAGCACAAGAACATGGCTGTTTGGCTTTCTTTATAAAGTGACCATTATCTTTTAAGTATTTAAAATTTACAAAAGGAAACTTCTACCTTTCTCCTTCAGCCATGTTAAAGGTTAGAGGCATGCAAGAAATATATACTCGGAAATATAAGCCTCATTTTTTTTTTTTTTTTTTGAAAAAGTAAATACAAACCGTTTCATGCAGAAATGCTGGCAAAGTTCCAGAAACCAGTATAGCACTAAAGGGAGGGTTGAAAAGAAATGCTTCGAAGAAAACATTTAAATGGGTGCCACCCAGCACACGCATTCAGCTCCCTCCCAAAGTACAGGGAAGATGGGGAACAGGTGCCTCAGCACTGAACTGAGAGCGGTGGTTACTGACCATGTGGGTGGCAGGAAGGAAGAGAAGTGACCGCGGCTGTCACTGAAGGACAAGCTTTGTCCTATTGCTGGCATAGAGGTTGAATTCTTAGATGGCTCGACCACTGGAGTGTGTGGTGAAGAAGGGGATTTCCACTTTCAAAAATAGCATGTCTTTACTTAGGTTTGAGATTGCCTTTTTTGGGAAGTTTGTTAAGTATAGAAGCTGGGTTTTTTTTTTGTTTGTTTGTTTTGTTTTGGGGTTTTGTTTTGTTTTGTTTTTTTCTCCTCATGGCTTGGCTTTATAAAATCCATCTGCAACATGGCAAAAGTCCTACATTCCTCCCACCTCATGGAAACTTTCATCTATTACATCCCCTTCCAAGGCACATTCCAAGGTGTTGGCCAGCTGATCTACTAATGAGCTGCTGGGAGTGAGCAAAAAGGACTCTCAAGAACTTAGGTGCATTTTTATAAAGCCTTATGGAGTCCTTGTGTGGTGTAAAGGATTAACATGTTTGGCTGCTGACTGAAAGGTTGGAGGTTCGAGTCCACCAGAGGCACCTCGGAAGAACGGCCTGGTGATCTACTTCCAAAAAATAAGCTATTGCAAACTTTAAGTAACACAGGTCTACCCTGATGCACATGGGGCGCCAGGAGTCAGAATAGACTTGACGATGACTGGGTATAAGCCTGCCCCTTGTTGTTGACTCTAAAGGCTGTAACTGCAGCTCACACAGGGAGGAGAACTGGCTCTGGTGGGTCAGGATAAACAGATGTTTGGCTGTTGAGGGACTCCTGCATGCAAAGCTGGCCCTATTCTGGTGATGGTGATCAGCGCCCAGTAGTATATATGGAAGCAAATAAGAATTATAAAGCTCTGAGGCAATTTTCTCTCTGAAGCTGGGAACATTTTTTTTTTCTCCAGTTCAACAACTATTTTGTGAGCTAGATGAGTATCGTTTTTATTTGTTTGTTTTTTCAGAGTGCTACCTATAGTATCAGCAAAACCCCGTACACATAGGAATGATTACTAATTATTTGGAGAGAGTAAGGGGCAAAGGGGTTTGAAGGTGAGGAAATGGAGCAGCCTTGGAAAGGAAGCACACACCCTGGAAGGAAGTGGGGACAAACCTTGTGGACAGGACGGTTATGGGAGCGCTCAGTACCGCACAACATGAAGCCGGGGTCTGGGGGAAAGAGGAGTAACGGCCAAGCAGCAGACCAGGCTCTTACTCTGGCATTACCAACACGTAGACTTTGGCAAGTCACATCATCTTTCAGGACTCAGTTTCCCATTTTGTAAATGAAGGGATTAAATGCTTTGGATTAAATGTTTTATCTCTAAGGCCCTTTCCAGCTTTAAACTTCTGCAAGATGAATTGCAGTGAAGCTTCTATTTTAATATAAAGTTCCCAAAGAGAAAAGGCAGAAGGTGGTGCAACGATTCACTCACTCAGCTGTTAACCAAAAGGTTGGTGGTTTGAGTTTACCGAGAGGAAGCTTGGAAGCAAGGCCTGGTGATCTACTTCTGGAAAATCAGCCACTGAAAACCCTATGGAGCACAGCTCTACTCTGACACACAAGGGGTTGCCAGGAGTCGGAACTGACTGACCAGAATTGATGAATAACAAGTCAAAAGAAAAGATTTTATGTGCAAGGAGCAGTATATACAGGTGGGGAAGGGTGGGCGCTGGGTCCAGTTTCTGCTCTCCCATATGCTGTCTTTGGCTGTTGTAGTACCCCTCTCAGAAGCTTTTTCAATTGTTAAACAGTTTTCTTATAAAATCGGGGTAATACCAGGACCTACTTTATTGGTACCTGTGGACATTGTGAGGGTAACATAACATAATGAACGTGAAGATCCTAGCTCAGCGCCTGGCATGTGGCTGAAAAATATTGGCTGCTGTTAGCAAGCAAATGAGGATGGAGTCACAGAAGAAGGAGGGAGAAGAGCACACTGAAGAGCGTTTGAGGACATGATGACTTAGGGAAATCCCCACCAGGGGTAGGTGCTCCACCCAGACAATGGTTGATTTTTCTTTTCTTTTCTTTTTTTTTATTGTACTTCAGGTGAAGGCTTACAGAACAAATAGTTTCTCATGAAACAGAAGTACACATGTTGTTTTATGACATTGGTTAACAACCACAACATATCAACCCTCTAACTTCTCAACCTTTTTTTTTTTTTTGGTGAAAATACACATAGTCAAGGATATACCATTTCAAAAATTTCTGCATGCACAGTTCAGTGACATTGACTATGCTCTTCGAATTGTGCTGTTATTCTCACTTAAGATGAAGGCTTACAGAATGGTTGATTTTTTGAAGTAGATCACTAGGTCCTTCTTCTGAGGTGCCTCTGGCTTCCTCAAAGCAAGGCTGAAGACTTGTTTGGTTCTAAAAGTTAATCTTATAAAAAAATAATAATTTGATACAGATAGCTCAGACCTATCTAACTACAACAACCAGAAGAGAAGGACGCGTGTCTTTTTTCTACTGACTATGGAAGGAAATCAGTAAATAAGAAATATCATTGTCTCCCCTGTTCCAGCCCCCACTTATCATATGGCTATAATCTGGGTCCCTCAGAGCTGTGGAAGAAAAGCAGCCAGAGCACCGTCAGCATAAGGCTTTATTCTAGAATGCCAAGCCTGGTAGACTCTGAAGGACCATTGTAACCTGAAGAAGGAAAGTGGCATGTTTGATGGGGCTAGAGCAGGTAGGCAGAAGTTCAGCTAGTTTGGGGACAAGAATGTTTCTCTGAAGAAGGAATTGTTCTTGCAGATTAGCAGCTATTAGAGGATTTGGATTTTATCAAGTGAGATGGAGAGGAAGAGCCAGGAAGGATAAGGACAGGTAAAGATCGCATGGATGATGCCCAGCCCCTGAGGGGCTGTCACACACCTGTCCCTGGCATCTGCAGATAGGAGATTTAGCAGGCCTCGGGGAGGTGAGACAAAATTTTCAGAGACTTGGATTGTTTGTTACATGGTGGTCTCCAGGGTGTGTGTGTGTGGGGAGGGGGTGGAGGTGGGGGAGGTGGATAGTTTAAACTCTCTTAGAAAGTTCTTGTTTCCCTAGGGCTCTTACTTGTTCACAGCTAATAAGACATGCAGAACAGGTATCAAACCACTTACCAGTGCTTACTTCCAGACTCTATGCTGGACATGGGGACTACTTACAAGGGCCCTGCCCTCAAGGAGCTTATGCTGCAAACTCCCGGGCACCTAAGTGACTATAATACAATGTAAGAGATGCTTTGCTATCTACATCACTTCATATAGCATGGAATGAGTTTCCCTGTGGAAAGGTTGTGCACATACTGCCTAGTTTTTGTTTCACAATGGCCCATTTGTAGGGCAACTTTTATCCATTTGTTTTATAGAGATAGTTAAGTGACTTGCCCAGTATCACACAGCCAGTTAATGAGATGACTGGAAGCTGAGTTTCCTTGGTCACAAAGCGGAAGAGTTTACAGCTGTGGATCCCTTGGACCCCATAAGAGCGCTTCTTACAAACTTCATCATGGTGCTTTTGTTGCCAAGGTTGGCTGGCTTCCCCAAAGCAGGCTGGGAAAAGGCCAATAACCTGAGTCTCCCTGCCAGTTCTCAGGGGCCAGAGACCACCCCTGGCCAGAGTGCCTGGATGGTGCAAACAGTTAATGTGCTCAGCTGCTAACCGAAAGACTGGTAGTTCTAGTCCACCCAAAGGCACCTTGGAAGAAAGGCCTGGTGACCTAATTCCAAAAAAATCAGCCATTGAAAACCTATGGAGCATAGTTCTCCTCTGACACACACGGGGTTGCTATGAGTCAGAATCAAATCCATGACAACTGGTTTTTTTAGAGACCACCACAGCTTTCTTTCACTCCTTCCTTCTTTTCTTTATCCCAGAAAAGAACTTACAAATTTAAATTTTACCTGAGCCCTGTGATTGTTGAAAACAGTGATGGTTAAAGAAATCCACCCTTCCCCGTGTGTTTCAGAAAATGGCTTACTGCAAAGAATCACCCTTCCTTATATAACTTAGAAAAAACTTACAGATGTCCTCCTTGTTTACCTGTGACAAGGCCAGACAGACCCTCCAAATTCTTGTTCTTTGCCTCAAAAATGATTAGCTGAACTACTTGTCTCCACTGATCAACTGGAACAAACTGCTTGTTAACCAAACTTCGGTTAGGCTCCTCTCCTTCCCTCAGAGCCCTGAACTTTGGCCCACCATCAGCCTAAGCCAGCATGTTGTCCGTCCTTAACAGCCCCTCCTGGAGGATAGGCTGGACTCAGTGTAAAACCTTCTCTGATCTACTATCTGATCACACAATCCTTTCATCCCACTTCACACCTGGCTTTCTCTAGCCTTGTCTACTCTGTTGTTGTCAGGTGTAGTCAAGTCAGTTTAACTCATAGTGACCTCATGTGACAGAGTAGAACTGCCCAATGGAGTTTTTTTAGCTGCAATCTTTACAGAAGCAGATCATCAGGTCTTTCTCCTACAGACTCACTGGGTGGATTCAAACTGCCAACCCTCGGTTAGTAGCCGAGCAGTTAATCGTTGTGTCACTAGGGATCCTCTTCTGTAAAAGAAAAACACTTTTTGTCTAGCCTTTAAGACACTTGCTGATCTATGGTCAGAACGTTCTCCCTATTGCAATAGTCCCTTTTCCTCCTTTGCAATAATCCTTTCGAATAAAGTTAATGCTTATTAAGTCCAGATTTGATTTTTATTTGACAGTATACACATCTAAGGTATCCCACCACTGGCCACCAAGTAAATTTCTAATTGGCCTCTGTCTTGGTCATCTAGTGCTGCTATAACAGAAATACCACAAGTGGATGGCCTTAACAAAGAGTTTATTCTCTCACAGTCCAGGAGGCTACAAGTCCAAATTCAGGGCATCAGCTCCAGGGGAATGCTTTCCCGGTCGGCTCTAGAGGAAGGTCCGTGTCATCAATCTTCTCTTGGTCTGGGAGCTTCTCCGCGCAGGAACCTCAGGTCCAGAGGATGTGCTCTGTTCCTGGCACTGCTTTCTTGGTGGTCGGAGGTTCCCATGTGTCTATGCTCACTTTTCTCTTTTATATCTCAAAAGAGATTGGTTTATACATATCTAATCTTGTAGACCTCATCTGTATAACTGCCACTAATCCATCTTATTACATCAGGTTGATAGAGTTTACAACACATAAAGAAATCACATCAGATTACAAAAAGGTACACTATCATACAATACTGGGAATCATGACCCAGCAACATTGATACACACATTTTTGGGGGGACATAATTCAATCCATGACAGCCTCTGTGGTCTAATCCTGGTTCTTCCTCTATTGGAGGGAGAATACAATGGAGGAAAATCCCCAATATGTCACAGACAGTATTCAAATATATTCATTAAATCATAAAATTTATTGTTTTGATGTCAGTGGTATCATCATCATTGTCATTGTTATCATCAGTAGGTGCTGAAATTACAAGGAAAATTATAGACTCTGTCTTCGGGGAACTTCCTGTAAAGTGTGGGAGATAGATTCGTAAATAGGCAATCCCTACTCTGATCCCTGAGTTGGAAAATCATGTTCAAGGGGAATGGAAGTAGAGATGAAGCGAGGCCTTGGTCTCCTGGAGGAGCCCTCTCATGAGATTGAGGCAACATGGGCAGGGCTCATTCTGGAAGGTGGTTCATTATATGTAACTGAATTCTGCTTAATATTTTAGATTATGCTAGGGGGCTATAAGTCCAGCTGCTGTTCTATGGCCAGGATTAACTGCAGAAATATGTAACTGAATAAGAAATTCAGCGACAGTTTTGACTTCATGTCCCTGAGGCAGTGCTCTAGTCTGCTTTATAATCATGATGCTACCAACTGCTATCCACTCTGACTCATGGTGACTCCATGTGTGTCAGGGTAGAACTATGCTCCATAGGGTTTCCAATGGCTGATTTTTCAGAAGTAGAGCACCAAGCCTTTGTTCCAGGTGCGTATGTGTGGACTTGAACCTCCAATCTTTTGGTTAGTATCTGAGCAACGACTGTTTGTACTACCCAGGGACTACCCAAACACAATTTATTTATCACCTACTGTATATCACGTATTCAGGGCCCCAGAGTAATTTCAATGAACAAAACAGAAAAATGGGTTTTATATTCTGAAGCCACAAGTTGCATATGATTTTCAAATGATGTATGTTTCCCCAGGGCAATGGTTTTCAACTCGGCTCTTTAGAATCCCTGGGGGACCTTTTAAAAAATTCCAAAGTCTGCCAGACCAAATTTAGAATCTATTTCTGAGTGGTTTATAATTATTTTTAAGTTCCCCAGGTGATTTTCATCTACAAGGAAGGTTGAAACCCACTGCCCTAGAAATTCTAATGGACTTCCCTAGGGAGGCATGCCATCCGTTCACCTCCCACCAGCCTTCTGAGTCACTTCTATAATTCACAGATGAGGAAGCCCAAACCCAAAGGCTCATAGCAACATGTCCAAGGTAAGTGAGCACACCTAGAGAGTCACAGGGCCAGATCTTGAAGCTGGGTCTTCTGATTTGTTTTTTTATGGAATGTTTTTTAAATTGTGGTTACATACGTATAATAAAACATTTGCCACTTCAGCCATTTTCATGTGTACAACTCAGTGACATTAAGGTCATCGTGTTGTGCAACTGTTATCGCTATTAGTTTCTAGGAACTAACTGAATTAACAGGAACTCAGTGTCCCTTAAGTAGTAACTCCCCTTTCCCCCTCTCATCTGCCCCTGTTGCTGTGTGCTGTCAAGTCAATTCCGACTCATAGCAACCCTATGTAAAACAGAATGAAACACTGCATGGTCCTGCGCCATCCTCACAATTGTTGCTATGTTTGAGCCCATTGCTGCATTCACTGTATCAATCCATCTCGTTGAGGGTCTTCCTCTTTTCCAACTCATACCGATCCTATAGGACAGAGTAGAACTATCCATAGGGTTTCTTAGGCTGTAATCTTTATGGGAGCAGATCACCAGGTCTTTTCTCCTATGGAGCTGCTGGTGGGTTCAAACTGCCAACAATTTGTTTAGCAGCCGAGTGCTTGCCCCTGGTAACCACTAATAAACTTTGATCTCTATGCGTTGCCTATTCTAGATATCCCATATAAGTGGGATAATATAGCATTTGTCTTTTTATATCTGGGTCTTCTGAATTTAAGTCTAGTGTGTTTTGCTGTATATGAAGCTGCCTTTAATGCCCATGTGTTAAGAGGGTTGAGAAAACAGTGAATGTTGTTACTGCTTAGAGCAGAGACAGTGGGGCTCCTCAGGGGAGTAGGGAGACTATCTACAAGCTGCCTGGTCACTTCCAGTCACACCCTTAAGACTTCAGCACCTGGACTATCTTCATCATTCTAAAAAATATAAACATCCAGAGGCCTATTCAACATACAGTCTCCTTTCTATGACCTCTTCACTGGCAATGCATTTTTCCTGCAGTCCACTTCATCCACCCACTCCCATTACCACCTCCTGGACACCACCTCTTTTGTCCAAAACCCCTGAGAATTATTTTCAGGAATGGGCTCACCCAATTGTAGGGGCTGGTAAATCTAAAATCTGTGGATTCAGGGTACAGGCTGGTGACTCCTGCAGTTTTGGTCTCAAAATCTATAGGTGAGGCTACAGGCTGGAGTCTCTGTGGGCTTGTGTCCCAGAATCTATGGTCAGGTGGCAGGAAGAATGAAGAGTGAGGGAGTTCTGGCAAAATAAATGTCCATTTATAGCCTGGAGACAGAATACAGCCTAGGGAAAACTCCCTTTTTGCTCTTAAGGCTTTCTACTGATTGGATGAGGCCCACCTATATTATGGAGAGTAATCTGGGGTCATCAGGAGTAGAAATTGACTGGATGGCAACTAACAACAACAATCTGCTTTACTTAAGGTCAACCGATTTAATTACATGCAACTACTTCATAGAAGAGTCTAGACCAGCGTTTAACCAAGCAATGGGACACCATAGCCTACGAAGTTGACACATGAAATTAACCATCACAATCCCCTTCTCCAAGCAGAAAGTCTTATCCTTTCAGCTCATAGCTTGATATCCCTCACTGAAACATTCTCCAACGTCATCAGCCTCAAGCCAACCACTAATTCACTGACTCCACCCTTTTCTTTCTCAGCACCTTCCTCTTTCTTTTCCCTTCATGCCTAGCTTAGATCACTTGGCCATCATTTTCATCATTGTGAAGCAAATATTCGTAACTCACACGCCTACTTCTCCAAACACTTTTTCCCTTGAACACCAGCCCTTGCCCTGTTGTTGTCAATGCCTGATACCCTCTTCCCACACCATTTTGTCTGTCTAATTCCTAGTCATCCTTCAAACCAAAAAAACCAAACCCACTGTCATTGAATCAATTCTGAACTGCTCCATAGGGTTTCCTTGGCTGTGATCTTAATGAAAGCAGATCCCCAGGCCTTTCTTCTGCAGTACCACTGGGTGGGTTCAAACTGACAACCTTTAGATTAGTAGTCAAGCGCAAACCAAACGATTTCATCCCTACAGCCTAGGGACCTAATCATCCTTTAGGTTTTAGTTTAATTACTTACTCTAAGAGGTCCTCCCTGAGCCCTCAGTCTAAAGGAAGCATTCTATCATTACACCATTCCTTCCCAATCTTTATCATAAGTTGTATATTTCTGCACGTATCGGTGTGATGCTTTGCTTAATGTCGGTTTCCCCAGCAGGCATAAGCCTGGGGGTCTCTGTTTTGATTACTGTTATATCCTCAGCTATTGGCACTCCTTCTGGCACATAACAGGTACTTTGTAAACACATGAATGATTGATTGACTAATTTCACAAAGTCATTACAAGATTATTAGGTAGTAGAACCACAACTTTCCCATTCTGGTTATGGTTTGACCTTTGAGATGATTTTCCGCCACAATTAAAATTTACACTTGAACCCTGTAAGGTACTTATCTGCATGTGCCCTGTCGCATAGACTGCCACTGGAGGCAGAATTTTCCCAGCAGTGAATCCTAAAGTCCTGCCATTGAGGATCAAGTCTTCTAAAGATAGCATCAAGAAGTTGTCCATGGAGATAGGTTATGGACCCCAGAGGCCATAATGCATCACAAGGCAGGGCTGGGAGAAAACATTTTCAGCAACTCCTTGGCTCCACTGTCAGAGTCAGAGATGACAGTCCTCAGCACCTTCAATTTTTTGTTGTTGTTGTTAGGTGCTGTCTAGTTGGTTCCGACTCATAGCCACCCTATGTACAACAGAATGAAACACTGCCTGGTCCTGCCCCATCCTCATGATCGTTGTTATGCCTAAGTCCATTGTTGCAGCCACTGTGTCAATCCATCTCATTGACGGTCTTCTTCCTTTTCCACTGACCCTCTACTTTACCAAGCATGATGTCCTTCTCCAGGAACTGGTCCCTCCTGATAACATGTCCAAAGTATGTGAGACAAGGTCTCATCATCCTTGCTTCTAAGGAGCATTCTGGCTGTACTTCTTCCAAGATAGATTTGTTTGTTCTTTTGGCAGTCCATGGTATAGTCAATATTCTTTGCCAACTCCATAATTCAAAGACATCAATTCTTCTTTGGACAGGTTTTTTAGTGGCTGATTATTTGGAAATTGATCACCAGACTTTTCATCCCAGCTGCCTCTGGGTAAACTCAAACCTCCAAGCCTTAACCTCTAAACCATTTTCATCCCCAGGAGACAAATCAATTGACATGTCAAGTCCTTCCTCTCAGATAACATAAGTTTAATTGATTCTTCCGTAATGAAGTATCCTGTGGGGAGCAACCATTTTCTTGCTTTTCTTTATGTTCCAAGTAGTAGCTCTGGAGGTACTCACAAATTAATTTTGCATTTTCAGTCATCGCACATGGAGACTGAGGAACATTTACAAATGTTAAACAATTCATGTTACTCTTAAATTTGATTATATTATGTCTAGACATGCATATCTTTACAATCTGGAAGAATATTGAGTGCTAGAATTCTAAATTGTTTTATTTTTCTAAAACTTTTAATAGAATTTAATTAAATTTTCAAAAAAATTGAAACAAGCTTTACTTAAATAAACTTGATTGAAATTGTTGATATGCATTAACATCTAATATTTATTATAATTTTTATTTTGTCTTTAATTTTATTATGTAATTCTGAAAATTTTAGAAGAAAAAATAACTTGTTTTGAAATAATATACAAAAAATAATGCTAATTGTGATGATTAATGTTATGTGTCAACTTGGCTAGGCTCTGATTCTCAGTGGTTTGGCGGACATTTGACTGACTGATCTTTCATAATGTAATATAATGTAATCACTTCCACAATGAGATCTGATATAATGTAATCACCTCCATGATGAGATCTGCTATGAGCAGCCAATCAGTTGAAAAGGGAGTTTCCTTGTGGCTATGGCCTGCCTCCAGAATATAAGTGGATGGTCTAGCAAGGCTCACTCTTACTCCCTCTGGATCCTACATTTGACTCGTCATCATCTGACCTCTGATTCTTAGGACTTGAGCCAGCAGTCTGCTGCCTCACCTGCAGATTATGGGATTCTTCAACTCCGCAGACCCATGAGCCAGCAGCCTGCTGTCTCACCTGCTGATTTTGGATTTGTCATCCCCTGCAACCATGTGAGTCAGGAGACGCCTTCTGGTTGTTGCCTGACCCATGGATTTTGGAGCTTGCCAGCCTCCACAACTGCATGAGCCATTTCCTTGAATTAAATCTCTTTCTATATA
>NW_004443938.1:35348935-35371917 GCF_000243295.1 Trichechus manatus latirostris
ATATATGTTTCCTGGTTTTGCTTCTCTAGAGAACCCAGCCTAAAACACTAATTTAAAATTTATTTTCATTTACTTTAATTTACAGTCCCGGTGACTAAGTATTCACATTTTGTACAATTTGAATACAATTACATTTGCTTTCTTTAGATAATTATGGCAATAGACATAAAATAATTTAAATTCTCGATTTTTAACAACATAATTATTGATTTTGCTGAAATGAAAGCAAGAAAAGTAAATTTTATTGAATAAGTATATAATTACTTACGATTTATTTGTGTTTATCTTACTACTCTTCCAAAGGTTGAATAGAACACTGAGAACACTCAGACATACAAAATTGAATTTGTTGTCTTTGCCGTCTGGCTGACTTTGTACCATAGCTTTGTATACATTTTTCAATATTTTGTCGTTTTGGAAGTATATCTGTCAATGGAGGAGGACAGAATCTCCTCAGCTATTGCTTTGTTAGCTTGACTTATGGCTTTTAAACGTTAGACCCGAGGTAAATGGGATTTCATTGATACTCTGGCCCCAGGCCCTGCAGTGTTAAGGGTGGGCTTGCAGGGTAGCAGAGCAGCCCAGGGTCTTGGATAGACCCCACTGAGCCCCATCTCACACATGCTGCTCTTCACCCTCTGCTCATCCTCTCCCCCTCCCTCCTCAAACAGGCTAGAGTATCTTTTGGCTACGTTAAGTAGTTTTGGTGAAAAATGCATGATTCACTTGAAGGTCATTCTTAGAAGACCTGTTTTTCCTTTGCTAAGAAACACAGTGAGAAATGCACTGGGGAAGCGCTAACCTGTTTGGGCTGTTAGTCTTTATTGAAACATGAATTCCTCGGGAATGAGACGTATTGCCGAAATCCCTCATTTTTTACATAAACAAACAAATAAATAAAATCTTTTGGCTGCTACCTAATAAAAACACATACAGGCAAATCAAGTTTAGCATGTACCCTGGAAACTCCCAGATTTCAAACATCAATAAGACAGTCATATGGTATCCGACCCAATTAAGGTGCATATGCAAAATCCCCTTTTAGCCTAACAAATAACAAATAACAGGGTCTTCTGTTTTTTGTTTTTGTTTTTTCCAGACCCTTTGATTGTGGTTTAGTGGCTAAGACTGAGAATAGTGAAGAAAAACATCACTAATCTGAAGATTTTTTTCCCTTGGAGGAAAATGCCATGATGTATCAAAATGTCCTAAGCAATTATTTAAACAAAATACAGCAAAAACCAGACTGAAAATGATCTTTCGGCAATAGGGTTTGCCACTCTTAGCTCGTGTGCTTATTCCCAAAGAAATGAAGGGAAAAGTGGTAGGCGTCATACCTCTGCTGTGGCCACCTGATTTCAGTCTTATTTGGATAATGACAGAAACTTCCAAAAGCAGAGATTGATCAGATTTCCAGCTTTAAAATAATGCCAAACCAGGATACATCCCCAGCCTGTTTCAGCCCCAAGGCCAAAATCACAAAAACAATACTGAAAAATCCCCAGCAGATAAAACTTATTTCTAGTGGCATACATTTTACATTTAGAGTTTGGAAACTGTGGTTTAATGTGACAAAGTAGAGATTAAGATCTCTGAGATCTTTTTACTTTTCTTCAAAAGCACATAATCAGTGGTTCTCAAGTGGGGGCGATTTTATTCCAGGTGGCATTTGCCAATGTGTGGGGACATTTTTGGTTGTTACAGACCTGGGGGGTGGAGGGGAAAGGTGCTCCTAGCTTCTAGTAAAGGAAGATGCTGTTAAACATCCCACAATGCTCAGGAGAGACCCCGCAACAAAGAATTATTTGGCCCAAAATGCCAATAGTGCCACAGTTAAGAAAGGCTGACATAATAGGTACCTTAGCCAAGTACAAAAGCTGTTATGTCACGTACATACTCACCACAGAGACCTTGAATGATAATAGCTATTATTTATTGAGTGTTCCTTATGTACCAGATACTTTGTACACATAATTTTTAATTCTCATAATTGCTTTGGAAGATTGGTACTTTCCCTATTCCAAACTTGAGGAAATGAAGTCTCAGGAGGGTTAAATATCATGCCCAATTTAATTAAGCACTAAGTGACAGAGGTGAGATTTGAATTTAGGTGTGTCTTGGATCTTACTCCAAAAACCATGATCTTACCACAACACTGCTTTTTTTTTTCAAAGTAAAAAGTAAATGCTTTCTGGGAAGGTTTTGCAAACTCTATATTCTGTTCTAAAAACCCACGTCCATTTTAGGGTAGAATTTATTTTGAAATTAAGTATTTTGCTCTCTTAAGGGAGGATAGAATATTGAGACCCACAACTGTGTAACAGAAATATAGGGCTTGACTTTTGGTCTTTTCAATTGCCTCATAAGCATGCAAAAGTTGGATAATAAAAAAGGAAGACACAAGAATTGCACTTGAACTGTGGTTTTGGTGAAGAATATTGGCTATACTACGGACTGCCAAAAGAATGAACAAATCAGTATTAGAAGAAATACAACCAGAATATTCCTTAGAGCCCTGGTTGCACAGTGGTTAAGAGTTCAGCTGCTATCCAAAAGGTTGGCAGTTCAAATCCACTAGCTGCTCCCTGGAAACTCTATAGGGAAGTTCTACTCTGTTCTATAGGGTTGCTATGAGTCAACCTGACAACAATGGGAACAGGTTCCCTAGACACGAGGTTGGCAAGACTTTGATTTGCTTACTTTGGACATGTCATCAGGAAAGACCAATCACTAGAAAAGAACATCATGTTTGGTAAAGTAGAGGGCCAATGAGAACGAGGGAAACCCTCCATGATGTGGATAGACACAATGGCTGCCATAATGAAGTAAAACATACCAATGATCGTGAAGATGGCACAGGGCTGGGCAATGTTTCATTCTGTGGTACATGGGGTGGCCATGAGTCAGAGACAACCAGATGGCGACTAATAATAACAACTATATCTGCAGTTAAACGAGCGATGAGGAGACCATAAAGACCAGCACTGACCCTAGAGAAAGTTGTGAATGAGGCACTGTTTCAATAATAAATATATATTAAATTTTGTCACATAAGAGGCCTGGAGGATTCAGCAGCATCATCAATGACACCGGCTCCTTTTAGCTTTGAGTTCCATAAATTTTAGTGTACTGCCCTTTTGTCTTCACTCTTGTTGGTCTATGATGGAAAAATAGCCAGGCCAATACCAGGAATCACATCTACATTCTAAGCAGAAAGAAGGGGAAGAGGACTGTACCTGCTACACCTATTCCTTTTATCAGGAAAGGGACAGAGGCCCCTTCCCAGACTTCCTTTTACATCTCACTGACTAGGGCTATTTACTTGACTACTGTCTTAGTTATCTAGCGCTGCTATAACAGAAATACCACAAGTGAATGGCTTTAACAAACAGAAATTTTTTCTGTCACAGTTTAGGAACCTAGAAGTCTGAATTCAGAGTGCCAGCTCCAAGGGAAGTCTTTCTCTCTCTATCGGCTCTGGGGGAAGGTCCTTGTCATCAATCTTCTCCGGTCTAGGAGCTTCTCAGCACAGAGACTCCAAGTCCAAAGGAAGTGCTCCACTCCCAGTGCTTCTGTCTTGGTGGCATGAGGTCCCTCTCCTCTCTGCTTGCTTCTCTCTTTTATATAACAAAAGAGACTGACTCAACATACAACCTAATCCTGTAGACTGAGTCCTGTCTCATTAACATAACTGCCTCTAATCCTACCTCATTAACATCATAGAGGTTAGGATTTACAACACATAGAATAATCACATCAGATCACAAAATGGTGGACAACCACACAACACTGGGAATCACAGCCTAGCCAAGTTGACACAGATTTTTAGGGCAACAATTAAATCCATAACAGCTACCCTTAGCTGTTTCAGCTTCTGTAGTAGAGGTGGCAAGGGAGAAAGGGCCTGGGAAAGGGATTTGAATGTGCCCATTCAAAATTATCTGCCTTGGGAATCTCTTATAGTAATGAGAGCCCTTCTCCTTCATCCTATCTCTTGCCCCACCTCTTCTTGTGTGTAAAACGTTTAGCACAGTGACTGTTTAACCTCTCCCTCCAATTCTGGCTCCCCAGATCAGTATATTTTTCTCAGAATTATATATGTTTTCCTAGATTCATACTTCGTACATTCTGTGTTCCGATTATTAATAGATGTTTACAGCTGTTTCTTCTCATTTTGAGTCGTGCCACATCAACAAAGGAAGGTTCCAAAAACTTGACTCCATTCACATTACTCTACTTTGAGGAGGCAGCTCTTCCCCAGTCGTCTTTTGAGTGCCTTCCAACGGGAGGGGCTCATTTTTCTGGCACTATATCGGACAATGTTCTGCTACTATTCATAAGGTTTTCACTGGCTAATTCTTTTCAGAAGTAGACCGCCAGGTCCTTCTTCCTAGTCTGTCTTAGTCTGGAAGCTCAGTTGAAACCTGTCCACCATGGGTGACCCTAGCATCACAGCAACACACAAGCCCCTACAGTACAACAAACTGACAGACAAGTAGAGGAAGAGATGAGGTCACCATGAGTTGGAATCTACTCAACAGCAACTGGTTACAATATCATTATATCACTTGCAAGTAAAATTTTGCTGAAGATCATCCAAAAGCAGCTGGAGCAGTGTATCCACAGGGAACTACCAGAAATTCAAGCTGGATTCAGAAGAGGACATGGAACAAGGGATATCATTGCTGATGTCAGATGGATCCTGGCTGAAAGCAGAGAATACTAGAAAGTATTATGTTTTATTGTATATGCAAAAGCATTGGACTGTGTGGATCATAACAAATTATGGATAACATTGTGAAGAATGGGAATTCCAAAATCCTTAATTGTGCTCATGAGGAACCTGTACACACATCAAGAGTAAGTCGGTCAAACAGAACAAGGGGATACTGTGTGGTTTAAAGTCAAGAAAGGTGTGCGTCAGGGTTGT
Source organism: Trichechus manatus latirostris (assembly GCF_000243295.1). Lineage (NCBI taxonomy): Eukaryota > Metazoa > Chordata > Mammalia > Sirenia > Trichechidae > Trichechus > Trichechus manatus. Next base: position 35,353,866 of record NW_004443938.1, read on the forward strand.
ATCCTTTCACCTTGCTTATTCAATCTGTATGCTGAGCAAATAATCCGAGAAGCTGGACTATATGAAGAAGAATGGGGCATCAGGATTGGAGGAAGACTCATTAACAACCTGTAATATGCAGATGACACGACCTTACTTGCTGAAAATGAAGAGGACTTGAAACACTTGCTAATGAAGATCAGAGACCACAGCCTTCAGTATGGATTACACCTCAACATAAAGAAAACAAAAAATCCCTACAACTGGACCAATAAACAACATCATAATAAACAGAGAAAAGATTGAAGTTGTCAAGGATTTCATTTTACTTGGATCCACAATTAACACCCATGGAAGCAGGAGTCAAGAAATCAAACGGTGCATTGCACTGGGCAAATCTGCTGCAAAGGACCTCTTTTAAGTGTTAGAAAGCAAAGACGTCACCTTAAAGACTAAGGTGCACCTGGCTGAAGATATGGCGTTTTCAATCACCTCATATGTATGCAAAAGCTGGAAGATGAATAAAGAAGAACGAAGAAGAATTGACGCCTTTGAATTGTGGTGCTGGCAAAGAATATTGAATATACCATGGACGGCCGAAAGAATGAACAAATCTGTCTTGGAAGAAGTACAACCAGAAAGTTCCTTAGAAGCAAGGACAGTGAGATTACGTCTCACATACTTTGGACATGTTATCAAGAGGGATCAGTCCCTAGAGAAGGACATCATGCTTGGTAAAGTAGAGGGTCATCGAAAAAGAGGAAGACCCTCAATGAGATGGATTGACACAGTGGCTGCAACAATGGGCTCAAGCATAAAAGAAATTGTGAGGATGGCACAAGACCAGGCAGTGTTTCGTTCTGTTGTACATAGAGTTGCTATGAGTTGGAATCGACTGTATGGCACCAACAACAGCAACAACAGTATATGTTTTATTTAGAGGACCACTGGAATTATCTACAGGATGCAAGTAAAGAAGCTAGAATGGTGGAATGGCTTGTTAGGTGCCGTCAAGTAGATTCCAACTCATAGTGACCCTATAGAATAGAGTAGAACTTCCTCATACAGTTTCCTACGCTGTAATCTTTACAGAAGCAGATTGCCAGGTCTTCTCTCCTGTGGAGCTGCTGTGGGTTAGAACCGCCGACCTTTCAGTTAGCAGCTGAGTGCTTAACCATTTTGCCACCAGGGCTCCTTATGGAATGGCTTGTAGCAGGCACTAATACTTTGGAGAAAGAAGCTCTGCCCGTTGGCTTTCTCAAATCCTGGTGTATTAGTATTCACTTAGTCCAAGGAATTCACAAGCACAAAAAGAGAAAAATATACTAAGGGAAAAGAGACTTAATAATTCCATTAAATCTCCAATAGATAGCTTTCAATTCCTCTGTTGCCATTCTCAACACTCAATAGAAAACACATCAGAAAAATGTATTTCACAATGTCTGACCGGACATATATGCGTTTTTTTATACTCTAACATGCAGTTAGTAGTACTCAATATTTACTACATGTGGATCACTATACGAGTTCGACACTAAGAACAACCAGTAACTGGTTGCCGTTGAGTCGATTCCAACTCACGGAGACCTCATCTGTGTCAGAGTAGAACTGTGCTCCATAGGGTTTTCATTTGCTGATTTTTTGGAAGTAGATCACCAGGCCTTTCTTCTGAGGTGCCTCTGGGTGGACTCAAACCATCAAGCTTTCAGTTAGCTGCCAAGTGCCTTAACCGTTTGAATACCCAGGCACTTCATGTTAAGAATAAAAAGAAAAAAAAAAAGTTACCGTCGAGTTGATTCTGACTCATGGTGATCCCACACGTTTCAGTGTAGAACTGTTTTACAGGGTTTTCAAGGCTGTGACCTTTTGGAAGTAGATCATCAGGACTTTCTTCTGTGGTACCTCTGGGTGAAACTCAACTTTTCAGTTAGTAGTCGACCACTTAACCGTTTGCCCCACCCAGGGACTCCACACTAAGAATACAAGTGACTTTATACTGAACTGCAAGTGTCTTTACAGGCCAGGATTGATTTATGATAGTCCCAGCTTAAATCCATTGCAAGACCATCATGTGCATATACCAATAGAATGTTGATCACATTCGTGAGGGAACAACACTATCAAGTAGAGGGGTTACAAATTACAGAACACAACACAGTCCTTGTCTCAAGAAGCCTACTTTCTAACTGGAGAGGTCACTCACACACACTAAACAGCAAGTCAGAGAACACTGGGATATGAAATGCTAAGGAGGTACTTTGAGAGGCAATCATAAAGTTGGGTAGGATTAACCAAATACGTCTTTCTGCAAGAGGTAAAATTTTCAATTATACTGATAAACACAAGACTGCTTTTTTGGATATAGTTCAATTTGGTTTCAAAGAATTTGATTAAGAGAGAGTTAAAAATGATGAAGGATATAGTAGGCTGACAAAAAAAGGAAGCAATTGTGCTTGCTGGACAAATTCGTTAGTATACCCTCAGGGCCTACCCAAGAAGAATCCCTAAATAGGAAATGAATTAATATCAAAAGAAATGGCCACCAGAGAAGAAGAGCTTAAGGGGCAAGATAGAGACAATTTGGCTCCAGGATTCTGTTGTTTCCCTAACATACCCACTACCTGTCCTCCTGCCAATGGACCTGTTTTGTAGCAGGAAGGTGTTTCCCCAGCACAAATGAGCAGCAACGATGCCAAAAAGGGGTGCAGTTTTAGCCATCAATCCTCACTTTCATTCATCTCGTAAACCTTCTTATTTTTCTGGTTGACTTGATGGGAGGAACATTTTTCCTGAAGAACAGCCTGGTGAGAGACTGTGGCTGACTGATGCCTCTCTGGCTTCAGTCTCGCTCTAGAGATCAGCACCTGGCCTGGGTGTTTCAGCTGCAAACAGCTGCAAGTCATATAGCCAGATTGGGCATTTCCAGTCCTTCCCCTTCATTTCAATTCAATCAGCATTTGTCCAGTGCCCACTTGGAGGTCCCACTTTCATCTGGCAGCTGGGCTGGGCACAGGGGCCGATGAGGTGAATATAGCATGTTTGCTCTGTGTGGTTCATGGCACAGTCTATAATATAAGTGCCGGAGTGATGGAAACACTGGGCATTATGGGAGCACAGTGCAGGGCAGGCAGCTCAGCTTGGGGGGGTCAGGGAAGGATTTTAGTAGGCTATGAGCACTGGGTACGCGTAAAGGGTATTCTTTAAAACTAAAAACAACTGAGCTTTTGTTTATTTAAAGGAAAATAAAATGGAAATAGAAAATGTCCTGTTACTATAAAGAATGAGATTATTGGGGTGGAAAGATTTTGGAAGAAATAAACAAAATCTGTAAATACATAGTGTTATGGATTGGATTGTGTCCACTCCAAAAGATAAGTTGCAGTCTTCACCTCTGGTACCTGTGAATATGACCTTGTTTTGGAAAGAGGGTCTTTGAAGATGCTATTAGTTAACGTGGGGTCATATTGGAGTAGGGTCACCCTAATACAATACGGCTGGTATCCTTATAAAAAGAGGTGAAGAGACAAGAGAGAGAGGCATACAGAGGCAAGGTCATGTGAAGACAGAGGCGAAGATTGGAGTGATGCATCTATAAGCCAAGGAGTGCCAAGGATCGCCAGGAACACCAAAGCTAGGGAAAAGGCAAAGAAAGATCTGCCCTTAGAGCCTTCAGAGAAATCATGGCCCTGCTGATATCTTAATTTTGAACGTCTAGCTTCCAGAACTGTGAGGCAATGAATTTCTGTAGTTGTAAGCCACCAAATTTGTGGTACTTTCTTATGGCAGCCCTAGGAAACTAGTACACATAGTTTAGCTGTAACAGGAATAAGTAATCCTCAAATGACTTAATCATACCTGCAGCAAGAACAGCTATAGCTACATCGTATTTGGAGCTAGAAGTTTTGAGGGTAACAGACGCCAAGTTATTTCAAGGATGAGGCAAAGGACCTAGAAAACCTACTAGCTAAGTAGTATCTCCAGGAAAACATAGTATGGGTATTCTGAAAAAAAACAAAAACAAAACTCACACACACACACACACACACACACACACACATAAAAGTGTTAGGCTTCATTTTAATTGATGGAAATTCCATAGGCTTGAGTGTATTTCTATAAAAAGAATATGCTTTGGAAATCATGCTTGAAGGCATGAAGGGGAAGAAGAGCACAGAAAGGGACCTCAGCCATGAGAGGGATGCAGGGGTAAAAGCCACTGTGGCTTGGCTTCCCAAAGCTGTCGTCAATCCCCTTGTCCCTTTTCTTTTCCCATTATGGAAGCTGATCTGCCACAGAACCTGCTTCCCATACTCTCTTGCAGCTGTCAATGGCTGTTTGATCTATTTTTGGTGACTAAGATATTAAGTAGGTTTGCAGGGGGACTTTTGGGAAAGATATTTTGCTTTCTGACTAACAGGACAGGAACTTTCCCTTTCCCTTGATTCCTGCTTGCAGTGTTGAATTGAGGACAAAATCTTGCAATCATGAAGCAATAACCACAAGGACAAAAACAACACCTTGAAGTTTGCTGAGCAGAAAAATGATAATGACTTGTCAGCCTACTAGCTATTGAGCCATCTAATAAATCCTGAAAATGCCTACCTCCAGACTTCTTACTGTAAACAATAAAACTGAAAACATGTTTTTCTGTTTATGCCATCAAAATCAGTCTTAATTCACATAGAGGGATTAAGGAAGATGCCAGCTGTTAGAAGCAAGATTTTCTTATCTCTGCTTGAGAGAGACAGATGTAGCAGTCTGCTTGCATAAAGATCACAGCCTTGGAAACCCTATGGGGCAGTTCTACTCTGCGCTATATGGTTGCTGTGAGTTGGAGTCGACTTCATGGCATGGGTTTTCATGGGTACCCCCTCTCCACACACACCTTCCACCTTTTACTGCTTGAATTAAGGTAGATGGAAGTTATATTAAAGATTATCACATGAAGGATATGTAAATATAAAGTAATACTGTACAAAAGGAAATAAACAACTAATATTTATTTCTAGTTTATGAATTCATAGACATTGGAGAAGAATTGAGGGAAGAACTGAATGGTAAGATAATTAAACAGATCACCAAGGAAAGTTACAAGATCCATCTACAATTTAAGATACATACATACAGTGGAATATACTATGGATTCTCCATCTGTGATACCTTAAGTAATTCAGTCTTGTTTAAGTGTAAGGAGTTGGATTTCCTGATCTTTTGAGACCCGCTTGTACTGTAAGAGTAGGAGCCTATGAGCAAATGGGAATTTGGTTTCCTCTACCCTATTTTGCCTCGTCTTTCTGTCTGATGTGAGCCCTGGGCATTGGTGGTCTAATGTGCCTGCTCTTCCTTTCCTGTCTCTCCTCCTATGCTTTGACTTTTCTTTCCCGTTGACTTTTTACTCAACAAGTGTCTAACGAGCATCCCTACCTGCCTGCCCCTCGGATGGTTTCTCCTCTCTGCCATCTATCTGCTTTTCCTCTGCACCTAGCCTGGTGTTCTCATGCTTTCTGTCCTCTTCTCTCTCTTTGCCCTTCTCATTTTGTTATGTCCTCCCTCTCTCTCACATTTTCCCCTTTCTACTTGTCCCTGCTTTCTTTGTATGAAAATGATAAGGAGTTAACTATAAAATTATATCTTTTGAAGATACTCATTTATTAAGCAGATTACTGAGCAGAAATGGATCTACCACACATGGTGATGAAATGATGAAATTCTTACATCATCTAATTTCCATAAACCAACACTGTTTAACCTTCTACTTTAAAATCTTCTTTCACCACAAGAACAGAGAGACTTTCACTCCTGCTTCATGAGCACCTTTTCTCCATCTCGGTTTCTTTCCCTTTTCTAGCCTCATTCTCTGGAGAAGCCATTTTGATTTAGAATAGTGGATGATAGAATCCATATTGGAACACCAATGACAGGGGCAACACCTCAGATAAATTAAACCTGAATCTCAGGGATAAGCTCAGACACTGGTATGTTTATAAACTCCCTAAGAGATTTTAATGTACAGCCAAAGATAAGAACCAATGTTCTAGAACATACGTTCTCAGCATAGTACTGCCTATTAAAATTATATACCTTAACTTTGGGTGGAGATATAAGGAAACCCCCATTGAGTTGAGAATGGTAAAATTAAGGAGAAAACAAAACAAAACAAAAAAAACTCCTCATGAGGGTATCATCAGGACTTCCCAAAAGGTTAAGAGGGGACTGAGATGACAATGTGTGGGCACTGCCCACGTTCAGGGGTGTGCCCAAAGTTAAAATTGTTTCCAAAAACCCCTGTGTTACCACAGATGCACTGAGCTTGGTCAAGTTATATTTAGAAACAAAGCAATATACAGATGGAGGTATTCCATAAGACATAATAAAATTAAAAAGAAACACGTCCCTCCACCCTAGAAAGAAAAAATAAAGTTTTATTTACTAGTCATCTTGTTGAAAAGTATCCGAAAAAACATAATTTTTTAACTTAGTAGGATCAAGCACAATAATTTCTAGGGTGGGTAATTTTGCAAAAAATTTTCCCAGGTAGTTTTAGTGAACCTTTTAGGAAGTTGTTTGGTTCCATTAATGATTCAGGTTAGAGTCGCGTGTGTTTGTGTGTGTGTGTGTGTGTGAGAGAGAGAGAGAGAGAGAGAAAGAGAGAGACTGATTAAAGAACGGATCAGACACACAGCTGGTGGAAGTCATATTAGAACAAAATCTCTGACAGACAATTTGGCAATACTATTTTTTAAAAAACTTAGAAATTTGCACTTCACTTCCAGGGATTTTTGCTAAGGAAATAACTATGGAATGATGGAAAGATATAAACTATTTATAATAGCAAAATATTAGATATAGTCTGTATGCAACAAAATAAAATAATTATGATACATACCTACAATGGAATGTATTACGCATTCATCAAACACAGTTGCAGAAGAATTTTTAGTAATGTAAAAAATGTTTACTATGTATTGCTTGTTAAAAAAAAAGGTTGCATAACTGCATGTACCATATGACCTCATTTGTGTTAAAAATATGTATTTATTATTAAAAAATGAGACTGAATGTCTATGACATCAAACGTTTACAGTAATTATTTATTAGAATGCAAAATGATTGAAAACGGAATAAATAGCTGTATTTGGAGCATATATTAAGTGATTAAAAAATATGTTGCTGAATTTTATTAAGTTATATAATGGTATTATGAGTGATTTTGATTTTCTTGTTATGTTTATTGTCTAAGTTTCCTGCAACTAACAGACTTTACTTGAAAATGGGAAAACATCAAAATTTAAACCATAAAAATGTATGCATATGGACAAAAACTGAAATAAATATTTCTCTGAAAGAAATATAGAAGTGTGAAATTAATTTTGTTTAAGTGGTAGAATAATGGTATAATGGATACTTTTTAGTTTCAGGCTTTGTGACTCCCCTGAATTCATAAAAAAAAAAAAATAGGAAGAAATCAAGTTCCTCCCTATTCTCTACCATATCCCAAAATCGATTTCAGAGATATTAAAGACTTAAATATAAAAAATAAAACTTAAAACATTTTTAGATGAAAACATAGGATAATATCTTTATGACATCTAGGAAAGAAAATATTTCACAGATAAGATTTTTGTTCTGAAGGGACAACAATTTTAAATTTGACAACATTAAAATTTAGAGTTTCTTTTTCTGAAAATCCGGCCTAGAATTTGGAGAAGATATTTGTGACATGTATGTCTAACAAAAAATTAGTAATAAGAATATATAAAGATAGCCTACCGATTAACAAGAAAACAACAAACAGAATAATAAAAAAAATGGGAAAAATGAGCAAAAAACATACAGGCATGAATAAACCTAAATGATCAATAAGCAAATGAATAAATTACGAACTCCTGAGTAAATCAGGGAAATGTATACCACATTCAGAATGAGATACTATTTAATACCTACCAGACTGGCCAAAGTCAAAAAGTCTTACGTTAAGTGTTGGTGAGAATGTGGAACAATGGGACATCTTAAATACTACAGCTAGAGGTGTAAAATGTTACAACTATTCTGGAAAAAAAAAAAAAATTACATCATCATTTTTGTAGACTTCAACCTGCCAATTTTACTCTGGGACATACATCCAAGGGAAATTTTTGCACATGTGTGCCGGGAGACTTGGACAAGATTGCCCATTTACAGCAAAAACTGGATATAACACAGATGCAAATAAACAAAAGAATGCAAAAATAAATTGTGATATATTCATACCATTAAATACTATGCAGCAGTGAAAATGAAGAACAATTTTACACTCATCAACATAGATTATGTTGGGTAAAAAGGGCAAGTCACAAAAGAATAATTATACCAAGTTCAAAACCAAGCAAAAGGAAATAATATGTTGTTTAGTGATAAATATATATGTGGTAACACAAGGAAGAAAATCAAAGGAATGATAAACCCAGTTTTGGGGATTACCTCTGGATTGGTGAAGAGGGAAGAGTATATGGGACTTCAAAGGTATTGCTGATGTCTAATTTCTTAAGCTCAGTGGTAGATATACAAATATCTGTTTTATTATTATTCTTTGGACTTTATACATGTGTTATAGATATGCTTTTCTTGTATTAAATATTTATTTATAGTTTTTTAAAGAATAAAAACATTGAAAAGGACGAAGAACTTTATTAGAGTCAGTATGAATAGTCTATACATTCCTCTTAGAGATAGTCTACCATGAGTTTTTAAGACAGACTGCATTTTTAAACTTGACTGTGTGACATTTCTGAGCCTCAGTTTCCTCATTTATCAAATGGGGATAATACTTAACCCATAAAGCATTAAGATTAAATTAGATGTGCCTGGCTACCATTATTGAATATTCTTACTGATTAAAGATTCTTTAGAAGAATTCTGATCAAAAGGAGGGAAGAGTGGAACAAAATTTCAAATCCTCATGGAATCCAGATTTTATGAAGCCATGGAGGCTGGATGAATCCCAGAAACTATTGCCCAGAGATAATCTTTAAACCTTAAACCAAAAATATCCCCTGAAATCTTCTTAAAACCAAACAATAGTTTAGCTTAACTAGTAAAGAATGTCTGCCTTGAGCATTATGCTCTTTAAGAACTGTCTATATGGGACCAATGAGTTGGAATTGACCTGAAGGCAATGCGTTATATGGGATCAAATTGACAACAACCTTAGGGGACAGTGACTTTATGTTAATGGGAGAGGAACAACTCAGAAAAGGAGAGTAAAAATGGTTGCACAACTTCAAGAATGTAATCATGTCACTGAATTGTATGTGTAGAAACTGTTGAATTGGTGTATGTTTTGCCACGTATATTCTCAACAACAACAACAAATACAATAAATTCCTTTTGTCCCCCTTGATCTCTATTTTTTTTATTTTTTATTGTACTTTAGGTGAAGGTTTACAGAACAAACAGTTTTTCATTAAACAGTCAGTACACATATTGTTTTATGACATTGGTTAACAACCCCATGACATGTCAACACTCTCCCTTCTTGACCTTGGAGGACCTTTTTATTTTTTAGTGAAAATATATACAGCCAAAGATATACCATTTCAAAAATTTCTACATGCACAATTCAGTGACATCGATTACATTCTTCCAGTTGTGCTGCTATTCTCACTTTAGATGAAGGTTTACAGAACAAAATAGTTTCTCATTAAATAGTACACATATTGCCCTATGACAATGGTTAACAACCCCACTGCATGTCAATACTGTCCTTTCTCAACCTTGGGTTCCCTATCACCAGCTTTCCTGTCCCCTTCTGCCTTCTAGTCCTTGTCCCTGAACTGCTGTGCCTCATTAGTCCCGTTTTGTTTTATGGGGCTGTCCAATCAACGGTGAACCTCGGGAGTGACTTCACCACTGAGCTAAAAGGGTGTCCAGGAGCCATACTCTCGGGGTTTCTCCAGTCTCCTTTAGGCCAGTAAATCTGGTCTTTTTCTGTGTGTTAGAATTGTGTTCTATATCCTTCTCCAGCTCTGTCCAGAACCCTCTGTTGTGATCCCAGTCAGAGCAGTCAGTGGTGGTAGCCGGGCACCATCTAGCTGTACTGGACTCAGTCCTGTGGAGGCCTTGGTAGCTGTGGTCCTTTAGTTCTTTGGACTAATCTTTTCCTTGTATCCTGTTCTCTTCATTCTCCCTTGCTCCTGAAGGGGTGAGACCAGTGGAGCATCTTAGACGGCTGCTCACAGGCTTTTAAGACCCCAGACGCTACCCAGAATGCAGAACATTGTCATTATAAACTGTGTTATGCCAACTGAGCTAGATGTTCCCTGAGACCATGGTCCCCAGAGCCCTCCGCCCAGAAATTCAGTCCCTCAGGGAGTTTGGATGTGTCTATGGGGTTTCATGAAGTTTCCTTGTACAAGTTGTGCTGGCTTCCCCAGTAGTGTGTACTGTCTTACCCTTCACCAAAGTTACCACTTATCTATTGTCTGTTTTGCATTTCCCCCCACCCCTCACATCCCTGGTAACCAACAAAGATTGTTAGTTTTTGTGTGTAAACCTTTTCATGAGTTTTTATAGCAGAGGTCTCATACAATATTTGTCCTTTTGTGATTGACTTATTTCACTCAGCATAATGTCCAAAATAAATTCTGAAAAAAGAGATTACATTAGATAATTTTTTTAAAAATCTAGTTTATATAGGCAAATACATAGGAATCAGTGTCTATTAGTGGTTACCAGGGGTGGGAGGGAAGGAAGAAAAAAGGGAGTTGTTTCGCAGGCATTGTGTATCTGTTAGGGGTGATGGAAAATTTGGCAACAGATATGGGTGATGGTTGCACAACATGATTAATGTAATCAGTGTCACTGAAATGTATGTGTTTAAAAAAATGTTGAATTGGCAAATGTTCTGTTATATACATTTTTTCCACAATTAAAAAAAAATAAGTAAAAAAAATCTAATTTATGGACTGCCAGATAGTAAGCATTCAACATATGTGGCTATTATTATTAAAATATAGTATACTAGTGAACAATTCTTTAAAAATAAATAGAAATAGGAATTATAAAGTCTTTTGAAATGTACTACATGATTACAAAGATACTGAGATTATATTAAATTAGTGGTGCATTCTTTATAATGTTGCTCCCAGTTTAAAAAGTAAGTTTTATCCAAATAACTCGAAATAATTGCTGCACATCACCTCAACTTTCTCACATTCCTGTGCAGCCTACTTTGTATGTGACATTTACATATGACTTGTATTTTGTCCATAATGTTAGGCTTGACTATTAGAATTATTATGGGACCTTGGAAACAGATAATGATGATGATTGAACAACATAATGAAGATAATTAATGTCACTAAATTATACACATACAACATGTTAAAATTACAATTGTTTTGTTACATATATATTTACCACAATTTAAAAAATAAATAAAGAGAGAATGACTACAGGTCTTCAAGCAACAGGCGTTGATAATCATTTACACTGATGTTCACTTCCCATCAAAAAGATTAAGGAGAAATGTGAGGTAACATTTCGAAAGGAGATCCAAGGCGGCACGTCTGGGCAGACACGGCGCGCGGCGGAGGGGGGGTGGGGTGCGGGGGGAGTGATGCCTTAAACGACGCAAGGACTCAGAGGGGCAGAGACCTGGCTCCTCCGGAGGTCAAGGTATTTACGTGGGCCTCCATCTGGATGACATCATCTGATGAAGTTATAGCAAAGCTATATTGGTTTTACAACTCTGGAGAGTGGGCTGGGGTGGCTTCCACGGACAAAAGTCAAACTACTTTAAAAAAAAAAAAAAGTTACTTTGCTCAAACTTCTGAGCCAAAAGGAGAAGACAGAATTTCCTCCAATCGAAAGGAACCGAGAGAAATATCACATTTCCTGGCTGCCCACTCAATTTACCACACCCCTCCCCCAGCTCCCCTTGAGCAACAGAAAGAGCAATCACAGTCAATTAATGGTCCTGTGAGCCAGACTTTCCTTCCCCCAGTGTGATTCAGCCGCGCAGGGCAGCCCGAGGAAGAGGAGGAGGAGGAGGAGGAGGAGGAGGAGGAGGCAATCAATGAGCTCTGCAACTTCTGAATGCTGTGGCCTGGCTTTCAATATTAGACATTCGGAGTTTTTGAAAATTAACACTGGAACAAAAGTGACTATCATACTCCGTGTCCCCTTCACCCGCCCTCAGTAAAAACTTTATTTTAGGTTTCTTTGGGGCCACTGAAAAAAATAAAACGAAATGTGAAACACTATCTAGACACTGAGAAATCAAATCAATACTGAAGCATGTTGTAGCAATTACCACCACCTATAAGGGATTTTACTACACACTGAAGGAAAAGTGTGTTTTACCATAAATGACACTACAGCCCTCCTTCCTCTCTCTTTCTAGCCTATCTAGTTAATCACGCATGACTGCAGAAAAGTGATGTCATAATTTCATTCTAACGGCCTTATCTATGCCTGGAATGAGAAAACCTGTATGATGGAGGGGCTGTAGACGCTGACAGCATGGCCCCTTGGGCATAAGAATCGTGGCAAGTTTTTCCACTTCGGTCTTGTGAGGGTATCTGTGATACCTGAACCCACTGAGGTGTGCCCTCCGATCATCCACAGACCAGAAGGGAACTCCAGTGCAACATGCTGACTTTCCTGCCCTACACAGTTCTGAGATAAGCTTCTAATAATGAATAAATTTCTAGTCCTCTGGTCTGCCTTCTGGGTTTTCAAAACCCAAAGACTTAACCTAAAACAACATCCATTTCCAGAGGAAACACCGTTCACCTCTTGTGGGGTTGATGACTCTGAGATGCCCCCATTAACTCTCGGGTTGCAATTCTCCTCTGACAGGCTCAGGATGATACGCTTCTAGTGTGTGAGCTTCACACTAACGGGCAGTGTGAACTCTCCCAGACCACCTGAGTGAAATCAACACTTCACGCCCAAACCTCACAGGGCTCCCTAACCTGAGGAGGGTGAATCGTTGTCCCCAGCTGTAGCCACAACAACGTGGGGTGGTTTGCTACCCTAGCAGGGGAGGCAGGACTCTCTGTGACTACGCAAAATCCACTATAACTCTTCAACACATGAGAGAACACTATAGAAAGCGTCCAAAGGATGAAGGAATAAGGATCCCCACATATGGGTTGGGGCTGAAGGGTGTTTGGACAACTGCCCTTCTGATGAGGAGAGCTTGAACCTTGGTGACCAGCTTTTGGAAAACCTCTGAATTGGGTTGAAAATAATTTAAAAAAAAATTTCGGAATTGTATTTTGACATTACAGATCCACATAAGCCTATTCATTAAATGTGTTTCATAGAAGCTCAGTGTAAAATACTTGAATATAGACTCTTTTCCAGTTACAGAGTCCCTGGATGACGTAAATAGCTAGCATATTCACTGCAGACCAAAAGGTTGGTTTTCCGAGTCCATCCAGACGTGCCTCGAAAGAAAGGTCTGATGATCTACTTCCGAAAAATCAGCCACTAAACAGCCTATGGAGCTCAATTTAGTTCTGACACACATGGGGTCGCCATAAGTCAGAATCAACCTAATGGCCACTTTTTTTTTTCCTAGTTACAAGTGTGGTTTTAAAGAGATGTTCCCATTGTTAAGAAATAAAATTGGCCCCAACTTTTTCTTAACAGTGTTAACATTTGCTTCAAAAAAAAAAAGTGAGATTTAACAACGTTTATACATTTGATTCCCCCACACAGGCTTCCCAGGAACTGGGGCAAACCAGCAAATAATCTGTATGATTTAATACTTCCTCTAAAAATATATACAGTAACCAAGTTTTTTTATTGTTATTTATAACTTCAACTGCTTTTTAAGGAGGATGCGTGCTAGTAATAGAGGGTATTTTATTTTGCTGAACAACAGGGTGGAGTCTGGGTTTGGGAATTTGAAGGTAGGAGCTGGAGTGGAGTGGAATTGCTCTTCCTCACAGAAGACAGAAAATGTAAAGGTGAGCTGGGGACAGTCAGAGGGGTGAGGAGATGAATAACTGGGAGGAAGAAGAGTCAGGTAAGTTTGCAATGGTTTAATGTTTCACCTTTGCGATCAACTTTCATTTCAGGATCAAAACGGTAGAGCTGGAAGGGATAATTTACTCTTGCTTACTTAACAGATAATGAAACAGAAGTCCAGAGAGGCTGGCTGTGGATCAAGGTCACACAGCTAATTACTCAGAGGTAAAACGGGAACTAGAATCAAGGGATGCTGATTCCCAGTCCATTGCTTTTCCCGGTATTGAGGGACAGTGTCTCCCATGGTGAGTCTTATAAACCATAAAAAAGGCCCTCAATAGATGGCTTAGCCTTAAACACCACGGCTTCCAGACGTTTCTAATTCAGTCCTGAATTAGAACATTTTAATCCCTGAAAGAATATAAAGCATGTAAGATAACTCTTAGTTTAGTTTTCTTTGTGAAATTAATCTGAATTCTACTTCCTTGGAGATGGTATAGATGTGCTTTGGGAATGTCAACTGAATCACAGTAATGCTCGCGTTCCAAAGTCATCTTGAGTTAAACTTTGCTTATATCACCATGCTGAACATCAGATGGATCCAGGTCCCCTGATAAAAATTTTTATAGACAAATAATGAAGAAACAATATCTTAAATGTAGGACTTAGTGTATAGGCTATTCTTTCCTCTTTTGTTTAATTATCTGCTAATAAATAATGTAACAGTCCATGAACCCAGCACCCAAAGCAATAATAAAAATATTACCATCTATATATATATCCATATATATATCCATATGTATCCATATATATATATCCATATATATATAACCCATTGCTGTCGAGTTGATTCCGACTCATAGTGACCCTGTAGGACAGAGTAGAACTGCCCCATAGGGTTTCCAAGGAGTGGCTGGTGGATTTGAACTGACGGCCTTTCGGATAGCAGCCAATTTTTTAACCACTGCACCCACCAGGGCTCCATATATATATATATATAAAATGTTCTTGATGTATATATATGTATATGTCATGGATTGAATTGTGTCCCCCAAAAATATCTGTCAACTTGGCTGGGTCATGATTCCCAGTATTGTATGATTGTGTACCATTTTGTAATCTGATGTGATTTCCTTATGTGTTGTAAACTCTCACTATGATGGATTAGCAGCTGTTATACTGATGAAGTCTACAAGATTAGATAGTGTCTTAAGCCAATCTCTTTTGAGATATAAAAGAGAGAAGAGAGCAGAGACACATGGGAACCTCATACCACCAAGAAAGCAGTGCCGGGAGCAGAGCAAGTCCTTTGGATCTGAGGTTCCTGCACAGAGAAGCTCCCAGACCAAGGGAAGATTGATGACACAGACCTTCCTCCAGAGCCGACAGAGAAAGTGTTCCCCTAGAGCTGTTACCTTGAATTTGGACTTGTAGCCTACTGGCCTGTGAGAGAATAAATTTGTCTTGTTAAAGCCATCCACTTGTGGTATTTCTGTTATAGCAGCACTAGATGACTAAGACAGTATACACATAAATGGAAACCCTGGTGGTGTAGTGGTTAAGAGCTACAGCTGCTAACCAAAAGATCAGCAGTTCAAATCCACCACGTGCTCCTTGGAAACCCTAGGGGCAGTTCTGCTCTGTCCTATAGGGTTGCTATGAGTCGGAATCAACTCAACGGCAATGGGTTTGGTTTCGGTTTTTTACACACACACACACACACACATATATGTTCTTGACGTATATATATCAAGAACATCTAATCCCATATGAACACGTGTATGTCAGCTGTTATTATTCCCTTGCTAGTGTGTGTATAAATGTGTGTGTGTTCTTGATATATATTGAGATATATATATATATATATATACACACAATGTATTTATGCACACACACAAGCAAGGGAATAATAATAGCTAACACACCCACATATATATACACACATACTCACATATTTATATATATTTACTTTTATATCCACTTTCGTACCTTA
The DNA here is from genome assembly GCF_000243295.1 of Trichechus manatus latirostris. NCBI lineage: Eukaryota > Metazoa > Chordata > Mammalia > Sirenia > Trichechidae > Trichechus > Trichechus manatus. Next base: position 35,369,797 of record NW_004443938.1, read on the forward strand.
GTTATCTAGTGCTGCTATAAAAGAAGTACCACTAATCAGTGGCTTTAATAAACAGAAATTTATTTTCCCACAGTTTAGAAGGCTAGAAGTCCAAATTCAGGATACCGGCTCCAGGGGAAGGCTTTCTCTCTCTGTTGGCTCTGGAGGAAGGTCCTCGTCTCTTTGAACTTCTGCTCCTGGGAGATCTTCATGAGGTGTGTCATCTATCTTCCCCCATGTCTGCCTCTCCAGCTTGCTTGTTTAATCTCTTTTATATCTCAAAAGAGATTGACTTAAGACATACCCTACACTAATCCTGTCTTACTAACATAACAAAGATAACCCATTCTCAAATAGGATTATAACCATAGGCATAGAGATTAAGATTTACAACACAAATCCTGGGGGGACACAACTCAATCCATAACATTCTACCCTTTGACCCCTCAAAAATTCATGTCCTTGCTACATGCAAAACACATTCACCCCATCACATCATCCCAAAAGTCTTAAATCAACTCCAAGTCCAAAATCTCATATTCTGAATCATCTAAATCAAATATAGGTGAGACTTTAGGCCTATTCCATCCTGGGGAAAAATTCCTCTTCATCTGTGAACCTGTGAAATCTAGACTACAGGTTGTCTGTTCCCAAAGTACAATGGTGGAACAGGCACAAGATAGACATTTCTATTAAAAATGGGAAAATTGGAGGGAAAGAAGGGATCATGTATACCACATACATGCAAAACTGAGCAGAAGAGTCTACATTAGCTCTCAAGGCTTGAAAATAATCCTCTGTCCTTTGGGACCACCTGGGCAAGGGCCCTGCCCTCCTGACTGGGCATTGGCTGTACCCTCTGGATTCTGGGTAGAGGCCCCTTGGCTCTGGGCTTCAGCTCCACCTCCCAGGCCCACTGGGATGGGAACTCTGCTCCCTTGGCTTTGGGTGACCCCATTCTCCTAGTCCACCTGAGAGGAGACCCCAAGCCCTAGGCCCTGGAAGGCCCTGTTCTTCTGCCCCTTAGGCATGGCAGCCCTGTCCCCTCAGCTTTGGGAAGTGGCCCCAGCCCCTTGGCATGACTTAGCAGCAGCCCTATATGTCAGAAGAGAGTTGGCGAAGATCCAACTCTTTGAAACCTAGGAGGCTGCGGGCTACCATTTGAGATCCAGGAGACCGTGGCCCCACCCTTGGAAACCTAGAAGGCCCTGCTTCCCTTATTCAACAGTTCTGCTGATTTCTGAGGCTCCAGAGATGTCCTTTTCTTTTCTTGGAGGTCAACAGATGTAGCACCTGTAGAATTCCAAGAGGCAGACAGCGTTCTTTCCTTTTCTTCTTTCTCTGTCCAGTCTAAGCTGTTAGGTTCTCTGCTGTGGCAGTTGATTAGATCCATCAGTCACAGGCTTAATCTCTTTAACAAAAGATTGTGTAGCCACGTCTGTGGTGAACATTCTAGGACACATGTCCTTAGTTTGTGCAACAGAATTTTCCAAATCTTTAAGTTTCATTTTTATTTCATACAGTTCATTTTTTTAGTCAATCTCTTTCCTCTCAAATTTTAGTATAAGTAGCAAGGCGAAATTACGTGGCCCCTTTAAGATCTTGCTTAGAAATCTCAGCCAGATATCCAAGTTCATCACTTACAAGTTCTGTCTCCCACCAAACATTTGAACATAATTCAGACAAGTTCTTTGCCAGTGTATAAAAAGCATCACCCTTTCCCCACTGTCCAATCACATGTTCATCATTTTCTTTTAAAGCCTCACAAGAAGTACATTTAACGCCCACATTTCTAGCAACATTCCGTAGCTGACGACTTATGTATTCTCTGAGACAACAGAGATTTTGTCTATCTCACTTCTTTCTGAGCCCTCACCACAATTTCCTTAGACGTCCAAAATTCTACCAACAGTCTTTTCAAGGCAATCTAGGCTTTTACTATTAAGCATCTTAAAACTCTTCCAGCCTCCACCCATTACCCAGTTCCAAACCACTTCCACATTGTAAGTATTTGTTAAAACAGCACCCCACTCTTTTATTTTCTATTATTATTTTTTTTAATTGTACTTCAGGTGAAGGCTTACAGAACAAATAGTTTCTCATGAAACAGAAGTACACATTGTTTTATGACATTGGTTAACA
>NW_004443938.1:35380733-35401619 GCF_000243295.1 Trichechus manatus latirostris
GCTTGGCTGAGTTCTTTATCTCTTCATTTGATGTTTTAGGGTTTCAGGATTGTTGTATTCTCTGTTCGGCTTAGTTTTTCGGATCTTTGCTGTGGAGGGACAGCGTGGTGCTTCTGCTTGGAGCATTATTTTGCCGGAACTCTGAACAGCACCACACTTTTGTGGTACCAAATTCTGTCTTAGTTATCTGGTGCTGCTATAACAGAACTACCACAAATGGGTGACTTTAACAAAGAGAAATTTATTTTCTCACAATTTAGGAGGCTAGAAGTCCAAATTCAGGATGCTGGCTCTAAAAAAAAAAACACTGGCATCAAGTCAACTCTGACTCATAGTGATCCTATAGGACAGAGTAGTACTGCCCCATAGGGTTTCCAAGGTGAATTTGAATTGCCGATCTTTTGGTTAACAGCCGAGCTCTTAACCATTGGGCTACCAGAGCTGGTGGGGAAGGTTTTCTCTCTCTTTTGGCTCTGGAGGAAGGTCTTTGTTTCTTTGAGATTTTGCCCTGGGTGATCTTCATGTGATGTGTCATCTGTCTTCCCCCATCTCTGCCTCTGTAGCTTGCTTTTATATCTCAAAAGAGATTGACTTAAGACACACACTACACTAATCCTGTTTCATTAACATAACAAAGATAACCCATTCTGAAATGGTATTATAACCAGAGGCATAGAGGTTAAGATTTACAACACAAATTTTTGGGAGATACAATTCAATCCATAACATTCACCTATCTATATCTACTTATCTATTTATATACAGGTGTATGACTAAAGACCTCTTTAAAGTATTAAAAAGCAAAGATGTCACTTTGCATACTAAGGTGCATCTGATCCAAGCCATGGGATTTTCAATCGCCTCATGTTCATGCAAAAGCTGAACAACGAATAAGGAAGACCAAAGAAAAATTGATGCCTTTGAATTATGATGTTGGTGAAGAATATTGAATATATCATGAACTACCAGAATAACAAACAAATCTGTCTTGTAAGAAGTACAGCCAGAATGTTCCTTAGAAGCCAGGATGGTGAGACTTCGTCTCACATACTTTAGACATGTTATCAGGAAGGACCAGTTCCTGGAGAAGGACATCATGCTTGGTAAACTAGAGCTTCAGCAAAAAGGAGGAAGACCCTCAATGAGATGGATTGACATGGTGGCTTCAACAATGGGCTCAAGAATAGCAACATTGTGAGGATGGTGCACGACAGGGCAGTGTTTTGTTCTGTTGTTCACAGGGTTGCTATGAGTTGGAACCGACTCAACAGCACCTATCAACAGCAACAACATATGACTAAGCAATATATATTCAGTTTGCTTGCTTTTTAACTTAAAAAAGAGAATCATACTATATATAAAATTCTGACGCTTGCTTTATTCTCTTGACATTTTATTTCTAAGATTCATCCACATTGTTGGGTATAGCTATAGTTCTTTCATTTTGAATGCTGTATAATATTCCATTTTATGAATATACTTTATTTCTTTACTACTGATGGACATTTGGATTGTGTTCAATTTTTTGACATTATGAGGTGTGCTTCTATGGACATTCTGATATGTATCTCCATGTGAATGTGGACAAGAGCTTCTCCTGGGTGTTTACCTAGGAATGAAATTCCTAGATTGTGTATGAAAATTTTTAACTTTTTAAGTTAATGCTAAAGTGTTCTACAAAGTTGTTGTACCAATTTACACCCTCATTAGCAACACATACTAAATCCATATCCTCTTCAAAACTTGGTATTGTCAGTGTTCTTAAGTTTTGCCAATTAAGTAGGTGTAAGATTATATCTCAGTAGTCCTGATTTGCACTTCCTTGATTACAAACGAATTTGAGTAGTGCTTCGTATGTTTATGGGTTATTCATGTCTTCTGTCCTGTGAAAGGAAAATTTATTTTTTTGCCCATTTTTTGATTAAGTTGTTTGTCTATTTTCTTATTGATTTGTAGGCATTCTTTATATATTCTGAATACTAATCTTTATATAGATACATGTGTATATCTTTTGCTAATTTATGGTTTGTTTTTTACATTCTTAATGTATATTTTAAGGAACAGAACCTCTTAAACGTAATGAGGTCAGACATACTAATCTTTTCACTTAGGATAGCATTTTTAGTCTTGTTTAAGAAATGCTGTGCTATCCTCAGGTCAGAAAATACTCACCTATATTTTCTTCTCAAAGATTTAAAGTTTCACTTTTGACATATATATCTTTACTCTATCTAGAATTGGTTTTGTGTGTAGTGTGAGCTAGGACCCCAACTTCATTTTTCTGCATAATTATAACCAGTTTTCCAACCCCATTTATTAAAGAGTCTTTCCTTTCCCTATTGATCTGCTGTCGTCTCCATCATATAATAAATTTCCATGTATGCATGGGTCATATAAAGCAATACTCAACCTCACTGATGATCAAAAAATACAAATCAGGACTATTGAGATACCATTTTATACCCATTTAATTGGCCTCTCTGTTCTGTTACACTGAAGATTTTTCTGTCCCTGTACCAATACAAAACTGTATTATTGACTATTTGATGGTCAAGATTGCGTATTGATTCGGCTGGGCCATGATTCTCAGTGTTTATATGTGATCACCCTCATGATGGGATCTGCTAGGAGTAGCCAATCAGTTGAAAGGGAGTTTCCTTGGACTCGTGGCCTGCATCTGAGTATAAGTGGACTTTCTAGCTTTTGCCCTCTCTGGATCCTGCAACTGCCTCCTGTTCATCTGATCTTCTGTTCTTGGGACTTGAGCTAGCAGTTTACCGGCCGATCTTGGGATTCGTTGATCTTCACAGCCTGTGAGCAAGAGCCCTGCTCTCTGACCTGCTGTTCTTGCGTTTGCCAGCCCCTGTGGCTATGTGAATCAGAAGAAGCCTCTCTCCTGATCCACAGACTTGGAACATTCCAGCCTCTATGATTGTATGAGCTGTTTCCTTGATATAAATCACTCTCTCTATATATACACTTTACTGGTTTTGCTTCTCTAGAGAACCCAGCCTAAGACAACTATAAATTGCTTTTCTAGGATAATCCAGCTCAGATATGGTGTATTATCTTTTTATATATGATTAGATTTGGTTTTCTAATACTTCATTTCGTATTTGTATACCATGTTGATGGCTGAATTGGGCCTATAATTTTTTTTTCTTGTTCTATTCTTGTGTAATTTTGGTAGTAAGGTCATCCTGACTTCATAGAATGAGCTGTGGTGTGTTGTCACTTTCTCTATGAATTGTAGAGCTAATATAAGTGATAAGTTTAAAAATTTTTTTTAAAGATTACAAAAGTAGTATACAAAAGTTTTAGCAAAAATTGCAAAAATATAAAAAATTATAAAGAAAAAAATAATTTATAATACTACCTTCAGAAAGAACAACTGTTAAATATATTTTGGTATATTTCCTTCCAGTACTTTTTGTCAGTTTCTGTAGAATATGTCCAACTCATTTTTTATCTGTGTATCTACACACACACACACACACGCACACACACAGAATTATGATCATAGCAGCATATACTATTTTACCTACTTTTTTCACTACTTCATTAGCATCTCCCTATGCCATCAAATATTCTTTGAAAGCAGGATTAGCAGTAGCTGTGTATTAAACTGATTATTGAAATGAATCCATAGTAAACTTCTTTTGTGTCCCAAATCAAAGTTTTTGTTTAAGGCAAACAGATAATTCTTGAAAAGGCAGTACAAAAGTATATGAATTCATAGTATCTATTCCTGTTAAACTTCAGGCATCTGTCACCTTCATTCTCAGCTCCATCCTGGTCCTGACCCAGGTGGCCTGACCAAGCCTGGAAGTGCATCAGGAGACCCAACCCAATCCATAGATGCAATCTTGAATTTGCGTTCAAGCTAACACCATTGTGCTTGGGGTGGGCTCCAACATCTTCGAGCCCACACAGCCTCATTCTTTCTCTTCTCTGTACTAAACTTTCTCAGTCCATGTCACTGGATCACTTGTCCTGACTAACCCTGTAATTCCCCATAAAGGCCTAGAGCCAGGTCATGAACTGCATTCAGCTTTTCTGAGGCCTTTACAATATGCTTTCCTCTTGCCAGATATTTATTCAATTAGTTGGTTAAGTCAATAAAAATATATTGATTGCCTACTCTGTACCAGGCTGCTATGTGAGGAATGCTACTGCCTGTACTTTGATCTGCTGCTGAGATAACATTCCAGAACAGGTAGACCCCAGTCACAACCCAGCCAAGTGCCTTATTCTGAAAATCACCAATACCTGGGGAGTCCTGCTGTGTAAGTTCCCTTGTCCTTCCCCAGATGGGACCCCCTGGATATTGATACCATATCTAGTTTACTATGTCCCTTTGGACAATATACTTGAAAATCTGGTCACCCATCTTGGGAACCAGCTCCAGAGCCAGATTAGTCACCACATCAGTTCCGGCTTCCTCTCTCATCCTCATCCCCTTCTTGTCAATATCCTAGCAGATTTTCATATATGCCTTCTTGGCTTCTGATATTTACAACATTCATAGCTTACAAAATATTTTTATATGTATTTTCCCACTCTGGTTTTGAATCTTAAAATAACTCTGTGAGGTAAAACCCCAAAACAAACCTATTGCAGTCAGTCGATTCCAACTCATAACGACCCTAAAAGAGTAGAACTGCCCCATAAGGTTTCCAAGGCTGTAAATCTTTACTGAAGCAGACTGCCACATCATTCTCCTCTGGAATGACTGGTGGGTTGGAACAGCCAATCTTTTGGTTAGCAGTCAAGTGCTTAACCACCGCGCCATCAGGGCTCCTTTCGGTGAGGTAGGAGGGCAGAATTTTAAAATTTCTGTTTCACTGAAGAGCAAACTGGCTTTAAGAGGTGAAATGACTTATTCAGATTTACATAGTTAATAAATGGCAGCTTCAGGACTTGCACCTAGACAATTTGTTTCTTATTTCACTGTTCTTTCCAGTTGATGAGGATCAGGGGGCAATTAATCTCCACTTTGAATGTACCTTACAATTCATCTGAGGAGGCAGCCAATTTTCCAGTGAAGGATTAATGTGTTAGTCCTCCCAGGACAACAATTTGATCCCAAATAATTACTCAAAAGGTATAAATCTCAGATACGGTACAGTTGTTATTAGGTGCGGTCCCATCAATTCTGACTTACAGCTACTCGATGGACAACAGAATGAAACACTGTCCAGTCCTATGCCATCCTCACAATTGTTGTTATGCTTGAGCATAACAGTCCCCATGTCAATCCATCTTGTTGAGGGTCTTTCTCTTTTCCCCTGACCCTCTACCTTACCAAGCACAATGTCCTTCTTCAGGGACTGGACCCTCCTGATAACATGTCCAAAGTATGTGTCATGGTTTGAATTGTGTCCCCCAAAAAATGTGTGTATCAATTTGGCTGGGCCATGATTCCTGATATTGTGTGATTTTCCTATATGTTGTAAATCCTGCCTCTATGATGTTAATGAGGGAGGATGGGTGGCAGTTGTGTTAGTAAGGCAGGACTGGATCTACAAGACTGGATTGTGTCCTGAGGCAATCTCTTGAGATATAAAGGAGAGATGTGAGCAGTAAGACAGAAGGGACCTCATACCATTAAGAAAGCAGTGCCGGGAGCAGAGCACGTCCTTTGGACCGGGGTCCCTGCGTTGAGAAGCTCCTAATCTGTGGGAACACTGATGAGAAAGCCCAGAGAGAGAAAGCCTTCCCTTGGAGCTGACACCTTTAATTTGGACTTTTGGCCTACTTCGATTATGAGGAAATAAACTTCTCTTCATTGAAACCGTCCACTTGTGGTATTTCTGTTCTAGCAGCACTAGATAACTAAGACAGTATGTGAGATGAAGTCTCACCACCCTTGCTTCTAAGGAGCATTCTGGCTGTACTTCTTCCAACACAGATTTGTTTGTTCTTCTGCCAGTCCATAGTATATTCGATATTCTTCATCAACACAATAATTCAAAGATGTCAATTCTTCTTTGGTCTTCCATATTCATTGTTCAACTTTTGCATGCATATGAGGCAATCGAAAACACCATGGCTTGGGTCAGGCACACCTTAGTCCTCAAAATGACGTCTTTGCTTTTTAACATTTTAAGGAGGTCTTTTGCAGCAGACATGCCCAATGCAATATGTTGTTTGATTTCTTGACTGCTGCTTCCATGGGCATTGACTGTGGATCCAAGTAAAATGAAATCTTTGACAACTTCAATCTTTTCTCCATTTATCATGATGTTGCTTATTGGTCCAGTTGGAAGATTTTTGTTTTCTTTACGTTGAGGTGTAATTCACACTAAAGGCTCTAGTCTTTGATCTTCATCACTAAGTGCTGCAAGTCCTCTTTGTTTTCAGCAAGCAAGGTTGTGTCATCTGTATATTGCAGGTTGTTGATGAGTCTTCCTCTAATCCTGATGCCAAGTTCTTCTTCATATAGTCTAGTTTCTCGGATTATTTGCTCAGCACATAAATTGAGTAAGTATGGTGAAAGGATACAACCCTGACCCACACCTTTCCTGATTTAAAACCATGCAGTATCCTCTTGTTCTGTTCCAATGACTGCCTCTTGTTTATGTACAGGTTCCACATGAGCACAATTAAGTGTTCTGGAATTCCCATTCTTTGCAATGTTATCCATAATTTGTTATGGTCCACACAGTCCAATACCTTTGCATAGTCAATAAAACACAGGTAAACATCTTTCTGGTATTCTCTGCTTTCAGCCAGGATCCATCTGACATCAGCAATGATATCCCTCATTCCACGTCCTCTTCTGAATCTGGCTTAAACTTCTGGCACTTAGTTCCCTGTCAATGTACTGCTGCAACAGCTCTTGAATCATCTTCAGCAAACTTTTACTTGTGTGTGATATTAATGACATTGTTCAATAATTTCTGCATTCTGTTGGATCACCTTTCTTCGTAATGGGCACAAATATGGATCTCTTCCAGTCGATTGGCCAGGAAGCTGACTTGCAAATTTCTTGACATAGATGACTGAGCACCTCCAGTGCTGCATCCGTTTGTTGGAACATCTCAGTTGGTCTTCCAGCAATTCCTGGAGACTTGTTTTTCCCAATGCCTTCAGTGCAGCTTGGACTTCTTCCTTCAGTACCGTCGGTTCTTGATCATATGTTATCTCCTGAAATGATTGAATGTGGATGAATTCTTTTTGGTACAGTGACTCTGTGTTTTCTTTCCATCTTCTTTTGATGCTTTCTGCATCACTCAATATTGCAACTCAAGGTTTGAATTTTTCTTCAGTTCTTTCAGCTTGAGAAATGCTGAGTATGTTCTTCTCTTTCAGTTTTCTAACTCCGGGTCTTTGAACATCTCATTATAATACTTTACTTTGTCTTCTCAAGCCACGCTTTGAAATCTTCTGTTCAGCTCTTTTACTTCATCATTTCTTCCATTCGCTTTAGCTACTGGATGTTCAAGAGCAAGTTCACTAACTGTACAGTTAGTAAGGTAAAAACGAGTGGATATGAAGAACCTTTGAGCAACACCCCTTACATTTCTGCTGGTCTCTTGTATATAGAGCCAACTCCCTTGTGAGAAACTGATTCTTAGCTAAGCACAGATCTATCTGGGGGAATGCTTTTTATAGCTTTTCTACAGTCTCAAGCTGACACGAGTCTTTTGAAGTAGAGAAGTTACTTCAGTATATACATAGTATATGGGCTGTGAGTGGAGCCCTGGTGGTGAAAGGGTTAAGCACTTGGCTAGTGACTGAAAGGTTGGCAGTTCGAACCCACTAGCAACTCCCAAGGAGAAGGAGATCTGCTTCTTTAAATATTACAGCCTTGGAAACCCTATGCGGCAGTTCTCCTCTGTTCTATAGTGTCACTATGGGCCAGAGTTGACTCTACAGCAATGGCTATATGGGCTGTGATCGTTGCTAACACCCTTGCAAGACCTTCTAAGTTCTCCCCTCTATGTACAGGCTGGATGCCTGGAAACTACATTTCCCAGGCTACCTTGCTAGCAGGGTTCTTGTTCATAATTCCCCTATGAGAGGAACTCATCAGAGATTTGAAAGGCAAAAGAGAAGAAACAATTATCCTCTGGCAGCAGCTATTGTTGTTGTTGTTAGATGCTGTTGAGTCAGTTCTGACTCATAGTGACCCTATGTACAACAGAATGAAACACTACCCAGTCCTGCACCATCCTCACAATCATTGTTATGCTCAAACCCATTGTTGCAGCCACTGTGTCAATCCATCTCAATGAGAGTCTTACTCTTTTTCGCTGACCCTCTACTCCACCAATCATGATGTCTTTCTCCAGGGACTGGTCCCTCCTGATAACATGTCCAAAGTATGTCCTTGCTTCTAAGGAGCATTCTGGCTGTACTTCTTCCAAGACAGATTTGTTCATTCTTCTGGTAGTCAATGGTATATTCAATATTCTTCACCAACACCATAATTTGAAGGCATTAGTTCTTCTTCAGTCTCCCTTATTCATTGTCCAGGTTTCACATGCATATGAGGTGATTGAAAACGTCATGGCTTGGGTCAGGCGCACCTTAGTCCTTAAAGCAGCAGCTGTAGGCAGCGGGTATAGGCAGAAAGAAAATGTAATTCCTGCATCTCAAACTGTTTGAAAGTCAACAGCAGTTTTTCCTAATCTTCTCTCCTCCGGAAACTCTAAAAGTTATGTTAGCATCACATTTCCTATATTAAAGTTCTTCTTGCTTAAAATACCTATAGTGTTTTTTTCCTGACCTATCTTTGAGTGATTACAGCACCTTCCCCATGGTGTTGTAATTTTAGTATTCACATTCACTTTTTCGGGATGAGAGCTTCTTCCTCTTTGTTGCCCCAATGTGTGCAACATAAAAGACACTCAATAATGTTAAAAGAGTACATAAAGATTAAATTTGGTGGGGATGAGGAGGGTGAGATATTTTGGAGCAAGCCAAGAAGCAGATATCTGGCATGAAGGAAGAAAAAAGGAAATCTTCCAAGTGTTACTCTTGACCCTATTCTTAATTCGTGTCTGTCAATTAGTTTGACTTAACCTTGAGAAATCCTATGCAAAATAAGCTTTTTTTACAGCAAAGTTAGACCTCTTAACAAATCACAAAACTATTTGTACATAATGCAAATTAGTATTGATATGCTTCATTAGGGTTCAATTCAATGGTGGCATGCCTTCTAATTGAGGTCCGTTAGCGGTATTCATCACAAGAAGAACTACATATACTTATTTCATTTTTCGGCCCACAGTTGTAGGCAGGAAAGGTTGACCCTAGGCAAAATATGAACTTCTGAGTTCATTTCCCCAGCTTCGTCTTTCTGAGCTCCTATTCTGTAGCTACTCTAAGGTGTACCTCTCTCTGGAGTAGTCAGAAAGGATCTTATGCTAGATTCCAGGCTTCATTAGACCATAAACTCTAAGAGAGTTGAGTACCTTTTGCTTTTATTTAATCCTATAATCCAAAAAATTAGCACCAAATCTAGCATATATTGGCCTTTAACAAGTATTTGTAGAATAAATAAAATAATAAACGACCTGATATGAGTCACTTACAAGGTCGGCTTAACCAGTAAGCAAGGCATGCATGGGCTTCCATTAATTTAAGCAAGGTACACACGGGTTTACTTGTGCTTACTTACTAATCTGTAGTGCACAATTTTACCTGTTTTTTACCACATCAAAGATGTGGTGAAATCCATGTGAAATTGTGCACTACAGATTAGTAAGTAAACACAAATAAGCCCATGCATAACTTGCTGTCATGGATTGAATTGTGTCTCCCAAAAATATATGTCAACTTGGTTAGACCATAATTCCAAGTATTGTGTTGTTGTCCTCCATTTTGTGACTTTCCTACATGTTATAAATCATTGTCTTTGCCTGTGGTTAAAGAGGATTAAGGTGGGATGTAACATCCTTGCTCAGGTCACATCCCTGATCCAATGTAACGGGAGTTTCCCTGGGCTGTAGCCTGCATCATCTTTTATCTTACAAGAGATTAAAGGAAAGGGAAACAAGCAGAGAGTTGGGGACCTCATACCACCAAGAAAGCAGTGTCAGGAGCAGAGCGCGTCCTTTGGACCTGGCATTCCTATGCAGAGAAGCTCCTAGTCCAGAGGAAGACTGATGACAAGGACCTTCCTCCAGAGGCGACAGAGAGAGAAAGCCTTCCCCTGGTGTTGATGTCCTGAATTTGGACTTCTAGCCTACTAAGCTGTGAGAAAATAAATTTCTCTTTGTTGAAGCTATCCACTTGTGGTATTTCTATTATAGCAGCACTAGATGACTATGACGCTTGCTTTTTGGGTAGTCTGTCCCTGGTCACTTATATTGATTAATTGATTGGTTGACTACATTTGAGTGAAATTTAGTCAATTAATGACGTCGACCAGCAATTTCCATTTCTAAACTTTTTATCTTTTACAATGAAGTGTTCATTTCTTCAGTAGAAATTTAAACACACAGATTTGGGAATGAGGTAGTAGACTCCAGTGGCTTGTTCCAAACCAGAGCTTTCTTACAGCTATGAACTCAGCTAATAAGAACTCCAGTGTACAAGTGTATGTATAAATGGCAAAAGTCAGAAGGCACCATCAGTCTTTGAATAGGAGCAGAATGAACAGCAGGCCTAAGAGGAAGGAGAGCTGGGATTTAGGCCCATGGGAACAACACATTATCTGTGAGATCTTGGGTGTTATGGATTGAACTGTGTTCCCCCAAAAGACATGTTGAACGCTTAACCCTTAGTACTTGTGAATGTGACCTTGTTTGAAATAGGATCTTTGAAGATATCAGTTGAGTTAACATGAGGTCATACTGAAATAGTGTGGGTCCTAATCCAATATGAGTGATGTCCTTATAAAAGATGAGAAGAGACACAGAAAGACAGACAGAGGAAAGATAGACATGTGAAAATGCATCTACAAGCCAAGGAATTCCTGGGATGCCAGAAGCTGGGAGAGAGAAGAAAAGATCTTCCCCTGTATTTCAGAGAGAATATGGCCCGGTCAACATGTTGATTTGGAATCCTAGCCTCCAGAACTGTAAGACATTAAATTTCTGTTCTTATAAGCCACCCAGTTTAAGCATTTTGTTGCAACAGTCCTAGGAAACTAATACGCCAGGATTTTTTTTTTTTTTTTCCCTTCTCTGAACGTCAAGTTTTTTTGTGTAAAATGGGGACATTGAACTGGTTGATTCTTTCAATTTTTAAATTCTATAAATCTAGGATTCCACTTCAGGAGCACTTAGAACACATTTGAGAAATTACTTGAAATCATGCTAGAATCCTCATAAGTCAAATTCTGACATCCAATCAGATTTAGGTCCTTTGGGGTGTTTTGTAGAGGAGATGAGAAGGGATAGATCTCTTTTCCCTCTTAAGCTGACCCTACTTCTCAGAAAGAGGCTTGTCCAACTGCTGGGGGCACAGTAGCCTCTGTTCCCTTATCATTAGCTTTTTCAGATCCAGGAGCCCGTTCTATCATGTATAACCTCTCACCAGGCCTATTGGACCAGTCTCCTCCCTCCTGCCCATGTCTTTCCTAATTAAGCATAATTTAGTCAATGATGCATCCAATATTCGTTAAACATCTACTGTGGGAGATACCAAGATGCACTACTCAGATCTCCCTCCCAGGAAGGACTTGCTGCCCAGCTGCACGAGTGCAGGAGACAGCCTCCACCCGTCTTCTCCTTCAGGGTTCATCTTAGCTTTCGGGACAAATTCACCTGAGGATATGCCTTCCTGGGGCAGCCTACATCTGGCAGCCAAATGAGGCAGGGTTGAAAGGTCCATCTATTTCAGCCCAAAGTTGGACCAAGCTCCTTGCTGCATTTGGCCAAGGCTTTGTTGGATCTGCATTACAGTTTAACTTTTCCCGCTGTCCAATCCTGCTGCCTGTGCCTTCCTTTCACAGGTGTGATCCACAATAAACATTTGCCACCCCATGCTTGTCTCAGTCTCTGCTTACAGAATAACTAATCTGTCATAGTTGGTACCAAAAGTAGCGCTGTCCAAGAATGCACGTGATAAGATAGGGTTGGGACCTGAAACACTCACTGCTCAGTAGGCAATGAGGACACTATCACTGGTGGTGGGTGAAGCACAGACAGCCCCTGGTACAAGCTGGCAGTTCTAGTCTTAAATCTTTCACTAGTGGTGAATTGGGAGGGTGAAATGGTTGAAGGGAATGTGCTAGCAGGTGAAATGTATGACTGATGGAAGAAATAGTTGCTATAATTGCTATAATGGCAAGAGGATCGCATGGCTATTGCTAAATGCCATTGAAGAGCAGAAAGATAATCAACAGCTGAGGGTGAGTCACAGGCTGTTGAAGGCCAATATGAAAGTGAGAGGGCCTCTTTGGTTGTAGATAAAGAAACAGGGCAGGAAAAAAAAAACCAAAAACAAACAAAAAAACAAACCATGTACAAGCCTAGGACCTAATAGTCTTACGGCTGAATTTCAAAGACAGTTAAATGTCTAACTAAGGTGTTATGAATTGAATTGTGTTCTCCCCACCACCGCACACCTCAAATATGTATTGAAATCCTGGCCATAGGCTGTTATGATTTAATCATGCAATTAAGTCATTTGGCCTTCAGTAGAGCTCATCATCTTCCGTAATGTAATGCAATGCAGTGTAATCATCTTCCATAATGCAATCTAAGACAGACTAGAAAGAAAGGCCTAGCCATCTACTTCCAAAAATTAGCCAGTGAAAATCTTATTGATCTCAACAGAGTATTGTCTGATATAATGCTGGGAAATGAGTCCAAACATACCAACAACTGTGAAGATGGTGGCACAGGACTGGGCAACGTTTTGTTGTTTTATACATAAGGTTGCCATGAGTCTGAGCCAACTTGGTGGCAACTAATGACAACAGCATATTATTATTATAATTACATCTGTTAGCAAATTTTCTGATAATCAGGTCTGATCTTCTACATATTTTTGGATTGGTAGAGACATTAGTGTACTTACTCAGATATGGAGCACCAAGGTTTCCTTTCCTTAAAAATACAAAATCCTACACGTGAAAGAAAGCAAGCATGACGTCAGCCTAAGTAATACGTTTCTGAACTCTGTGGTTAGATGACTGTGGTACATTTTCCACAGATCCACAAACTACTGCCTCTAACAGCCATGTGCAGCTTGTGCTGGCCAATGGGGCAGCCAGAAACTTCTGTGTCAACAATTTCCTTTCCACTCTTTGAAACAACTCCTACTTGTATTCTTTTTCACTGTGAAAAAGACAGCTCCCTTATAACATCTCTTTACTAAATACACTTTTTTTCTTTTTTACCAGTAGTCATTTTGCATGTTTTACCTTTCAGTCTCTTTATGGGTATTGGAAAACTGGGGGTTTCTGATTCAGATAAAAAATATCAGTTGCCTGTTTTGAAAATAGTCTTCATTTTGAATGTGGTGTTTTAAATAAATGCAACTTCAGAAATGTCAGAAAACAAATAATACTTTGAAAACTGAGGAACAGGTGGCTAGTAAAGTGACAATTGTTTTAACTTTAAAGTGCCTACAAAACCAATGAAGGCTTTAAATTCCCAAGAAGGGATAAAACAACCACTGGGCTTCGATCTAGTCATTTCAAGTTAAAGTTTTCTAATGATGATCATGAAAATCATTAAGCCAGCTACTTCTATTTTCTGACTCATTAGTCTACTGGAAAATCTAACTCTGAAGCTGGATCACAGAGAAGTATTATATATTTGTGAGACTAGGTCAACATTCAACCAACATATTTACTGATTTCATCTTCATTAAACTGTTGTTGAGGAGGCTGGTGGCACAGTGGTTAAGCACTAGGCTACTAACCAAAAGGTTGGTGGTTCAAACCCACCAGTGAACCCACCAGCTGCTCCACGGGAGAAAGTTGTAGCAGTCTGCTTCCGTAAAGATTACAGCCTTGGAAATCCTACAGGGGCAGTTTTACTCTCTCCTATAGGGTCGCTATGAGTTGGAATTGACTCGATGGCAATGGGTTTGGGTTTGGTTTAAACTGTTGGTGAGAGGGGTGTGGAACATTCTGGATCTGGAGGATTTCAGGAGCAAGGGCTGAAACCCTGAGCAGAATTTCACTGGATTATAGAACTGGAAGATGTTACAATACTCAGATGCTCAGATGAGTACTATTTTAAAGGCAATGAGGGGGAGGGGACTGCAAGAGAGGTTTATTTTCCTCCTTGCCTTAGCTAGTCATTTCAGGACTCCAAGTTCCTTAAGATTAGGAAATCTAAGCTTGTGTTTGTAGTGAGTACTTCCTCATGCTGTAAATAATGTCTCCTCTTGCTTTGATTTTTGTGTGGATCAACGGTAGCTGGATGTCACTCTTAATATAATAAAGTACATGTAGTCCCCAACTTATAATGTGGATCTATTTTAAAGAGTCTGTTGTAAATCAGTTCTGATGTAAGTCGAATACAGCCTGATTCTGTCTTTAAATGCTTTGAAACCAGGCATGGACTCCGCCTCTTTGTGAATATAGGTCTGTTCTGGTATCCTTTTCTGAAACAAGCCTGTTTGTCCACATTGAATACTTCATTAGTAATATGTACTACATACAATGTTGCAGCACATAATTTGCTGATGTTAAAAAAACCAAAAAACGGATGATTGTAAGTGCAGTTCGTCGTAACTTGGATACGTGGTAAGTTGGAGACTAATTGTACGATAATAATATTTGAAAATGTCCAAGTCAAGTCTCATTCTAAGGACTTCCCAATTATTAACTTCTAACTCAGGATTTTTAGGCAGTAACTGGAGGTGGTCCACATATCCCCACCAGTTGCTGTCGAGTTGATTCTTACACATGGTGACCCCATGTGTTTCAGAGTAGAACTTTGCTCCTGATTTTTTGGAAGTTGACTACCAGGTGGGATGGTTAAGTTTGTGTGTCAACTTGGCTGGGCCATGATTCTCAGTGCTTTGGCAGTCATATGATGTTGTGATCACCTCCATGATGGGGTATGCTGTGAGTAGCCAATCATTTGAAAGGCAGTTTCCTGGTGTGTGGCTGGCCTGCATCAAATATAAGCGGACATTCTGGCAAGGCTCATGGCCTTTTTGCTCACTCTGGATCCTGCAGCTGGCTCCTATTCATCTGACTTCTGGTTCTTGGGACTTGAGTTGGCAGCTTACCTGCGGTCTTGCCTGCTGATCTTGGGATTCGTTGATCTTTGCAACCTGTGAGCAAAAGCTTAGATCTCTGACCTGCCAACCCTGGTTTTGCCAGCCCCTGCGGCTACGTGAATCAGGAGAAGCCTCTATACTGACCCACAGATTTGGGACTTTCCAGCCTCTACAACCCTGTGAGCAATTTCCTTGATATAAATCTCTCTCTCTCTATATATATACATATATATTTCTTTGCTTTACTGGTTTTCCTTCTCTAGAGAACCCAGCCTAAGACACCAGGCCTTTCTTTCAAGGCACCTCTGGGTGGATTTGAGCCACCAACGTTTCAATTAGTAGCCCAGTGCTTAACTGTTTGTGCCAGATAGTAACTTGGAAATACGATGTTCCTCTAAGAGTTAAAAAATAAACCAGCTCAGAAATGTACAAAGTCATCAGAGGAGAGCGACTGTGGCCTAATTGAAGGTGTTGACACACTTAGAGGAAAGTGGGCCAGTCAGGAGCTGAGGGCAGAGCTGCAAAGAACAAACAGAGTCACAAAGGCAGACACTGGCAGTGCCCTCCAAGCACTTGCAGGGGCAGTACCCTGAGGGACTCTCGCTGGGTAAGGAAAGAAGACAAGAAGACAGACATATCCCAATAAGCAGACGGCTGCATTGATCACACGTATTCTGTCACTACCTTCCCTTGATCCAATCTCAGGCTCACAGTCTCCTGATTACAAGGATTCCGTAGAGCATGCCTATGAGGAGGGGGTGCACCAAGCAGAGTGTGGAAGAGTGTGTACCTCTTTGGTAATTATTGACTCTCACATAAATGATCAATACAGTAGCATCTCTCCCATTTAGTTAATATGATTTTTTTAAATTGTACTTTAGATGAAGGTTTACAGAACAAACTAGCTTCCCATTAAAGTTAGTACATATATTGTTTTATGACATTGGTTAAAACTCCACAACACGTCAACACTCTCCCTTCTCGACCTCGGGTTCCCTATCACCAGCTTTCCTGTCCCCTCCTGCCTTCTAGTCCTCGCCCCTGGGATCATGTGCACCTTTAGTCTTGTTTTGTTTTATGGGGCTGTCTAATCTTTGGCTAAAGGGTGGAACCTCAGGAGTGACTTCATTACTGAGCTAAACGGGTGTCAGGGGTCATACTCTTGGGGTTTCTCCAGTCTCTATCAGGCCAGTTAGTTAATATGATTTTGCTTCTGGGAGGTGGAGATACTTTTATCCTAAGCTGGATTCACCATGGTAATAAATGTCACCTGGGGAGGTTGGGGTGCGGGTGCAAATGACAAGGTGATGACAAGCTGGTCTTCCCAGGGCACCTGCCTTTTTCAAAGGTCACAGGTGTGCACTGTAATTGTCTTCCCTTTCCCTTAATTGCCTCTGTGAAAATAGCACTTGTATGCCTAGCAACTAAAACCAAACCCACTGCCATCAAGCCGACTCTGACTCATAGCAACCCTGTAGGGTTTCCAAGGCTGTAAATCTCTACGGAAGCAGACTGCCACATCTTTCTCCTGCAGAGCAGCTGGTGGTTTAAAACTGCTGAACTTTCAGTTAGCAGTCAATTGCTTTAAGCACTGCGCCACCAGGGCTCCTTCTTATGCCTCCCAGTGATTCCAAACCCTGGCTGCATATTAGATTCACCTGAGCTTAAAAAAAATCCAATACAGTAATATCTGTATAAAATTCAGGGACACTGATTGTTCAGTGGTAGAATTCTCTTCCTCCATGGGGAACCTGGGTTTGATTCCCGGTCAGTGTACCTCATGCACAGCCACAACCCATATGTCTGTGGAGACTTGTGTATTGCTAGATTGCTAAGCAGGATTCAGTGAAGCTTCCAGACTAAGACAGACTAGGAAGAAAGGCTTGGTGATTTATTTGCAAAGATCAGCCAGTGAAAACACCATCGATCACGGTGATTTGGCCTGCAACCAATAATGAGGATGGCGCAGGACTGGGCAGCATTTTGTTCTGCTGTGTAAGGTGTCGCCATGAGTTAGGGACCTACTAAATGGCAACTTACAGCATATAACCTACAAAGAAATAAACATACATATAATGAGAATACATGCGCAAAAAATTCTTACTTAGAGAGGTTCACAGTCAAAATGCATAGAGACCATTGTTTAGAGAAGCTCTTCTCAATCAGGAAAGGAAGGGCTTGGTGCAGGCAAATCTGCCCAGGCCCCTGCCCTGACAATGTGCACTGAATCCCTGGCCTGAGGCGGGGCACGGACACAGGTGTTTTCAAAACATTCTGCAGGTGTATCTGATGTGATGGTGGGAACCCTTGCTTAAGAATCCCTGTTCTAGAGCAGAAGTTCTCAAAGTGTCAGTAGAGACTCATGCAGCTCCCTAAGACACCTTCAAGGGCTCCTTGAGATAAAAAATATTTTTGCAACAATACTAAAGGTGTTATGTGCCTTTTTCACTCTCAGTCTCTCACGAGTGTAGGGTGGAGTTTTCCAGAGGCTCTGTGACATGTCCTGATGTTATCATTCTGGTAGCTAACGGAATGTTTGCTTGTATTTTCTGTGCTTTAAAAATTTCTCAGTTTTAATTTCTAGAATTTCATTTTACTTGGATCGACAATCAATGCCCATGGAAGCAGCAGCCAAGAAATCAAACCACACACTGCATTGGGCAAATTTGCTGCAGAAGACCTCTTTAAAGTGTTCAAAGTAATGATGTCACTTTGAGGACTAAGGTGCGCCTCCCACAAGCGATGGTGTTTTCAATCGCCTCATATGCATGCAAAAGTAGAACAATGAATAAGGAAGACCAAAGAAGAATTGATGCCTTTGAATTATGGTGTTGGCAAAGAACATTGAATATACCACGGACTGCCAGAAGAGCAAACAAATCTGTCTTGGACTTTGCATACTTTGGACATGTTATCAGGTGGGACCAACACCTGGAGAAGGACATAATACTTAGTAAAGAATAGGGTCAGTGAAAAAAAGGAAGACTCTCAACAGGATGGATGGACACAGTGGCTGCAATAATGGGCTCAAGTATAAAAATGATTGTGAGGATGGTGCAGGACTGGGCAGTGTTTTGTTTTGTTGTACGTAGGGTCGCCATTAGTCAGAAGTGACTTGATGGCACCTAATAATAACAACAACAAATAATTCAATCCATAACAATGCCCTTTGGAAAAATGAATGTACACACCCTAACATGAGATTGTGGGTATACCTGTGAGATCCTTCCATGATTCCAAATTTGCTCCCTTGCTCGTTTCCAAACCTACTCTATTTCCCCATCTATGTGCCATTATTCTGAGTGAGAGATAATTTGCTCTTTACATCACCTCCTATTTTAGAAATCTTGATGACTTATAGTCAAATGCTCATGCTCATTATACTGATTGAAGAATTGAATTTTTCCGTGCTGGGTGAGAAATGGGAGGAAGAATGGAGAAAAAGGGAGGAGGCCAATTTGGAGATTTTGTGATTCCCCTTGGCAAGCATTCACATGGCTCTGGCAGGATGGGATGTAATAGGATGCACACAGCACCTCCTGTGTATGATTCTCACCTAAACAAATTGAACCAGGATCTTGTAAGAAATTCACAAGAACAAGGTAAATGACACCACAAGGAAGCAATTAGCCAAATCTAGAATTTGGGATCTTCTACAAACAGAATGACTCAATTGCTCTAACAAATCAATAGCATAAAAAATTAAATTATTCTCTAACAGTCCCTTGTTAGAGAATAAAAGAGCCTTAAGAAACTTTAATAATCAAAAACACTAGGGGACCTTGTCTGGATAATGGACAATCTGTGAAATTAGAATACGTACTGAGGATTGCATGATACTAAAGAGTTAAATTATTTAGCTAGCTGCAATAATGGTGCTTATGCAAAAAGAAAACGTTCTTATCAATTAAATATGCATAGGAAAGTGCTTGTGGGCGTGAGGACACAGTATCTGAGATTTGCTTTAAAATATTCCAGCAAACTTTTTCTCTCAAATACCTGGCTCTGTGAGCCATCTTTGCTTCTTCCTGAAAGGCTGTGAAACTCTGCTTGACTGTGAAACTGCTTCCTTGCCTGTGCCTCCACGCTGGTGGGACCCCTGGGTCTTTTTTGTTTGTTTCTTTGTTTGCTCTGATTTGTTCTGTTTTGATTTGTTTGTTTGTTTTCTTTTCCTTTTTTAAGTTTGGGAGCCCCTTCTAGTTGGGCAGTATGACGTGACTTGGAAGTTACTCCCTTACTCTTTGCAGACACACAGGGACATCCCAGGGGGCATTTCTTTCTTCTTCTTCTTCTTCTTTTTTTTTTTTTTTGTGTGTGTTTCTTTGTTTTGTTTTCTTCTCTCTCTTATTCCATTTTTGTCTTTCTTCATTTCCAGTTTCTTGATTTATTCATTTTTTTAACCCTTTTTCTTTTCTTTTTTTTCATTTTTTCCCTCATTTCTCAGTCTCTCATCTCTCCACTCCAATAGCAAGCTCTGTTAGCACTCTTTTTTGTTTGTGTGTATGTTTTTGGTTCCTGTTCCTCTCTCCTCTCTCTCATCTTTCCCATACCCATCTTAGCTCCACACATCACAATCTACCCCCTCTTTTTTGTCTACCTGCACCATACACTGAACATCACACTCCCAAGCAGCATAGACATGGCCTACTGGAACCTGCCCTGCACTGATTCCCCGTCCACAGTGTCAGCCCTGGTACGTGCCACAAACAACCCATCCCAGCAACTCCCCTTCAGCTGGACCTGCCCTGCTGTACCATACCTGAGTGACTAACCCTGCCCATTGGAGAAGGAGGTGAAAATTATCAAGCCCACAGATGAGCAAACAACAAAGAACACACAGTCTGCTTGCTCAGACATAACCAAATAAAACAAAAAAGCAGGATGAAACAAACAAATCTACAATCAGTAAATGAGGAAAATAACCACTGAATGCCCCAAAGGCAGCAGACAATATCAAAACATTTACAAAAACATGACAGGCTGGTTCCAATAGGCATCCAAAATAAAACACCAGATGATCTTCCAGTAGAAGAACAGCACTAAACCTAACTGATGGGGAATTCAAATCTCTAATATTCAGAATTATCCAAGAGTTTAAGCAAAAAGCAGACAAAAATGAGGAAAAAATAGACAAATTCATGGAAAAGGCAGACAAATTCATGGAAAATACAGACCAAAAAATGTAAGAATTTGAGAAAATAATACAGGAACAAAATGCTAAAATAAATCCACAACTAAAAATCATACAAAAGCAACAATTAGAAATCCAAAAGATAAACAACTAGAGTTCAGAAACGGATAGATAGTGTCATAGAAGGGCTGAGGAGCAGGTTTGAAATGATAGAAGATAGGATCAGCAAAATTGAAGACAAACACTTGGCTACAACTCTGTTTGAGGAAAAATCAGAAAAAAGAATGAAGAAAAATGAAGAAACCCTGAGAATTATGTGGGATACAATCAAAAGCAAAAACCTGTGAGTGATCGGAGTTCCAGAACAGGGGGAGAAAACAGAAAACACAGAGAGGATCGTGAAGAATTGCTGACAGAAAACTTCCCCAACATCATGAAAGATGAAAAGCTGACCATCCAAGAAGATCAATGAACCCCATATAGGATAGACCCCAAAAGAAAATCACCAAGGCATATCATAGTCACACTTGCTAAAACCAAAGACAAACAAAGAATCCTAAGAGCAGCTTGAGAAAAACAAAAAGTCACATACAGAGGAGAAACAATAAGACTAA
>NW_004443938.1:35402309-35452088 GCF_000243295.1 Trichechus manatus latirostris
CATAAAACAATATGTGTACTGACTGTTTAATGAGAAACTATTTGTTCTGTAAACCTTCATCTAAAGTACAATAAAGAAAAATTAAAAAATAAAAAATAAAAATATTAGGGAGAGGATTTGATGAGAGAGCTTTCACCTCTGTCCAAAGGGTCTGTGCAGATGACTCCAAGATGAATGCATAAGTTTTGCCGATGTCCAAGTTGACCATAATCTCACGAGGGCCAGTTCAGCTCTTGCACAAGCCCCAGCTAGGCAGGTTCTGTTAGCTCAAACAAAAATTATTATTGGAGGTACTCCATGCTGACCTGCAAGTACTTATTTAGGACTTTAGTAGGGGGTGGAATAAGAGGCCAGGGGACTGCAGTACAAAACCTAATAGGCATGGGAGTTATTGTTTAATGGGTACAGAGTTTCTGTGTGGGACGACGAAAACGTTTTGGTGATGGTTGAACAGCACTGTGAATGCAATTACTGCCAGTGAAATGTACACTTAAAATGGTTAAAATGGCAAAATAAAATAAGATATTCCAGCAAAGAAATAAAATAAAAAGAAGCTGAGAGGTGAGACAAATTTGGCAAAATGTTGTTAATTGTGGAAACTGGATGATGGCTACATGGGAGTTTATACACTATTCTTTATTTTTCTGTAGGTTCAAAATTTTCCACAATAAGGTTAAAAAATTATAATTTAAAAAATAAGTGTGGTTCTAAAATCTGACTGATCATCAGAATCATCTGGGAGCTTAAACAAAGATTCTGAATCTGCCACAGTACTCCGGAATCAGTCCTGTGAGCATATTTGGGTGAGGGCTTGCTGGTGGAAGAATGTTATTTCATCATTTCCCAGGACACTGATGCAACCACTCCTGGTAGCCATCACAGCCATATGCCACCCCTTCTAACGTGTCCAGCCCAGAACTCTTATACTAGTCTTTATTCCTCCTTTCCTATTCTTTCCTTTCTCTCACCTCCTCCATCTTGTTCTCCCTTTCCCAGCTTTATTAAGGCTGAGAGTAGGAAACTGCAGAGGAGCACTAAAAAAACCCAGATGCCATTGAGTCATCTCTACCTCATGGCGATTCCACGTATGTCAGAGATGAACTGCGCTCCATAGGGTTTTCAATGGCTGTTTTGGAAGTAGATCACCAAGCCTCTAGGTGGATTTGGACGTTGGCAGTGAGTGTGTTAACTATTTGCATCACCCAGGGACTCTGTAAAGGTGTATATGGCCCTAACACCCCATTGGGTGCAGGTACGAATAAGCCTTTCACACTCCCATGTGAGCCTCGGTCCTCACTGTTAAACCAGAGCCTTGTACTTGAGTACATGCCCCTACCCTCAAGCAGTTATTATTTTTAAAAACATCTTACTACTCCTGGGTGAGAGATGTATCCATTGCATAGGTGTACATCAAAACAAAGTGCTTTGGAGGAGGAAGATATGGAATGTATGGCTAATTGCCTCCAAGAACAACTGCTTCCTTTGCCATGAAATCAGAAGAACTGGATGGTGTCTGACTATCATTACTGACCATTTTGATCAAAGATTCCATATAAGAATCCTGGTCAAAAGGGGGAAAATGTAGAACAGAATTTAAAATTGTCATAGATTCTAGACTTTCTGGAGCCATGGAGGGTGGACGAACCCCTGAA
The DNA here is from genome assembly GCF_000243295.1 of Trichechus manatus latirostris. Classification (NCBI taxonomy): domain Eukaryota; kingdom Metazoa; phylum Chordata; class Mammalia; order Sirenia; family Trichechidae; genus Trichechus; species Trichechus manatus. The sequence goes on from NW_004443938.1 coordinate 35,403,962, forward strand.
ACTATTGCCCTGAGATAATCTTTGAACCCTGAACCAAAAATATCCTGAGGTCTTCTCAAAACCGAACAATAGCTTAACTAGTAAAAAAAACGATCTGCCTTGAGCATTATGCTTTTTTAAGAACTATCTATATGGGATTAAACTGACAACAGCAACTCTACAAATTAGAAAGGAACCTTAGGGGGCAGTTGGTTTATGTTAATTAGGGAGGAACAACTCAGAAAAGGAGGGTGAGAAGATTGCATAACTCAAAGCATATAATCAATGTCCCTTAATGGTACATATAGAAACTGTTGAATTGGTGTATGTTTGGCTGTGTATATTCTCAACAACAAAATAAATAAAATTTAAAGAAAAAAAAGGGGGCGGGGTTTGGGAAGCACAGTCTTAATATTTGGGCCTATCTTTTTCTTCCATCATTTACAAACACAAAACATCAAGATTTGTTCTTAAATAATTTATTTTTTAATATTGACTTTTGTGAAAAGTTACATTTACTTAGGTAAACTTCAAGAAATCCGAAGAAGAGTAAAAGGTATTCTATTGAGGATAACTAAATGTGCAAATTCAAATATTTTCTATAATAAGTATAAATAATTCCATTTTTCACATTAAGAATGAAAATATTGATAACACACAAAATATTAAAATATCGTTTTTGATAGGGCAGCATTTCAACAAAATAAAAAAAAAATCCCCTCATACATAATATAAGGGTATATTCTATATTTGTACACATGTCTATGCACACCTCAGGTCAAGCTAACCTCTTTAAAAGTGATGGCAGTGATAGCCAAAAGAGGTACCCATCTGTCAATTAAAATATTCTGTTCTTTAGAAGGTGCATATTGTAAGAGCAGCTTGTTCTTTGCTTTTCAGTGTGGACTTATTCAGTCTCAGCAGCCTCAGAATCACAGTCTGTGGACAGTTTTGCTTTTGCCATGTCCAGAGGAAAGGAACCAGGCAGAAAGGGGAAAACCATTAACTACTGACACTCTCTGAGTATGTCCATTTTCCCTGAGCTTCCTTGAGCTTCTCGCGAAGGGCCTTGGTGCCCTGAGGACTCAGCTGTTTCCCGACCTGCCTGTGTGTCTTTTCTCTTTCTCGAGATGACACTGCTGTCCTGGTAGGCAGGATGCAGGGTGATGGCCAGTCCTGGCACTTGTTCCAAGTCCATAAAAGTTCCTGGCCTTCTGCTCAGTAGAAGAGGAGCAGCAGCCCTGGGCTGACTCTTGACACTATCTGAACTTTACGGCGAGATAGGAATTTTGCCAGCCAGGTTACCAAACCTGAGCATCACAACCGCAAAGAAGAGCTTATGTTTCCTTTCCCTGCTCAAAGGCAACCTCGAGCCCACTGTGGCCAGGAACTGACTCTCCAGTGGCATCAGAGTGTTGAGAGTATAGCACCATGTAGGTGAACGGCTCTCAGCCCCTCTTGGCTGGGGCTGGCGCACCTGTGTCTGCTTAGCCATACATCTGCTTAAACTGAAAGCACTCGTTGCAGTAGCCGCTGCACTTGGTGTTGCCGAAGTGCTCGCAGGCAGGGGCCCGGCAGCGCTGCTTGGGGGGCTCCTCGGGAGCAGGCTCCCCACGGAGGGGTGCCGGGGCCACTCGCTGGCTGAGGTGCTGGCATTCCATGCAGAGTTCCTCATTGCGGCAGGCCAGAATGTTCTTGCAGGAGGCCCGGGCACACTTGGGCCTGGAAGAGCTCTGGGTGGTGCGTGCCACATCTCGACGTTGGCTTGACCTCTGCGTGGGGCAAACACAGAGAATGGTGACTCACATTTCTCAGGGAGAGCATATGAGATTTCACTGGACAGTGTGGATTCTACAAATAGCTTTTTAGGAAAAACAACACCTACGTGACCCAGGAGACAAGAGGACATGTGCAGCCTATGAACAGAAGTGCCCTCCCAACCCCCAAGGAAAGCCAGGAGCCCTAGGGAGGCCGAGTGGGACCATCCATCTGAAAACTTGGCCCAGCTTGTTTTTTTTTTAACTAAAAATAAGCCGCTCTTTTTTTAGACAACTTTCTTAAACCATTCAGCAAGCAACATGAGGAGCATTTACCAGCCAGAAGTTTGCTTTTCTTACACAACAGAGTGCAGGCACCTGGGGTGTTCTGCCGTCTTCTATCTCCTGACGAAAACCGACAAACCAAACCAGTTGCCGTCAAGTTGATTCTGACTCATGGCAACCCTATGTGTGTCAGAGTAGTACTATGTTTCATAGGGTTTTCAATGGCTGTGACCTTTCTGAAGAGGTTCACCGGGCTTTCTTCTGTGGCACCTCTGAGTGGATAAGAACCACCAACGTTCGGCTGGTAGCCACATGCTTAACTGTTTGCACCATCCAGGGACTTCCCTCATGGCACAGGAGTGTGTATTTAAGGAAACTCATTGGCCATTGAGATGTCTATGCTTATCTACTAGAAGTCAAAGACATCTCTGACTGTCATCTGGCATTCTGGAGGCTTTAAGAGATTTTATTCTATGGTAGATTTTTGGGCTTTTTGAAATGAATCACACAGTAAACTTTGGCCATGGTGATCTACAGTAGCTGCACTTCTACCTCTGGGAGCCACGGGATGTGGACTTCGTGGCCTCAAACTCAGCAGAGAGGAAGTCTGCTTACAAAGGCAGAAAAGCATCACCCCAGCAAGGAGGACCTGGCACACGCAAGAGGGGAGGACCTCTAAATGTCTCACCAGTTGCTCTTCAGTCCTTTTTGCTTCATGAAATCTCTGATTCTGAGCTTCGATGAAACACTTCTGGCAGTATCCTTCGAACATCGTGCTTCCGAGGGTGCCACATTCTCTCCCCAGGCAGGGAACTGTGTTCTGGAACCTGGAGGCTGTGGGATTGGCCTTCCCCGAGGCAGCAACAAAATCTAGAACAGAACTGATGCTCATAAGTACCACACAGGGGTCACCACATAGATACAGAGATGCTGACATTAGAGAAATAAATGGGTTCCAAATACAGATTTAAAAAACAGTTGCCATCAAGCTGATTCCAACTCATGGCAACCCCATGTGTGTCAGAGTAGAACTCTGCTCCATAGGGTTTTCCAGGCTGTGACACTTCAGAAGTGATCACCAGGCCTTTCTTCTGAGGTGCCTCTGGGTAGGTTCGAACCACCAACCTTTTGGTTAGTAGTTGAGCGTTTAACTGTTTGCACCACCCAGGGACTCCAACTATAGATTAGGCCAGTCTTAATATATACATGAGACCAGCATTTTATAAATTCAACAAAATAAAAAAAAAATGCCATTTTTGAAACATCTTTGGCTTCACAAATCCCTCACTTTTGGACACACATTGCTGATCAGTCAGTAACAAAACCAACAGCAGACATTAACTGCCCATCCCTCTTTTGAATTAGAGATTTCTAAACACACAGCTGTGTTCTTCCAATGTCAGTGAAGACTCCCCTCTCCCCAGCTACTGCTCTTCAGATTTGGAGATCTCTCTACCATACCAACTTTCAGAAGTCTAATTTAGACTCTCTGTTATAAATGCCAAGCACTGAGTGACCTTTACACACAGGTTCCATTAACTCTCCCTACAGGGTGCGTCTGGTTTTTTGATGACGGTTTTCTAAGAGCTGCCGCAATCGCTCAGAGCCTTTTCATCCACATGTGGGTGGCTGTCAGAGCCATTGTGATGACTCCACGTGTCACAGCTGGTGGAGAAGCACAGGCAGATCTAACTACCCTACAGCTGCCCCAGTGGGCTCCTTCTCTCCAAGTTTAGGAACAAAACCCCTTCTGGTCAGTAGCTGCTGCGTTAGGAGATCCAAGCATTTCACTCACGTTTGTTTTCACTGTACTCGATGAAACACAACGTGCAGAAGCCCTTGTTTTCTGGAGTCCCAAAATACATGCAGCCGGCTTTTCTGCACTTGCTGGTGCCTGTCCTGTCCTCAGGAGTCCGTGCAGCCTGGGAGAGGCAGCCTGATGGGGCCTCGCCTCCAGCTCTGTGGCAAGAATGCGGGGAGAGGCTCTGGGTGAGCTGGGAAGGATCCGACTTGGATCGCTGATGACAGGAAGGAAGGGCACTAGGGCCGAGGCTAGAGGAGGGCTCTGTCGTAGTCCTTTTGAAGCAAGTACTGCAGATTCCATTAAACGTCCTGGTGGCATCCTGGAGGCAAGCTCGGCACTTACCAGCATCTAAATGCCTCTTGGGGTCCACATTGCGGCTGGTGTTAAGTTGCTGGGCATTGTGGCAACGCTCACAAAATCCATTGTGCTGCACATTCAGTGTGAATGGGCAGCCAGGGCTCCTGCACTTCATGGCGGTGGTCTCGCTGAATAGGAAAAGGCTGGGTGCGGTTGGTGGGGCTGAGTGAGGCCCCCCAGCTGGCTCCTCAGGGGTCCAGACCAAGGGTTCACAGGCCTCACCCCGGGAGGCCCCGAGTGCCATGCCAGGGGGTGCCTCAGGGCCCAGCTTACAGTTCAGCTTTGGGGGTTTATTTTTATTTTTTTGCCACCTCTCCGAGCATTCATGGCATAAAGGCTGGGTATTCACGGACATGAAGAAAGGACAGTTGGGCGTTTCACATTTTACGTCCATGAGAGAAAGCTGGGGCATGGAAGGTTCTAGAGGATTCTGAACGTGCATCTCTCTCCGTCCCTGCTGGTTGTTCTCCTGCCACTTCTTGTACTCATGCTGAACAAGTTCAAAGTAATCATCTACCAGATTTATTTCCTTTGGTAAGTTAGCTTCATCCAACCTAAAGATCAAAAGGGAAATTATGAGAACTCACACACACATGCAATTTTACATCATCAGCTCATACAGCAGACTTTTAAGATGTGGATTATGGTGATAACTATCATAACCATCCATTGAAACGTAGGCCTATGATAAAGAGTTTGCACCTCTAAAGTAACATGATCCAATACATCAGCTCACATGTCCTAGAGTCAAATATGAACTGAGGTAGTCTACTGAGAAGACATCACTATTTTTTTAAAAATCACAGACTCATTTAAGCAATCCTGGCCCATCCAAAAGTATAGATAATTCTGAAGAAAGTGTTACTCCAGGTAGACTCTCACCTTATTACTCTATTGCTCCTTTGAAAAGCCACTTTTATTTCCTAACTTCTCAGAGATCAAATTTCTAGTAAAACATTACTCAGGTTATTCATTTGGGTCTAGTTCACTTTATAGTACAAACTACTTTGGAACTTTGTGCTCTGTATTTTGCTCTTATTAATTTTAAGCCTTGTCTCTACTTGAGTTAACTGCCCTGAGCGGTAATTAAGTGGCAGACGTATCCATAGGCACTATATGTTTACTTTTGACTCCCTATAATTTGTGAATCTCCACTTTAAGAAACTGCATGGGACAATTCTCTTATCCTCTCACTGCCATCTTTTGTGCTACATTTCCAGTTCTAAGAAATAGGCATCTCCTCAACATAAATTTAGTGTTTAAAACTTGGATACTTGTACAATGTACACTCTGGGCCTGTCTCCCCATTTCCATGTAGCAAAAATCATGTCCGGCCATCTAACACATTTTACAACAGTCTGTGTCTGACATGGCCAGCCTTACCAAGAAGCTAAGGGAAAAGGCTTTTGTTTCCAAGAGTTTTCACTTGCTAGTCTTCCTACTGGAGTCCCTGGGTGGCACAGTTAAGCACTTAACTACTAACCAAAAGGCTGGTGGTTTGATCCACCCAGAGGTGCCTCGGAAGAAAAGCCTGGTGATCTGCTCCTGAAAGCTCAAAGCCTTGAAAACCCAAGGAAACGCTGTTCTACTCTGCAACACATGGGGTCGTCATGAGTCAGAATTGACTTGACAGCAACTGGTAGCCTTTTTTATAATGTACTAGGGCAATTTAAAAAACCAAGCTACCCTTGGTGGAGGCACACATTTAAAACCCACGATTCTGACTCTCAGTATCCTGAAATCCAGAAAAATCCATGGACAAATTACTCGTTCCCAGTCGAAACAGAAGGCAGTATTGCCTAAAGTCATCCTCTCTGAGGCATGCAAATGACGCTGAATTTGTTTCACATTGGAGGAAACCAGCTTTAAATAACGTTGCTGTTGAGCTGAGGAGTGGCAGCAGAGCATTTGGTTGAAGTTATAAAAATAGTGAAAGGTTAAGAAGAATCTAGCAAACAATCAATGGCTTACTTTGCAGCATTAATCAAATGTGTGGTGCCAAGGTCCCAGCCTTGGACGGGGATTTCTATCACCATCAAGTACTCTTTTAATAGCTTTTCCTTCATCTCATTTTCAGGATCTGTCAAGAAGTGGACTTTTAAGTCTTCAAATCGTCCTCGGTCTCTGTTAACAAGTGGAACGGCTCGGATTTCTGAGGGAAAAAGAACATGTAAGCAAAATATTATTGTACCAAATGAGGTTACAGGTGAGGTCATACATATAATGATTAAATTTTGAAAATGTACAAAGGATACAATTAAAGAATGGAAAAGTATTCTCCATTTCCTAGCCATAATTATATCTAAGCGGGAAAACACAACGTGCTAAACTCTAATATAAAATGCACTATTTCCAGGAATCTCATAGGATATTAAGCAGACTCCAGACCGTGGATCTTGCTACTTAAATTCCCATCCTTCAGAATTAGACTGACCTGAGGTCGATTCTTAGCTTTGTCACTATCAAGCGACGTGACACTAGGCAAGTTATTTAATCTCTCTGAACTTCAACTGCTTCATCTATAAAACAAGGCTAACACTGCCTATGCCTCATAGGCATGCTGTGTGAATGAAATGAAGTAAAATCACGTATATAACGCACTTAGCACAGTGCCTACTCCAGATTAAGCTTACTACTACAACAATAGCTAACACTGATAACATTTACCTGCTGTATTAAGGCACTGTCTTAAGGGCTCCGTATGCCTTAATTTATTACGTATTAATAGTAACAGTAGTAGTTGTTAGCTGCCATCGAGTTGATTCCGGCTCATGGCGACCCCATGTGTGTCAGAGTAGAACTGTGCTCCACAGGGTTTTCAGTGGTTGATTTTTCAGAAGTAGATTGCCAGGCCTTTTTTCTGGGGCACCTCTGGGTGGACTCGAACCTCCAAACCTTTGGTTAGCAGCTGAGCATGTTAACTGTTTGCACCACCCAGGGACTCCATGACAGTAATAGTAATATACATATCTCTCACTTGCTACAAATATGTCAACTGAAAGTACTTCCTGAACAATAACATAAGGCACAAAAAGATAAGGGAATATTATGATTACTGCTCTTGAATTATTGTTACTAACCAAGCAAATAAGAGAACAATAGATTTAAATAAAAGTAACATACTTAAATAAAATTGCTTCTATAAGAAGCAAAGGACCAAACCCTGATGTTTAGTGAGAACAGGATATACCAGTATCTAACAGAAGTTACAAACGGGAATGGATGCTGTTTTCTCACCAGGCCCGCTGTCCTTGAGGGTCACCAGGGGTACAAAATGTTGGCTGTCATAGCCAAGAACGATGGGGTATCTGTAGCATTCCTGGGCAGGCCAATGGAGAGGCAGGTAAATTCCGCCCACCTTCAAAGGAGCAAAATTTGAACCGGATTCCAAACTCCTCAGCATTTTGTCTGTTTAAGGAAAGAGAAAGAAAAATAAGGCCCTCGGGTGACTTTCATCAAATTCCATTTAGCTACTGTTACCCTGGTGGCACAGTTGTTAAGTGCTCGGCTGCTAACCAAAAGGTCAGCAGTTTGAACCCACCAGCCGCTGCTTGGAAATCCTGTGGGCAGTTCTACCCTGTCCTATAGGGTCGCTATGAGTAGGAATCGACTTGACGGCAGTGGGTTTTTTTCTTTTTGTTTTTTGTTTACTGTTATCTGTAGCTTTGGTGGTGTGGCTCTTTCCTAAGAGCCAAAGCATTAACACTGAAAAGCACTTAAATACAAATAAGCAATCTGCAGGCATCTCACCTGAAATGACAATGATTGGCCTTCTGAGAATGTTACACAGGACAAATATGTGTATTTCTTCCAGTGAGTGATACTGAAATCCACCTCGGGCCCCTGGAGTGTCTGTGGATGCCATTTTGACAAGGTTGTCCCATTCATCATTCCAGTTCTGAGGGGATGAAGAAAAAAAACTGACTGAGTGTACTTTGCATTAAAATATCATTCTGACTTCACACTAGAATTATTCATTTATATAACTCAGCTTATTTTTTCCCTTTCTTGAAATAATCATTGAAATGATCACTCTTTTTCCCCATTTGGGTTTTCTTCCTTTGCTTTTTTCCACTACAAGGCAAACTCAAAAGTGGGGGAGGATGGGGACAGCACCTCCTTTAAAAAAAAAAAAAAAACCCTGATGAGGCATAAAACAGAAGCCCCTCATCCAAATGTACACAAAAATTCCAAACTTGTGACTGAGAATAGTGAACACGTGGCTGAATGTTATTTGTTGGCTCAGTAAAGCATGTTAAGGGCAATTAAAACAAAAACCAACAGGAACTCCATAGGAAAAGACCCTGATCATAATAAGCCTGTAGGCTCAAGTGAAGGGATCTACTGCCTGCAAGCCTCTGAGCAACAACAAATACCCCAGGTTAATCCCACAGGAGATTTCCTGGTGTTTTCTACTGAGTACACTTTGCTTAACCAGATTCACGTGACCTTGTAAATTGTAAGCTCCTTGAAGGCAGGGACTGGGCCTAAGTTTCCCTTTATCCACCATGGAGCTCAGCCAGTAGAGGCTTAAAGGGGGAACAAAACATACCCGAGTGTCATAGCAAAGCCCTGTTTCCACAAATTCCTGAGATTTAAGAGACTCCAGTTGCCAGCGGAATTTGAAGTTGCGTGTGTCAGTCTCCTTGAGAGTGCTGAAGAGCGCCTTCCTCAGCACCAAGTCTGTGTCCTGAACTCCCCACATGTACTGAGAAGCAGCATGCATCAGGCAGTTCCCATCTCCTGAGGACAGAGGGAAAAAAGAGCAATCAGAGGCATTGCATATAAGGCCTAACAAATGTTTTCAGAGTACACAAGCCCTACTGCTATCATCCACCCTTCTGTTAGTTTGTCCCACTATGGTGGCTCGTACGTTGCTGTGATGCTAGAAGCCATGCTAGTGGTATTTCAAATGCCAGCAGGGTCACCCACGGTGGACAGGTTTCAGTGGAGCTTCCAGACTAAGACACACTAGGAAGAAAGGCCTGGCGATCTACTTCCAAAAATTAACCAATGAAAATCCTTTGGACCACAAGGGAATACTGTCCAATATAGTGCTGGAAGATGAGTCCCCCAGGTTGGAAGGCACTCAAAATACACAGTGGTCCAACAGTGAACTCCAGCATGCCCATGATTGTGAAGATGCGACAGGACAGGGCAATGTTTCGTTCATCTATGGGGTCTCCATGGGTTGACGGGGACTAGATGGAAACTAACAACATCACGGCTATCATAGGGGAATAAAGAGGGCATGCTATGCAATGCAAATTTAATTAATTTCTTAGTCAAATAGCCAACTGATAACATTTCACAAGCAGGCAACAGTTTTAAGGGAAAAAAAAATCTTTTCCTCTTATTTTTAAAGACTGGGAAGGACAGAGCAAAGGAGGCAGGGATGGGTAATCAGGGGACCTTGGTTTCAGTTTGGCGCTGCCACTAACTAGTTTAGGTGACCTTGGGGGAAATCCCTTAACCTTTGGGTGTTTTTCCTCTTTGTAAAACGAGGCCAGTGGATAATGACCTCTACAGTCCTGTCCCTTTCCACCATTCCTTGAACTTCTGGCTAAGATCCAGACACTATCGCTCTCTAAGAGGGGGTACATAGGGCAGCCTGCACAAACCAGGAAGTAGGCACGGCTCGGGTTACTAGACGCTGGCTATGACTCAGTGGTAAATGACTTGACCATTCTACCTGAGCCTGCAGGGCCTGGGAGTTTCCTCTCCTGGCTTATAAAGTGGGGTTGACACTACCAAATTACTTTACCGCCCACCTCCACCCCCCAGAAATGCTTTCTGTGAATCTGCTTGCTAGCAATTGTAAAGTCCTTTTTAAAAGTTACACAGTGCCTGGCTGTCTAAAATTTGAAAATAATTCAGCGTTGAAGACTGAAATTTTGAGCATTTTGAGGAAAAAAAAAAAAACAGAACTAATATTATTCCATTAATTTGTGATTTTTCCAGGTTAAAACTTGCAATTTAATAAAGACATGTTTTTTTTCAACCCCCTAACAATAAATATTTGGGGGACTGCTTGACACAGAAAAGTTAACTCCTTACAGGAAAGTTAACTCCTTTGGCAAGTGCAAAATTCTTTTTTATAAAGAGAAAATTACACAGTTTTCTCACAGTACTCTATGGTAATAAAGCTATTTGAACTTTTATGAAATTTTATTTATAATTAAGCTGTAACAAAACCCCCCAAAACCTCAAATATGTCCACAGCCAGTACCCCTTCAATTTACACACTCAGAAAGCTTAACTAAACAAGAACTCAAACAAATAAACAAAAAGGATCGCTTAAGCCTTGTGTCTTGGCAGAAGTGTGGTAACTATTGCATTCTGTTGAAATTTCCCCTTTGCAAAATCTAGAGCAAAGATAAGGCTTTTTTTCTTCTTCTTGTGCTTACTTTCAGTTCTTTATTGAGATGCACCAGTATAAAATTCCCTAAGTAACATCTGGAATTCCCCAGTGCTAAGTTATTTGACTAGCAATTGAGCAACAGCTATTGTACTTTTTGTTCTGGTGTGTAGACATTTAAACTGCGAGGTGCACCCTGGACTTTCCAAGTGGGTGTGGTCAGGGTGAGCTGGAATAGGGCTACTCATTATACAAGTGAAATGCTGCAGCCAATAGACGCTGGAATTTTTCACATGAAGTTTCAATTTTATGCCACCTACTCCCTTCCTCATTCACCGCAGTCTCATATCCTCAAATGCAGACTTGTGAATCACCCCCTCCCCAAACAGCCCATTGACTTTGTAGAACCCTCCTATAGGGGGAAGGTTAAATACAAAAGGGGGTGCTAATACAAATTGGGAAGAAAAGTCCCATTTGTTTTCCCCTCTCCTCTAAATATCTTTTCTTTCTTTTTCAGAATTTTAAGGAATTTTGTTGGAAGTGGGGAAATAAAAGAATTCTGAATGTAAATATCCCAATTTCCCAGAAAATGGTATAAAAATGCATTTGCTTTTGTAGTTTCATTTGTGCTGTGAATCTTTGTTGATTTAAGTGGTATATCTTTGAAAAATGGGTGTTTACTATTTTTACTCCACTTTTTTCTTAAGGAAATAGAGCACATTAAACCTAATAATGTCAGTTAATACTGTTAATGATAAAGTTTTCCCCTTTTCTGCCACATTTCTAACTCTGCAGAATACCATTGTTCCCAACTTGATGTTCAAAGTGGACTCTAACTCTTTTTTGTAACAAACTGGGAACATTAAACCATAAACTGTTGGGCATATAAAACCCGTGGATGATGACCTCATATTATTAGCAACTTCTATGCATTACTTGATTTAATGCCACAAGCAATGTACACACGAGCTATCCCCAGCTTTTCTCTGCCAAAGTCCTAAGAGTCTATGCTTCATACATACAGGCAAGGTGTTGCAATGATGCACAATATCCCAAAACCACAGCAAAAAAAAAAAAAAGTGCATTCACCAATCACTATCACTCCAAGTCACCCAAGTCCAAAATGACCAAAGTTATTGCACCAATTAAGTTAATTATGTTAATGTTCTTATCATAATCATTGTCAACAAGGGTTTTCTGCTCTTGGATGTAGTATTTTGAATGAGATAGTTTAGGAATGTCATTGATCTAAAAACCTGAGATTCCTGCTCTTACCTAGACTATAAGCATTTAATTGATCTTGTAGAGTCTACTTACTACTTGTAATAATTATCTACATCTATAAAGTAGAATTTTCTCTCTGCACTAAACAATATGCTTAGCTGTTTCTGTTGATGTACATACTCTTGTTCAAAAGAAATAATTAAAAAACAACACAGTAAAGTGTAGGACAGAAAATAGCTGCTAGTGGTAAGGCACACTGGATGAGTAGATACAGACAAGAAAAAATAACCAGGAATCACTAAAAACAATGAAGTAGAGGTCTAAAATCTATACTAAAAATCTCACTTTTTTTTTTTTCTATTTCATATTATGGGGCCATAGGCAATAGAACCTACGTAAGTGGGGAGGCGACAAAAGGAGCCCCCTTGTCCCCAGTAGCCATTCACTGGGTAACCCATAAAATGCCATCAATTCAAGAGGTATAGGGCCATCACAAGCATTTTCCAATTATAATGGGAAACCATAGTTATATCCAGTTTTCACACCATGCTCTCCTTTTGAACTTAAAGCCTTTTAATATTTCCATTACTGGGTAGGGAAGAGTATGTTACAGATGATTAAGCAGTCATAAGAATGAGATACACAAATGATCTAACTGGGGCATGGTGCTTAGAAATACATTCTCCAGGTCCCAGTGTGCTCTGCTTTCTAACACACACTATTCAAAAATATCCTTAATAAAAATATTCACAAAACAAAGTTGCTTTTATTATGCGTGCCCCTTGCCAAGTTTCTATACCAAGGCATCTACGGCCTCAAAGAAATTTGAATTTGGGCTAGTGCTATCAAAATTTAATTAATGGAGACCAGGCACGTTGGGACCCATCCCCCGACAGAAGAAGTGGGACAGAGCCCTTCTTACCATTGGTCTTTAGAGCCACAAGCTTCCGGACTTCCCGACACCAGTTGAGCTTCCTCTGGCTTTCCAGGGATGCCTGGATGTTTCTGTCGATGAGAGCTTTGTGGATAATCTCTCGAAACTGTGGACAAAACTGGCAAGTTCTGAACATTTCCAGGGTGTATCGGTGCATGGTTTTAAAATGATGAATTATCCCATTGGTAGGTTTAAAAATATCTTCTGGAGTTCGCTCTCTTATCTTCACAGCTTTCCGCATATTGCTCAAATACAAAGCCAGAGGAAGGAGTTGTTCAGCCATTGTGCTCCACAAAACCTAAAGAAGAAGGGAAAAAACCCATTCCGTTAGCCTGGCTTTGATACGACTCCTATATACCTGCCTGCAGGAAACCCCAGTGTTTGATCTTGTCATTACCCTAATCTTGTAGGCAAAAGATCTTAGTCACCTCTACTCCAGGATACTAGCTGGCCCCAAAGATTAACTCACACTGGACTGTTTTAAGTTACATCACTTTTAAAGATTAGTCTAAACAAGAGAAGGAAGGCGGAGAGTGGGTACTGAGGAGGAGGGGAATAACCCATGTTTTCAGTAATGTTTGTCAGGGAGCCAAGCCTGTCTGTCAGCGACAGGTATTGTGCCTCCTAATCGACTTAAGCTCCAATTCATTCAGATGCCACTCTTAGGCAGCGCCTGGATCTGAGGAGTCCTGAATGCCAGTTATAGGCACAATGTAGCCCGGACAAGTCTGTACCTCCTCGCCTGAGACCACCACCAAGCAATCCTTGCTCTTGGACAAAGTCTTGATTCATCTCTTGTAAACACTCCCTCTCTCTACTGGAAGGACACTAAATAGTTTGTGAAAAATCCTGCATTGTATGCTGTCACCTAGGCTGCTACTGATATTTCCTTTTTAGCCCCAAACAGAAACATCGATAAAGAATTAAAACGGAATGTTTTATAATCAATAAAAAAGCCTATTTCCAGCAAGCTGCACCGCCATCTGTAAGAATGGTCAGCAGTCCTTCAGAACCTCTCCACTGAACTTTACGACACTAGACTAATAAACCGACCAACAATAATAATCGAATAAATACATTCCGCACTCCCAAAAGCAGACATGGCAGCTCAATTATTTCAATTTGATGGCCAACCAAATTTCATCATCGTCCTCCAGGTACCAACACTCAAGATGCATTTACCATTCTTTCCTTCACCTTAAACTCTCCAAACTAGTAGGAAGAGATGAAAAGTTTGGAAGCAGACAAGGAAATAACTTTCAGCCAGGGGGCCACTGAAGACAAGTGAAAGAGGAATAGGGGCAAAGACCAGCATCTACAACTATGCCAATAGAGTGGAATAATGTGAATCAATGAAACATGGGATCTTTCCAGTAGTGTGCTGGGGGGAGGGCCAGAGTGCCTCGCCACACATCCTAATTTCCAAGAAGATGATGAAAATGACTTTAGAGCACGAAGATATTTCCTAGGAAGTTTCACGGCAACTCTTCATCCCATTCCTGCCCTATACTATTTGCAAGGACAAGCCTCCGGTTGTGAAAGACTTTAGAGTCATGTAAGGGGGAAAAGAAGATTTTAGGTAGATTTTAAGGAGGCCATTCCTGGATGGGTGCAAGCTCCTTAAAGCTATCAAAAAGGTGTTCTAAATTCTTATGGCTCACTCAAAGGAGAGAGGTTAGACTAGACAGAGGTTGCTTCTCAGGTTGCTTTCTGGTGGTATTTTTGGATTCGGATTCTTAATCTGATTGTTAAGTGGGCTCTGGACAAGTCATTATCTTGGTCAGACAATGACCGCTCCTGTGATGTAAGCAATCCCCTGCAGGTGAACTGGGCAGAGTAACTGCACGACCACAGACGCAATCGAGGGACAAAAATACCACGCACACATTCTCCTTGAGGCATGTCAGAAGTCTCTTTCACAAGGTCATTCATTCATTCATCCATCTAACAACCCCTACCTGAGTACCTACTAAAGGCAGCACTGTGCTTGACACAGGGGCCAAAAATCAAATACGACCTTATTCCCCTCTTTGAAATCACACAACCACCTTAGTCTGCAGCTAAGGTACAGAAGTAGAGGGACCTGCTCAAGGTCCTACAGCTACCCAGGGCAGAGCCTTGCCTAGAATCTAGGTCTTCCAATGCTTGCCTCTTGCTTGTCCTGTAACACCACACCTGTGGTTGCAGTGCCTGCTGCTCTCCATGGAAACAGGCAAGCAGTAAGTAGTAAGATTTTAAACAAGCTAGGTATTGTCTCTTTTTGCTCTTTCGACTCAGAATTCTATTTTTCTTTTCTGGACCTAAAGATCTTTCAGCAAACATCTAAAACAGTGACCGCTGTAAACTATTGCAAGACATGTAAATATGAATATCTGATGGCCCTATATTATCTCATTCATAGGTTTCGTCTCTCACAGGCTGCAAAATCACCTCC
The DNA here is from genome assembly GCF_000243295.1 of Trichechus manatus latirostris. Lineage (NCBI taxonomy): Eukaryota > Metazoa > Chordata > Mammalia > Sirenia > Trichechidae > Trichechus > Trichechus manatus. Next base: position 35,419,094 of record NW_004443938.1, read on the forward strand.
TTAAAAGAAAGGAAAATATACCGCCCAAATTCCCAGCTCGTGGAATTCTCCACACTTAAGATTAAAGAATAAACTTTTTTTTGACATATCATTGTAATGTCCTTATAGGTCAAAGGAATACAACATTACCCTTAACTTTTTTTTTTTTTTTTTTACATTTCTGTGACCTCACTTGGATTTATTTGAAAATAATTTCCCAATTTTTGTAACTACGGGCAATGGGATTCGACAGGACTTATTATCACTCAAAGTCTTTCCCCCCTGGTTTTATTTTTCCACTCTAGGCAGGCATTTTTGTCTGCAGTGTGGAAATTTATGAATTATTTATCAGCAAATATCTCATCAGATTTTTGGAAAGTACCCGTCAAAAAATTTGAACACTGCAGAAAGAACTGCAAAACCCAAAGAAGCACCTTAGACAATGAGAAGGGCGCACTAGCTGGGCTGCTCAATAATCGGGGGCATTCAGAGTTGCAGTCCAGCAGACTCTTAAACTAATTAAGAATAAAACCAAATCCCTTGCCGTCGAGGCGACTCCCACTCAGAGTGACCCTACAGGACAGAGCAGAGCTGCCCCAAAGAGTTTCCAAGCAGCGCCCGGTGGACTCGAACTGCTGACCTTTTGGTTAGCAGCCGTAGCACTTAACTACTACGCCAACTAAATAATAGTTCTCCTAAAATGCTACCCCTAGACACTTGACCAGACCAGCTTTCCAAGGAAAGATGATCAGAGACAGAGAGAACTGAAAACAAAGCAGTCTCAAAAAGAGCTGAGCTCCTTCCTTACTTAATACCACTGCTTTCCTGAGAGGCCAGGTGGCAGGATGTGGGGCGACCTGGGCTGACTGACAGTCTGGCTGTGGGGTAGGGACTGGAGCGGCGGCTTGCAGATGGCTTCTAAACTGGGGCCCCCAAAACGCAGGCGGGCAACCCACTTTTCGCTGCAAACTTCTTACGCTGCTGCAACTTTAAAAGAAGAACCCATCCACCCCACCTCTCCTGCACAGGACACTGTCTGGAAGCTGTCCCTGGAAAGGTTAGCTGACTGAAGCCCCTCACCCAGGCAGGGTTTTGTAGCCCCTGCGACGCACTGCCCCCGCTGGGCTGGTTCTGCATAATCTGGGCAGAAGCCACAGCGGTTCTACGTGGCCCTGAGCATGCAGCGCTAAATTCCAAAAAAGACACAAAACGGAGCAAAGCACCAATGACCCCCACTCAACAAAGAGGCCCAGGAATGACTCTTCACCAGTCAGCTGCAGTTCAAGTTGTCTGCATTATCAGAAAAGATCAGCTGGATGGAGGAATCCAGGGCTGTCACCCCAACATCTGGCTCGGCAACCTCAAGTCCTAGCATTTCAAAACCTAGAATGGGCACAAACGGCCAATAAACTCCCCTCGAGGACTACTGCAAAACCAATGCCAAGCAGACGGAGTAAGCTCCAGAGTCGCTGCCAAAGACGCACCCACAGCCCTTGCCCCAGATGAGCTCGTGCCGGACGGCACAGGGAGGCGCGGCGGTTACCTCTCCGGGCCGTGCGGTCCTCTCCAGAAGTCCCAAGTCCCAGTCAGGGCAAGCGGGCTGAGGTGAGGGTGAGCCAGCCGCCCATAGACGGCAGGCTCAGGATCGCTCGCCGGCCAGCTGCCGCTGATCTCCTGGCGGTCGCTCACACCGCTCCGCCCCCGCGGGCTCAGAGCTTGCTGCACTTGGCCCGCCGCGAACGCTGCAGACTGCTAAGTTCTGTTTTTTGCCTTTCTGTTTTAGGCTTGCGGATAGCGGGGGATTTCCACGAGGGACTTTCCAGTGACTTGACGCCAGGCCCGGCGCCGGGAGCCCGCGGCCTGAGCGCCGCCCGCCGCCAGGGGGCGCAGGAGGCGAGCGCACAGCCGCTGTCGGGCCTGCCGGCCGCCCCGCCCCGCCGGCCGCGCTGAGAAACTCCTGCGCCCCGCCCCGGGGTGTCCCCGCGTGAGTCACCTGGGCATTTCGGAAGCTAGGCCCAACGTCACATCCATGTGGAAATCGCGGTGATGGGAACTGGAAATGAAATAGGTTCTTTTTCTCAGACTTTTCTGCAGAAAATCATCGACTGTGGAGAACAAGAAGGGAAATCATAGAGAAAGAAAACCCTGAAAACCACCCTGGCGCCCAGGACCGCAAGCTGCGCAGCCGAGTAGAGAAGCTTGGGCTGCACACGTGGTGAGCGCTGAGGGAGAGCCCAAGACCTGGCCACAGCACGAGCTTCGACACAAGTAGTAACCGCCCTGGTTCTATCCACAGCCTTCCTGCCTGCCCCAACCCCAGGCTGGGTGGGATGCAGGCCTGAGGTGACATTCCCTGCTGCGGATTAACCAGTAAGCAAGGTACGCACGGGCTTATTTGTGTTTATTTACTAATCCGAAATTTCACAGGTGAAGTTGTGCACTACGGATTAGTAAATAAGCACAAGTAAGCCCGTGCGTACCTTGCTTATTGGGTAGTCTGTCCGAGCCTGCTGCCCTGCAGCCCTGAGTTTCCCATGGCAAGGCCAGTCTTGGATAAAATTAGGAATCAGAACAATCCCCTATCCCCCACAGTTGCCCGGTTTCCCCTTCTCCATTTCTGCACATCAAGCATGTGGGTGGCATCGCATTCGGGTAGCATTTCAGTTGAGAAATCAATTCTAGTCCATTACCCACCTTGCCGTGCCCTGCTAAGGCCTCCTTAGGTGTGTCTTTTTCAGATGTCATGAAAATTAGTTCACTCCAAGATAAACCTCGTTGTTCCCCCAGTGTGCTATTTTCTTGGTAACTGCATTGTCTTCACATAACGATGTAAGCCATCTGGGCAATGGAGGTGCGTGAGTTGTGGAGGGAGGGGTGTTAGGGCGCTTATATGTTAATGCCCTCTAAGGACCAGAAGGTCGGTGGTTTGAATCCACAAACCAGCCACTCTGCAGGAGAAAGATGTGGCAGTCTGCTTCCGTAAAGATTATAGCCTTGGATACCCTATGGGGCAGTTCTACTTTGTCCTATAGGGTCGCTATGAGCCAGAATCCATTCCACAGCAGTGAGTTTTTCAGCTCTCTTAAGCACAAGTGCCCCATTGGCCTCCTCCCTAAAACAGCCAAACTAGAATCAGATTAAAATATTCTTTACAATTAACCTTTTAAATATACTTTAGTATATTCGTCAAGCTATGTATCTCAAGTTTTGAATTAGAAATGAATTTCCTCTCCTCAGTAAGGGTTTGCGAGACGAGGACGGGTGGGGTGGTGGGTGGCACTTTTTTGGCAAAAGGAGACTTAGAGAGCCAGTAGTGGTCACAGTCCCAAGATGGCTCTGGTGGTTTTAAAACAATATTGGCATTTTTTTTCCAACTTCAAACCTCCTGGTATTTGTCCCCTTTTTTTTTGCAAAGCTTTCAGCTGCCAGTACCCAAACAATGAATAGTCAAGCTAGTAGTGTAATAATAACATCAGAATAACAACGACAGCATTTACTGAGTGCTTACTACATGCTAGGCTCAAGGCTAAGTATTTGAAATGTGTTCTGCCATTTAAACCTCACAACTCCACTTTGGAGCTGAGAAATTGAAGCTTAAGAAGCTTAAGCAATTTGCCCAAAGTCTGCATAACCATTAAGTGGCAGAGCTGAGATTGGAACTGGACTTGTTTTACTCCAAAGCCCACACTGTTAAGTCTTAACCATTAGACCATTCCTTCCAGGAAATACTCCACAAGATTTACAGTCTCAGAGCCCAGGCCTGTGGATATCCTGCCCCCTGCCTCGCACATAGACTGCAGGCATTTGACCAAACAAGGACCCTGGGCCGAGCGTGGGCTTGGGAGCCAGATGGACTTTGGTTCCACCCTCAGGAAGCTTCCTGGGCTTGTTGTGATGATAAAAGAAGATGAAGTGTGTAAAAGAACATCCTATGTAGAATTTTCATCCTCAGACCACTCTCACCTTGCATTCCTTTGTAAACTGATTTTGCCTGCTCTCTTATCTCTGTCTGGCTCTGACCTGTTCTGTGTCCTGATACACCAGTTGCCATGGAGTTGACTCTGACTCATGGCGACCCCGTGTGCGTCAGAGTAGAACTGTGCCCATAGGGTATTCAATATCTGATTTTTTTGAAAGTAGATCACCAGGCCTTTCTTTCCTGGTGACTCTGTGTGTACTCGAACCTCCAGCCTTTCGGGTAGCAGTCAAGCGTGTTAACCGTTTGTACCACCCAGAGACTCTGTTCCTACTAACTTGCATTGATCCTTCTCTGCCTCTCATCTTGTTCCTTGGTTTGATGAGCTAGGAATGCAATAAGGAAGAGTAACCTGAAAAGACAGAACAAGCTCAGAAGACTATATTCACAGCTACCACTTCCCTCTGGCACGAGGTAGCCTCTTTGCCATTGTGCCTGCCAATATTTATGACAAGGTAATAGCAGCCAGATGCAGGAGTGGCCTGCAGTCCATAGTTTTGTTTCCTATCTCTATTTACCATAATTCTTCTACTACTGGGCTCATTAATTCCAGCCCCTCTGCCCCCCCACCCCCCAGCTAGAGTCATGGTCTCTGTGAAGATGGGTACTTAGGCTCCATTTGGTTGTCAACCTAGCTTTCCCTTTTCTAGTACTTAGCATATTGGCAAGACCAGTAAGAATTTTCTTGGCGGTGTATTGGAAGGAAAGGCTAGAAGAGCGGAGGGTGAAAAGGAGAAACTCCTTGTGTGAAAGAGGAGATAACATTTAAGGAGGTTTGTGGGATGAAAGGAAACCAAGGAGATACAGAGTGCCCAAAAGCCTTGCAAAGGACTTTAATTTCTGCTACAGACCTTATCAAGATGGACAGAGCTCTGCAAAGCAGAAGGAATGTTTATTAACATCTGGCGGACACGCAGGAGAAAAAATATGTTTTATTAGAGGAAAGGGAAATTCTCATTATGTGTAGTGTTCTGGAGAGTTCATGACTTACGTGCTGTTTTGACTGTGTTGCCAGCATTCTTATGTCACGAACTGCGTGCAGTGGGCGCACATGACCTCTTGGAATGAGATACTATCTGTGGGACTGTGCCTGCAGCCTGTGTTGATTATGCCAAGCCAGTTGCCGTCAAGTCGATTCCGACACATGGCAACTCCATGTGTGTCAGAGTAGAACTCTTCTACACAGGTTTTCAGTGGTTGATTTTTCAAAAGCAGATCACCAGGCCTTTCTTCCCAAGTGCCTCTGAGTGGAATCAAACTTCCAACCTTTTAGTTAGCAGCTGAGCATGTTAACTGTATACACCACCCTGGGAACTCCAGTGCTTATACCAAGTAACGAAAAAGATGTGCATCCCAGGATAGCGGGGAGCAAGAGAAACCTTGCTAAAGAGAGGCAGCTGTGACAGAGGGAAAACCAAACCAAATCCGTGCCATCAAATTGATTCTGACTCATCGAGACCCCGTGTGTTACAGAGTAGACCTGCTCCATAGGGTTTTCTTGGCTGTAATCTTTCTGGAAGCAGATCGACCGGCCTTTCTTCCTTAGTGCAGCTGGGTAGGTTCGAACTGCCAACCTTTTGATTAGTAGTTGAGCACAAGCTGTTTGCACCACCCAGGGACCTGACACGTGGGAAGGGGACTCAATCTAGCTCAGGTCAAACTGCAGTTCATGAGCCTTCCTTAGTCAAGAGACAGTGACAGTGTCATTTAGAGAGTGCACGGAATTCCAGGAGATGAGAATCATGGGTCAAACTGGAATAAGACATTTTGTGCTGGTTGTACAATTGCCTCCCTTTCCCAGCATTGCGTCGTATTGAAAAGCAAGATCCATATGAAACATATTTTGAAACAGCCTTATGTAAGTCTGGCAGTTTAGTCATTGCAGGGGAGCCCTGAATCCTGCTTCAAATTGCAGTAAATCTTGGCTGAGCTTTTCGATTACTGAAAGAGTCATGTTTGCCTGCGCTCTCACAGCAGCTACCAGTGCTTCAAGGGCTAGTTCTGAGAATACAATGGAAGCTTTTTATGGCTGTAACTGTAGTGAGAGCTGGAATAATGAGGCCATAGATTGCATATCATATGAAGACCAAATTCCACAGAAATCTAGAGACTTCGGATCATTTAAAGGGATTATCTGGGGTGAATGGAAAAACTGAAACCCCCATGGTGAAAGGATTTAATTGGGGGTAACCCAATGAGTCACTAGTGATAGGAACAAAGACCTGCCACTGGATGAGAGGCAGTTGGTTTAATGCCAAGCACAACTCCTCTTATTCCACTTTGCCTGAAAGCATGGTATACTGAAATCCAACACTTGTCAAAAAATTCATTCCCTCTGTGAATTCTGGTTTAAGTCCCTGTCGACACTTGGCTGGAGCACTTGGCAAAGTAATCTTACTTGCATCGTGAATATAAAGATTCAATTCTTGGTTTCATTTCTGTTTCTACGGAGGCTGTTATTAATGACCGAATTCAAATAACGACAAAAAATGCTGACGTGGATATTATTAGGAACCAACGGGTGTGCAGTGTTGGCTGTAACAGTAAGGTGGATGTTAACTGAGATATATTAGTTCCAGTTATTTGGAAGAGTGAAAGTCATGGTGAAGATTTGCCATTGATACTCCCCACTCTCCTTTTTCTTTCAAGAGTCCCCCTTTTTAGGAGTCCCTGGGTGGCACAAACAGGTTAAGCACTCAGCTACTAACTGAAAGTTGGCTGTTCAAAAAAGACCGAGTGATCGACGTCTGAAAGATCACAGCCATTGAAAACCCTATGGAACACAGTTCTACTCTGAAACACACAGGGCCGCCATGAGTTGGAATCTACTTGCTGGCGACTGGTTTGTTTGTTTTTTCTCTTTTTTGGTCTCTTAATCCTGCCTCCTTACGCCCCCTTTGCCTCTTCATCCCGAAGAAAAAAAGATCTATTTTGGCTTTCATTTCTCTCAGTCTTGTTTTCTGAGAAGGGCTAATATAATAACAAAAGTTATTCGTGTTCATTTTTTCAAGGCTGATGGCAGTATGTTATTTTGTTTAATTTCTTCCGAAAATATTTCTGTTGAACCCAAAGCTCCCTAGAGCTTTTTGGTGAAAATTCCGAGCACCTTAGCAGGCTGGAGAAGGAGCTGCTCTATTTCCGTGATTCTGAGAGTCCATGTCTGTAAGATACAACATGGATTTAATAACAACATGGAGGTGAGGTGAACCACCTCATATTAAACGTACACCAGTTCCTTCTTTTACTCACTGACAATAGCCTACATTTCCCAGTGTAATAACATTGCCCTTTCTTCTTCACTATTATCATCTGTGATTAGTTTTAAGGTGCTAACCAAGAGGTGGAGGGGCAGCGGTGGTTCAATGGTAGAATTCTCGCCTCCTATGCGAGAGACCCATGTTAGATTCCCGGTCCGTGCACCTCAAGCACAGCCATCAACCATCTGTCAGTGGAGGTTTGCATGTTACTATGATGCTGAACAGGTTATAGTGAACTTGCCGACTAAGACAAACTAGGGAAAAGGCTAGAAGATCTACTTCTGAAAAATCAGGCAATGAAAACCCTTTGGAGCACACTTCTACACTGATATACGTGGGGTTGCTGTGAGTTGGAATCGACTCAAAGGCCACTGGGTTTTTAAAATTTTTTTACTTTAAGGCTTCTTGGAGTGTTTTGATTCATCTGAGCTAAATTTAGCCCTTGATGATTGTGTACTGCAGTGCTGTGATGGTGGTTTTCAGTAACCCGATCTTCTGGCCTCTTTACAGCTGACCATAAAATACATATTCCTTCAAGCTTCTCTTGATGTTCAGCTAGGAACCAAGAGAAAATCCTTTAAGGTACAACATTCAGTGACATATGCCTATTATTCTAGCTTTGGAAGGGAATTTGGCATTGTCTAAGCCTTATGTACATAGACCTGTACATAGACCAAGAGGCAGTCATTCAAACAGAACAGTTTAAAATCAGAAAAGATGTGTGTCAGGGTTGTATCCTTTCACCATACTTATTCAATCTGTACGCTGAGCAAATAATCTGAGAAGCTGGACTATATGAAGAAGAATGTAGCATCAGGATTGGAGGAAGAGTCATTAACAACCTGTGATATGCAGATGTCACAACTTTGATTCCTTAAAGTGAAGAGGACTTGAAGCATTTCCTGATGAAGATCAAAGACTACAGCCTTCAGTGTGGATTACATGTCAACATAAAGAAAACAAAAATCCTCACAACTGGACCAATTAGCAACATCATGATAAAAGGAGAAAAGATTGAAGTTGGCAAGGATCTCATTTTACTTGGATCCACAGTCAACACTCATGAAAGCAGCAGTCAGGAAATCAAACGAGGTATTGCATCAGGCAAAGCTACTGCAAAAGACCTCTTTAAAGTGTTAAAGAGCAAAGATGTCACTTTGAGGACTAAGGTGCCTGACCCAAGCCATGGTATTTTCAGTTGCTTCATGTACATGTGAAAGCTGGACAATGAATAAGGAAGACTGAAATATGTATATATATTTATATATATTGCTGGCCCTCCTGGCTGGAGTTTCTGGATCAATAGACATGGATGTACAAGACAGTTCTCTCAAGATGGATCAGAGGACTGTTATCTATTACTATAATCCATCTTTGCCCAGTAACTGCTGGTGGTAGATCCAGTTGCTTATTCGATGAATGTGGCAAGAGTTAGACTGGATGGCCCACCTCTTGTTTATTAGATAGAAATAGTATATTCCCAAGAGACCCGCCGAAATAAGGAGTTTCAGTTACATGGGAGGGGCCATAGGAGACAGATGTCAATGAAGGTATTGAAGTGGTTGGGGCCTCACAGCTTAAACAACCTTGCGCGTGGGCACCCTCGTGACCCTGCATGAACTTTATTTCCAGCTGGCACGTTCTCCCACACTGGAGCTGGTACCAGTTTCATTTAGTGCCCTGCCAGTTCCCTCCCACTGCAGTGCTCGCTTTTCCTTGTGTCTTGTCTGCTTGGTATCTATGGGTCTTTGCTTTGGACAACTGGTGCCCCGGTTTTGTTGATGCCCTAGGCACATGCTTACCTTGCTTATTGGGTAATCCATCCCTGGAAGGGAGCAGTCCCTAGAGAAGTACATTGTGCCTGGTAAAGTAGCGGGTCATTAGAAAAGAGGAAGACTCAATGAGATGGATTGACACAGTGGCTGCAACAGTGGGCTCAAACATAGCAACAGTTGTTTCGTTCTGTTGTATATAGGGTCTCTATGAGTTGGAACTGACTCCATGACACCTAACAACAACAACAGCAAGCCTTTAATGGAAGGAACCCTGGTGATGCAATGGTTAAGCATTTGGCTGCTAACTGAAAGGTCAGCGATTCAAAACTTCCAGCCACTCCATGGGAGAAAGATGTGGCAATCTGCTTCCTTAAAAATTACAGCCTTGGAAACCCTATGGAGCAGCTCTACTCTGTTCTATAGGGTTACTATGAGTTGGAATCAACTTGATGGCAATGGGTTAAATGGATTAAGCCTTTGATCGTGAGGCTTGGCCAGTAACTCCATAACACATTTAAACAACTTTATCCCTACATGAAGATCTTTCCTTTTACCATCCAAAAAGGCCCTTGATTCTTGATTTACAAGAATTGACTTGATGGCAGTGGGTTTGGTTTTTTGGTGTTACTCTCTTGATTACAGTGAAGTCGGCTATTTTCCCATAAGAATGTAAAAAAAAAAAACCCTATTGCCATCAAGTCGATTCCGACTCATAGCAACCCTGTAGGACAGAGTAGAACTGCCACATAGGGCTTCCAAGGAGCAGCTGCTGGATTCAAACTGCCAACCTTTTGGTTAACAGCCTGAGCTCTTAACCACTATGCCACTATGCCATAAGAATGTTTACAAGTTGTAAATGTTCATGCACTTTAGTTTTTTCCTTGTTCATTTAAATGAGCTTATCATATGCAAAAATTTTAATCTATTGTTCATTTGTTCAAAAAAAAAGGCTCTTATTCACTGTTTCTGTCCTATAATGTCTGAAGAATTTAATCTTGTTGATTTCTAGTTTTCATTAGAGAGCATTTGGAAAACTTAGAGGAAAATCTCGCAATTGCTATATTTTTTACTATATGCTTTGAAGGTGCCTAAGTTTTTCATACTTGAAATAAATCACTTGAATCCCCTTTGTCCAGCTCTCAAGAGAATGCAACGAGATAAGCATTGTGCTTTGTCTCTAGAATGAAACGTACTTTTCTCTCTGAGATAAGGACTTTCATGGTATCTTACACCAAAAACTCAAACCAAACCTGTTGCTGTCGTCAATTCCAACTCATAGTGACCCTATAGGACAGCATAGAACTCCATAGGGTTTCCAAGGCTGTAAGTCTTTATGGAAGCAGACTGCCACATCTTTATCCTGTGGAACAGGTGGCAAGTTCGAACCCCCAACCTTTTCGGTTAGCAACCAAGAACTTAACCACTACACCACTAGGGCTGTCTATGGTATCTTATAGAGATACCAAACAAACAAACAAAAACCCTCAACTTGTTATATTTCAGCCTTGAAAGAAATCCCTAAGAAGGAAAACCTTGATTCTTTTTGCTTTCATGGTTGGTTCTTGAGTTCTTTGGATGAACTAAGCAGTCATTCTTTGGTTGGTTCCCAAAGATGTCAAACACCCATACTTCAGCAAATGTGGAATTTGAGATTAAAAAAAAAAAATTTATGAAAGAAATTAATTTGTACATTTGAAGTTCAGGCATATTATTGTACTTCTTGGGTGGCTGAAAATTTCTGGCCTTGGGCAGTTCAACGATAATTGCTCAGAAATGCACAGCCTTACTCTCTAACTATAGTAGTTTTCTTTATGATAACTAAACTATTAATGCAGAACTCTGAAAGCTGGTGTGCTTTCAGAATGCATCTTTTAGCTAAGTCAGATGATTTGAATGGAAAACTCACCACAACAAAATGTAAATAACTTTCTAAGCTAATGATCATTTACTCTAAGCCTTAAAACTTATCTATGTTTTAGGAGTTTGCTACTTGTTTTTAAGGAGTGCTGGTGGCGAAGTGGTTAAGAGTGCAGGCTGCTAACCAAAAGGTTGGCAGTTTGAATCTACCAGCCACTCCTTGGAAACCCTATATGGTGGTTCTGCTCTGCCCTATAGGGTTGCTATGAGTCGGAATCAACTTGACAGCACACAAAAACAGCAACTTGTTTTTAAACTTTACAAAAAAAAATTTAAGTCCTGTAAGTTGCAAATTCTTACAAAAGTCACTTTGAGGAACTTTGTGAAAAATAGCGGAACTTTCATCTGAGCCAAGAGATTTTTTCCCTTTTTAAGTCAGCCTCATTGTGCTCTTTTATAAAATGAAAGATTTGGATGCACTGGCCTCTAAATGTTCATTCCAACTCCAATATTTTATCCTTCTATGGCTGTCAGGAAAGTTGAATATAAAGTAATGTTCTAGGGGATAACATTTAGTATAGAAAGCTGAGTAGGATCAAGGATCTGGATCAGACTGCTGGGTTCAAAGTTCAGCTCTGCCACTTACCAGATCAATGATCTTGGGCAAATTACTTAGCTTCTCTGCCTTTAGTTCAGCATTCAAAAAATGGAGATACTAATATGACCTAAGGTTATTATGAGGATTAAATAAATTAATACATGTGATGTGCTTAGAATAATGATTGGCGCATAGTAAGTGCTCAGTAAATGCTAGATGTTATTATTTGCTCACTTTATTAACAGGACAAATCTTTTAATTCCAAGATTGCTTGGAAATAATCTAACTATAATCTACAAAAAGGCATTTCATGGTTGTCTTCCATACTTAGAGTGTCTGTGGATGGTGCAAACAATTAAAGTGCTCAGCTGCTAACTGAAGCTTGGCAGTTCAAGTCCACCCAGAGGCACCTCAGAAGAAAGCCTGGCAATCTGCTTCTGAAAAATCAGTCATTGAAAACCCTATGAACACAGTTCTACTCTTACGCACATGAGGTCACCATTGTCGTTGTTATCATTGTTAGGTGCCGTTGAGTTGGCTCCAACGCATGGCGACCCCATGTACAACAGAACGAAACACTGCCCGGTCCTGTGCCATCCTCATAATCTTTGTTATGCTTTAGCCTGTTGTTGCAGCCATTGTGTCAGTCCATCTCATTGAGGGTCTTCCTCTTTTTCGCTGACTCTCTGCTTTACCAAGCATGATGTCCCTCCTGATAACATGTCCAAAGTACATGAGACGAAGTCTCACCATCCTCGCTTCTAAGGAGTATTCTGGCTGTATTTCTTCCAAGACACATTTTTTTGTTCTTCTGGCAGTCCATAGTGTATTCAGTATTCTTCACCAACACCGTAATTCAAAGCCATCAATTCTTTTTTGGTCTTCCTTATTCATTGTCCATGCTTTCACATACATATGAGGTGATTGAAAATACCATGGCTTGGGCCAGGCGCACCTTAGTCCTCAGAATGACATCTTTGCTTTTGAACATTTTAAAGAGGTCTTTGCGGCACATTTGCCCAGTGCAGTATGTCTTGACTGCGTCTTCCATGGGTGTTGATTGTGGGTTATAAAAACGGCATAGGGGAATTGTCTGATCTCCTCCAACCCCACAAGGGGGAAGGAGAACCATGATCAACAGCCCAAGGCTGATTCCTGTGAGGTGGAGGTCAGACACGCCTCCTGTCTCCACCGTCCCTGCCGATTCTGACACCAACTGTACCTCCCACAGCACTCTCTACTGGGTTTGATAATTCATTGCAATGGCCACGCAGAACTCACAGACCATACTCAAAATTATGGGGTTTATTAGGGAAGTAACAGTTACAGTTCAGGCTCAAGAACACTCGGGATACAGCCATCAGGGTAGCCTCTCCCCAGCTGTGCTCACAGGCATGTCTCTCCCTGGCCCTCAGTCTCTGCCCAAAGGCACTCAGCTTTCTCTCTCTGGGCAGGAAGCCCACTGCGCAGTCTCCTGCTGCTGTGTCTCTGCTACTGGGTCTCTCCTGCTGGTCTCTCCTTCCTTGGTGGTGGTGGGCTCCTCCTCTCTTGCTCTGGAATTGGCTCTTTTTTAAGGCAAAACTGACCAGTCCCCTTGGTAGACCACGATTACCTTATCACAAACGCCTGGGTGAGAGTTACAAGACCATGGCTAGAAAGTCCACACAAGAAAGTAATCAATCACACTACATGGATCCAAGTAAAATGAAATCCTTGACAACTTCAACCTTTACTCCATTTATCATGATGTTGCTTATTGGTCCAGTTGTGAGGATTTTTATTTTCTTTATGTTGAGTTGTAATCTATACGGAAGGTTGTAGTCTTTGGTCTTCATCTGTAAGTGCCTCAAGTCCTCTTCACTTTCAGCAAGCAAGGTTGTGTCATCTGCACATTGCAGGTTGTTAATGAGTCCTCCTCCAATCCTGTTGCTGCGTTCTTCTTCATATAGTCCAGCTTCTCATATTATTTACTCAGCATACAGATTGAATAAGTATGGTGAAAGGATACAACACTGACCCACACCTTTCCTCACTTTAAACCACACAATTTCCCCTTGTTCAGTTTTCGAATCACTCCCTCTTGGTCTATGTACAGGTTCCACCTGAGCACAATTAAGTGTTCTGGAATTCCCATTCTTTGCAATATTGTCCATAATTTGTTACGAGCCACACAGTCGAATGCCTTTGCATAGTCAATAAAACACAGGTAAATATCTTTCTGGTATTCTGTGCCTTCATCCAAGATCCATCGGACATCAGCAATGATATCCTTTGTTCCGCGTCCTGTTCTGAATCTGGCTTGAATTTCTGGCAGTTCCCTGTTGGTGTACAGTTGCAACCGCTTTTGAATGATCTTCAGCAAAATTTTACTTGTGCGTGATATTAATGACATTGTTCGATAATTTCTGCATTCTGTTGGATCACCTTTCTTTGGAATGGGCACAAATATGGATCTCTTCCAGTCATTTAGCCAGGTAGCTGTCTTCCAATTAGTCAGAGTCAACTCAACATTAACTAGTTTCCATATTGAGGGTTGGAAGTTACCTTTATTTTGCAAGGGACTTCAAGAATTCATTTATACATTTACTCATTTTTTACAAATATCCCATTTCCCATTGCCATCGAATCAATTCTGACTCATAGAGACCCTATAGGACAGAATAGAATTGCCCCTTAGGATTTCCAAGGCTGTAATCTTTACTGAAGCAGACTGCCACATCTTGCTCACGTGGAGTGGCTGGTGGGTTCAAACCACCAACCTTTTGGTTAGCAGTCAAGTGCTTTAACCACTGTGCAACCAGGGCTCCTCTTTTTACAAATACAGAATTATAGAATTATTGAAATTTAGAGATTGATGGGACCTTAGAAATCATCAAGCCTGATGATTTTCAAACTATGTTCTATACAGGCATCCCAGAGTTCTTTGGAACAACTAGGCAGGTCATGCTCGGGGCAGTTCAGGATGGTGAGAAGGAGGAGCCCCCTTGGTCTCTCCCCTAATGCAGCTAGGGCAGCTTTGCTTCCATCTAGTTTACATACAAGGAGCCCTGATAGTGCTCAGCTGCTAACCGAAAAGTTGGTGATTTGAATCCATGAGTGGCTCTGCGGGAGAAAGACCTGGTGATCTTCTCCCCTAAAGAAAAAAAAACAAACCCATTGCTGTCGAGTCAATTTTGATTCATAGCGACCCTATAAGACAGAGTGGAACTGCCCCATAGGGTTTCTAAGGAGCAGCTGGTGGATTGGAACTGCCAACCTTTTGGTTAGCAGCTCTAGCTCTTAACCACTGCACCAAGATTACAGCCTAGGAAACCCTATGAGGCAGTTCTACTCAGTCCTATAGGGTCACTATGAGTTGGAATCAACTCGATGGCACCCAATAACAACATTTTGTATATATTGCAGTTCTTGGTAAGAATTTACCTGCTTTAACACAAATTTCTTCATTTACAGATAAAGAAATTGGGCCCCAGCCAGTTGAATTGATATGCCCGGGGACACAAAGCTAGTTAATAAAAGTTCAGAAATAGAACCCAGGTTTTCTAACTGCCCCATAGATCACAATTTACACCATGTTACCATGGAAAATTTCAAACAGATTAAAGTAAAAATAAACAAACAACAATAACCAAAAAAACCCAGGGTAACTCTAGGAGATACCAAGGCTATTTTGCCAAACAGTGTTTTTTCTACTTGCTAAAAGCAGTGAAAACTAAACCAGAGAAACTAGATTTAAGAGGTTGAATAAGATTCCAGAGATTGTACCTTTAAATTGATTTGTAAATTTGTGAACCTTAATCTCATTTAACTTCCCCATCTATCAAAAAACAAATAATTGCTTTTTTAGCGAACGTTTCAAGGGCCAAATAATTCATATGTGTCAAGTACCATGGGATTCAGGGATAAAAAATTCCCTGTAGTTCTAAAGCAAGTATTATAATTTGAGGTTTCCTGGCACTTTTTGCAAGAAAGAAGCACTAACCTTTCTTTTCTGGGCCAAATGCCAAGTTAGGTAATTACCCTTTGCCCACTTGCTTTCCCCAAGCTGTTTTAGATAAGAACTCTGCCTTCATTTCCTTTTGTAAACTGAATTGTGATGTTACCACATGCCTTTCAACAACTGTTAATGTTCTAGTTTGCTGAATGCTTTTTCCTTCAGAATGGAAAAGGTTTTACCATAATAAGTACCTGGCTTTCTTTAAAGTATAAGATACTAGAGGGGGCTAGCAGGGAGAGGGGGCACATTTTCTATGTTTCCGAACACTAGATCTTTTAGCTTTAGGTGGACTCCCAAGCCCCAGGAAGAAATCAATAAACCATAGCTCCCCTGCTTGTCCTAGAAGTCTCTAAAAGATATGCAGGGGAAAGATTTAATAAATTGGTCACTAAACAATTGTGAAATAGAGAAGTCATGCAGTCAGTTTCCTACCCACACCCTATCCTCTACTCCTTGAAAAACTATCCAAAGAATCAGTGGATTCACAGAATCATAGAAGATATGCCCACCTACCAAGAAGCAGTCCACTGAGCTTCACCATCTTATTAACAGCATGAATTCTTCATAGCAGAAAAACAGTAGTGCCCATTAAGAACAGGACTTGTACCAGAGCTGAATTCTAGTACTAACTTTCCTACTTCGTAAAACCAAAACCAAACCCACTGCCGCTGAGTCGGTTCCAACTTGTAGTGACCCCATAGGGTTTCCAAGGCTGTAAATCTCTACAGAAGCAGACTGCCATATTTTTCTCCTGTGGAGCCACTGGTGATTTTGAACCACTGGCCTTTGGTTCAGCGTCCAGTGCTTTAACCTCTGTGCCACCAGAGTTCCTTATCCTGCTTAATAGCAATGTTATTTTAGGCAACTTACTCAACTTCTCGAAGGCTCTTTCCTCAGGCTTACATATATTTTCACTTAAAAGATCTTGGTGATGTCCTGTATCAGCACATGAGATCCACTTTGTGTATTTTCTTAATGGCACACAGTATTCCAGTGTTCCATTATATGGCTGTACAGTTACTTAACTACTGATGGACGTTTAGCCCACTTCCAGCCTTTTGCTCTCAGAGGCAATGCTGCGGTGTGTGTGGGTCATTTCACACACGTGAAGATGTCTCTGTAAGATGTACTCATTAATGGAATTGCTGGGTAAAAAGATCTTTGTGTTTGAAAGTTGGAAAGTGTAAGGGCAAATACAAATTAAAAATAAGAGGCTTAATTCTCCCTGTTGAAAACAGTGAAAGAGACTTCTCGCATCTCTCAACAATAACCAGTTGCCATCAAATTGATTCTGAACCATTTTATTCAAGAATATGATGTGTCTTTTAACCATTTTTTGTGTGTGTGTCCCTCAGTAGTGTTTTGAAGTTTCTACATATAACTGTCATAATGTGAAGACAATATTTAGCCAGTAATAAAGAGTTATTGTAAGGATTAAATGAAGATAGTACACCATGCCTGGCCCTTAATGCATCCTCAATAAAGATAATGTATGACAAATGCACATTTATTGGGCATATCCTGGTGTATGTGTGACTAATTCAATAAGATAAATCCATCTCTCAATCCCACATTTCCATGGTTGTGACTCACACTTGGTTCCACCCTTGAAACAGAATCGATATTTTCTTAGCTTTGCCACTCACACCTATGCCCCACTCACCTTCTTGCTAGGTTTGTTCAAGTGATGGGAAGTCCCACTGCGGGTATCTGTGGACACCCGTGTTGAACAGAAGAGTGAAACAGGTTTTGACTGCCCTGCCTATCTGAGGGAGGTGTCAGCACCCAGGAAGAGGTGGCTGGGTAGGACTCACCAGTTAAGGATGGGTATTTCTTTATATGTGTAAGACACTTTTCTTTCCAAGAGTTCACGTGTCTCTTGACAACTGTGAACAGGATGAGAAAATATTGCTAGCACAGTACAATTTTCAAAGCGACTTATTTCTGTTTTGATGCTAGAGAATCTCCCTCCATACCATAGCAGGGCATTTGATTAAAATTGCTCAATTATCAGTGACATGGAGAGGTCTGAATTATATCTCCTAACACTCAGTGCCTCATATTCACATATTTTATGCACCTTTATGTTCACTGTTGAGCTAAATGTTTTACTTGCTTTATCACATTTAGTCCCCTGAAGTAGGTATCATCCCATTTTACAGATAAAACGACTGAGGCTCGAGGAGATTCAACAACTTGCTCAAGGTCATAGAGCTAGAAACAGGTGTAACTGCCACTGGAGATTTGCTTGTCTCCAAAGTTTGTGCCATTCACTGCAATGCTTAATTAGCAGATTTGGAACAAGTTAAACAAAATTAACTGTGAGATGAATTGAAAACTATTTGACTGCGTGTCAAAGCATGCTCTTTCATTGGGAACAGAAGCATTGTCAGGCTGTGTATTATCAGTGTACTGTTTTTATTAATAAAAGCACACTTGGACTGAGGGCTACAGTTCCTACTTCTTGAAATCAGCCTGAAAAAAGTCCTGGGGAATTTAACTATCCTGTCAGCTCCTGTTGCTTTCAGGCGATATGATTTACATTTTCACGTGATCTGAAAACATTATAGCAACAATCACCAAGGAGTACTGTATTCCAATTATTTGCCCTAATTTTTTAATGCCTTCATTTTATATAAAACTTATTTGTGTCACGTCTCCACGTGGCCTTTCCTAGGTAACCTATCCAACCTTTCTGAAATATTGTACAGCTCCTTTCAGCAAATGTGAACAATGGCCCAGTGAATTACTTATTCCTCAAGGGAAAAACTACGTGGCCCATGAATCAGGGGAAACTGATTGCCCAGGAAAGAGCACCACAATCAAGGCGTTTCAGCATGATTCACCAAACGTAAGGACAATCACATGATCAAAAAAGGTTGATGAACAAAGCCAGAATTCGTTTGATAGTTTCCACTGATAAGATTAGCATGGGCTTGTTTCCATACAGGCTAGTGAGACCTGTCGTAGTAAGGACTGAGGGATAGTCATGAAAGCACCTAAAGGGATGCTGTATCAGAGAGGGGGCTTTAACAGATGTGGATGGCCTGGGGCCTGGGGACCAACATTGGGTGAATGGGCCAACGTCCAGGAGATCCAACAGGGGAAGTGGACTGGAATCTGAAATCAGCAGTACTGGAGATCTGGGATGGTTACAGAGCTGCCAGGAGATACTGGCTGGACTAGATGTCAGAGGACTCCACTTCTAGAAGAACTGAGGACAGCAAGTTTGGAACCCAGTCTTGGAGAAAGTAGAGTGTTTGGTATTTTAGCAAAGCAGATACTTAGGCAAAAGAACAGACTCATTGGGGTGCAAGAGGAGGGCTTGTTCCCAGGAACTATATGTCTGTTTTGCTTGTGGCTGTCTGGCTTTCAGGAAGCCCTCTGCTTGGCACATAGAAGACACAATTAAGTACATGTTGAGTGAATAAATGAGGCATAAGGCAGGCACTCGGTTTCTGAGAGTAGACATGGAGGAAAGCAGGTCTCTGGGTGGATTAATTTGCTGCTGAGTCACCTAAACAATGACTTAGGACTTGGTTATCCCAGAGCTTGGGGTGAGGCTGAACCTGCAGGTGGTGGTCAAGGGCTCAGGTGGGGAAATTAGGAGGAGGAGGAGCAGGCAGGTAGTTCTTCACTCATTCTTTGATAGCTTTACATTATTATTGGGTAACACGGTCTTCACTTTTGATCAAACACACTGAAGTTTTGCCAGTTTCCTCAGTTTCCATTCAGCTAGGGTGGTAGATTCTTATTAGGAAAGTCACATGTCCCAAATGTCCAGAGTTCACAATCTTGAGAGCTACCATTCAGTTTCAATTTATTAAATGCCTGCTAGGAGCCCTGAGTGGAGTCGACTGAAGGGCAACGTGTTTGTATTTTTTGGGTTTAGGAGCCCTGATGTAACAGTTAAGCACGTAACTGTTAACCAGAAGATTGGCAGTGTGAACCTACCCAGCTATTCCACAGGAGAAAGACCTGGCGATCTCCTCCTGTAAAGATTACAATCAAGAAAACCCTATGGGGAAGTTCTACTCTATCACTTGGGGTCGCTATGAGTCAAAATTGACACGATGGCACCTAACAACAATAACAACATGTGACTGGCACTGTGATAGGTACGTTATAGACAGTATCTTTCATTCTCCAAGTATTCCTTAAAGGTCAATGTTACTGGATCCACTTTTTATAGATCAGACACTTGAGGATAAAATTCAGTGACATGTCCAAGGCTACATAACCAAGATGTGTTGTGGCAGGAGTGTCAGGCCCAGAATTCACCATCTTTCTCCAAACCTCCCCTGACATGGTCCTCTCCCTAGAACAGCAATTCTAGAACTTTAATGTACATATGAATCACCTGAGGATCTTGTTAAAATGCAAATCCTGCTTCAGTAGGTCTGAAACAGGGCCAGTGACTCTGCAGGTCTAAAAAAGCTCCCAGGTGATGCCAATGCTGCTTTCTCTGAACCACACATTGAGTAGCAAGACTATAAAGCAGGGGTTGGCCCCCAAAACCCAAACCCACTGCCATGGAGTCAGTTTCTACTCATAATGGCTCTATAGGACAAGGTAGAACTGCCCCATAGGGTTTCCAAGGAGCAGCTGGTAGATTCGAACTGCTGACCTTTTGGTCAGCAGCCATAGTTCTTAACAACTTTACCACCAGGGCTCCCTGTAATACCTGGCAGAAATGAATTACAATGTTAGAACAGCATCAGCGTCTGAAATAGGATGTGAGCAGGAGCGCACACCAGAACCTTACTGGGCCTTAGAGCCAGCCAGGTTGAAGATTCCTGAGTGCGAATTTTTGCTAACGATCACACTGCAGGTGTAAACCATCATCTTATTTTGAGGAAAATGCTTTGAGGAAGCGAGACTAAGTACAGTTTTATTAAAGTGTGGGCCAGGTTAATGAAGGGTTCTTAGGAAGATGTCTATTTAGGACAGGCAACAAAAACACTGGGGAGAACTCTTGGCATGGCATGATAACACGGTTGGTATTAATTTAATAATGACAATTAATAGCTGACACCCATATAAGACTTACCATGTACTTCAAAATGTTCTAATGTTTATAGATGTAACTAATAAATTTATAAGCATTATTCTATTAATCATCACAACAACTTTACAAAGTATGTACTATTTTATTCCCATTTAACAGATGAGGAAGCTGAAGCAAAGAGTGGGTTGACTAACATGCCCAAGGATACTGCTTCTTTAAGTGGCAGCACAGTCCGGCTCCAGAGTCCTTGTTCTTATTCATCATGCTGGAAGTTTCTACCCTAGGCTCTCTAGATTCTCTGATAAAATTAACTTGGCCAGGCATGGGGACAGTGGAGTGGGGAATCTTCTCCCAGTGAACAAATGGGGCTCTTGGGATTTGCCAATTCTTTTACGCCACTAGGTTATGACAGATAGCAAATGTGATTCATACAGAAATGGAAACAGCTCTTTTTGTCTTTGTATTTCATATTTACTAACCACTCAAGCCAGAGCCCTCCACTAATCACACAGCATACAAGTTCAGACATATGGTATATTTCATTGTAGATTCATTTTCAGAAGCAGGTGGGGGTGGCACACATATTTTTGCCTCTTTTCTGCGTGGGTGTTGACCATGGCCTCATATGTGGACTGTGCACAGGCAACATGAAACAGAAAGATGCCCATTATGGATCAGAAGGAAATGCCGCTTGAACCAGGTCTCCTGAGATTAGTGCCTCTGATTGCTTGGATCCTATGAGTCTATAGAAAACTTCGGGTGTTTCCCCACCTCATGACTATTGTTTTTTTCCCATCAGTTGTCTTTTAACAGTTAAACAGATCCTTTTTATTGAATTTGGAAAAGGAATTCTTAACAAGGGCATTCCCCACTCCAGATACTTCAGAGGATTTATGCTGGAAAATTGATCTCACTGTGTGTGCCCATATATGGGTAACTTCCTCACCAGTGGAATCAGATTTCCTGGATATTCCAGAATTGCCTATGTTACGTTTGTTTTTTTAACTTGCAAGAGGAACACTGAACCTAGAAATGTTACGTTACCTTCTCTCAAAGGAGAAAGAATGATATATGAGCTGCATATCTTTATGGTATATAAACTGTACTCCTAAGTTTGATCATGATCTAGTGTCAGTTTTCCTAGTTAGAAAAACTCTCTCAAATTTTCTAAATTCTCCAAGGAATCATTCCTACTGATTAGTGATTGTGTGCCTCTGTGTTATTTCCAAAAGAGTAATAGGTATGTCTTGGATACTAACCCTGCATATAATTAATATTTTTATTAATATAATAATAGCAAAGCCTTAACCAGACAGACAGAAAATTAACTAGCACATGGGATGCAGATATCCTTTTCACTTTCTTTTTTATTGGAACCTCTTCGAGCTTTATAAGAAGTATTCCTTTAGCGGTTTCAAAAAGCAGAGCTTTCCTAACATTTGTGGCATTTGCAGCCAGGAACATCACTGGAAATAGTTGTTTAATTAACTGAGACTCATAGCAAAAGTGCTGAATTGCTTTTAAGCAATTTTTTAACGTTATGAGAGTCAGTGCAATCAATTAGAAAAAATACACCGGATACCAGGAATTCTTACTCCCAGTCCATCCTCACTCATGAATACCATGTTATCTTTAGTAACTGCCTAGGGACAGACTCTTACGGCAGTAACATGTTAATTTTGTGTTCTAGAAAGGGCTTGTTCGTCATTCAACCTAAAAATACACCCAGTAACTAACATTTGCTCAGACGAGACTAGAATAAATAGGAAAAGGGTTGCTAAAAATTTTTCTCAAAAATTTTAAATTGGAAAGGAAATTCTTGAGTTAAAATGATTTCTAAAGGTGTTTGAATGTCCGATAAATAGATAACTCAACCAGCAGCAGAGTTTAGACGTATACAAAAGTAATTTAGGTTATTTTAAGCTTTGGTTCCTGTTGGTTAGACGAGAAATTTCTTACCTATTATGAGATGTGTGTAACTCCAAAGATCTGTACTGAGTGATCCAGGACAGCATATAATGAAGTACTGTCTTTGGTTCAGATTATCAAATGTGATAGGACTTCAAAGGAGAATATATCAACAAGGCATGAAGTGGCCCGGGATAAAAGCCTCATGGAGGAGCTGAGAGTTAACCTAGGTCTTGAAAGACAGGAACAAACCCAGACAAGTTCTAGAGAAGGGTGAGGGTCTTCCAGGAGAGGGTGGCTATATGAGCCAAATCACTGGGATGTGAGGTGAGCACAAGCTAATGGCAGAGCCAAGAAACTGGCCTGAATTTAGCAGAAAAAAAGCAGCTTGGTCACATTGTGGAGGTCACCAAAAGTCAAAGGACTTTAGCTTTGTTAGGAAAGGGAAAAGGGAGTCTCTGACAACTTTAAGCAGGGAAGTACTATGATGAAAATGGTGTTTAAAGAAGATTGATTTGGCAGTGAGGTACTGTCAGAGTAGGAGTATATATACAGTATATATTTTTATATATAGTATACATTTTTATCTACTGTAGTTGCTTAATTTGGGAGATGGACTGTTTTGCCATCTAATGAACCATTTACCTTCATATTCACGTAAACATTTTATCTAATATTTTAAATTTATTTAATGTAATATTATTTCAATAATTTATATTAAAATACTCCATACAATTGCATTGTGCCGCTTCCAATCCTTTTGGACCAAGGGCAAATAAAAATGAATAAATGGGTACTTTATTAAGAACTGAAGTTGTACTGGTAGACAAGGCAGATATGGTCTCTGTCTTCAGAAAGCTTATCCATTGAGAAATTGGCTGTGAACAAATCATTACCGAAATATTTAGTTACAGTGGTAGTCAGTGCTAAGAAGAACTAGGTAATTTGGGGAAGTCTAACAGAGAATTCTAGCCCAGACTTAGGGTCTAGGATTTAGGGAAATTCTCCTGGGGAAGTGACGTTCAAGATGAGATGTGATTGGAATGGAAGAAGGAGTGGAAGCTGAAGCATGTTAGAACGTTTTAAGAAGAGGAAATTGAACTTG
This sequence comes from Trichechus manatus latirostris, assembly GCF_000243295.1. Taxonomy (NCBI): domain Eukaryota; kingdom Metazoa; phylum Chordata; class Mammalia; order Sirenia; family Trichechidae; genus Trichechus; species Trichechus manatus. The sequence goes on from NW_004443938.1 coordinate 35,442,554, forward strand.
TGAGGGCTCTGAGGTAAAACAGAGTCCAGAGCATTCAAGGAACTGAAAGAAGGCCAGCTGGGCTGAGCAGGCGGGCAGGAGGGCTGGTAAGGAGCCAGAAGGTACCAGGAATATAGACCACAGAAAGGGCTGCCATGATCCTTATCCATCTTGCTTAAAGTGTGCCCTCCTCCTTCCTCTGCCATGAGTCACAGTGACATCAACATCCATACTCAATGTCTTCTACACCAAATCCTCATATTACCCCTATCACCTCAGTGCAGATAACCCATCTCTGTGAATATGGCCATACCTTAGAAATGAAGGTCAGTTGAAAGAGCTCCACCTCTGTTTTTCTAAATACTGAAATTCTCAATTCTGACTACACTTATCCCTCACCTGCCACTGAAGGGCAAATAAAAATGAATTTTTTTCATTTTTTTCAAAGCATCTTCTGTGCTCTTCCCTGTTCCCACTCTTTTAGTTCTCTAGCTTTTTTATGGCTCCTCCCCCGCCCCAGCATGGAACTCAGGCTCTGTGGAATATTTTTATCTGTGCCCTTGTTAGTGTCTGATAGTTTCTTTCTGTTTGGTCTACTACCGTTCTCACATTCCCATGCCTCACTCCAGGATAAAAACGAGCCTGTTTTCTTTGCTTCACTCTTAAACTCTGCTAGGAAACTCAAGTCGCTGCAGCTGACTTTTCTACTGATTCATGTGACTAGGCTCAGCTTGCTCCTCATGCTACCTGATAACCATTTCATTCATTTTTGATTGATTGCTTACTTCATTCCTCTTCACTACTTCCAAATTTTCTCATCCTAATCTCCAGCTTGCTCCCCCACCACATTCGCTTTCTTGCTCAGGGATGGGTACCCCATCCTTGAGTTACCCATCCAGGTGTCCTCTCATTCCCATATTTAGACAGTGGCCAAATCCATTAATTGTACCAACTTAACGCCTCTCAGTTGTATTCTCTATCTCCATAGTTGTTCCCCAAATTCAAACTGTCATCTCTTTCCTTGCCTTAACTGGTTTCCTTTCCTCTCATCTGGAATTCTTCCAGTCCCTTCTCCACATGGTCTCATGCATGAAATCTAACCTTGTCACTACTTTGTTTTAAACCTTCCAATGACTCCCATTACCTGTAGGATAACGTTCAACCTCCTTTTATAGAAAACAGAGCCCTCTGTGCCCTGGCCTCTGCCTAACTCTCTGACCTTTCTGTTCAGGTATGCCACTTCTATCTCCTCCCCTATTCTAACCCTGAACCTTATATTCTAGTTGTTCAAACTTGCCCTTCTTCCTCTAACCCACCTTGTTACTGCATACCCCTGGACATGGTGTGCCCTCTGTTTGGTGGTGTCTTTCCCTACCCAGGCTACTTCCCTGATATTTGATATCTTTTGAGACTCAGCTCACAAGTTACAGGAAGACTTTTCTGACCCTTCGTCTCTCCCTCCTTGATGGGCAGTCTTGATCTTTCCTTTCTCCATGCTCTCTCTCCACCCAGTGTATATTTCTATCACAGCACTTATACTTAGTTACAATAAATTGTTTTCAAGTCTCTCTTCTTCAAAATGACTAACCCGTGGCCGTCGAGTTAATTCTGACTCATAGCAAGCCCGTAGGGTTTCCAAGGCTGTAAACCTCTACCAAAGTAGACTGCCACATCTTTCTCCTGTGGAGCTACTGGTGCTTTCGAACCGCTGACCTTTCGGTTAGCAGTCGAGTGCTTAAACTCATGATCAGAAGCTCCTTAAATACAGGGACTATGTATTACTTGATTGTCCCCACTCTCTCCTGCCCCATTCTCTCAGTTACTTAATTATTTTCTTAATTGCACTTATCATAATGGTATTATTTTATTTTTTCTGTTAACTCATTTTTTTTTTACCTCATTAGAATGTAAGCTCCATTAGGGCAGAGACTGTTTCCCCAATGCCTGGCACTGTGCCTTGTGCAGAGACAGACAAGGCACTCAATAATTATCTGTTGAGTGAACTAATGCATGACTAAATGAGTGAGTGATGAATGAACTTGCTGTCTCTGTCATTGCTCAGCCCCCTTGAATTCTTCACTTCCCATGCTCTCCAAAACCCCCATACTTGGGGGTTCATATTTCTATCCCGCTGCTCTACTGAAATTTCTCTTTTAAAGTTTGCCAATGATCCCTTTACTACCAAACCAAATGACCTTGACATTTCTGTGGTATTTGATAAACCTTCCTTGACAATCTCTGTATTACTTTCTGGGAGAACATACTGACCTGGTTTTTTTCCTACACCTCTGGTCACTTCTTCTCCATCTCTTTCACTGGCTCATCTTCCCCCACTCAACTTGTAAATTGTTTTCTGGGAAGAAGCCTTTTCTAACTCTACACAACCCATTACATCTCACCCATTCCAGAGGATTCAAATGTGATGTCCAAGTGAATAAGCTGCAAACCCACATCTCTATGCTCAGACCTTTCCAGAGCTCCAGGCTGGCCTGCTACATATTTCCAAATGAGGGTCCTACTACCAATCTCAAATTTGCCATGACTCAAAAACAAATCTAGAAACTTCCCTCTTCCTGGATTCCGTATTTCAGCCAATGAGAGTACAGTCCTTCCATTCACATAGACTTCAATCCTTGGAATCAGCTCTGTCCACCTTCTATGGCACTTCCCACTAATCAGTCACCAAGTTGTGTCAATTTTCCTATTGCAAAATCACTGCCTTTAATCTCCATCCTTGCTTTTCCTTTATAATCCAGCCTTTATATTACCTCTAAAGCAATCTTCCTACAGTTCTGATCATCACAAGTCTCTGCTCAAAAACGTGTGATTGTATAGAAAACTTTTGGAAGGATTAATAAAAAAAGCATACCCTTTGAATTTTTACCATGACTTATTCTAACTTTATAAACATTTAGTTTAAAATACTTTTTGTTGCCTATCAAATTAATTTACAAACTCTTCCACTAGACGCTTCAGGTCCATCCACAATATAATCCCAACTGAAATTTTCCACCTTTATTCTTCATTTACTCTATGTATTAGTGAAGTGGGTTATTCATTATACAAACATATATACATATATATATATACATACACACAAATATATATAAATTGATGATTGAACTGGTCTGGGAGGAAACTTTTGGAATAAAGAGATGCCTTTCAATTTAATTACCTTAAAGCTTTGGTTGTCAGTGAAGTTTATTTGCACATGTACAGCTCAGAAAAATAAACCTGAAGTACGTATCTATGAACGTTCCCTGTATTACAAACATCAGATTTACAACTATTCCATAGCATAACTCAAGTTCTTAACTCCCTGAAATGGGAAGGCTAGCAGTCCCCCAGGGCTGCCATGGCTATCATTCTTCAGATACCTGGGAGCAACCACAGCAATGATGCCTGAATTCTTGTCTAGCCAATTTGCTACTGGGCTCCTGTTCGAAAGTCAGTAAATTTCTGGATGCAGGGTCTAGGGTATGGGGGACACTTTGCAGTTATTCCTAGGCACCAAATCTCAGACAAGCAAAGCAAATGGCTTCTTGGGCCAGCTAATGATCTGGAGGGTGGGCCTGTCCACTTGCTTTCCTTTCTCTTTCCCCCACTCTGCCGCATAAACCCAAAACCAAACCCATTGCCGTCGAGTCAATTCTGACTCATGGAGACCCCAGGTGTTACAGAGTAGAACTGCTTCATAGGCTTTTCTTGGCTGTAATCTTCACACAAGCAGTTCGTCAGGACTTTCTTCTGTGGTGCCGCTGGGTGGGTTTGAACCTCCCCAGCCTTTAGGTTGATAGTTGAGTGCAAACTGTTTCTGCCACCCAGGATGCCCTGTCTTCCCAGGGTCCTAGTTTTCCCGGCTGGCCAGAAGAAACCTAGATCTATATATGCTCATATGTGTCTCCATCACAAAGAAAGCATCAGTCTCCAAATTAGAAAAAATGAGCTGTTTGCTGCTGTCTTCCACTAGTTCTGGGGTTTAGCAGCCCACACTCCCTAACTATACTGTTATCAAAGGGAACCAGAGCGGTCCATCCCACAACATCTGGTGATGTCGCTCAGAGATGAGCTTTCGGAATACATTTAAATAATATTTTAACCACTATATTGTTTTATTTCTTATTAGAGAAATTTATTAGAAAGCAATATATTTTTCTAATTACTGCATAATTACTCTATTGCTGTGCAACTGCCAATAGTATAATAATAGGGTATTATGTATTAAATAGGCCATTCTGGGAAATCTAACAACCTTTGATAATTTTAATGTTGTAACACAACATATTTCAGGTTTCAAACAGCCCAATGTATGCAGACTTTTGGAATGCACAAGTGTAAATTAAAGACCCATTGCTGTCAAGTTGATTCTGACTCATCATAGATGTTATGATTTGGAGCCTGGTGGTATAGGGGTTAAGAGCTCTGCTGCTAACCAAAAGATTGACAGCTCAAATCTACCAGCCACTCCTTGGAAACTCTATGGAGCAATTCTACTCTCTTCTATAGGATCGCTATGAGTCAGAGTCGAATCAATGGCTGCGGGTTTGGGTTTTTAATATATATACTTATGCTATAAATATACATAAGATGTAAGTATATTTGCCTATGACAAAGACTTGGAAAAAGAAAAATAGTTAATGTGAAAAGTGGTGAAAAATGTTCTCTTCAATGATGTTATAATATTATTTATAGAATTTAAGAAATAGTCTTAACAATAGATAAAATCTGTTGCCATTGAGTTGATTCCAACTCATAACGACCCTATAGAACAGAGTAGAACTGCCTCTTAGGGTTTTCAAGGCTGTAATCTTCTATGGAGGCAGACTGCTACATCTCTCTCCCACAGAGCAGCTGGTGAATTCTAACCACTGATCTTTCAGTTAGCAGCAGAGTGAGCACTTAACCACTGTGCCACCAAGGCTCCTTTAGCAATAGATACCTGCAAAAAAATTATCACACCTATGATATAATTTTCTATGTTCTCATACCTGTTGCTGTCTGGTCGATTCCCCACAGGGTTTCCAAGGAGCAGCTGGTGGATTCGAACTGCCGACATTTTTGGTTAGCAGCTGAGCTCTTAACCACTCCACCACTAGGTCTATGTTCTCATAGCACCTTTTATATATACGTACATATATATGTGTACATATATATCTTAATATAATATTCATATTATAGTATCATGTATAATTATTTGCTTATATGTCTATTTTTCCAATTAACTGTGAGTTCCTTGAGGGTGAAGATCAGTAGTTGTTAGTCTCTGTATACTGGCTCAAAGGATATCATGTGGCTCAGAATAGGCATTTAGTAAACTGCTGCTGAATGAATAAAAACTTAATGAATAGGTAAATTTCTTCAAGTGGGTCCCACATTAGTGGGAGTAACACATCCACATTCCTAGCCAGTTATGATCAAAATACATGAATATCATATCTATAAACTTTGATTTGAAAACTTTGATCAAAACAGAACATAACCGCCTTTGAAGTAGGAATGTGCAATTAATTTATAAGTGAGCCTGGAGGAAGTGTGAACAAGAGATTTGGGAGTTTGTTTTTTTGGTATATTCCCTGCCTTCGGGCCTCAGACATTTTCAGTTCCCCAAGCTGTTTTTTTTTTTTTTCTCTTTTCCTGAAGCCCATTATAATGATAAAATCATTTCCTCTCTCCAAGGTTTTCAAAGTTCTTGAAATGAACACACATTTCTCTAGCCACTAGGATTCTAATAGAAGGATTATCAGTGATGATTCCAGGTAGGAATGGACTGGAATTTCCAGGCAGTAGTACAGATTGTGATACAGTGGCATCATCATCATTTAAGGGAGTAGATGAGAATCCAAGAGGAACATGTAGCGAGGCTGGGAATGGGGACTGAAGACAGGACCATCGGGAATGCTCATGGCAGAAAGACCTTAATCCAACAAATGAAATGTTGCAAACAGCAAAATGCATCAGTTAGTTCAGTATTTCCTAAACCTGCTTGGTAACAGCAATCATCAGGAGCTACTTGTTAAAAAGAGAGATTTCTAGGCTCCTCTCAAATCAGAATCTATAGGACAGAGGCCTGGAAATCTGTACTTTTAACACATGGTCTTGGTGATTCTTATAAGCAGGTAAGTTTAGAAAATGTTGAATTGGTTCAATGCAATTTCCCGATGTTGCCTTTAGAAAGTATAGATCCACATACCCTTACACCGTACTCCTACACCTGTGGAGGCACTGATGGATTCTTTCATTCAAAAGGCATTTAGTGAATGTCTGTGATAAGAATAAAATTCTGCAAGTCATTAAGGGTGGAGTGAAGGGGGCAGTTAAAGGAAGTAGAAAGCTCCTCCTGACTCCTCATGCAACTATCTGGTACAGGATGAGCTGAGTATATTATCTAACTACACAATCACGCAGTTTTGGGTGTGTCTTTTGTTTTGTTTGTTTGTTTTTTAAACACTTACCGAATGAAGTTAAATCGTCAAGGTGAGTCATTTAATCCCTTAAAAATTCTCGTAATCCCTCTTCCACTTGGGAATTTTGAATTTGAAAAGTTCAAACATTTTATCTATAATATGTTCTTTATTAAATAAAAACAAAACTATTTGCACAACCCTGTATACTATTTTCACTCTGTAAATGCAATATACTGACACTAACGCCCCCAAAACAGCCCAAACTCGTTGCTGTGTCCAGTCGATTCTGACTCTGGCTTGATTTTGCTCTAACTTTAGTCTCTGCTGGTTTTCTGGCCAGCACCCTTTTAATTTTTAGATAGATTTCTTTTTGATCTCAGATAGTCTCTTACTTTTTGTAAGTTAGCTTTCTAGGTGGAAAATGAGTATGTTGTATTTTCCAGGATGTATTGGAAACCCTGGTGGTGTAGTGGTTAAGAGCTACAGCTACTAACCAAAAGACTGGTGGTTCAAATCCACTAGGTGCTCCTTGGAAACTCTATGGGGCAGTTCTACCCCACCCTATAGGGTTGCTATGAGTCGGAATCAACTCAACAGTGATGGGTTTGGTATTTATTTATTTTTTTTTACTGGTAGTATTATTAAATAAATGAATGTATGTCTCTACTTGAATGGTGAGAAAATAAATATAAAACCACAAATGGAAGTCTATAGTCAGGAAGTACATTAAACTTGGAGCCCGTACACATGTCCCCGAATCCTCTCATTTGTTCATTCTGAGGACAGAGCACAGCGCTTAGCAGGCAGTCAGTACATAATAAGTCTGTAATAAGTATTAAAAGTGTTATCAATACTGTGTAGTATGAACTCCTCCACTCTTTGGTGAACTTCTTGAAGAAAAAGACCTTGCCTTACTAATTATTGTGTTCCCCAATGCCTGTTAACAAGTAAATGTAGAGTGTGTAAATATTTATCAAACTTGAATATGATTAAAGAATGCCTAGGAATGATTCTTTTCTGTAAGCATAATTTTTTTAAAAAAGTGGCGTAAGCAGTCCTGATGTAGATTATCATTTATCCTTTCTTTTTTCCACTCAAAAAAACAAAAACAAAACCAGTTACTGTCAAGTCGATTCCGACTCATAGTAACCGTATAGGACAGAGTAGAACTGCCCCATAGGGTTTCCAAGGAGCGGCTGGTGGATTCAAACTGCTGACCTTTTGTGTAACAGCTAAACTCTTAACCACTGCGCCACACTCTAGTATATTTTATTGGTGAAAAGCAGTGATAACAAAAATCATTTGGGGAGAATCTGGCAAAATGGCACTCTAGGCAGAAGCACCACGCCGTCCCTCCACAGCAAAGATCCGAAAAACTAAGCCAAACAGAGAATACAACAATCCTGAAACCCTAAATCATCAAATGAAGAGATAAAGAACTCAGCCAAGCACCAAATGGAGTGAGAAAACTGACAGAGAACAGAGAGCGAGGAGAGATTCATGCAGAGGTCCCCTACCAGCTAATGCAGCACGGATCCACCATCTTGGACTCCTATCGGAGACCAGCAAACAGGAGGTACGAGAAAGCAGCCTCACGGAGCATCCAGCGGGAGACAAAACAACCAGTAATTTGCGATATACGCTTTCCCACCCCCACAACCTGCTTCACCCCGACTCGGCCTCCTCTGCTTCCCGTGGCCTCAATCTCTTGACCGGGAAACACCCGCTGCTTGGATTCCACACACCCGCACGGGCGGCTCTCTGAGTGCCATTTGTTGGCTGCTGGTGTTGCTTTTTTCCGCTTCTTTTGATTTCTTCCTTGACTCTTGCCACCTCCCCCTCCTTTTGCTCGAGCACCTCACTGCGTGCCCCATCTTTGCTTCTTCCTGAGGAGCTGCAGAGCTCTGGTAATTTGTGATATACGCTTTCACACTCCCTACCCTTCTTCACCCACACTCGGCCCCCTCTGCTTCCTGTGGACACAGTCTCTTGTCCAGAAACACCAGCCTGCACTAGCTGGCTCTCTGAGTGCCATTTGTTGCCTGCTAGTGTTACTTTTTTTTTCCTGCTTCTTTTGATTTCTTCTTTACCTCTTGCCACCTCCCCCTCCTTTCCCTCCAGTACCTGGCTCCGTGTGCCATCTTTGCTTCTTCCTGAGGGGCTGCGGAGCTCCTTTCGAGTGTGGAGCTGCTTCCCGGTCTGGGCTGCCACGCTGGTGGATCCCAGGGCTTTTGTTCGTTTGTTTGTTTTGAATTGTTTCTTTGTTTTCTTTTCCTTTTCTTGAGTTGGGAGCCCTTTCTGGCCAGGCGGAGCTGGGTGGCAAGGAGACTCCCCCTCGGCTTGCATAGATGTGCAGAGGGATCCCTGAGGACATTTCTTTTTTCATTGTTTTTTTTTTTTCTGTTTTTTTTTTGGCGGCCTTTCTTGTTCTTTTTATTTTTTTTAATTTGTTTTGTTTTCTTTTCCCTCTTTTTCCCTTTTTGTCCTTCTTCATTGCTCAGTTTCTCGTCTCTCTATATGTTCTTTCTCTTTCTGTTCCCTGAATACCTGGTGTCGTATATCTCTACGCCTTCTAGCCAGGCTGTACTGCAACACCTGAGAGCGACTTTCTCCAGAACTCATAGCTGCACTGGTGGGATCCCTAGGAACTTTGCGTTTCTTTAACCTTTCTGATTTTTATTTATTCATTCTTTTCTTCCTCTTCCCCTTTCTGTTTTTCTCCATTTCGTAGTCTCTTATCTCTCCACTCCATCGGCAAGATCCCCTAACATTCTTTTTTGTTTGTTTGTAAGTTTTTGGCTCCTGTTCCTCTCTCCTCTCTCCCATATCCATCTTAGCTCCACAAATAACAGTCTCCTCGCTGCATCCTGCCTACCTGCACTGTGCGAAACACATCACACCACCAAGCAGCACAAGCACGGCCTACTGGAACCTGCCCTGCACTGATTACCGACCCAATCTGGTGGCTATAGTAAGTGCCACAAACCACCCATCCCAGTAATTCCTCTTCAGCTAGACCTGCCCTGCCATACCATATCTGAGTGACTGACCCTGCCAGTTGGAGAAGGAGGTGAAAAGTATTGTGCCCACAGACGAGCAAACAACAAAGAACACACAGTCCGCCTCCTCAGACATAGTCAAATTTTTTTTTT
>NW_004443938.1:35458868-35522407 GCF_000243295.1 Trichechus manatus latirostris
TTTTTTTTTTTTTTTTCCTAAAGGGGTTTTTGCTAACATCCCAAGCTTTAAATGAAGGTACTTTTTAACATTGTCTCTACATGTCTAGTGTAATACAAATAATTGAATTGATCTGAAAAACGTAAGCCATTAAATCATTTGTTAGAAACTGTCTATGTATGTGATTTATCTGAGTGGGCATACAGATCACTGCCATGCACATTAATCAGCGAACTATTTCTAGAAGGGGATCTCATGTTCAGAGTGGAGAGCAATAAAGGATATTCACATTTATCACTTTCCTTTCATAAATAGATTAGTAATTCCAAAACCAAAAACCAAATCCATTGCAGTCAAGTTGATTCTGACTCATAGCGGTCCTACAGGACTGAGCAGAACTGCCCCATAGGGTTTCCAAGGAGCGACTGGTGGATTCGAACTTCCAACCTTTTGGTTAGTAACCAAACACTTAACTACTGCACCACCAGGGCTCCAGATTAGTAATTAGGGTTTATTAAAATAGCTGAAGTCCCCGAGTGGCGTAAATAGTCAAGTGATCGGCTACTAACCCAAAGGTTGATGGTTCGAATCCACCCAGAGGCACCTCAGAAGAAAGACTTGGTGATCTACTTCTGAAAGATCACAGCCATTAAAAAAAAAAAAAAAAAAGGATCTAACGTAAAATAGCTGAGTAATTCTGGCCTCTAACCCAGGAGGGCCTATTTCTCTCCATTCTGCACTGTGGCCCAGTCTTGGCTGCCAGACAGTTGCCTAACCATGGTTGTAAGACCCATTTTTAGCTGCTATCGCTGCCACCTGTTCTAAACTCAGATTTCATTTTTTTGTATCATCTATTGCTCTCATAAGCAAAAGCCTTAGCATGTAAGGAATACGGTGTAATAAATAGAATTCAGGTTTTGTAAGCCCTGGGTTTACATGCCAACTCTGCAGCTTCCTAGCAGTGGGGTTTGGGGCAAGTCACTTAACAGATGGAGTCCTTGAGTGGTATAAACAGTTAATGTGCTTGGCTACTAACCAAAAGTTTCAAGGTTCGAGTCCACACAGAGGTACTTTGGAAGAAAGTCCTGGTGATGTACTTCTGAAAAATCAGCCGTTGAAAAGTCTATGGAGCACAGCTCCACTCTGACACATATAGGGTTGCCATGAGTCAGAGTCCACTCCCCTGCAACTGGTTTTACTTACAGACTCCCACCCTTCCCTTCCCCTCCTCACAAAGTTATCCTCATTTTCTTGCCTCCTGGAGTTGTTGTAAAGTGTAGACGAGAAAATAGATGTTAAGTTCCTCGCATAAAGTTGGTACATAATAAACCAACAAATGTTAATGTTCCTAGCAGAAAAAGGAGCCCTAGTGGCGCAGTGGTTAAGCACTTGGCTGCTAACTGAAAGGTCAGGGGTTCAAACCCACCAGCTGCTCTGTGGGAGAAAAATGTAGCAGTTTGCTTGGATAAAGATTATGGAAATCATATGGGGCAGTTCTACTCTGTCCTATAGGGTCACTATGAGTCAGAATTCAACTGGATGGCAATGGTTTTTTTTTAGCAGAAAAATGTGGCATAGGAGGATAAGCAGGGGAAGGGACCCCCAAAACCCAAGCTCAAGTCCTGGCTCTGGCATTTACTAGACGCACAATCTTTGGAATTCTCCTAAACAATCTCAGCCTCAATTTTCTCATTTGTAAAACGGGCAGAATATTCCTTCACCTACCTCACTAGGTTAAGTAGTTTAAAGAAAATAATTTTTGTGAAACTGCTTTATAAAAGCAATAAGATATTAAAATGTTATTAAAGACATGTGATGAAATGAGTTCCTTTATGTGGCCCTTTGCCTTGGTTCTTTGGAAAAACAGCTTGAGAGATTTTTCCCCTAAACCCTGAGGAGTTACCTTTGCCCTAGTTTTCTATCCCAGAGGGTCTGTTACTTTTGTACTGGTTAATAGACATTTCCTGGGTAAATTGTAAACAACTTGATTTGATACTTTTTGTCTGGTCCTGGGCTGCAGCCTGCCCTGTGATTGGTATGCATCTTGCAGGGATTAGTCAATAGAGTATGCAAATGAGGTGAGTTGTAGCCTACTATGCAAATGAAATATCTGTGGCCTACTGAGAGGGGATTGGTCAGTTTGTGCCCCCTACTAGGAGGGGCCATGCCTTGAAATTGACAAGGAGTTGTGTAAAAAGAAAAATATATATATATTATATATACGTATATAGGCAGGCAGTCCCTGGGTTTTGAATGTTCTACTTACAGACAACTCATACTTAAGAATGGACTGCCTATTATATTAAAAATTTGAGTTAAATACATACAACGGTTCATAATAACGAACACATGCACTACTTCATGACGCTCATGAAAACATTGCACGGTTTGGAAGTGTTTCTTAAGTGTTTTATATGCATAGAAAGGTAAAATACATACTATATACTAAGACAAACATTTGACTAACTGACGCTAAATAAGAACCATATGTATCTGTTCTGACTTAAGTACAAATTCTACTTAAAGACAGACTTAGGAATGGATCTCGTTCATAACCTGGGGACTGCCTGTATATATATATACATAGCCAGCCTCACAGAGGTTTTTGAGACAGAACAAAGCAGGAAGAGAAGCAGAAGGAAGAAAGAAGTAAGCAGATAGAGAGAGGAAGCAAGGAATCTTCTAAAAAAGCTGTAACAATGAAGACAGCAAGAAGGGGCCCAGCAGCAGAGCCTGTGGCAGGGCAAAGAGGAGCCTGTTCTCAGCGGGCAAAGAGGAGGCTTGTCCTGCCTAGAGGAGCTGAGAGAGCCATCCTGCACTGAAGAAGGGAGGCTTTGCCTACATGTTTCCTGATCTTGATCTGAGTTGTATCCTGTTGATCCTGATCCCAAGTTGTACCCTACTCCTTAATAAACCATTTAACTGTAAGTATGGTCTTTTAGTTCTGTGTGGCCATTGCAAAGAATTATTGAACACAGCAGAGAGTGGAGAATACTATGGGAGGGATGGCTGGTGTCAGACTTGGTAAAAAGGTTGGAGAGTGGAGGTATGTCTAAACTCCACCTCACTAGGGATCAGCTTTGGGCTGATGTTGGTCATTATCCCTCCTTGCAGTTAGACAGGTTCTGACGCTACTACTATTACTATGACTACTTCCATTTTACAAAACAATCATAAAAATTCCAGGAATTAACTTTTTCCTGATGGGATTAGTATTTTTTTCAAATGAAGTTCAGTGGTTCCCCTTCCTGAAGGCCATAGCACCTTTTTTTTTTTGCCTGAATTACTCATTTAGCACTTGTTATGAGCTACCTTGTAAGGTTTATTATTATTCTTTATTTTTTCTTTTCTGTCACCTCAACTCTGTTCTGATCTCTTCAAGAGCAAGAACTGAATTTTTAAATCTTGTGGTGTTGCAGTGCTCAGAGCTCACAGCAGAGGCTGAAGGGGAATTCCCCACGGGGCACCACATCTAGGGTGGGAGGGGCTTGAGCCTTAGATTGAAGCAGGGATAGTCTTCTTAGAGAAGAAAGAAAAACAAGAACCTTGACAACATAGAGATTCCGTGATGAAGAGAACATTGAGGGCCTTCTCATGGACTTTCTCTGATCTTAGTAAGGAAGGAGAAGGCCATAAGCTGAGAGGGGTTAGGATCTTAAGAGATAATTTATCAAAAGTGTTGTGTCAACTAAAGCAGTCCACACTTCTTTCTCTTCGTGTGATTGTCTAAGAATCTAGAGCTGCTGTAACAGAAATACCACAAAGAGGTGGCTTTAACAAACAGAAATTTATTTTCTCACAGCTTAGAAGGCTAGAAGTTTGAATCCCGGATGCTGGCTCTAGGGGAAGGCTTTCTGTGTCTGTTGGCTCTGGAAGAAGGTCCTTGTCTCTTTGAGCTTCTGCTCCTGGGTGATCTTCACGTGACATGGCATTTCTCTTCCCCCATCTCTGCTTGCTAGCTTTCATTTAATCTCTTTTATAAGCCCTGGCAGTGCAGTGGTAAAGAGCTCAGCTGCTAACCAAAAGGTCAGCAGTTCGAATCCACCAGCCACTCCTTGGAAACCCTATAGGGCAGTTCTACTCTGTCCTATAGGGTTACTATGAGTTGGAATCCACTCAACGGCAATGGGTTTGGTTTTTCTATGTCTCAAAGGAGATTGACTCAAGATACACCCTATACTAAGCCTGTCTCATTAACATAACCCGGACAACCCATTCCCAAATGGGATTAAAACTACGGGCATAGAGGTTAGGATTTGCAACACATATTTTTTGAGGAACACAATTCAATTCATAACAGTGACGAACCAAAAAAACCAAACCAAACCAAACCAGTTGCTGTCAAATAGATTCCAACACATGGCAACCCCATGTGTGTCAGAGTAGAACTGTGCTCCATAGGGTTTTCAGTGGCTGTGATCTTTTGGAAGTAGATCGCCAGGCTTTTCTTCTGAGACACCTCTGGGTGGATTCCAACCACCAACCTTTTGGTTAGCAGCCAACCATGTTAACCATTTGCATCACCCAGGGACTCTGTGATGAACAAAGACCATGTCTTATTTAAAAAAAAAAAAAATCCCAATGCCTATCACAATAACTGGCATATAGTTGACACTAAAAAAAAATTTTCTTGACTCTGAAATGAATAGAAAATAATAATTATATTGATATTTATTATTATTTTAATATTGTTTGTTATATAATAACATCATATGTAATAATAACATATAATATAATGATAATAAAAGCATTTATTAGATGCTTAAGATGTCATCCTCTTAGAACATTATGTCTATTGTTTCATTCAGTATTCACAACATCCTTACTGAGTAGATACTCAGATTGTCTCCATTTTAAAGATGAGAAAAATGAAGCTTTGGAAGGAGGTTCAGAATACTGTTATGGGACATAGTTGTTGTTAGGTGCTTTCGAGTCGGTTCCAACTCTTAGCGACCCTATGTACAACCGAACGAAATGAATACTAAATGGGACACAGGGTAGTGAGTTAATGAAGAGAAAATAAAATAATCATAGGAGAGAATTCAGGGTCCAGTTGAGGTTGAACCACATATGTTTTGAGATGAAACTCTCAGCACAATTATTGTGTTTACATCAGCAATGTCTGCAGCCAGGGAGCAGTTGGTTGAGTTTCCCTAGACTTAGAATCAAATGGTTATGCAAACATTATGCCCTTTTGTGTTCCCTTGGACTTCATGACTATGGAAAATAACCAACCAAACCCATTGCCATCGAGTCAATTCTGACTCACAGAAACTGTCTAGGACAGAGTAGAACTGCCCCATAGAGTTTTGAAGGAGTGCCTGGTGGATTATGAACTGCTGACCTTCTGGTTAGCAGCTGTAGCACTTAACCACTATGCCACCAGGGTTTCCTCTTGACTATGAGTCATGTGATAAAGCAACTATTTGCCATGACATCAGAGACAAACTTTTGAACGGAGACTGTTGTTAGGTGCCGTTGAGTTGCTTCCGACTTATAGTGACCCTGTGTACAACATAATGAAACACTGCCTGGTCCTGCACCATCCTCACAATCATTGTTATACTTGAGCCCATTGTAGCAGCCACTGTGTCAATCCATCTCGTTGAGGGTCTTCCTCTCTTTTGCTGACCCTCGGCTTTACCAAGCATGATGTCCTCCAGCGACTGAATGAATGGAGATAGGTTCTTCAGCTTGGTGGAAACAAGTAATTGCCATTGACTCCTGAGTATTTGAGATACTTCAAAGCAGTCTAGTTGTGCTGCACACTGCCCTCTTTAGCTAAACAACTTGATTCCTGGCCTATAGAATCCTAACTTCATTCAGGAAATACTGGTCAAGATGATTTGGGAGGGGCCCTTTAGAGCCTGGTTAACTTAACAACCTATGCACTCTGCGTTTTGCACAGCCCAGTTATTTGCTGACTAATGGGTATAGGGGGTAGAGGAGGAGAGAGGATCCCTCACCAAATTAACGACTGGGCCATTTGGGTGTAGTTGCCTGGAGTATTCATCAAAAACAATCACACTGTCTACCTCTCATATATAAAAAAATCTTTTGCCATCTAGTCGACTCTGACTCATAGTGACCCTATAGGAAAGAGTATAACTGCCCCATGGGGTTTCCAAGGAGCTTCTGGTGGATTTGAACTGTCAACCTTTTGGTTCTCAGTCGAGCTCTTAATCACAGCACCACCAGGGCTCCCTCATATAACCAGGACAGTGCAAATACCCTGGCTGTGAAAGTAAAGGCTGCTCCCTCTTACCAAAAAAGTCAAGTCTGCTTAGAGGGTTTGAACAATCTTTCCAACACTGGGGAAAGGAACAGGTGCGTAGGAGCTAAATGATTGAGTTATGAAACAATAAACCGAATCAACCAAACCTATTGCTGTTGTGTAAATTCAGACTCATGGCAATTCAACGTGTTATAGGGTTTTCTTGGCTGTAATCTTTATGGAAGCAGATTGCCAGGCCTTTCCTCCGAAGCACCACTGTGTGGCTTTGAACCGCCAACCTTTAGGTTAGCAGTCAAGTGCAAACAGTTCGCACCACCCAGGGACATTTATCATGTAATAAAAACTCCAACTGACAGTATCCCTATAGGACAGAGTAAAACTGCCCCATAGAGTTTCCAAGGCTATAATCTTTATGGAAGCAGACTGTCACATCTTTCTTCCAAAGAGCGGCTGGTGGGTTCAAACCACTGACATTTCAACTAGCGGCTGAAAGCTTAACCACTGTGCCACCAGATGCCTTTTATTCTAATTACCTTGGGAAAGGAAGAATGTGTTATTAACCTAGCACTTACAGTTATTGCATTCAGTCTAAAAAAGCAGTCTGTGAAAATTTTGCTATTATAACTTCCTTTAGGATCAGACAATGGAACAGTCACAGAAGAAAGTAAATAGAATGCAGAAAAGGTTCAAACCAGTATCACCTGAGGAGCAAGTAAAAGAGGTGGCCACGTTTGCCTGGAGAAGAGGCTCACCACAGGTGCTAGTTCTCAGCCTGGCCTGCATTTTGCATTCACCTGAGGAGCTTTCAAAAGTCTTGATACCTGGGCCCACCTGCAGAGACACTGATTTAATTGATTTGAAATGCAAATCAGACACCAGCGGGTTTGAAAAGCTCCTCAGGTGATCCTAGTGTAGAGACAAGTTGAGAACCATGGGTAGGGGTGGGGGTGCTGAATTATAAAATGAGAAGAGCATTCTTGGTAGGAAAGGGTCTAGATCCATTCTTTTAAAGTACCAAGAAAAGAACTAGTACAAGTGATAGGAGGTAAGAGAGAGGCAGATTGGGCTCAAAATGAAGAATGATTTAAATATTTGAGCTGTGCATTTGAGCTGTGCTGAAAATGGAAGTGACTGTGTGTGTAAATAAGTTTGGAACTCTGGAGGTGATCAAGAAGAACCTGGACAACCATTGACTGGGAATGTTGAACTAAACCAGTGATTGCCAAATCATGCTGGGAGGACCAGAAACATCCATAAGTCCCCTCACCCTTCCCTCAGAGCAGTGTTGCCTTTTTATTTCTTTTTTCTATATTGGGTTTCCCCATAAGATTTCCTTTGAAGAAAGAGTTCTGTTTAAAAAAAAATTTTAAAATCACTTAACTAGTTGACCTTTATGGCTATCACCAACTTTGAAATTCTATAGTATTTAAATCCTGTTTGATGTTTTCTAAGAAACAGGCTGCTAATTGATCCATTCTTCTGAAGTCTTCAGGCAAAGGAAGGAGAGCATAAGAAGCCATGGAAAACGTGAGTCAAAAAGGGAGGACTTTTCTTGGCTGAGGGCCAGGTACAGGGGCCCTCAACCCTGTATAGGCTTGGAATTACCTGGGAGCTTGTTAATAAACCCTCTTCCAAACCAACTAAATCAGAGTCTCTGGGGATGGTGCCAGGGTATCAGTATTTGTAAAATGCAGGTTGAGAACCATTGGCTTAATGGGTAGGCAGTGAGAAGTGTTCTTTTGTATATATTGAGACCAAATGTGTAGACAACTTCCAACACAGTGATTCTTCCAACACAGTGATTCTTAAACTTTAAGTGCACCAGAATCACCTGAAAGATTTATTTACACAGATTGCTAGACTCCACCCCCAGTTTATGATTCAGTAAGTCTGTGACAGTGCCAAAAATCTGCATTTCTGGCAAGTTCCCAGGTCAGGCTGATGCTGCTGATTCAGGGACCACAGTTGAAAAGCACTGCTCTAACAAAAGGAATTTACTTTAGACATTAAGAAGAACCTTCTAACAGTGTAAGTCATGTTGATAGTATGTACCGTGATATGATGTGATCAGAATGGCACTTTACTGTAACCGGCCTGTTCCAGGTCTGCTCAGCATGGCCATAGAGACACGAAACAGGTGAAAGCAAAAGAAGAAGCTTTATTTGGTTGGCCAAGCCAAGGAGCACACTGGGACTTGCACTGCCAGGATGGCTCCCCGAACAATGTCCAAAACAGCATCTATTAGGAAAACGGTCCTGGGGAAAGGAGCAAGGTCATTGATTGGTCTGGCCCAAAAAATGTTCCTAGGGCAGTTCCGTCATCTGCTCTTACTTAGTCCAAAAGAGGGGGGTCTCTCAAATTGGATTTTAGGCTCAGACCCCTCACTTCTGAAAGTCTTCCCCAGTCTTGGGCTGCTAAAGTTTGGTTCCATCTGGTGGGAGAAAAGTTCTGGGGTCACCCAGAGGACTGGGTTGATGGTTCTGCACATGTCAGGTGGGCCAGATTTGGTCTTAACTGGTTCTGTGGCCTGCAGATGCCAGCCTCTTGTTTTTCTTATCTTGGGCAGGAAGTCAGCCGATTGCCTAAAAAACATCTGGAGAAACCAGTTAGAGGGGGAGGTGGCTCATGCTACTCTACTTACAAGTCAGGGTTGGTAATGGTGCCTGGAGGCTGGGGTCTCATTACCTCTGTGGTCTTTCTCTCAAAAACACATTACCTCAGTCTACTCATGAGAAAAGCCTCAGACAAATCCCACTTGAGGGACATTTTACAATGTACAGTAATCCTCAAAACTGTCAAGGCCATCAAAACCAGAGAAGGTCTGAGAAACTATCACAACCAAGAGGGATCCTAAGGAGAGATGACTAGTAAATGTTTGCTGATATCCTGGGTGGGTGGGATCCTGGACCAGAAAAAGGACATCAGGGAAAAACAGAGAAAATCTGAATAAATATGGACCTTAGTTAATAATAATGTATCAATATTAGTTCATTAATTGTGACAAATGTACCTCCCTAAGGCAAGAAATGAATAATAGGAGAGTATACAGGAACTCCTTGTACTACCTTCACAGTGAAGAAAAGAAACTTCTGGCTTTATAATGCAAATCATTTGGAAGCTGTCAAAAATGAAGTGGAATACTTGAAGACAGACATCCTAGACATACATTAGTGAGCTGAAATGGACTGGTATCGGCCATCAGACAATCATATGGTCTACTATGCTAAGAATGACAAACTGAAGAGGAATGATATCACATTTGTTGTCAAAAAGAATATTTCAAGATCTATTCTGAAGTACAATGCTGTCAGTGATAGAATGATATCCATATGTCCTACAAGGAAGACCAGTTAATACGACCATTATTCAAATTTACACACTAACCACTAATGCCAAAGTAGAAGAAATTGAAGATTTTTACCAACTTCTGGAGTCTGAAGCTAATCAAACATGCAATCAAGATGCATTGATAATTACTGGTAATTGGAATGTGAAAGTTGGAAACAGAAGAAGGATCAGTAGTTGAAAAATATGGCCGTAGTAATAGAAATGATGCTGGAGATTGCATAATAGAATTTTGCAAGACCAACGACCTATTCATTGGAAATACTTTTTTTTTTCACAGCTTAAATGATGACTAGATATGTGGACCTTGCCAGGTGGAATACACAGGAATTAAATTGACTACACCTGTGGAAAGAGATGATGGAGAAGTTCAATATCATCAATCAGAACAAGGCCAGGGGCCAACTGCAGAACAGACCATGAATTGCTCAAATGCAAGTTCAAGTTGAAACTGAAGAAAATTAAAATGAGTCTACAAGAGCCTAAGTATGACCTTGAGTACATCTCACTTGAATTTAGAGACCATCGCAAGAGTAGTTTTGACGCACTGAACACTAATGACCAAAGACGAGATGAGTTGTGGAATGACGTCATACATGAAGAAAGCAAAAGATCATTAAAAAGGCAGGAAAGAAAGAAAAGACCAAAATGGATGTCAGAACAGACTCTGAAACTTGCTCTTGAACATAGAGTAGCTAAAGCAAAAGGAAGAAATGATGAAGGAAAAGAGCTGACCAGAAGATTTCAAATGGCAGCTCCAGAAGACAAAGTAAAGTATTATAATGAAATGTGCAAAGACTTGGAGTTAGAAAACCAAAGGGGAAGAACACACTTGGCATTTCTCAAGCTGAAAGATATGAAGAAAAAATTCAAGCCTCGAGTTGCAATATTGAAGGATTCTATGGGGAAATACTAAACGATGCAGGAAGCATCAAAAGAAGATGGAAAGAATATGCAGAGTCACTGTACCAAAAAGAATTGGTCAGCCATTTCAGGAGGAGATCAAGAACCAACGGTATCGAAGGAGGAAGTCGAAGCTGCACTGAAGGGAATGATGAAAAACAAGGCTCCAGGAATTGACGGAATACCAACTGAGATGTTTCAGCAAAGAGATGCAATGCTGGAAGCACTAACTTGTCTATGCCAAGAAATTTGGAAGACAGTTACCTTGCCAACCGGCTAGAAGAGGTACATATTTGTGCCCATTCCAAAGAAAAGTGATCCAACAGAATGCGGAAATTATCGAGCAATATCCTTAATATCACACACAAGTAAAATTTTGCTGAAGGTAATTCAAAAGTGGCTGTAACTGTACATTGACAGGGAACTGCCAGAAATTCAAGCCGGATTCAGACGAGTGGAACGAGGGATATCATTGCTGATGTCAGCTGGGTCTTGGATGAAATCAGAGAATGGCAGAAAGATGTTTACCTGTGTTTTATTTACTCTGCAAAGGCATTTAACTGTGTGAATCATTACAAATTATGGATAATATTGCAAAGAACGGGAACTCCAGAACATTTAACTGTGCTCACGCGGAACCTGTAGATAGACCAAGAGGCAGTTGTTTGAATAGAACAAGGCGATATTGTGTGATTTAAAGTCAGGAAAGGTGTGTGTCGGGGTTGTATCCTTTGACCATACTTATTCAATCTGTATGCTGAGCAAATAATCTGAGAAGCTGGACTCTATGAAAAAGAACACAGCATCAGGATTGGAGGAAGACTCATTAACAACCTGAGATATGCAGATGACACAACCTTCCTTGCTGAAATTGAAGAGGACTTGAAGCACTTACTGATGAAGATCAAAGACTACAGCCTTCAGTATGGGCTACACCTCAACACAAAGAAAACAAAAATCTTCACAACTGGACCAATAAACAGCACCAAATAAAAGGAGAAAAGACTGAAGTTGTCAAGGACTTCATTTTACTTGGATCCACAATCAATGCCCTTGGAAGCCGCAGTCAAGAAATCAAATGACACATTGCATTGGGCAACCCTGCTGCAAAAGACCTCTTTAAAGTGTTAAAAAGCGAAGATGTCACTTTGAGGACAAAGGTGTTCCTGTCCAAGCTGTGGTATTTTCAGTCGGCTCCTATGCAAGTGAAAGCTGGACAATGAATAAGGAAGAAGAAGAATTTATGCCTTTGAATTATGGTGTTGGTGAAGAATATTGAATATACCATGTAATACCAGAAGAACGAATAAAGCTGTCTCAGAAGATGTACAGCTGGAATGCCCTTAGAAGTGAGGGTGACGAGACTTTGTCTTCAGTACTTTGGACATGTTATCAGGAGGGACCAGTCAGTGGAGAAAGATATCAAGCTTGGTAAAGTAGAGGGTCAGTGAGAAAGAAGAAGACCCTCAGCAAGATGGATTGACACAGTGGCTGCAACAACGGGCTGAAACACAGCAGTGATTGTGAGGATGGCGCAGGACCGGGCAGTCCATAAGGGTGAGTATGAGTCAGAACAGTAAAAAGAACCTTTTGGCTGTTATAATGCAAATTATTCCTAATGGCAATTGTAGAGTTCTTATCTTTGAAGAACTGTAAGGAAAAACAATCAACTATCTTTCCAGATTTAAAGAAGCCTTGTCTTGATAAAGGAGGATGAACTATATGACCTATGTTTCTCTTTTTTTGTGTGCGATTGTGTGACTTTAAAATGATTTTTTAAGGCTCTTTCTCTTTGTTTATGTGTATGGATATAACTGTAGTTAAGAAAACCATGCATTGTAATGACTTAAAACTCTTAGTGATTTTCAACCTTTTGTCTAGATTTTTCTCAAAACTCTCATAATGGTGGTTATTCTTTCTCTCTCTTCTTTTTTGCAGTTCCAAGAGAATCTACTTAGGTGGTCTGGATGAAGGCAAGTCAGCCATTTGCTGCTAGTTTGTGACTATGGGTTACCTTGTTCCATTGGCTTCATGAGTGAACTTCATCAAATTCCACATATACGCATCTAAGTTTTTAACGTGTCATTTGAGCAAGGTGTGCTCACAGTGGGAGAGAAGAATGACCCAACAGCTCTCTGGATGTGTGTGTGTGTGTGTGTGTGTGTGAATCAGACAAAGTTCGTGTTGTTTCCCCAACTTGGCTTTGTGTCTCCTCAGCCTTTTGAGTGTTGGTTGCTTATACAACCGTGTTACCTAGCCATGTTACCTGGCAAGATGCATGATAATGAACAGCAATCTTATGTACTAAGGGAGAGAATAATAATTCAGGGGAAAATAAATGCTCCATGTACAGTTACAGTGGATTGGTTTGGACCAATTATCTTTTCTTTTGAAGTTACTTAACTACACATTTGTAGGAGATAAGCAAGGAAATCAGCAGCACTTCTGGAGACTGGCAGCGATTTCAAGGCCAGTTTTAGGAAAAGAATCTGTATTATCTTCCATCCAGTCAAAGGATCCCAGGGAATAAGACTTCAAGTTTTAATGTGAAGCTCAAAGGATTGGCTTTGAAGCAAAAACCTTCGCATCACCTCGATTTTTCTCTTCCCAAATTGTGCAGCAACAGTGCTGGAGAAAGCAATAACTAAACTTGAAAGAGCTCCTCTGGGTTACTAGGCTCTGTTTTAATTAACTCATTTCATCCTCAAAATAAGCCTATGTGGTAGGTACTACTATTATCTCCTCTTTATAGATATGAAAACTGAGGCTCAGAGAAGGTAAGTGACTTGCCCAAGCGCACAGAGCTCACAATGGAGCTAGAATTCTAATCCAGGCCATCTGGCTCCAGAGCCCATGCTCTAAACCATCAGGTTCTCCAGCTTCTCTTGGAGAGAACACCAGGATGAACTTCTAAAGCCTTGACTAGACTGGCTAGAGGGTCTCTCCCAGGATCTGGACTGGAAATTCCCAGAGAATTCTACAACCATCTAAGGCCTAGAAGTGGGATGTCCTGTGACTTAGGTGTTCTTTATCCATCCTACTTTCTTTCAACTATCACCAGTATCGCCACCATACCAGTTGCCGTCAAAATTGACTCCAACTTATGGCAACCCCATGTGTGTCTGAGTACAAATGTGCTCCATAATGTTTTCAGTGGCTGGTTTTTTGGAAGTAGATCACCAAGGCTTTCTTCCAAGGAGCCTCTGGATGCTTGAACCTCCAATCTTTTGGTTAGCAGTTGAGTGTATTAGCCATTTTTGTTACAGGTACTCCAATCATGGCCCCCAGCAACTGGTAAATATTGATTGAGCTTCTGCTCTATGCCAGGCAATGGGGATGCAAAGATGAAAAAGAGACTGCAATTCTGTTCCCAGTGAACTATGGGAGAGACAGACACCCAGACAAATAAGCCAACAAAAACCCAAATGAGCTCTAGTAAAAACCAAAAGAAAGGGTTATGGGAACCCAGGCAGTCAGGACTCACCTTGCCTCAGGAAGGATTCAAGTGAAGATGACTCCCTGGCCCTCTTATTTACTCTTCCTCCTGTTATATCCCTGATTTCTCCTCCTTATAACTGACAAGTCTAAATAGCAGAAATTTCAAGTTCTCTCTATAGGGTGTTGAGATATTCAGGAGATATATTCATCCAATAAAATAAGTTACAGATGAATAGATGTTACAACTCAGCATTGCTTAATCTGCCACCTTCCACCAGGACGTACAAAACATTGATATCTACATCACTCCTTCTTCCAAGGGATGAATCTTCTGTTCCATATGCAAGCTATTCAGCAGCCTTTCCCACTCTCTGTATTCCTGTCTACTGCAGTAACAAATAGCTGTTGCTTAGGCGGTATTGTTGATGTGTCACCTTTCAAAACTCCTGTTAGTCATGGGATAAGCCCCTTTCTGATGATGGACTGTCATCATCTGTCCGGACAAGGGCCCCTGTTGCCATGGACACCTGATCGGATCAGGTATGTTTCTCGCCTGCATCACTCCAGCTGCGAGTGCTTGTCTGGGGTGTGACAAAGGCCCTTCTGTACGTCATGCACGGCTGTCCTGTGGTAGGCCTCAGTCAGGCTCTTCCTGTGGGTAAAACCTAATCAGCTGATCAGCAGCAGATAATATCAAGCCCTGTGTTTGATACGTTAATAGTTACAGAACATGCTTCCACTATTAATAACATGGTGCTTTTTGATGATAAAGTTGTTTGGGGGAAAGAAAAGACTCTAGTCACCAGACTTGGAATGAGAGGGTTTGTATTCACATAAACACAGCCTCACATCACCGCTTATTGCCGCAAACTGTTTTGTTCTCGAACACCATGTTTGTACTCTGTCTCTGATCTTAATTTCCTACATAACAACTTTCTTGGTTTACGTGCCCTTTGGCAAGTGCAATGAGCACTGTTTTCCTGTTTCTGAACTTGTAGACAACCATCCGTACATCTCGCAGTTGTCAATTTTAACCAGATAAGAGTGGCGTCTTGTGGCTGCTTTTTTATATTTAGCTTAGGACAAGAGGATCCTGGAAGAAAAGGTGCTGATTTAGTTGATAGAGTATTCTTAGTTAATCTGGCTAAATTTCCACAGGACAAGTAATCTAGAAAAGAAAGTAAGTAGAAATATATGTCTCCATTCCTAGGGCTACAAAAATCAATGGGGGCAATGCTAAAGAAGTGAAGACTAAAGAAATAAATGCCTTTTGTTTTGTTTTTTGCTTCTGTGTTGGCGGAAGCTCATTCAACACATTGATGTGGCTTTGCCTGGCAGACTGATATAGTGGGCCCCCAAGATAGGAAAGGATAAACAAGTCAGACAGGGTATTAGTCAGAAGCAATGGGCTCATGTACACTTTGCAGGTCAAAAACATTTTAATAGTTCTGACAATTCTTGCAATGAAGTTGATTAACTTCATTAATTGATTGAATCTTATTTATGTAGTGCTACTCTATGCTAGGAGACCCTGGATGGCACAAACATTTAAGCACTCATCTACTAACCAAAAGTTTTGTGGCTTGAACCAACCCAGAGATGCCTTAAAAGGATAGGCCTGACAATCAACTTCCAAAAGGTAACAACCTTGAAAATCCTATGGAGCAGTTCTACTCTGACATACCTGTGGTTGCCATGAGTCGGAATGGACTCGATGGCAACTGGTTTGGTTTTGGTTTGGGTTCACTATATGCTAGAGACTGGACTAACCTTATTGTTCTCTTAAGATCTTAAAATTCTAAAAATATTAAAATGCATAATAAGCATTTATAAAAGTATAATATGCTTATCTAACAATTTGGAATGTGCATTAAAGTATAAAGAAGCAGGAAAAAAAATTCTCTATAATGTCACTCAGAGATAGCCACCATTAGCAGTGTGGAGTACTCTTACTCTTTGTGGACTATGTATGCGTGTTTCAAAAAAACCTGAGAACATACTATTTGTGCAATTTTCCATTTGCTTTTTTCTTCTCCTTAATTTTATATCATAACCACTTTCCCATGTCATTACAAGCTCTTCATAAATATACTTATTAATAATTGCAAAAGATTTCATCTTATTTGTAACAAAGATTCTCATTTTCCCGTGAATATGCTGCATGAATAAGGAGCCCTGATGGCACCGTGGTTAAAGTGATCCACTACTAACTGAAAGGTCGGCAGTTCGAAACCAGTGGCTCCACGGGAGAAAGATGTGGCTGTCTGCTTCTGTAGAGATTTACAGCCTTGGAAACACTATGGGGTCGATATGAGTTGAAATCAACTCAACGGCAGTGGGTGGTGGTGCTGCATGAATCACAGATGTCTTTATTTTTGTTAAGTCAGAATCTGTCTTGGCCCCACTAACCAAAGTTCTTTGGAAAATAGTTGACCCTCACTCATGTTTTGGGATGGTTCTACAATTCTCTTGGAGATATATAAATACACACACACACACACACACACACACACACACACACAGGGTGGGGGCAGGGCTATCACCAACCAGAAGTATGGGCTTCTGGTCTTCAGTCCAATGCAACTGCCATTCCCTGTGCTCCTTGCCCATGCCCTAGGTGTGCATTTCTGTCCACCTGATGGGCCAGGTTTTAATGTCTTTGCTGATGAATTCAAGACATAGCACCTAGCTCAGTAAAACCTGTGAAAGCCAGAACCTGTGGAAGGTGGGAACCTGTCAGAGAAGGAAAACTCAAATATTTTCTACTAAATCAAGCAATAAAAAAGTGGTAAGACTGCACCCAGTCAAAGACAGAAAACATGTGAGACCGGGCAAAACCAAGCAGTCCCATGGAGTTCCGGCTGTCACTCATTTCACTGTATTTAGATTCTCTCAGCACCACACACAGTGTTCTTTCATTCAAGAAGCCCCTTCTCCCTGACGGTGGATCACTCCCTAACCTCCTTCCCCATTTCCAGGAAAGCAGCTCTAATATGATTCCTGTTATTGCCATCTGCCATCCAGTCAGCCCCTGAATCAGGGAGACCTCGTGCACAATGGAACAAAACTCTGCCTAGTCCTGTGCCATCCTCATGATTGACTGAGGATCAAATAATCGCGATCCATAGGGTTTTCACGGGCTGATTGTTGAAGTAGATAGTCAGGCCTTTCTTCTTAGTTCATCTTAGTCTGGAAGCTCTGCTGAAACCTGTTCAGCATTATAGCAACATGTAAGCCTTCACTGTTAGATGATTGGCGGCTGCCCATGAGGTGCATTGGCTGGGAATCGAACCCAGTCTCCCACAGAGAAGGTGAGAATTCTACCGCTGAACCACTACTGCCTCCAAATATTGTTGCTACAAGGTCCTTATTGTTGCTACAAGGTCCTCATCTTTGAAATAAAGGCTGAAATTCTCTTCTGTGCCACTCGGAAACACAACGGTGCTCTTAATGGGGGTGGCGAGGATGGGAGTTGTTTAAGGGGGGCTGGTAAACAAAGCCTGGCTTTGCAGGTTTCAGTGTCCTTGAGGAAGTGGAGAGGGAAAAATGACTTTTCTGTTCTTTTGAGTCTCTTCACATGATAAAACAAAATGGAAACTATTCTTTTAATAGCTTATATTTTCACGTAATGGATATGGTATAATTTACCAAACCATTGCCATCAGGATAAAATCTAAACTTCTAAACATGGTTTTCAGGGCTCATCACCATTTGCCTCCTGCCTACCCGTCTAATCTTACTCCTTGAACTCCCTCCTCTGGCTCTGCAGAACTTCCAGCCATTGTTCTCCTCCAGGTCTTTGCATATGATGTTCCCTTTATCTGGAACATTCTTCCCTTCTGTCACCCCCTTCTTCTGGTTAACTTCACACATTCTTCAGGGTTTAGTTTAAATATCACTTCCTCTGGTTAGGAAACCTCTGTTATGTACTCTTGTAGCAAAAGTCGTACTATAATTATTTGATTAACAGCTTATCTCCTCCTAGACTGTAAGTTCTACAAGGATAAGGATCATATCTGTCTCTGTTTGACTTCCGTTCTAGCTCCGTGCCTGACACATAACAGGCGCTCAATAAAATATTGAAATGAGTAATGGACATTTAGAGTGCCTCCGTTTTTTATAAGTAATGAAATGCACATCTCTTACGCATGATTACTTGTCCATCCTTTGGAATTTTTAAATTACTTTCTGACGATAAATTCTTGGAAGTAGAATTACTAGGTCATATGATATAAACATCTTTGATCCTCTTGAGAAACAACAGATTGCTTTCCAGAAAGTTTTTATCCTCCTACCAGCAGTGTAGAAACCCTGGTGGTATAGTGGTTAAATGCTACGGCTACTAACTAGAAGGTCAGCAGTTCAAATCCACCAGGCGCTCTTTGGAAATTGTATGGGGCAGTTCTACTCTGTCCTATAGGGTTGCTATGAGTTGGAATTGACTCGACGGCAGAGGGTTTTACCAGCAATGTATAAGATTGCCTGTTTCATTGTACTTGTATTAGCACTGCTAGGAAAAGAAGTTATTTTTGCTGACTTGGTAGTAAGAAAGGTTCTTTTTGCTATTTCAATTTTGCCTTAGTTACGTAGTTAGATGAAGAGTTTTCTTCTATTTTTTATTCATTTATATTTGCTGTACTATGAATTATCTCATGTTCTTTGCCCATTTTTAGCCTAGAATTTTCATGTTTTTCTGATAAAGTTTTATAAGCTCTTTATATTTTAAAAATATTAGATTATTATCATAACTGTTATAGATTTTTCCCTCTACTTAGAAGTTCATTTTATGACTTTCTTAATGTTCAGAATTTTAAGAATTTTGTGTGATCAGATCTGTCCTCATTTTCTTTGGCATTTCTTATATTACCTTAAACTGAGTGTGCCCTTCATCACCTGTGAAAAAAATAAATATGCAGCCATTTTTTCCTGGCACGTATACAATTTGATTTCTTTGCTGTGTATGGGTATGTATGTGTGTGCACATACCTGCAAGTGTATTTAGGCCTCATCTGTGTGGAATTTAATTTGGTGTCTGGCATGAAGGGAGGAATTTCTTTTGCCAAAGAGCTGACCAATTGTCTCAGTATGATTTGTTGAGCAATCATTCCTTTCCCAATGATTTAAGGTGTTTATTTTCACTAATTTCAAAAAGCAATGCTATTATAGCTTCAGTATATCTTCTTGGAGTGGGCCAGGTCTTTATTCATCATTCTAGTCTTTAAAAAACCATGCAGTCAGCCTTGACTCCTGGAGACTCCACGTGTGTCAGAGTGCAACTGTGCTCCGTAGGTTTTCAACGGCTGATTTTCTGAAAGTAGATCTCCGGAACTTTCTTCCGAGACACCTCTGGGTGGACTCCAGCCTCCAACTTTTCTGGGTGGACTTGGACCTCCAACCTTTCAGTTACTAGTTGAGTGCATTAACTATTAACCATTCACTTACTAGTCAAGTGCATTAACTGTTGTGTCCAGGAACTCCATTCTATGCCTTAGGGAGAAAATTTTAGGGGGCAGAGTATCTTCTTCCGCTTTCGTTCTTCTCCCCACTCATTCTCCCCTGACTCAGCCTTCTGGGTGCCTCTATTCAATAGCAGTTAAGCTTCATCAAGGCTGACCTCTGAGGCATCCAGTGAAAGTTGGAGGCAAGATCTGAAACTGGTAAAGGCACGATGAATTTGCATGAAAACCGACCAAGCTAATTTAGCCATGCTTATAAATGTGTCCTGGAGTTATCAGAGCAGAGCTTTAGTTTGTCTGGCATTAGACCTAAAAACACACAGTTTGCGAACAGAAGACCACTAAGAAGTTAAGTGCTGAGAGACAATCTTGGGGCAGATTATCTGTGGTCATTTCTGGTGTTCAAGAGACCTGAGTCTCTATGGTGATGATTTCTTCTTTTACACAACAACTTACAGTTGTACAAAGGGGGGAATGCCAGTCTTAACTAACTAAGTCAATAGTCTACGAAATGTTTCCCTTACAGGAAGCCACTAGCCACGTCCTCAGAAAGGTGGGTGGGAACAGACATCTTTATATTAAGTTCACTCTTTCTTTCTTCCCCTCCCTCCCTCCTTCCTTCCTTCTTTCCCCTCTTTCTTTCCTTCTTTCCTATTCGCTTGTTTGCCTTCAACTGAGCTACACATCGTAGTTTTTGCAAGTTGGTCCCTGGAAAAATCAGAGTAACAGAATTTGACGTCTCAATTTATGAAGCACTGTCAATATTAATTTGTTGCGTTTTCTACAAATCAATATTGGAAACAGAAACAAGTGATTATTTTTATATTTCAAGAAGCAGAAACAATGGAAGTAAAAGTATCTTGCTGCTTCAGGAGAGCATCATAATTATTTATATCAAAGTGCTGCAAGATTTAAATGAAAGTGTTTTGAAAGTTCCCCCACTCCCTGCCCAAAAAGGTGGGTTTGTCTTTTAAAATGAATTTTTCAATCTTTATCTAGAAATACAGTACAGATGTTTCCATTCTAAATATTAGACAAATCTAATTAACACTTCCTTTATGTAGTTTTCAATCTATTAAAATTTCTGGGTTCTGGGTATGTGTTTGGTGGTGGTGGGGACTTAGAAGTTAAATCTCGTAAGGTTTCACAGGTTTATTAACAAGTAATAGATACCACTAAAGACTCAACTTATATCAGGTTAAGTAATAAAGAGAATCTATTCCCCAGCTCCCACTCTCCTATCTCCATCTGTGCCACTCCGTTCTTCTTTTTCTTTTTTTCACAGCATTTATTATCCTTGAGGAAAGGCCTCAATGAGGTGGATTGGCACAACAGCCTCAGCAATGGGCTCAGACATGTCGAAGATCATGGAGATGGTGCAGCTCCAGGTAATGTTTTGTTCTGTAATACATAAGGTCAGAGCCAACTCTACCACAACTATCAACAACAACGTACTATTATTTTACTTGTTCTATTTATTGTCTATTGTCTGTTTCCTTTTCCATGAGGGTAGGGATCCTTGTCTGTTTTATTATTAACGGATTCCAAGTGCCTAAGATAGTGTCTGGCACATAAGTAGACACTTAATAGATATTTGTTGAACTGAATTTAGTCAACTCATGTCTCTGAAGAATCCAGGGTAGGGCTGATTTCTGGTGAGGTGGGGCCCATTGTCTCAATGATGTCATTCGGAATCTAGTTCATCTTATCTTTTCTTTGTTTTTCTTGGCATTGACTCTGTCATAAGTCGGGTTCCTCTTGTGGTGCCAAGATCACTCTTGTTCCTGGGCTTCTTATTCAAATACAGCATGGGGGTGATGGTGGTGGTGGTGTGGGGGGCAGCAAGGCTTGATCTTGCATTCCCAGGTAAAGTCCTGATATTCACTCTGAAGGAACTGGCTTAGATCACAGTCACTATGGCTGGGGGAGAAAATGTGCTGATGATTAGCCCAGGTGACATGTCCATCCTTGCCACTAGGATGGAATTAACCTTCCAGGAATCAGATGGATTCCCAGATAGAAATTGAGGGGCTGCTGGAAAGGGAGAATGGATATCCACTATTCTCAACAAAAACAAGACAAAACAATCAGTAAGAGTTTAGCATTCCAAGCAAACAAAATTTGGGACATCCTCTCTCCATTCTTCCTAGTTCATGTGACTAGAGCAAGTTTTGATTATCTATGGGTCACACTGAGTTAATAAACTTGGTTTTTATCTTTATTTGTTGCAAATTTGAGATTTCCTAAGAGTTGAAAGAACTCTCAGAAAGGATTCAGGAGAGCTAGTAAACAAAAATCCAGCCTCAAGAACTAAATGAATTGCTGCCTCTTCCCTTTTTCAGTTGACATGATTATAATTTTAGCTGAGTTATAAGAAAAGCAAAATCACTTCACCCCTTTTTATTATTATTCTGCTCTGGGCACACTGTTCACTGGCCCTGCTTTATCTCTAGAGACTTACTGTCCCAGCTGGGTAGCTGAGAGTTGGAGCCTGTGGCCATGAACAAGGGTATCTACGAGAGCTGCTCCTGTAAGAAATGAATCATCCCCATCTGGAGAGAACCAACTCACTGTCGTAATTGGCTTTTCCCCTTGCCCTTCCTCACCTCTTGTCTTAGTGATCTAGTGCTCCTATAACAGAAATACCACAAGTGGATGGCTTC
Source organism: Trichechus manatus latirostris (assembly GCF_000243295.1). NCBI lineage: Eukaryota > Metazoa > Chordata > Mammalia > Sirenia > Trichechidae > Trichechus > Trichechus manatus. The sequence goes on from NW_004443938.1 coordinate 35,480,888, forward strand.
AACAAACAGAAATTTATTTTCTCACAGTTTAGGAGGCTAGAAATCTGAATTCAGGGTGCAAACTCTAGGGGAAGGCTTTCTCTCTGTGTTGGTTTGAAGGAAGGTCCTTGTGTCTTTGAGCTTCTGCTCCTGGACAATCTTCATGTGGCTTGGCATCTCTCTTTTTTCACTTTTTTGTTTAATCTCTTTTATATCTCAAAAGAGACTGATTTAAAGTACAACCTGCACTAATCCTGTCTTATTAACATAACAAAGACAACCCATTCCCAAATGGGATTACAACCACAGTTATAGAGGTTAGGATTTATCATACATATTTTTGAGGGACACAATTCAATCCATAGCACCCTTATATTTATAAACTCGGTATTCAACTCCAAATAGTGCATTCTCTCATTTGATCATACATAGTCATGTAATGTACGGGATGTGTTGTTACAGGTACGTACTGGGAGATGGTGTAATTTCTTAAGTTATATGTCAAGTCAGCATATGCGTCAGAAAGCATAATTCAGTCTCCAGGCCCTTAGTCTCATGCCATATTCACAACATAAGTGAAGCACACGCATTTTTCTAACACCTCAGCTTTATAAATATAATATAAATTATAGTTATTTTCATTACTATAGCTGGCTCCTAAATACAGTATTGTTCTTTTGGAGTAGTATTAGTCAACCTTGAATTCCTCTTCTCTGACTTTCTCTGTCTCTCATTCACTATAACCAAAAGAAGATCCTTTGATTGATAGTTCCCGATATAAGAAATGCTTTACTTGTTATAGGGAGATCCTACCCGCTACCTTCAATCTCTTTTTTTATATCCACTTACTACCTCTTAGTTTCCAGGTCAGAGAATTAAGCTCCAGTGGGTTTCATACGTGTCAACATAATCATGAATTTTCTATCTTTTCAAATTTCACCTTACCCAGGGCAGTGGACCCAACTGCAATAAGAGATACACTTTTTAAAAATGATCTGAAATTATCCTATAACTTCCAGTGAGCATCAAAGCTGCTTTGTGAGCTACTTTGTGCATTACCCTTGTTTAGCGTTTTCCTTTTTGATGTATCAATGACAGTCTGGTTGAGTGAGAGAAAGTTCTAAACTTGGAATCAGAAGAATTGTTTTTGAGGTCCAGCTCATCCATTTAACAACTCAATGGTCTTGGCCCAGTTCTTTGATTTCCCTGTGTCTCAGCTTTTTGAGGATCTCAGTTTGCTAGTTTGTAAGTAGGGACACTAATTTATCACACAGTTACTGTGAATATTAAGCAAAATGATGGATATGCTGGGCTTTACAGAAGGTCAACTCACCTTCCAGTCCAATGACAATCCTGTGGCTTCTTCCTCCAAAATATACCACTAATCTATGCATCTCCTTCTCCACTGAAATTGCTTCTTCTGTTCTGAGAACGAAGTATGACCATTTACTCATGAATGAGGGGCAGTGGTGGTTCAGTGGTAGAATTCTTGCCCCCCATGTGGAAGACCTAGGTTTGGTTCCAGGACAACGCATCTCATGTGCAGCCACCACCCACCTCAGTGGAGGCCTACATGTTGTTATGATGCTGAACAGGTTTCAACAGAGCTCTTAGGCTAAGATGGGCTAGGAAGAAAGACCTAGTGATCTATTTCTAAAAATCAGCCAACGAAAACCCTATGAGTCATAATAGTCTGATCCGCAAATGATCATGAGGATGGCATAGGACTGGGCAGTGTTTCGTTCCATTGTGCATAGGGTCGCCCTGAGTCAGGGGTCACCATTAGTTGGGTGCCAACTTAACAGCAGCTAACAACAACATCAACAATTCTGTAATACACTGGGCAGAAGCAGCATTGCTGGGGTAACTTCTCTCAGTGTTCCACTCACTGGGGCTGGGCAAGGAGACTGGAGGAGTTAAGCATTTCTCCTGCCTAAAAGAGAATGCCATACAACTTGAACATCTCCAGATTTCTAGGGCCTCAGCTGCAGAGGCAGATGGAAGTGCCAAGCAAGAGACACTGGTAGCCAGAAAATGGCAGGGAGAAACCGTGGAGCAGCTTGGTAGAGTGATCTAATTCACCAGCACATGGGAGATACCTTCTAGGAACCTTCAGAAATATTTGAAAGATATTCCAGGGGATTGAAGGTCCATTGTCCCCAGGCTATGGAAAGAACCAGGGAAACTTGAGCTGGTGTTGTTCCTGTTATCTGTAGTCTGGTAAGGCCTGGGGAAACTTGAATTACAGTATGAACATGATCCTGGCCAAGACTCATCCCCATGTGCAGGGTTCAGAGACAGAAATGCTCCAGCAGAGGTCTATAACCAGTGTGTTGGTGGAGTGTGACAGTGAGGGAGGAAAGAGCACTGTTGTATCAATACTCCGGATAATCATTAATGTGGCCTCCGTGGTGGGCTATGACCTTAGCAGGCTGCACGGAGTGTTGGGGGGAAAACAGGCCATTTTTTACCATACTGAACCTTAAAAAAAATTCATATTTCCAGTACTAGCCAACAGTAAAGGATGTTGTTATGTTTTCTTATATTATCTGGACAGCCGGGGAAAGGACAAGCTGCAAACATATTTAGTAAGCTGAGAAATCATTCATACCAACATGCTGCAAAGGAGAGGACAGTAACCTGAGAGCCAGGAAGTCACAACTGTGTCATTTTTTCCCCTGAATACTTTTGTTTCAAAAATTTATAACAAGTATATATAAATAAAATGTGATCAACACAATCCCTACCCCACTGCTCTGCCAATCTTATTCATTATAGACTTATGAGTATTCTTTCACTCTTTCTATGTATAGATGTATTACATACCCCACATGATGGTTAATTTTATGTGTCAACTTGGCTAGGCTATGGTTTCCAGTGGTTTGGCCAAACACTAGACTAGTTGCTGTTCCATAATGTAATGTAATCACTTTCTGTAACATAATTGAATGTAATGTAACCAATCAATCACTTGAAAGAGGAGCTTCCTTAGGGTGTGTTCTGCCTTCAAACTATAAATAGATATTTTGGCAAAACTCACTTTCACTCTCCACTCTGCACTCTTCCCATTGCCTGACCTATGGATCTTGAGATGCGAACCTGCTGCCTGACCTACAAGTTTTGGAACTGACAGTCCACCACAATCCCATGAGTCAGCAGGAGTCTTCAGCCTATATCCTAACCTACAGATTTTGGACTTGCCAGCTCCCACAATTTTGTGAATGAATCCCTTGAAGTAAATTTCTCTCTCTCTATATATATGTATGTATTTCACTGATTCTGTTGCTCTAGAGAATCCTGACTAAGACACTCCCTCCAACACACATATACACATAAGAATTATTTTAAAGGGGTAGTATTGTGATCCTCTGTCTTTGATACAGGGATTGCCTTACCTCCGTTGTGTGCCTATAGTGTACTTAGTGTTTGGATACCACACTTTATATCATTATCTTATTGATAGACATTTAGGTTGTTTACAAAATTCTTGGTTACAACCAATGCTACAATGAATGTCCTTGTATGTGTATTTTGTGCATTTTTTGGGGTCTCCCTGTAGGCTAAATTCCAGATGTTTAATTGCTAGGTCAACAGTTACGTGTTTTTAAAATTTCAAGGACCTGGTTCTGGCTGCACTTCTGCTTGTGATTTTTTGACATGGGCACCCTAATTCCTTTGAACTTAGTTTGGACTAGGTGATCTTTAAAATTCCTTCCAACTCTAACATGTTTTAATACTAAGATTCTCAGGCTCGTCTAGATGATGGTGGCTTTAGGCAGGTTTTTTACTACAATTTTGGGAATGATTCTCTACTTAGAAGAAAGTCAGAGAGAAGAATGATTAAAAGCAATGCAGCTGAAAATGAACACATATTTTCTACAAATATCAACAGAAGACAGAATTGAGCCAAGATGTACGAGATACCCTTCAATGTAGTGAAAAGGCAGAGCCAAATGTGGTGCTTTTAAAATGAGTAGAAAATATAGATAATTGTTCTAGGATAGTGTCTTGATATTTAAAGAGATTAGAGTTCTCTGTGCCGAATGCTGGACACCGCACTAGGGTTGACACTTGCTCAACCCTCAACTTTTGAGACATAGTCCTCGTGGCTATGTGATCAGCAAGTTTCGTAAGAGAACATGGTTTAACCTGCTCAATCCTTGGCTGGGGATCCTTTCAGGAAAACCCAGGGTGCTGTAGGTGACTCAGGTATTGGAATTCTACCTTTGAGTCAGGATGGAATTTTAGTTTTTTTCACCTGGTTTGGGGGTTTAGTCCCTGGAGCTAGTTTTCTAAGTTCATGTTCAAGTACCTAGAGGCACAAAAAAATTTCTATATAATATGTTATCCTAGAAAGGTGATCTCATTTTAACTGAAAGATTCACAAGCTATTTCCTTAAGATTCCACTTCAAGTTTGGATGAAGATGTTGTTATTCATTTCCTTTCTGCCAAGGATCCATTCAATCCCATAGAATGGCCACCATGTTTCCATCTGTAATTCAGAAACTACTAAGATGCCCAAACTCTATGACAAATATCTTTGGGTCTTCCTAAATAAATAATCTTAGAGTAATTCCTTCTAAATAATTGGTAAAATTTCTGCTAAATAAATTTTTGAACTTTCGAATTTAATTCAATTGTACAAGATCCCCATTTTACCTTACTGAGATGTCTTGATTTTTATTAAATGAACATTTCAGAGTGTCCATATATTACTAGGCCTTGTGGGAAGGAATAGTAAAAATTGAAATATTATGTTTAAACAAGATGCGTAGAGATACAGGTGAGTGTAGAGCAGAATGTCTCCACAACCGAACACCAGGAACAACATCAGTGAACGCTGTGTGGATGAAACCCTGACCTGCACGCACTTCTTTCTACTTAGAGCTTAAAGGTGCTGATCTAAAATGTTAATGGCTACATTTATTTCTCCAACGTAAACCAATCCAGGTAAGTTGGGATAAAGAGGCAACTAGTTAGATATACACATGGTATTATAGAGCTAATGGGTGTCTATGTCCTGTCTAGAATCCTCGAATAACCAGTAAATTAATACATGAAGTATGAATTATTTTTCTATTTTCGACCAAATTTGTATCCAGATTCTGATGACTTTATTAGCACATTAAGTGGAAGTGTGTTGAGCCAGTTTAAGTGATATTTCATGCTCTGTTTCTGTGGCTGAGATAGCAAATTATCCTCTAATATCTAACTTTTCTCTTTCCTCAGTGATGGATTTTGGCAGGGCCTATGGCTATACAGAAAAGACATTGTGTTTCCTAGCCCCACTTGCAGTGAGGTGTGTCCAAGTGATGAACTTCTGACTGATAGGACACAAGAGGAAGTGCCATGTGACAGGTGCTGGGAACATTCCTCAACAGACCAACGGCATGCAAGCTTAGCCCCCTTTTCTTCCCTTGTCCTTTCTCTTGCTATTTGTAATGTGTGTTGGATGGTAGGAGCTCCCTCTTGGACTGTGAACATTAGCACCATAGTTTTGGGACACCAGAAGGGAAAGCTGGAAGGAATCTTTGTCTCTGACTATTTTGGGAAGTAGAACTGCCATACCAGCCACAAGCTGGTAACTTCAGATTTTATATGAGAAAAATAAAGTTCTATTTTTAAAAAAACCACTGTTAATTTGAGTCTCTGTTACTTATAGCCTATTCCTGTGATGGACACTATCCCAATTTTCCTTGACAAGAAGCCTGAAACGTATTTTTTTTCTGAAATCACCATATATGCCAAGGCATGGTCCAGCTAGTGGACAAGGATGTTTCAAATTGAGATTACATTTAAAAATCCAGAATGTAAGCTTGCCACCTTTTATAATACATATATGTCAAAATCTGGGGCAGGTGGTATTTTGTTCAGGTAGGTTATAAGGAATTAAATCATTATCAATACTGAAATAAGTAGAATGCTGACGGAGCATTCTAATGTGAGAGACTAATAGATCTTTCCTAAGCTTCACTACATCAGGATCAGTGACCCTCCCTTCTTTAAGTCTCAAAGAACATAGGCTGACCAGTCTCCCACCTTTCCTCCACCACTTATACTTCCTGTTGTCGTTTTAGCTGTCTTGGAGTAGGCCCCGACTCATGGTGACCCCACGCACAATGGGATCGGACCATTGTGATCCATAGGGTTTTCATGGCTGACTTTTTGGAAGTAGATTGCCAGGCCTTTCTTCCTAGTCTATCTTAGTCTGGAAGTTCTCTTGAAACCTGTTCAGCATCATAGCAATACAGAAGCCTCCAGTGGCAGACAGTTGGTGGCTGCACATGAGGTGCGTTGGCTGGGAATCGAACCTAGGTCTCCTGCATGGAAGGCAAAAATTCTATGACGGAACCAGCTCTGCCCCTCTACTTCCTGTTAGGGTCTGTAAATGAGGACATACTTTCCTATTTCCACTCCACCCCCAATTTACCGAATTTTTTTTTTCTTTTCCAAATCATTTTCATGCCAACAATTCATGGAAGAAAGACGAAATGAGACATTATCCTGGTACTGCTAACAACCCATATGCACTGCTAATAAGCTATATTTCTGGATAAATCAGAGTTGATGACAGTGTAACTGAATTGCCCATGCCATTGACTTAATTGGGAAAAATGCATTTAAAAATTTTTGTTTACACTTGCAGAGTGCAATCACACTAACATTTTGTTGGTGCTTCCCAAATGCATTAGATGAAGATAGGTTAGTGTTACAGTTCCCTTATCTTCGTTTATAAGAAGGACTTGAAACTTCTGAGTAGTTAAATAATTGGCAAAATATTTGTGGAAGGCAGAAGTGGTCTCTAAACTCCTCTAACTTCCTATTGGTTGCTTATCCTTGGGCCCCCAACATCCCCATGTTTTTGCTCCGAAGACTTCCCCAGTCTAGGAAATTTCCTTATTTGTATTTCCAGCTCACGCTGTCTACCCTCGTAGCTCCTTTCCTGTGATTTTGAAATTCCTCCAAAGCTCCACTTGCATCATGTGGAATCCCAGAACTAGCCCTTCTGTCATTACCATTTGCCTCACTGAAGACATCCCAGAAATGTAGCTCAAAGGAGGGACCCCTCAGGGGAAGGGATAGCCCAGAGAAATGAATGATTCATTCACTACAAAGATGGAGTTTTTCAAGTGTCATTTTCATTCTGGAATTTAGGAAACTGGTTTTCCTGTCTTTTGAAGCATCATCACAAACGCAGAGGCTGGAGAGCAAAGTTTGTAACTGTGACGTTTTAAATGAACAAGAAGGAGGTCTGATAGCTCTCTCTTTTCCTTCTCTCTCCCTGCTTACCTTAAAGGCAGAAGCTGCCTTCCTAATGTGCTTCGACGTGACTCACGGTCAGCTGACATGGCAGGAAGTAACCTCAAGCTGCTCTGACAGACGGGAAAGTCCAGAGTAGATTGAATGTACTTTTGAAGAAAAGGAAATAAAGCAGGCACTTTGTCGCTCCTCGGCTATGTGTCACAAGGTTAGAAAGCCCAGTTGAGAATTCTGTGCAAGGCATTAGCCTGGGAATGCATTGGTCTGTATATAAAGTCATTACTATAATATTTATGGGCTACTCAGGTATATAAGGAGCCCTAGTCGCACAGTGGTTAGCGATCGGCTGCTAACCCAAATGCTAGTGGTTCAAACCAACCAGCTGCTCTGCAGGAGAAAGACCTGGTGATCTACTCCCATAAATATTACAATCCAGGAAACCCTAAGGGACAGTTCTACTCTATCCTGTAGGGTCACTCTGGGTCAGAATCGACTTGATGGCATGCAACAATGACAACTCAAACATGTTTTGGCCATTAAATAAAAAGAAGAGCGTTCTTGGTTGGAAGAACGAAATTATACAGTCTTCACTGGGTTGGATTAAATAATAAATTAATTGCTAGGTCTTTGGCAGAGATGGTCATAAGGAGAATTGTGAAGCAGGACATGTCCCTCTCAGTGTGGCTGCCTGCATTTTGGAGTTCTTCCCTTGCCCCAGGCTTCCAGGAATCTCATAGGGCCCTTTTTCTTTTGTCAGACAGGAAATGAAGAGTTTAAATCAATCAACAAATGTGGAGATATTTGAAGACCTGTGGTGTGCCAAGCAAATGGTTTGTACTTGGCTACTAAACGAAAGATTGGCTGTTCAAATCCACCCAGCAGTGCTACAGAAGAAAGTGCTGGTAATCTACTTCCAAAGGTCACAGCCATTGAACACCCTTTGGAGCATAGTTCTACTCTGACGCACATAGGTCACTGTGAGTCAGAATCAACTGCATGGCAATGGTTTTTTTGTTTGTTTGCTGTGCCAAGTACTCTGGATAGTATAGGGAGGCTGGATAGGAAAAAATCTTTGAGGAGCTCTGCCTAGCTGGGGGTAACAAGGCAGATCACATTGAAAGGTGAATAGCAATATAAGAATTGTTTCGAGGATGAATGTGATGGATTACCAAATGACAACATCAAGATGTCAGCGTGCTGCCGATGTCCAGAGGAAGGCAAAGTCATGTGCACAGGGCTACTCAGGAAAGCCTTTGTAGAAACAGTGAATCTGGAACAAGGTTTTAAAGCAGAGAGACTGTGAATAAACGGCAAGGATTGAATCAGTTATCCCAGGAATGGCAGGAGCCAAGTGGGTACCTGAATGAGATGATGGTGCAGGTATGAGAGTCGGAACATCTGGGTTAGTCCAGGTTTGGAAAGAGCATTGAACAGAAAAGTCTCTCTTTCCTCATCTGCAGAATGGGCATAATTAATGCCTGTCTTAGTTACCTAGTGCTGCTGTAACACCAATACTAAAAGTGGGTGGCTTTAAAGAATGGGAATTTACTTTCTCATAGTTCTGGAGGTTAAAAGTCCAGATCAGGGTCTTAACTGTCAGTTCCTTCCTTGTTGGTAGTCCCGGGTGTTCTTTGGTTCCTTGGTGTTCCTTGGCTTGTGGACAATCCTCACATGGTGTCCACTTTCTCCAGTGTGTGTGTATGTGTCTGTGTCTGTGTCTAGTTTGATCTTTTTATAACTCAGAAGTGATTAGTTTTAGGACCCACCCTACTCTGATATGACCGTATTAACAATAACAAAAATAAAAACCCTATTTCCAAACAAGATCACATCCACAGGTAATGAAGGCCAGGAATTCAATATATATTTTTGGAGACACAATTCAATCCATAACAATGCCCTATCAACCATTCAGATTAGATGAAATAGCGTGACTCACAGTATAAACTATAACCCACATGATAGATGTTTAAGTTACTGTTCATAGCAATGTATCATGATTTTAGGAACATAATGTTGCATATAGAGATACTGCTTAACTCTGAGGACTAAAGTGTTAAATTAGACATCCATGGATAGATTCTGAGGAAGAGTTGGAGGTGGGGGAGCTAACTGTAAATATTAAATCAAACTGATAGGCATATGCATAAGCTGGCCTGGGGTCTTGTTAGAAGCAGACTGAGAACATTTGTTTTTGAATGTTATAACTAATACAGGTATTATCTTTTGAACTAGTGGTGAGGTTAGTTTGCTGTTGATGTCTTAAGTGAACATTACAGTTTTATAATATTCTGGACTTAAACAGAGCTTGTTCGTTGCCTAATACACAGTAGGAACCCAGTGTATATTGAATGAGGGAGTTTTCTAGATTTAAAATGCAGTCTGGTAATCATTGCTTTTAATTTGGGGAACGTGGAGCTTTTTTTTTTTTTTTCTCTTAACCTTAATAGAAAAATATCTTACATATTTGAAGAGAGGTCAAAATTCACATACTAGGAATTAGATATGCATAAATAAAATAAAGAAATACTTCTTCCCTTATTTTCCTTTACTGATGTCATCTTGTCCGGAGCCCCTGTTCCCACTGATGACGGTGTGGGAGACTTTTCCTTGCCAATTTTTATTCTCTCCAGGCTAGGAAGTTTCTTTGGGGTACGTTTTCCATCTTCTAAGTTCAAACTCACTTTCAAGGCAGTTTCTCCTCTCTCAAGGAGCCTAGGTGGCATAGTGATTAAGCGCTTGGCTGCTAACCAAGAGGTCAGGGTTCGAACCCACCAGCTCCTCCCCGGGAGGGTGATGTGGCAGCCTGCTTCCACAAAGATTACAGCCTTGGAAACCCTATGGGGCAGTTTTACTCTGCCCTATAGGGTTGCCATGACTCAAAATCACCGGAAATGGGTTTGGTTTGGCTTTCTCCTCTCTCAAGAGTTTCCCCTCCCTCTTCTCTTGTCCTAGATTAGAGGATGAGTATGTGCTGGGTGGAGGGGGAGGGCCTTTGGGCCCCATGCTGCCCTCTGCAGACTCCCTCCTTCTACTGAGGAGCCTCATCCCCGGACCCTGCCATGCACAGAGGGGTGATTGGCCCACGCACCCTTGGGTATTGCGCTGGTGGCCCCTGCAGCCCAGGGCCTGCTCACATAGTCTCCATGTGTCTGTGGAGTCTGCACCCCAACTCCAGGCCTCATCCAGTCAGATGGACCTCTTGGCACCTGGAGCTTCCCTTCCTCCTCTCCCTACTCCTACTCCTTCCTGCAATCTTAGTACTGTGCTATAGTGTGTGTGACCCGGGGGGGCTGCCCCAGGCCCATCCACTCAGTTCTAGTTTGCTGGAAATCTCTGAGAAGCTGGCTGTTTTCCTGGCTACACCGTGTGATGTGCTTCCAGTGTTTGAAGATTCCTGCAAATCTCTCTGACAGCCCCTGTGAGGCCTGGCCCCGGTCCTTCTCGCTCTCATTCAGCTCCTTTCTGCAGTCTTGATAGGCTGTAGAGGGGTCTGTCATGAAGTAGTCCCTTCTATGGACCAGGAACTGCTCATCTCCGTGTTCTGCCCTCTGGCCTATTCTCCAATATCCAGCTTATCAGACCACACACATTTGTTTTGAAACTTATCTCTCAGCAAAGCTTGGCTTTTGCAAAATAGAAGTGTTTATTTTCAGTCCTTTGTTTAACCAGAATCTTTTAGGGGGACCTTGGTGGTTCAGTTGTAGAGTTCTAACTTTCCTTTGTTTAACCATAATCTTTTAGGGGGACATTGATGGTTCAGTTGTAGAGTTCTAACTTTCCATATAGGAAACCCAGATTCGATTCCAGGCCAATGCACCTCATGCACAGCCATGTTAGTTAGTGAAAGCTTGTGTGTTGCTATGATGCTAAACAGGTTTCAATGGAGCTTCCAGACTAAGATGGACTACAAAGAAAGGCCTGGCCATCTACTTATGAAACTCAGCCAATTAAAACGCCTATGGATCACAGTGGTTTGATCTGCAACCAATCAGGGGATGCTGTAGGATGAAGCAGCATTTTATTTCATTGTTCATGGGGTTGCCATGAGACGGGGGCCAACTAGCTGGTAGTTAACAACAACAATAATCTTTTAGGACCCATATTTAAACAAAGTGCAGCAATGGCTCTCATTCTCTCAGAATTATGTCCATTGGCCCAATGAGTAGTAACCTACAAGGCAGTTAGAGAAAAGGAATTACCTGAGACAAAAAGATATTGACTTATGGAGTTCCTGGGTGGTGCAAACGGTTCAGTGCTAGACTACTAGCTGAAAGGTTGGCTGTTCGAACCCATCCACAGGTGCCTCAGAGGACAGCCCTGGTGATCTGCTTCCAAAAGGTCACTGCATTGAAAACCCTATAGAGCAGTTCTACTCTGCATATATGGGATCACCATGAGTAGGAATTGACTCAATGGCAACTAAAAAAAAAAAAAAAAAGATACTGACTTAATGTTGCAAAAATTTTATCCCTGTTACAGATGTTTAAAGTATTTCCGTATTTGTAACACTACTGTGAAGCGGGTAATGGTGACATCAATTCCCTTTTTGTGAGGGGCCTGATCATTCATTCTGTAACTTAAATGTTCCCGGGTTGTGAGTCATTCACAAAATATTTGTTCAGCAGCTACTAATTCCAAACATGGGAGAAGTAGAACCATATTGTTACAACAGGTTGTTAAGTATGCTTCAGGTAAATCAACAGTATAAAGTCAGGGATAATGAGATAGGGATAATGGTAGAATTTTAGGGACCCCAAACAGTGGGAAACCTTGGAAAAGAGTGAAGTAAGGCCTTGTAAGAACTGTGCACCACAGTTTAAAGCCAAAGATGAACTCTCTGGGAACCAGAGAGAAAGGTGCTTTCTACTTGCAGGGACCAAGCAGAACCTAAGAGGCTCTGGGCAGCAGCAAAGCAGAAAGTGTGGCAATACACAATTAAAAATGGAGTTCCTGGGTGGCACAAATGGTTAAGTGCTAGGCTACTAACCAAAAGATTCAGGGTTTGAACCCACCCGGAAAAAGTCTTGGAAGACAGACTTGGTGATCTGTTTCTGAAAGGTCACAGTCTTGAAAACCCTATGAAGCAGTTCTACTCTGCAAACGTGGGGTCACCATGAATCAGAATCAACTTGATGGCAACATTCCCTGGATGGAATGGCCGGAAGCAGGGCAAGAAGGGACAAAAGACTGAATTAGCCCTGAAGCAATGCCCTTACTGACCTTGAATTAGAAGACTTTGTTGATAATCAGTCCAATCCAGAAATTTATATTTTTCTGCTGATTTAACTTTTATTTTATTGTTATTTTGCTGTTTTGTTTTTGTTTGGTTTGGTTTTGCCTACTTTTGTTTTCTGTAAGCTTGAAGCCACTGGTGAATATTCAAGGTGAAATAGAAGTCTCCAAGCCTTCAGCTTATTCCTGGTGACAGTTTTTATTAAGGATTCCAGGGAGATTTGGGTAAAGAGGGTGAAATACCTGGGGAAGTTAGAGTTAGGATTCAACCATGGTGGACAATGTTACCCTTCCCAAATGAGTAATCCATTATGAGCCATTCTAGCAAAAATCATACTTGTGTGGCACAAAATCTCTGTTTTTTGCTTAGGAAGAGAAATGCTTCAGCAGCCCATCAGGAAGAGTTCACTGACTTTCTACCAGCACTCCACCAGTAGACATGACTAATAATTTCATTTGGGCAAAGCGAAACAGTTGCTAAAATTCACTCTATCCACAATAGACTTATTTGCGGGAAGATTTTTTATTTAAAATTTGGAGTTTTGAAAGTCTTTGGTACTTAATTGCAAGGTATTAATCTACAGACCTGCTCTGTCCAATATGGTAGCCACTGGCCACATGTAGCTATTTAAATTTAAATTACATTAAGTTTCAAATTCCGTTCATCAGTCACACTAGCTACATTTCATGTACTCAGTAGCCACATGTGACCAGTGGCTAATGTATTGGGCAACGCAGATGTAGAACATTTTCATCGTTACAGAAAGTTCTATTGGAGAGTATTCTTTTGTGCAATAATATGGCTAAGGGGGGAGACAATGGTTCCAGACATTTTTGGTGTTGCTATTTTAATAAAGTGTTTTGAGAGTCAACTGGGGACTGAAAGAGGAGAAAAGCATCATCATCTTTCCCAGAAATGCAGCACAGTAGCTGCCTTCACTGCAATTTAAATTATGCTGAGTGGCTTTGTGAATTTGGAAACCAAAAAGGAAATCTGGAGAAATCAGTTAGGTTTAAACATTAGCAGTCATGAGCTGGCTTTTTAGATGTGGCCATTGCCACAGCAAGCAGCATGGTGTTTATAACTAGTGACTCCTGGGTTACAGCCGAGTTCCACAGTTCACTATCTGTATTACTTTTGGCAAGTTATTTGACCTCTCTAATCTTTAGTTGTGCTATCTCTAAAGGAAGATAATTATGCCCATGTTTAAACATTGTAGGCTAGAGTAAATGAAAATGTATATAAAAAATTGGACACATAGTAAGGAGCCAATAAAAATCCATTTTCAATTCAGAAGTTTATCTTATTTAAAAAGTTAATGTAAACATATCTTTAACTTAACTAAGAGTTTTGTGTTGTTCTTCTTAGCTGTCATTGAGTCTGCCCAACTCATGGTGACCCAATGTACAACACGATTGTACCATTGTGATTCATAGGATTTTCTGTTTTGTTTGTTTTTAATAATTTATTTTATTTTTGTTATTATTCTTGAGAATATACACAACAAAAGATACACCAATTCAACAGTTTCTACATGTACAATTCAGTGACATTGATTACATTCTTTTGAGCTGTGCAGCCATTTTTCCCTCCTTTTCTGAGTTGTTCCTCACCCATTGACAAAAACTCACTGATCTAATCTTTCGAGTTGCTGTTGTCAATTTGATACCATATAGACAGATCTTAAAGGAGCACAATACTCGAGGCAGACATTCTTTACTAGTTAAGTTAAACTATTGTTTGGTTTTATGAAGACTTCAGGGGAGATTTTTTGGTTTAAGGTTTAAAGATTATCTCAGGGCAATAGTTTCATGGGTTCTTTCAGTCTCCATAGTTTCAGAATAGCTGGATTCCATGAGAATTTGAAATTCTGTTCTACATATTCCCCCTATTGATCAGGATTATTCTATAGAATCTTTGATCAAAACCTTCAGTAGAGGTAGCTGGGCACCATCCAGTTCTTTTGGTCTCATGGTAAAGGAGACAGTTGTTCATGGAGGCAGTTAGCCACACATTCCATATCCTCCTCCTATTTCTGACTTTTTTCTCCATTGCTCCAGGCGAATAGAGAAAAATTGTTGTAATTCAAATGGCTGCTTGCAAGCTTTTAAGACCCTAGGCACTACACAGTGAACTAGAGGTAGAACATAAGCATTAAACATGATATTAGGCCAATTAACATGAATGTCCCATGAAACCAGGACCCTAAAACTCCAAACCACAGAACTAAATTCCATGAGGTGATTTGTTGTATATAAGCAGCCTCAGCAGCTACACTTTTTTCTTTTTTTTGTGGTTATTACAAATATATGTATCACACAACTTTTGCCAATTCAACTTTATACAGGTGTACAACTTATTGACAGTAATTACATTAATTGGCAATTACATTCATATAGGAGCCCTGGTGGCACAGTGATTAAGAGCTACTTGGCTGATAACCAAAAGGTTATAGGATAGGGTAGAACTGCCCCATCTGGTTTCCAAGCAGTGCCTGGTAGATTCAAACTGCCAACCTTTTGGTTAGCAGCCATAGCTCTTAACCACTATGTCACCAGAGTTTCCTTCCTAGTGGGAGTGAAATGGTATCACATTATAGTTTTGATTTGCATATCTCTGATGGCTAATGACGTTGAACATATTTTCGTGGGTTTGGTGGCCATTTGAATGTCCTTTTTAGTGAAATATCTATTCAAATCCTTTGCCCATTTTATGATTGAGTTATTTGTCTTTTTGTTGTTAAGTTGTAAAAGTTTTAGATATATTTTGGTTATTAGATTCTTATTGGATATATGGTTTCCAAAGATATTCTCCCAGTAAGTAGCTTGTCTTTCACATTTTTGGTAAAGTCTTTTGATGAACAGAAGTTTTTAATTTTTATGAGGTCACATGTATTTATTTTGTCCTTTGCTGCTTGAGCTTTTTTTATTATATTAGATAATCCATTGGTAATCACATGGTTTTCATTGGCTGATTTTCAGAAGTAGATAACTAAGTCTTTCTTCCTAGTCCTTCTTAGTCTGGAAGCTCCACTGAAACTTATTCAGCAACACAG
The DNA here is from genome assembly GCF_000243295.1 of Trichechus manatus latirostris. Classification (NCBI taxonomy): domain Eukaryota; kingdom Metazoa; phylum Chordata; class Mammalia; order Sirenia; family Trichechidae; genus Trichechus; species Trichechus manatus. Next base: position 35,496,419 of record NW_004443938.1, read on the forward strand.
CAACATGCAAGCCTCCGCTGACAGATGGGTAGTGGCTGTGCATGAGGTGCATTGTCTGGGAATTGAACCTGGGTCTGCCACATAGAAGGCCAGAAGTCTACCACCAAACCACTACTTTCCTCATTAATGAAAAGGTCTAATTGAAAAAAAAAAATCAAACCATAAAAATTTGAGAAAGTATAGGCAAATACTTATTGGCTCTTTGAATATGAAATGACTTTTCAAGTTTAAAGACAACGGAAGAAAGACAAACATGAATTTGATAGCAGAACATTTTTAACTTCTTTACAACAAACAAACAACATAAACCAAATTAAAAGCTAAACTAGGCTATATATTTTCAACAAATATGACAAACAAAACATTATTAGGCTTAATTTTAAAAATAAATTGTCATAAATATCTATGAGAAAAACCCCAATATACGGATTAGCAAAGGTTATAAACATTGCACACAAATAGAAGTAAAAATTGTTAACAAATGCAAAAAATCAATATTAGAAGTTAAAAAATGCAAATTAAAATAACTAAAGATTTTTTTTAATTTCTTGTTTTTTTTTTTGGCCTGTAAATGTGGTGATTAAGACAAATAAATATATAACCACGTGACAAGACAAACGTGAAACAGGCACTCTTATAGAGTTTCACTCAAAATAGTAATCGTGAAACAAGGTTATACATTTTTGGGTAGTGTTATAGATTGAATTGTGTCCCCCCAAAATATGTGTCAACTTGGCTAGGCCATGATTCCCAGTATTGTGTGGTTGTCCACCATTTTGTGATCTGATGTGATTATCCTATGTGTTGCAAATCCTAACCTCAGTGATGTTAATGAGGCAGGATTGGAGACAGGTAGGTTAATGAGGCAGGACTCAATCTACAAGATTAGGTTGTGTCTTAAGTCAATCTCTTTTGAGATATAAAAGAGAGAAGTGAGCAGAGAGGAGAGGGACCTCCTACTACCAAGAATGAAGAACTGGGAGGGGAGTGTGTGCTTCGGACGTGGTGTCCCTGTGCTGAGAAGCTCCTAGACCAGGGGAAGATTGATGACAAAGACCTTCCGCCAGAGCTGATGGAGAGAAAAAGCTTCCCCTGGAGCTGGCACCCTGAATTCAGACTTCTTGCCTCCTAGACTGTGAGAGAATAAATTTCTCCTTGTTAAAGCCATCCACTTGTAGTATTCCTGTTATAGCAGCACTAGATAACTAAGGCAGGTAGTAAAGCAATGTATTTTTGTTTTGGGTGTTTTCAAGTTGCTAGTTGTCCCTTAGTACCATATCAAGGGCTGAGCCAGAGAACTCAGATCACAGAGTCCTTCCAGAATGTACAAAAGATGTCTTTTTGACCTATCATAGTTAGAACATAAAATTTTACTGCCCTAGGGAAGAGGAGTTCCAGCTAAGAAGAGGAAATGGCAAGTTGGTTCCTTTCTGCATGGAGGAGTATGAAAAGGAGAAGGGAAAAGAAGGATTGTGGAGGTAAATTGTCAGGGTTTTTATTCCCCTAACCCTGGTCAAATTTTTGAGGCAGAATTGTGGAGTTAGGTGTGAGGTAATCTGGTAGAAACTTCCACAGAGGAATAGAGAAACTGGAGAACAGCAGGACTAGTAGAGAGCATGGCACCAAGTCCACTTTGTCCCAAATTTTAGCATTGCCCTGGTAGGTGCAGTGGCCTAGGCAAGTGGGCCTGAAGTGGTTGCCTTGGTTGCTGACAGCTTGTTCGAGGTGTTCAGGGACTGAGTCTTGGTAAGGAATGCTGAGAGGGCTAGTGGACCTGAGGCCGCATAGCTGGAGGCCAGAAACAAATGATCAGGACCATGGACTTCAGCCATAGGTGGTGACATGATGTAGTTAAATTGGGCTGGAGCACAGGAGTAAGAGATCAAGAGACATAAAGACAACCTCTAAAGACTATAACGTACTTAACACAGTGCTTGGGACACAGTGAATGTTAATTATTGTTATAATAACAAGAATAAGGTGAACTATTAAAATGTTTACAAATTTTTTTTACCTTATGGAAAAATGCTTGTGTTATTATATATTTTTAAAAAGATGCAAAGTGTGTATTTTTAATATTAAATATGCACAAAAAGGACTATAAAGAAATATTGTACTATTTACAGTGTATCTGCTTGGAAATGAAATCCTGCTTTTCTGACACCAAATGTAAGGATCAATCAAATCTATACAATCTATTGTACTCTATTGTCAATGCAACCTATTCAAATCAATTCATTTCCAATTCAACTGCACATGCAATACTTCTTGCTCTGACCCCAACTACCCCCAGCTAGGTCAGATCTCACAAGTTAAAGGGCACAGTCTTCCAGATGCCAAGTCTACTCGAGACTTCAGACACCAGTCACAAGCTTGGGGTTCCCCATGATACTCTCAGTTCTGATCTGCTGTTTACAAATTCAGGGGTTCCTTCTATGCCCTCAGGATACTAGCTGTAAACTCGGGGCTCTCCAAGCACACCTCACTTCTGACCTGCTGGCTCTCACTACTCTCTGGGATTCGAGAATTCTCTAGAATTAATCACAGAACTCAAAAAAGCACTATACTTATGATTACTTTTTATTATAGCAAAAAGGGTACAAATAAAAGAGATACATAGGGTGAGGTCTGGGAGGGTTCCAAATACAGAGCTTCCATGTGCCAAAAAGCACACACCTTAATGTCTATCACCAGCCAGGAAACCTATGGAGCTTCCATGTTCAGAGCCTTTTTTGGGTCTCATTAAGAGTCATGTTGATTGAACTCACTCTTTAGGCTCCCTCCCCTGAAGATGGGCTGATATCACCTGATAGGTCTTTCTGGCCTAGTCAGCACCTACCCAATATGAGTCACTTAGGTGTGGTCTGAAATCCTCAAAGACACTTCAATCATTGGGGAAAGTCCAAGATTTAGAGGCTATCTCTCAGGAACTAAGGACAAAGACCAAATTCTTTACCCCAGAGGATCCCTAAGTGGTGAAATTTTATATATTGTATGAATCTACTAAACTTTATGTATCCATTTTACTGTTGATGGACATTTGGGTTCTTTTCAGTTTAAGGCTGTTATGAATGATGCTGCTATGAACATTCTTGTCTATGTCTTATGGTTCACAAGTATACACATTTCCATTGGGTTTGAACCTAGAAGTAGAATTTCTGGGTCCTGTGTATGTTCAGCTGCTTTAATAGTAATGCCAATAAAGTTTTCCAAAATGGTTTATGAATTTACCCAGCTTGTGAGAGTTCCCGTTGTTCCACATTTTAACCAGTACTTGGTATTATCAGTCATTTTGATTTTAATCATTTGGGTGCATGTGTACTAATATCCCTGCTGGAGCAGTGGTTAAGAGCTCAGCTGCTAACCAAAAGGACAGCAGTTTGAATCCACCAGCTGCTCTTTGGAAACCCTATAGGGCAGTTCTACTTTGTCCTATAAGGTTGCTATGAGTTGGAATCAACTTGACAGCGAAGTGTTTGATTTTTTTTTTTTGTACTAATATTTCACTTTGGTTAATTATATTTCTCTATTGACTAATGAGGTTAAGACTACTTTCACATGTTGAATGGCCTTTTGTAAGTGTCTGTTCCTCAGAATGCTCCTTAGAATCGAGGATGGTGAGACTTCATCTCACTTACTTTGGACATGTTATCAGGATGGACCAATCCCTGGAGAAGGACATAATGCTTGGTAAAGTACAACCCATTGCCATTGAATTGATTGCGACTCATAAAGACCCTACAGGACAAAGTAGAACTCCCTCATAGAGGTTCCAAGTCTGTACTCTTTATGAAGGCAGACTGCCACATCTTTCTCCCATGGCACCGGTAGGTTCCAACTGCCTACCTTTTGGTTAGCAGCCAACCGTTTCAGCCACTGCTCCACCAGGACTCCTTTGGTAAAGTAGAGGGTCAGCGAAAAACAGGAAGACCCACAACAAGATGGATTGACACGGTGGCTGCAACAATGGGCTCACACATACTTACATTGTGAGGATGGCACAGGACCAAGCAACATTTTGTTCTGTTATACATAGGGTCGCTATGAGTCAGAACCGACTTGATGGCACCTAACAACAAAAACAACAAGTGCCTGTTCAAGTCTCTGACCCATTTTTCATCTATTACATTTATAATCATAACAATTATTATTTAAATCTCATTTACACAAGTGACTGATTGGTAGCATCCTAACTGCCTCTCTAAAAATGGGCTAAAAACTTCAAGTGTTATTGTTGTTAGCTGCTGTTTAGTTGGCCCCAACTCATAGTGACCACAATGCACAGTTGGATCGGACCATGTGATCCACAGGGTTTTCATTGGCTGATTTGTTGAAGTAGCTCATCAGGCCTTTCTTCCTAGTCTGTCTTAGTCTGTACATTCTGTTGAAACCTGTTCAGCATCATAGCAACACGTAAGCCACCGCTGATGAATGGGTGGTGGCTGCAAAAGAGGTGCATTGGCCAGGAGTCAAACCTGGTCTCCCTCATGGGAGATAAGAATTCTACCACTGAACCACCAATGCCTCATACTTTCTGGGGGTGCTTATCATTTTATACATTGCTTATTGTTACTTATGCACTTACTCTACTAGACTATTAACTCTCAAAAAGTGGCATCTTTTCTGATTCACCTTTGTATTACCCATCATGCTTAGCACTGTATAATGCACACAACAAGAGTGTTTTGAATGAACAGAAATGAATGGCCTTTCATAGCATTTTACAGAATCTAAGTATTGCAATACAAAATTCAAATAATCTGATCTACCCTCTCTTTTCAAGGATAAGGAAATTGAAGCCCAGAGACCTCGGTCAGAGAGCAAATGAGTGATGAAATAGACAAGTACCTTGATTCCTAGTCCATTCCTATTTCCCTTACACCACACTAGCTTCTCGGAGAGGAGGAGAAGCTAAACACAGAATTATAGGTGTAACTGCTTCCAAGCTAACACTACAGAAATTCTCTCTATTACATAATGTATAGGCTTATATAGAATAAAACTATCCAAACAGGAGATGCTTCAACTGGACTGTATCAAAAGATGGAAACTGTTGTTATGTAGTCAGTATTTCACCCCCTTCCTTTTTTAGGGTGAGGTTTGGTTGCACAGGTGTTTTAAGATCATCATCTTAGAAGAAACGTGTCATTGAGACAAATCTGTAAGTACATATAATAAATTAAAAATGGTGAGAAAATAGCAAATATTGAAGGACAAATTGGATTAATTGTTGGATGGTGGGAACTGCTCTAAAGGACAAAGAGTGAATCATGCAGCATGTGAAAAGTGATACATCCATGCACTCCTCAATAATCAGTAACAGAGAGAATAGGGTGTGCATAGTAAATGGGAGGGCCAATGGTACTCTTGAGTACATGCCTACAATCCATGCCATTTCCCCCACTAAGATATAGTAAGTGAAGCCATAAGTGGAGGACATCACAGCCACCCCCCAGAAAGGGTTCCCAAGGATATCATGATAACATGATAACCATGTGCGCTCTGGCCAGGCTCGCCTCCTGCCTGGGGTGGGGAATGAGAGATGTAGTAGAAGGCTCTGAGAACTGGGGTTTTGAGAGGTAGAGAGACCAGGTCAGCCTCCCCTCATATTAACTTCTGAGATGTTATACTCAATTCAGCAGGGATTTTCCCAAGGTTAGAAAGTTCTCATGATTCTTGTCTTGGAGACTTTGAAAGTAGCCTTTGACCTTGGCAGCCACATAGTGGAAAGTACTGGAAGGGCCAGTGTCAAGCTTTGCATTAGGCTGTGATGGCAGAAATAAAACAGGGTCCAACAGCCCACCTAGCCAAGGCATGGATGCCGGATACACAGTAGCCTAGGATTAATTTAGGAGAAGTCTAGAGTGTAGGCTTAATAACTCCAAGGTCAGGTATGGCAAAAGCGTGACTGGTACTTCCAGGTTCAACACCCGTTGATATTTGCATAACATCAAAAAGTAGTTGCTAAGAATTTTCCCTTAATCTTGGAAAAATCAAGTGTGAGATCATTTTCCTCAATAGATTTTAACTTTATCTGAAGCTGGTTTATTCTAGAAAAAAGATGCCTGATGCAACATATCTAAGAGAATTCAGGATGCCAAATTCCAAAGTATGAAAAAAATCACCCACATTCCTATTTGGTGGAAAAATGTCAAGGGGAAACACAATAGTAAACAACTGTTGGTCTCTTTTTACTTACAGTCAAAAGCATTGATGAACAAACTTTTGATCTGCTTTTTAGTAGAAGAGCTCCAAGACTGAAAAAGTTTGCACATGATTCCCTACTTCAACTATAAAACCCATTTTTCACAACAGTGACCCAACTTGAGAATGGAGAGACTGGATCTCGTGATTCACTTTCCTGAAGTGCTGGTGAAATAGTAGATCTTGGACACATTGCTATTTGCTGACTGTGTGAAAGGCATTGTGCTTCACACAGCTTGGAAGGAAATGGCCACAGAACAAAGATAGTGCTGGTTCTGAAGGCCATTTAAAGTACAGAATGTTCAGGCTAAGGGTGAAAGTACATTGATTTGGTTTGCAGTTCATAAATGACCTAGTCCCAAAAGAGAATTTTCCAGGGTGAAGACACCTTCGTGTGACTTGCAGCTGTATAAAGTTTGAAGAGCAGCCTTTGACAAAACTAATTTCCTTCCCCAGAGATCATTCAAGGAGTTTAACTAAATTTTAAATTTCACTAACAATAGGGAAATACAGTACAAACTGGAGCAGCTGAAATCTTTGGTAAAAAGAAAAACTTTTATTGCAATCTGTTCTTCTCAGAGCTTTAACTTCTCCAATCCAACTAGAAAAAGAATAGGATGAAAAAATAATGAGGCTATTGCTAACCCAACCCTGTCTCTTCTTGTTTCTGAAAAAGCAAGATTTAGAAGGCAGCAGTCTCAACTACCAGCTCATTGGCCCAGCTGCTTCCCTACCTATCATTTCTACTCTCCCCACCTTCCCTTCTTGCTGCCAAGCAAGTGGTATGTGTGTGTGTTTCCTTACTTCTTCCACGAAAAGAGTATTTGTCAACCAGGGGCAATTTTGACCCCCAAGGAACAGATGGTAATGTCTGGAGACATGTTTGGTTGTCACAACTGGGTGTACTACTGCATCTACTGGCTAGGGGACAGGAATGCTGCTCAACACCCTACGGTGCACAGGACAGCCCCCACAACAAAGACTTATCTGATCCAAAATGTCAATAGTGCCAAAGCTGATCTAAAGATTTAGACGTGGAGGTCTCACTGGTCAAAGAAAGGGGTATGCAAAAGCCTCAGTTAAAGAAAAATTAGAAACTCCAAGTTGGTTCTGGTGAAACAACAGCAAGATAGCGAGGGGTGTAGGCACATGAGCTTTAGAGCTCATGACCTGAGCTCCCTATCCAGACACTGCCACTCAGTACCATGGTGTCCTTGGCAAGTTACTTGGCTTCTCTGCACCTCAAGTTACTTGTGTATAAAATGAGGAGGATGATAATTGTACCTACTTCCTAGAGTTGTTGTAAGCATCATATGAGTTAATACATGTGTAGGGCTTAGACCGGTGTTTGGAATCAATAAAACCAAACCAAATCAGTTGCTGTCAAGTCAGTTCTGACTCATGGAGATCCCATGTGCGTAAGAGTCAAACTATGCCCCATAGGGTTTTCAATGGCTGATTTTTCAAAACTAGATCTCCAGGCCTTTCTTTTGAGGTACCTCTGGGTGGAATTGAACTATCCAACCTTTCAGTTAGTATCCAAGCACTTAACTGCTTTTGCCACCCAGGGACGTCTTCGTACTCATTAAGTATTTGCTACTGATATGACATTATAAGGCCTTGTGATCAGTAGAGTTTTAAGCTGGTCTCAAGATTCCTGCCTCTGGTGTACACCCCTTGTATAATTCTCTCCGCTTGAGTGTGGGCAGAACCTGAGACAATGAGGAGACAGCACTCTTGTGATGAGTTTACTCATCAGTTGACTTTGAGTTCATTAAAAGGGGGATTATCCAAGTAGGCCTGACCTAATCACATGAGCTGTTTAAATCTTTATCTAGAAGTCAGAGGGAGAAGTTGGAGAGAGGGCTTATGGAGGACCCTATGGAGGGGGCCACACGGCAAGGAATTGCAGGCAGCCTATCTGAGCTGAGACTGCCTGTGGGCAGACAACCAGCAAGAGAACAGGGCCTCAGTCCTACAACCCTAAGGAACTGAATTCTGCCAACATCCATGTGAGTTGGAAAGAGGACCCTAAGCTCTAGAAAGGAGCAGAGCCCAGCCCACACCTTCACTTCAGCTTTGTGAGACCCTGAGCAAAAAGCCCCACTCTATTATGTCTGGACTTCTGACCTACAGAAACCGTGAGATAATAAACCAATGTTCTTTTAAGCCACTAAATTCGTGATAATGTGTTACCAGGATTAGGAAACAAACACAGGCTTCAGAAAAGGTGACATTTCAATCTCATGAGACCAACTAAGTCTCACAGTGGAAAGACCCGACCCAGAGTGTCAACTCTGTCACAGTCTAGCTGCAGGAACTACCTAAAGTCCTTTCTGGGGCTGGAAAAAATGTCAATAAATACATTCAACAAACTAACTGGGTTTGAGACTGGGCAAGTCCCCTTAGTTCATGTTCCCGTCGGTAAAATTAGTAAATTGAACCACTTAGTTACTAGACTCCGTTTTCTCCAATTTTGAACTATCTTAGGATGCCAAGCAGTGAGTACAGGATGAATACAGTGGTTTTATAACAGAGACCATTTCAAGCCTGAGCAAACTGGACTGAACATTTCAGCTCCCCTTTGATATACATACTTTTGGTGTTCCTGAGAATGTAGACAGGGATTCATGTTAGGCAAACCTCCAAATATTTAGTGGGTTTGGCTCAAAAATGTTTTATTTATAGATACTTTTTTCTCTTAGAAGTTTAAATCACTTGAAACACATGTAATTAATCTTCGATTCATCCTTAAAGAATAAAGAGGGGCTTTACCTGAGGGTTCTAGAAGAATATTGACGTGCCCATGAACACATTCTCAGAGGCTAGTCGACTCACAGCTGTAGTGGGCCTCATTTAAAAGTACTTTGGCTTCAGTGGACCTATGGACCTGCTCAGGAGCGTGTTAAAATGAAGATTCCTAGATCACCAGTATCTTCTTACAGACAACCTGATTCAGAAGGTGCTGGGATGGGCCTCAGGAATTTGCATTTTTAGCACGCGCCTGTGACAATTGTGGATGCATGTGGTCTGTGGGTTAAACTATGAAAAACTCAAGGCTTGAAGGAAGCATTGCAAATAACAACTTGCAGATTATGTTGAGTATCAGGAAGGAAGTTTCCATCAGGAAGAAGAATCCAACTGAGAGAGCTAAAGGAAGAAATTTTTTTTTTTAATTGTACTTTAGATGAAGATTTACGGAACTAGCTTCTCATTAAACAATTAGTACACATATTGTTTTGTGACATTGATTACCAACCCCGTGACATGTTAACACTCTCCCTTCTCAACCTTGGGTTTCCTGTTACCAGCTTTCCTATCCCTTCCTGCCTTCTTGTCCTTGCGCCTGGGCTGGTGTGCCCCATTAGTTTCGTTTTGTATTATGGGTCTGTCTAATCTTTGGATAAAGGTGAACCTCAGAAGTGACTTCATTACTGAGCTGAAAGGCTGTCTGGGGCCATACTCTCAGGGTTTCTCCAGTCTCTGTCAGGCCAGTATGTCTGGTCTTTTTTTGTGAGTTAGAATTTTGTTCTACGTTTTTCTCCAGCTCTGTCCGAGACCCTCTATTGTGATCCCTGCCAGAGCAGTCAGCAGTGGTAGCTGGGCACCATTTAGTTGAGCTGGACTCAGTCTGGTGGAGGCTGTGGTAGTTGTGGTCCATTAGTCCTTTGGACTAATCTTTCTGAAGGAAGAATTTTTATGATGAAATGGCAGGCATGTGAGCAGGTTCAAGGGAGACAATAGGAGATGTTCAGGCCCCAGAGGCTGGCAAAAGCCATCGCCATTGCCATCTATTGGCTTGAAGGAGCAAGGGGGTGCAGTAGTGTTATTAAAGCCCGTTCTGAGGCGAGGGCGAGGAGGACCGCCCCCAGCAGAGTCTGTAGTCAAGGAGGAAATCAGCAAATGCCAGAGACTCTACATGAAAGCAAGACAGAGGGGGAAGAAACACTTGCACCTCTCTCTTCTCCCACCTTTGTATCTCCTGCTGGTACCTTCCAAATGGATGCTGTCCAGTAAGACAGCCACGTAGCATTCCCAAAAGGTCAGCTTCTGGGGTCACAGAACAGGGCAGAGAAGGCCAGTAAATGGATGGAAGTGGGGGTGGGGTGGGGTGGTTAATAATGGAGAATAATCAGCATATTTTAAATCTTAAGACCAAAAATCACCAACATGAAGAATCGCTGTCCAATTAAAATAATGAGTAGACCAAAAGGGAAGCAATAAAAACTACTATCAAGGGGGGGCTCTTATAGGAGACATCCCTGAAGGCCAGGAGCCTTGGAATCAAGATGGGAATGTGGAGGTATTTGAGTGTGTGAGAAGAAAGTGGTAAGGCAGGGCTCTCGCCCTTGTGTAACTCACAGATTAATCTTCTGCACTCAGCTTTGAAAACAATGGGAATGACATCTGAATGTGCTGCAACACCCTTCTGAAGATGTTCAGACAAGTTGTACCCACTCTCCTGAACACCGGTCCAATGTCCAAGGAAGCTGGAGAGAAAACAGCAGAAACCCAGCGTTTCTGCTAACGGGGTTGCCAAAGCTCACTGCTGCCCTCTGGGTAAAGCAATTCAATACAAGTAACACTCAGAGCACTCATCATAAACTGACTTGCCATTATTAATTGTGAAAAATCTATTTTCTTCACTGAGCTATGACCACCATTAAGCGAACGACTTTTTTTTTTTTTAAGAAAATTTTTGTGTGTAGCTAGGCCACATAATTCATTTCAGATATACAGAGAAAAGGGAATTTCTTTATTTTGTCTTTATTTTGTGTTGGCCCTCTTCCCAAGCCCCAACGCATCAGTGGGGAAAAAGCTAATTGTGCAATTTGATTTAAAGTTTAAAATGTCCAATCTGGCTTAAATGTTAGAGTTCCAGTAATTTAATAGCCCCTTAGGCTGTGTGAAGTCACTATTGGCTAAAGTTGCTCATTCTCTCACTTAGCCTGGTCTCCCCTCTGCGTCTCAACCTCAGGTGATATCTGGATGTAGGTATAGGAAAGAGTGTGGCCTGCTGGTTCCCTGATGTATTAGTGGGAGATGGACAGGCCCCTGGCCTCATGAGGGTTCATGGGCTCCACTGGTGGGCATCGGTGCACCTCCAGTGGGCTGCTCCTTGTCCTTGTCCCTGGATGTTCCACTGGCCTTCAGGACCAAACTCTGCAGCTGGTGAACCCGTGGTTTAATCTTCTGACATCACCAATGTTCAAAAGAACTTGCTGTGTGTTTCCTGCTCAATGACTATTTCTGTTCAACTGTAATCATCTGCAGATTCCTGGGTTTTTGCTATGTTTTCCCTCCAGCTCCTTTGTCTGGCTATCCACCATAGCCTCTGCTGTGGGGTCACCTTGCTTTGTCCCAGTAGACCCCGAGCAAAGTCCTCTGGCTTTCAATTCAGCATCTTGTAGGGACAAGAGAACCAAGGGAGGTTCCAGACTGCCAGCTAGACTGTTTCTCTGTCTGTTCATGTCCTTCCACACTCAAGTACCTAGACAGTGTGTTGATGTGGGTTCTGCTGTATTGTAATCTTCTCCCTAAGGTCCAAATGGGCATGTTGGGCAGTCCCTGCCCAAGTGATTCCTTCAATTTGTCTAATACATATACTCCCACTCTAGGCCAAAAGCAAGGAAGGGGCAAAGGGGACACTCATCTGGCCATCTTGCCTCCCCCATTTACCTTCCTCCTTTTCTTCTCTTTCCCACTTCTCTGGGGTCTGAAAGAGACCTCCTCCTCTCCCCCGCCCCCTACACACATACACCCTGGTCTCCTCTTACCCACTTTCTGTTCTTGAAGTACCTTATGTAAAACTCAGTGACCTAATTGGTCAGGCAGGCTCATTGAGAAGATAAAAGAAAAGGCAAAGACATATCCTTTGCCCTCCAGTTGATTCTGACTTACGAGGAACCCATATGTTACAGAGTAGAACTGAACTCCATTAGGTTTTCTTGGCTGTAATCTTTACAGAAGCAGATCACCAGGCCTTTCCTCTGTAGTGCCCACTGGGTGGGTTTGAACCATCAACCTTTTGGTTAGCAGCTGAGCACAAACCATTTGTGCCACCCAGGGACCTGATAAAGAAGTGGACACAATCTTTTCTCAAGGTATTAGGCAAGTTTTTAAGACTAATGTTATGCTGCGAAGTCCTATTACGGAACGCCAGAAGGTGATTATCAATACCTTTCTCTCTGAATTCTGTCTCTCACACTCTCCCTAATTCCCAACCCCCTGCCCTTGTGCCCGTTCTCAGCTCTAGATGGATATTCCAGGCCAGTGAAGAAAAATTCATGTACTGGCAAGGCAAAAAGAGCCAGATTCATTAATCATTCATAACATGTTGCCCTCATTTTCCCCGAAACCCTTATAGAGCCAAGCTCTGTACCTTGAATATGCTAGGTGCTCGGCCAGAGGCTGAACAGAGTCGGAAGCTGTCAAATAAGAGTTGTGATGTGGTTGCCACACCTCCAAACTACAAGCATTGATTTGTATCTTTTTTCCCTTCCTTCTTCCTTCTTCAACTGTCACACCTTAGCAACCTGATAACCAAATATCCCTTACAGGAAAAAAAAAAAAAAAAAACCACAAATACACAATCATCTTGGTAACACCTTTTCTATCCTATTCTAGAGCACTGCCCTCTCCCATGAGCTACTAACTCTCAAAGAAGCACATAGTTTTCAGGTTTTCATCAAATATCTTCGTAGCTTTTCACAATGTAGTTGGCACTTGGGGAAGTGACACTAACAACTTGAAATAAGACTATACTCTATGAGTTAAACTAAGAAGTTAGCACACCAGACCGGGGTGCATCCATAGAGAGTAACCTTATGGAATGACTATTGGTAAACTTGATGAAAAATAGAAAAACAGTTAAAGAAAAAAGAAGTGTCAACCAGAAAGGGGATTAATCAGCCTTGGATATAGAGAAAAAAGAGACTCCCAAAAGCAGGTGTCCAAGAAGAGGACACACTGGAAGTGACCGTATATTCAGTCTGTCTGGCAAGTCTGTCTCAATATGAAGATGGACACATAGGCCATCAGAGCTCAGTGCCATTGTGCCTCGATTACCCTTGTTGTCGCACCATACTCATCAAACAATTTCATTATAATGTAGCTTGTCTAACAGGAGACAATGAGCTACTCAAGCCACCATGAATGTAGAATTCCAAATTAGCATTCTAGCTTTATATATCACCATCTTGTGAGATTTATTTGAAGGAGTCAGCATCTCAAGTCAAGTCAACCCTGGGACACTACCAGGATCAATTCTATACCTACAAGACTAAGGGCCAGATTCTGGCGAGTGTGATTTCACGCCTGTAAATGCTAACTTGTGGAGACTATCTGGGGTCCATTTTCCACATAGTTCTCTACAGCTTCTCCACCCTACTTAAGCTTGTTGGGGCTAAACAACGGTTCTTCGGAATGCTAAAACTTAATGGATCAAAGGAAGGAAGGCACATAGTTTATCCTAGTCTAGTACTTAATCTTTATGTAAGTAGTAGTTTAAGGAAGCAAGAAGTTCTGTGACTTCTATCAAGCTAAATGATTTCTAACATCCAGCAGGAAGGAGCCCATGCAAATCCCACTTTGGAATATTATGTACAACTTAAAAGAACAGATTAGTGAAGACGGTGATTAACAAGAGGAGGTAGGTGGCTTTGGGGTTCTGCAGAAGATGCTCCATGGAAGAGTAAACAAACTGAAGCAAAACAGAAAGGATGTTCATGAAGCAGAGTCTGCAGCAGTTTTGAACATGTGCACACGTCTGCCGCAGCAGAGGGCACGAACACACGTCCAGTTCTGGGAAGAAGCCCCACACAGGTGCTGTCTTTGGATGGGTGCTGCCCGCCAGAGTCCACCTGGCCCACTCCTTAGCAGTGGTTTGCTGAGAGATGGCCAGTGAAATGCAATAAAGCCTGCTATCCTTTGCTCTGGGGCCAAGAAACAAATAAAACAGTACCATATTTCATGTGGGAAATTATTTGGGCACTTTTGGAGCAGTTTGTGAGGCCCCCTTGTCTTCCATTCTGACTTCTGGTTGATAGTAGCTACCCCACATCCTCTCAGGCTGCAGGCTGTGGAGGAACTGCCAGACACCTGTAACCAGTTCAGACTGGGTCTGAATTCCCCCAGGAAGTACAGCATTGTGTGTGTGAGTGGGGGTGTGTGTGTGTGCGTGTGTGTGTCAGGCGAGGGGTGGGGAGGAGGCGACTATCACCGATCAACATGCCTGCAAGACCTAGTTCCTGGAAAAAAACCCTGAGGAAGTAAGTGGCTTGTTGCTTGGGAACTTGAAAAGAGAAACACTCACGTTGTAGTAAAGCATCAGGCTGTAAATTATATATGGGCTGACAGTGCACTTTCTTTAAGCTCTAATATTCGTCTGTGCATTTAATGCAGAGAAGGACACTGAAGGCTGCGTGTTGAAATCCAGTCATGTGGAGTGGATTTCTGTGTAGTAAATACGTATACGATTATGGTCATGCCTACTGGGAAATAAGCACTTAAAAAAAAGTAAGTGAAAGCAAAGCAAAAGACAGGGTGCTTCCATTGGGGGCTGTATTAGTTTCTTAGTGATGCTATAACAAAATACCACAAATTGGGTGGATTATAAGAAGAGCATTTATTGTCTTGCTGTTCTAGAGGCTGGAAGTCAAAATCAACCTGTTGGCTGGGCCATGCTTTCTCTGAAGGCTCTAGGGGAAGCTCTCTTGTTGCCTTTCCCAGCTTCTGGTCAGCTCACTTCCCTTGGCTTGCAGCTGCAGCATAACTCCAAATCTACCTCTGAGGTCACATGTCTGTCTTGCCTCTGTCTGCCTCGTCTTTTATAAGAACACCAGTCATATTGGATTAGGACCCACCCTACTCCGGTATGACCTCATGTTAATGTAACTGGTAACATCTTCAGAGACCTTATATCCAATCAAGTTCACATTCACGGGTGCTGGGAGTTAAGACTTCAGCATATCTTTTAGGGGAATCACAATTCAATCTATAGCAAGGGCAGAAGTGTGGGAGGCAGAAAAATGAACACATCACTGTCACTACCACCAACTCCACACACACATACACACACACAAATATGAACATAAGCATGCATCATTTTAAAAGTATCCACCTCCCCGATACCAGCATCAACACTATTGGGTAACAGGAATCAAAAGTTATATAAATACATCTTCCAACTCTCATTTTATTATTCCTTGTATTTGGTTTGCAACAAAAGGCACACATGTTAAATGCACAGTTTGTTGATATCTGACAAATATAAACATCTAAGTAACAACCATAAAAATAAAAATATAGAACATTTACATTGCCCTAAAAAGTTTCCTTTTGCCCCTTTTTGGAGTCAATCCTCTCACCTCACCGCAGGCACCAGGCAACTATTGATTTATTTTCGGTCAGTATAGATTAGTTTTGCATTGTCTTAGTTTCTTAGTGCTGCTATAACAGAAACACCACAAATGGGTGGCTTTTAACAAACAAACATTTATTTTCTCACAGTTTAGGAGCTAGAAGTCCAAATTCAGGGTGCCAGCTCTATGGGAAGGCTTTCTCTGTTGGCTCAGGAGGAAAGTCCTTCTTCCCTGATCCTTGGTGATATTCATGTGGTGTGCATCTATCTTCCCTCATGTCTGCTTGCTTCTTTATGCCTAATCTGCTCTTTTTATATCTTAAAAGTGATTGGCTTAAAACACATCCTACACTGATATGGCCTTTTAACATAACAAAGAAAACCCATTGCCAAATGGGATTATAGCTATAGGTATATCTGTACCGGTTGCCATTGAGTCAATTGCGACTCATAGTAACCCTATAGGACAGAGTAGAACTGCCCCATAGGGTTTCCAAGGCTGTAAATCTTTACGGAAGCAGGCTGCTACATCTTTCTGGTGAGTTCGAACCACTGACCCTTGAGTTAGCAGTCGAGCCCTTAACCACTGCACCACCAGGGCTACTCTACCACAGAAATATCCATTGGTGTGGGGTCGATTCCGACTCATAGTGACCCCATGCAACAGAGTAGAACTGCTCTATAGGATTTTCTAGGCTGTAATCTTTATGGAAGTAGATCGTCAGGTATTTCTCCATGAAGCCCCTGGGTGGGTTCAAATCGCCAACCTTTTGGTTAGGAGCCAAAAGCTTAACTGTTGGCGCCACCCGTACTCCTTAAATAATCATTTAGTTATTAGTAAAAAATGTTTGCCCTGGGCACTGTGCTGTTTTAAAGAATTATCTATGTACAGTCGGTTTGACAACAGCAATTTCAAAGGTCAGACTAGAAGCTATGTCTTACGGTCAATTAGTAATTATTTGAATTCTCTTCAAGCAAATGTATGGAATCCTGCATGTCCACAAGTTATTTTGTAAACCTAAGAGCTCAGGCTCCAAACCAAAAGGTCAACAGTTTGAATCCACTAGCCACTCCTTGGGAACCCTACAGCACAGTTCTACTCTGTCCCATAGGGTTGCTATCTGTTGAAATCAACTTGATGGCAATGCGTTTGGTTTTTTCGGTTTTTTATTCTGACGATGGGCGCCCTGGTGGCGTAGTGGTTAAGAGCTACAGGCTAGCTATGGCCGCTAACCAAAAGGTCGGCCGTTCGAATCTACCGGCTGCTCCTTGGAAACCCTATGGGGCAGTTCTACTCTGTCATATAGGATTGCTGTGACTCAGAATGGACTCCAAGGCAACAAGTATTTTGATGAGGCGCTCTGGTGCAGCAAGGGTTAAGCACTCGGTTGCTAACCAAAAGGTTAGTGGTTCCAAACTACCAGGTGCTCCGTGGGAGAAAGATGCCACAGTCTGCTTTGGGAAAGATTTACAGCCTTAGAAACTCTATGGGGCAGTTCTGCTCTGTCGTATAGGGTCACTATGAGGCAGAATTCAACTGATAGCAATGAGATTTTGGTTTATTCTGACGATAAGCCGAGGTGTAAAGCCTGCAAAGAATTTTTCTTCCTGGAACGTTTCTGACTCGTGGCAAAATGGTTAAGCATTCGGCTGCTAACCAAAAGTTTGGTGGTTCGAACCCACCAGCTGCTCTGCAAGAGAAAGATGTGACAGTCTGCTTCCACAAAGATTATAGCCTTGGAAACACTGTGGGGCAGTTCTACTCTGTCCTATAGTGTTGCTATGAGTCGGAATCAACTTGACGGCAAGGGCTTTTTTTTATAGTAAATAAACTTTGATCAATTTCTATTATTGGTTTAACATAGATATTATTTTAGCAGAGAGAAACCCTAAACAACTAGATATTTACCCTTTTGGGACTATGCTTGGACTGGACAATGACTGGGATAAAATACGTGAATTGGGCCAGGACTCAGTACACTGAATGGTGTAAAACAAGATTTCTGTTCCAAGCAAAAGTATGAGATTTATGGAAAATTGGGTCAGTGTTAGTAATAAAATAAGGTGTGTGTCTGCACATAATCTGTATTGTAACTGCTCTGTGTTTGCATACTAGAATGGTTAAAAGCAAAATAAAACACTCCATGATCCAGGCTCTCTGACAACTCACACTTTTTTTTCCAGTGTCACTAAACTATTTCGTGTCTCCCACTGACATCACCACAGTATATAAATATCTCCTTTGTGTTCTACTAATTGCAGTAGATGAGAGCTCTTCAAAGGCTGGGAGCAAACCTCAATCACCTTTGCATTTCCTGAACCTAGCACAATGCCTGGCAGATAGTATGTGCTCAGTAAATGTTAAAAGAATATGTGAATAAAAATGCCCCAACACTGAAGGCCAAACCATGGGTGGGAAAAGGCAAGAGATGGGTAGTGTGATTGAAAAGGCCTAAATTCTTTCTTCCGGGAGCTTGTCATGGGACCTGAAATCCTTCTACCCGAGACTCTTCACGGGGTCAAAATGCAAACTCCCACTACTCATTCATTATTCCACTGTTAGCTACCAGCACCTCGACACCCGTGAGCTCAGCTGAGTGCGGGTGGAGAGCAAGATCCTGGAGGAGGGGCCCGAGGGGAAAGGGGACTCTGTGGCGCCCTGTGGGGAAGGCAGACACCTCTGGAGCAGCTAGGGTGAGGTTTCCTGTGCAGGCTTAGACAGTGTGAGGCCATTTAGCCCTTGGTGAGGAGTCAGAATCTGGGCTGGCTTCATGGGTGAACAACCAATGCAGTCATAGGACCCTGCACTTAGAAGAGCCTCACGTTTCCTCTGATGCTCTGCTGTCACTGTCTTGAAATTCTTAATAATTTTGGTACAAGGGCTCCATATTTTCATTTTACCATGGGCCCCACAAATTACATAGCTGGTGCTGGTTGGGGGATACCAAAATGGAAGAAAAGGGCACAAAGAGAGACGTAAGAAAAGTTGTTTCATTTTCATGGTTTCATATAAGGCCCTGTGGTCAAGCCAGCAGAGAAACCCCAGAGTGGCAACAACGAGTGTCTCATAACTTCGCATTTGGAGTTGACCTTCGGTGATGTCAGGATCCCTGGAGTTTTGGAACTCTCACTTGCCTGCCCACCATAGAGCTTCCTCTGTGGTGGCACTTCAATAACACCATCTGGGTGGTGCTACTGATGGTCCAGGCTTCCTTCCTTTGAAGCTGATGACCCGGAGTTGGTGTCTCTTGCTATGTTGTATCACTGACCTTTAGAATATTCTTGGAGGTAGCCAGGCAACAAGGGTGGGCATAGCTGTGCTGTACATGAAGAAATAATTGAAAGAGAGATGCTAGAGATCATACAATAAATTAGTCATAAGACTGAACATCTTAAAAAAAATCAGTGATTACATCCTGCTGGGAAATAGTCCCAATCATTAATATCGTATCTGAGGCAGACTGTCAACATTTACGAAAAAGCAAAGATGAGAAGGCAAGGAGGGAAGGGAATGTAGATCCAAGGAAACAGAACAAAAAGAATGGAAATGATGAGAATGCTGACACATTGTCAAAATTGTAACCAATGGCATGGAACAACTAGTATAAAAATTGTTAAAGGGGAACCTAATTTGCTGTGTAAATTTTCACCTAAAACACAATAAAATATTTTTAAATATATATAAGTGTATATATCATAACTGAGAATCTGTAAAATACCCCCTTTGTTGACACACTGTGGTTAGGCATGTCATCCAATCCTTTTGCATGATTTAAAACAAAAGATGACAATCTTCTTTATCAAATGCATTTCCTCAGTGAATTTATCATGAACATAGTCATCTTCCTTTACAGATAAGAGCTCTTCACGTACAACTAGTCAAACATTAATGTCTTTACGTATGTTCTTTTCTCTTCAGTACAAAATGGAATGAGAACTGATCGAACACTTTGTTCTTCATCTGTAATTAGGATAATGCTGAAAAATGACAACAATTGCATGAAGGAAAGTCCCTTCTTTGTCATTTTTATGAACATCTTTATAAGCATTTAGCATATTTGGCTCTGTGATAGAATTAAAGCAAATCCAAAGCTAATCCTTGTCCTCGGGGAAGTAATATTATATCTAGAACGTGTGTGAGAACACACACAGACACCTCCTCACTGCAAAAGGGAGGCCATCCAGAGCAGATACAGAATACATAACCCATGAGTGGTGTTCAGATACTTATTAGGCTATAAAAATAATACACTGAAGATCAGAGGAGCTTTTAATTTTAATTTAAAGGAGCAGAATAGAGACAGGGATTTTGCTAATCCTCAAATTAAATAGCAGGATTTTTCCAAAGCAATGTAAGTAAAAACAACCTGGCACTGGTGGACAAAGAGAAGTTCTAGTCATTATTTATTGAAACATTGTTGGTTTGGTGGTGGAATTCTTGCCTTCCATGTGGGAGACCCGGGTTCCATTCCTGGCCAGTGCACCTCATGTAGAGCCACCCCCGCATCTGTTAGTGAAGGCTTGAGTGTTGTTATGATGTTGACCAGGTTTCAGCAGAGCATCCAGACTATGACAGGCTAGAAAGAAAGGCCTGGTGATCTCTCTGAAAATCAGCCAATAAAAACCCCATGGATCACAATTGTCTGATCCCCAACCAATCATGGGGAGGAGCAGCATTTTGTTCTGTTGTGTAAGAGCTCCACATGAGGGGGCCAACTCCACTGTAACTAACAGCAACAACACTTATTGTTTATGTGCTTTTATGTGCTTTGTCCTTTACAAACAGTTACTTCTTTAGTCTTCACTAGACACTTCACATTTGCAGTCATTAGATAAATATTTGTTCAATAATAAAGCATTTGAATTTAAATCATGCTTGGATAGACAAGGAGGAAAGGCCTGGTGATCCACTTCTGAAAATCAGTCAATGAAGACCCTACCGATCACAACAGTCCAGTCCTCAACCGATCATGGGGATGGTGCAGGACCAGGCAGCATTTTGCTCCATTGTGCATGGTGTTGCTATGAGTCAGGGGCCAACTAAATGGCAACAAACAATAACGATCCTATCCTGGACCCCTAAGGTCCTTGGATGGAGAGGAAGAAGAAGGCAGTTGCAGAGTTTGATCTCCTTTCTCTGGTTGGAACTGGTTCTTCATTGCCTCCATCTATAAGGGGAAACACAGATGATTAGAGGCCATTTCATTTGTCATCCTCCATTCAATTTGTTGCTGTTGTTAGGTGAGGTTGAGTCGATTCCAACCCATAGTGACCCTATGTACAACAGAATGAAACATTGCCCAGTCCTGTGCCATCCTCACAGTTGTTATGCTTGAGCCCATTGTTGCAGCCACTGTGTCCGTCCATTTTATTGAGGGTCTTCCTCTTTTTGCCAACTCCCTACTTTACCAAGCATGATGTCCTTCTCCTGATGATGATCCCTCCTGATAACATGTCCAAAGCATGTGAGATGTAGTCTTGCCATCCTTGCTTAAGCAGCATTCTGGTTGTACTTCTTCCATTCAATAGGATGGCCTTTTAGTCTTGGCTTAAATTGTCACAGTAAAAGAAAGTTCACCATTTCCTGGAATAGGCTATTCAACTCTTGAAAAAAAAGTTAAGAACGTCATTCCATATGTGAGTTAAATATCTGTCTCTTTTTAATCCTGATACTCTGGCTTTGAACTTCTGAAGGGCATTGTATCTCCTTTATATCTCCACCCCTTAGTACTGACTTGATAAAGAACGATGTTTGTGAAACAACGGAAAGCTGGAAAGGGTCCAGGTTGTGAACAACCTGGGAAGTTGGGATGCTATATGGGTCCCAAAGATGGTGCTTAGAATATGAGGAACAGATTCTGAGGGAGGTTGATGAATTTGGGTTAACATATAATAATCCCAGTTATAAATCATAGTCTATAAAAGCCCAGTAGGCAATCTAGAGTTGAGGAAGAAAGTGATAAAAACTAAGGAATAGATGAAATCATTCATGATGAGCGTACAGTGAAAGAAGAGAAAAATGAGATACAGCCCAAAGAAGTTATGTTAATGAGGCTATAAATAGGTAAATAGGATTATGACCCTATAATATTAGTTGTACTAAATTAGAGGATGATATTATGCAAGGAAACCAATGAGAAAGAACTGAAATATAAGATTTGCATGAATGACTGTTGTGGAAACAAAATAGGAATGTAAGTGGGAGGGAGAGAGTAAGTGTTACCAGCAATTGACTTGAACATGAGACCTAGTCACATGGTGAACATGGTGGACTAAAAGAATTTATACCCAAATGATTGATCATTACTTGTCAAGCACATCCCTCATTGTTCTGACAATCTTATGAGGTGGTGGAAATGAACATCCCCATATTTCACAGATGAAAATAATATGCCTGAAGAGAAAGAGCTAATAAATTTGGGTTTCTTTGAACCTGCTGCTTCCCCAAGACATGTTACTTCCCTGGATGAAGAGATAGAATTCCCTGGAAAGGTATCAGTTGTTAAGATTATAGGAAGTTTGTGCTAATTTGTGATAAACCTAATCTAGAGTCTGTCCTGGTATGAATGATTGGAAGGCTGAATGGATGGATAGATGAATGAATGAAATAGAATCACAAACAGGAGGCTTTCAAGATTGTCAGAGAAAGAAAGTGTGGATCTAATCATCATTTCCTGTTACTCAGATCGCCCTTTGGAGTGATCCTCAAGATATTAATTGCTAGTCTTAGAGACACTCCAAGTAAAACAGAAAAGGTAGTTCTCTAAGATGCTGTAGGCTGAGGAACATGGCTTTGGATCCTCTCAAATAAATACAAAGAAAGTGTAACTTCATTTTCTTTCTTTTTTTTTTTTTTTTTTTTAAAGCAAAAAGAAAGTTTCATTTGGCATATATTCAAAAGGACAGAAGTGGGAAAACGGACAAGCATGCTGCCAGAGCCATGTCTGCCTGAGTCCAAAGAACATTACAGAATAGGCAAGAATGGGAAAATGGACAAGCATGCTTCCACAGCCATGTCTGCCCGAGTCCAGAGAATATTATAGAATAGGCAAGAATGGGAAAACGGACAAGCATGCTGCCATAGCCACGTCTGTCCGAGTCCAAAGAATATTACAGAATAGGCAAGAGCGGGAAAATGGACAAGCATGCTTCCACAGCCATGTCTGCCTGAATCCCTATAACTTCATTTTCTATAACTGAATTGAGCTTCTGTGAAAGTCCCCACCCAACTGATAGCAGGTATCAAGGAAAATTGTCAAAGACTTTAAAGTGGGCAAAAAAGATTACTGTCCTATCTAGTATACCTTTCTGGGTTATCTCTGCCTTTTATTGACTTTGAGCTATTTTACAATCCTGTAACTTGCAGAATTCTTTGAATATACTGTGGACTGCCAAAAGAACAAACAAATCAGTTTTAGAAGAAAAACAACCAGAATGTTTTTTAGAAGTGAGAATGGCGAGACTTACTTACTTTGGACACGCCATCAGGAAAGACCAATTGCTAGAAGTTTGGTAAAGCAGAGGGCCCTCAATGAGCCACAATGATGGATTCAAACTTACTTATGATTATGAAGATGGCACAGGACTGATAACATTTTGGTCACCATGAGTCAGAGCTGACTCCATGGCAACTAACAAGGAGTTGTAGAATATTGGTTATAGAGAGGTGTGGTCAACATGGCGGATTAGTTAGACGCATCCTATATCCGTCTTACAACAAAGACCTGGAAAAACAAGTGATTTGATTCTATGTGAACATCTGGCAGCCCTGAACAAGGCAAGGTTACGAAATCCATCTGAGTCATACAGGAGAGGAACATCGTTTGGAAGAGGTGAGGAGCGCTAGAGCCGCGGAGGCGACACAGCAGAGACACAGCCATGCCTGGCCCCAGTGAAGCAGGCAAACAGCTGTGCTGTGCGCACGCTCGACAAGCAGTTTCCACATTGAGAGAGACCCGGCAGCAGAGATTCTGCTTGGACACTCCGCACCAGTGAAGAGCAGCTCCAAAGAGGCTAGGATAAGTACATGCGCGCACCCTTTCGCGGCGAGTTAAAAAAAAAAAAAGGCCATTTGGGGAAAACCTGTCTCCCTTTTACCTCCTTCCTCCGTGCTCTCCACCGGATTTGGGAAAAACCTCTCTTCCTTTTACCGCCTCCCTCCCCACTCTGCACTGAGAGTCCACTGGGCCGGAAATAGAACCCAAAAGGCACCCTGACCCATTCTCCTGGCCTTGGAGAGGGAACAAATAAGCTGCTGGCTCCGCTAGGCCAGGAACACAGGGTCGGCACAACTCCTTTGCTGGCCATAGAAATCAGGGGTCCTCAGACTCTGAGTGCCATACACCTCTATATAGACTTGTGGGGACCCATCTCAACAGCGTTAGCTCTCACTACCACAGTACAACAGGGCAAACATCTGAAGTTGAACTTCAACTGCTTCAGCTGTGAATTGGCAGATCTGTGATCCTTGAAACAGCCCTACCCTTCAAGTAGGCACTTTTATCTATCTGCTGCAGCATTTTGAGGACTGGTGATAGCTCCTAAAGTGCCTAGTCACCTGCTACAGGAGTTCAGGAAAAAGTGGTGCCCTTGAGTCTTTGCAGGCAACATAGTGGGGCACTCTTAGCCTGACTGCATAACTCACCTACCTATTCACCCTAGAGAATAGGGACATGCTCTTCTTTGAGACTCTCAGGGGCAGCCATTGGCGCCCTGCCTGGCTCAGCGCGTGATCCCCTACCACAGCCAGAGTCCAGTGCCTGCCCCAATCACCCATGCCTCTCTAGGACTGGGGGTGAGAGCCTGCATCACACACTTGGTGATCGACTGCCTACACACCCGAGCTGATCCCATATAGGAAATTTTAACGAACTCCAGTGTGCACATACTTAGTTACAGAACCAACTACCTGGTGACAGGACATTAGAGATCAAAAGGTGTCAAAAATCAACCTAGGGCACATGAGCAGCCTATTTGGGCATATCAAAACAAAACAAAATAAGAAGCTAGGTCTCACTAAGCAAACCCAAAATAAAATTATAATAAATTATTGATGGCTCGGAGACAACAGTCAATATCAAGTCACATAAAGAGGCAGTCCATGATGGCTTCAGCAAGCTCCCAAAAAAAGAATCAATAAATTTTCTGGAGGAAGAGAACTTCTTGGAATTACCAGAGACAGAATATAAAAGATTAATATACACAAAGAGCCACCATACTCTTGTACTACAAATCAGGGCCTGAAGTACAAGTTCAAAAAACCTACAGCACAATGATTTTGAATTTATTTCCCTAATATCTCTCTGTTTTTCCAGGAGACCTAGACAGAAAACGTGCCGGTGATCCTACAGGCAAAGGGGACATTGACCCTGTAAGCTGGGGACACTCTGACCCTCCCGTGTGTAGTCTCAACCCTAACTCCAGTAGGTCCAGTTAAGTGGGCCATAAAAGAGCGTGAAAGAAGAACCTTAAGAATAGTGATTATTCTAGTTTGTTTTTGTGTTCCTGTTTTATGAGAATATTAACAAAAACAACTACAAAAACCCTTAAGGCGGGAGAAATATTTACCCTGGTAAGTCGAGACACCCCTCTTCCAGGCTCTGGAGATGCACTTCATCTAATTCACTGGGATGCAGCCGATTTCCACTCTAACTCATCCCCTGCCTATAGCCCCTAGTCGTTATCGGGAGGTTTCTCACCCTAGCCGATGCCCCTAACCAGCAGGAAGTAGCCAGAAAAGAAGCAACGCCCTGTTTCCCAAGACTGAGAAACTTCTAATAAAAGGGGGAGTTGGAAGAGGCTGCATAGGCCCAACTCACTATTATTTCCTCCCCATTGCTAACCGCCACATTTTTCCCTCCCGTTCCAGCCTCTACAAAAGGTTTAAGACTAACCGATGTTCCTCCCTGGAGGGTGGACAACAAGTGATAATAATCTAAGAATGAAAAACCAAACAAAGCACCCATCTCGTGACAAGAAAAAGCAGGATGTCGCCAGATAATCCCCAAAGATGTCACCAGATAACCTCTAAGAATACCAGTAGATGGTTAACTCATCTAAGGCATCATCACCTCAAGGGGAAACTACCACAAAAGTTCCATAATCCTGTCCCTGTAAAAGACTTCAGGCAATCTCCAGTGGGAGAGATGAGTTTTTTGGAGGAATCTATTCCCCTCTGTCTCCTATATATTGATATATAATAAACATCTTGCTGCTCACCTCAAAAAAAAAAAAAAAAAAAAAGATTAATAGACAGAACTCTTCTAGAAATAAGAAAGGAAATTTGACAGAATGCAGAAACAGCCAGGCAAAATACAGACACAGTAGTAGTGGAACTTAAAAAAGTTATTCAAGAACATAATGCCAAATTTAATAGGCTGCAAGAATCCATAGAGAGAAAGCAATCAGAAATCCAGAAGATTAAC
>NW_004443938.1:35523572-35550071 GCF_000243295.1 Trichechus manatus latirostris
CACCCAACAGCAGCCAAGTATACTTTCTTTTCCAACACACATGGAACATTCTGCAGAATAGACCACATATTAGGCCATAAAGCAAGCCTTAACAAATTCCAAAACATTGAAATACTACAAAGCATCTTTTCCGACCATAAAGCCATAAAAGTGGAAATCAACAACACAAAAAGCATGAAAAAAAAATCAAACACATGGGAACTGAACAACACCTTGCTCAAAAACTTCTGGGTTACAGAAGAAATTAAGAATGGAATAAAGAAAGTCATAGAATCAAACGAGAATGAAACAACATCCTACCAGAACCTTTGGGACACAGCAAAAGCAGTGCTCAGAGGTCAGTTTATAGCAATAAATGCACACATCCAAAAACAAGAAAGGCTCGTAGTCAAAGCACTAACCCTACAACAGGAACAAGTAGAAAGAGAGCAGCAAAAGAAGCCTACAGGTGCCAGAAGGAAGGAAATAATAAGAATTAGAGCAGAATTGAATGAAATAGAGAACAGAAAAACAATTGAAAGAGTTAACAAGCCCAAAAGCTGGTTCCTTGAAAAGATCAACAAAATTGATAAACTATTGGCCAAACTGACAAAAGAAAAACTGGAGAGGAAGCAGATAACCCGTATAAGAAACGAGATGGGTGATATCACAACAGAACCAACTGAGATTAGAGTATTTATTATAATACAAATGATTCTTTGCTATAGAAATATGAATTATCTCTGGTAAAGATGCAGTTAATTATTACCCTGTGGATTTTGACAATTTTTTAAAATTCATTTCAGCCTTCCTGATGGTCTGTATATGTGTTTTGAATTCTCCTTTGAACTGTTTGTAACATCTTACTGGTTCCCTCATTAATTAATGAAACAATAAAATCTTTGACACATGCGAGTACAATTTTATCCTTTAAAAATTTATCCTTCAACAGAAGAGAAAGCTAACTTTAAACCTGGCGTTTTAGGATATCACTGTCTCTTCTGGTTTAAGTAGTCAATTTCAGATAACTGCTGAGTCTTTTTATTTCAACCTTCTCCCACTTCATCGTTCCAGGGTGGTATCTTGATGTAAGGGGAGTGGGGCTCATGTGACTTGTGGTGGTGGAGAAAAGACCTGAGGGTCACTTGGTGTTCTATCTGGTCATTTGGCCAGCATTCTTGTACCTGCCACAGGAGACCATGGACTCAGGCATATACCATGTCTTCATCTTCGCCATAGACTTCTCTGCCTCTCAGTGTGGCACATGGAAACTTCCAGTTACATTGCATGTTCTGTGTAGGCCATGGGAAGCTGGAGTGCAGCCTCAGATGCATCTATTCAGCAACTGCTCTCCACCAGTGCTGTGCTGTGGCTCCTGTCCATGCAGACATGGCTGCATGCAAGGCTTCTTCTAGGCTCTAGGACTTGCCAGCTCCCTTAGACCTGTCATTAGGCCCAGAATGATCTCATTCTTCCCCATACCCTATGGATATTTCTGCCATTAAGGTTATAGCAAAAAAGTCTGAACCTTCCACCCTCTCTCTGCTTGTTTTCCCCATCATCTACCAAGACTGAATGGGCAGGCATTCCACTTCCTCTTCCTGTCTTATGGACCTTTCCCATACAGCATAGACTGTGCCCTTCTGAAGTGTCTCATTCTCTTCCTTTTCCCTTGCATTATAACGGCAGAATGGCTGTTGGGAAAGATGATATATGGGGAAGGGGAATGAAAAACCCATTGATGTAATAGTTTCAAAACGTTATCAATATTATACAGGGTATTGGAGTTCTTGGAAGTAGAAATCACCACAGGGAGCCAGAACCAGGGGGAGAAACTGTAGAAGCTAGAGGTGGTTGAGAGGACTGCTTCAATAAGGACCTCTAAGACACCCCCTGGGATTCCCTTGTGGGTTTGAATAATGAAATATCTTTGTGAATATACCTACTGCATGAAAGACAATCATTCTGAACCAATATCAAGAAGTCTATTACTTTATTTTGGAATTTTGTATTTCTAAAAACCCATATTGGCCTCTAGGAATAAATGCATTCTTTTTAGATGCTCCCAAATCACATGCTTAATAGTACGTTTAGGAAATGTGCCAGGAATAAACATCAGTTCACTATAGAACTTAGCTTCTATCTTCCCTTCATTAAAAAAAGCAAGTTAACATTTCACTATTTTCAGTCTTCTTGAACTTTTTCTATTGCCCTCCTAATGCCAGAAAATAAAAGAGTTATTCTGATATTGTATGGGCTACAGGAAAATAATGTTCTCAAATTGTATGAGTTTCCATCAAGTTTAGACTATTGAGATGAAGTCAAATACGAGTTCAAATGCATTATGTTGGGAAGGCTCTTGGGTCTCTGGAAGATATCTTTGCCTTTTTCTCTCAAAGGAGAGCAGACATTGTGATTCCCACATGGGAAGATTTGGCTCTGTGTAGTGACTATATACGACAATACTTATCTAGAGAATTCCATTCAGTGTGTACAGGTTAAGCAGCTTCTTATAGAATTTCACAGCAAAAAATGATAGTGAAATGGGATTACATAATTCAAACAGTAAATTAGTTTTCAATGTAGCATAGTCAGCATTAACCCAGACACAATTTCTTATCAATTCTGTAACAATATACAATAAACTTTTACACACCCACATTCTTGGTCATCCTGGAAACAAACGCTTGGCTCCTTGTTCATGTAGAATAAGTGTGCTGGGCTCATTTTCAAGGAAGTCAATGGATAATCGTTTTTTACCATTAATGGTAAAAGAGGCATAGGATTACTAGTTCTCTGGAAGCTTATGCTCATGAATCAGTTCAGTCCTTGTCCCATAAAATAAATGCCAATTTATACCTTTACTGATTTATCCCTACATATGTTCACTTATGCATATATATATTATACCTACATATTTTCATATACTCATCTCACCATATAAAAACAGGTAACAGTGGTTAGGATTTCAACATATATTTTGGGGGGATACCATTCAATTCATAACAGGTAGGTACTATTTAAAATCTATTTACAGATGAGACTCTTGAAGCTCAAGTAAACTAACTTGTCCAAGGTCCGGAGTCAGAGGTGGTGCCAGGATGGAACACAACCAGTCTGGGGTCTTAACCACTGTTCTAAGCCCCTTTATTCAGTGCAGCCCATTCATTTAATACTCACTGCAGTACTATGCTATAGGCACTGATAAGCCCCATTGTACATGTCAGGAAACATAGTTAAAGAGAGGGGAGGTACTAGCCCCACAGTGGGCACATTGCAGAGCTCAAGTTTGAGCACAGATACATCAGACTCCAGAACCTGCTTTCTTCCTGTCAGCACAAAACTGTCCCTCTGTGAGAGGCCTCTGTCCGTCATCCTGAGACAACGTTCAGGGACTTGGAGATGTCAGCTATCCCCAGCATAAAACTACACTCTTTCCTACTCCTGCTTAGGAAATTGATACTGTGTTTGAGGCCACCCATGCCCTCCACTGTTCTTTGTACAAAATTCTGTATTTGCTTGTTTCCATCTTTCCACTTAAAACCAGTTGCTACAGAGTGATTCCGACTTATGGCTGCCCAACATGTATCAGAGTAGAGCTGTGCTTCATAAGGTTTTCAATGGCTGATTTTTCAGAAGTAGATCGCTGGGCCTTTCTTTCGAGGAGCCTCTGGGTGGACTAGAACCTACAACCTTTGGGTTAGCAAACGAGCCTGTTAACCATTTGTGCCACCCAGCAATTCCTCTTTCTACTTAACCCCTCATTAAGTCTTGTGTCCTGGACACTGAGCACAAGGCCTGGCACAAAGCATGCACTTGATGCACGACAGTGAGTATTATGCATTGAATTGTGTCTCCGCAAAAATGTGTGTCAACTTGGCTAGGCCATGATTCCCAGGACTGTGTGATTGTCCGCCATTTTGTCATCTGATGTGATATTCCTATGTGTTGTAAATCCTACCTCTATGGTGTTAATGAGGTGGGATTAGCAGCAGTTATGTCAATGAGGCAGGACTCAATCTACAAGATTAGGCTGTGTCTTACATCAATCTCTTTTGAGATATAAAAGAGAGAAGTGAGCAGAGAGACCTGGGGACCACCTACCACCAAGAAACAAGAGCTAGGAGAATAGTATGTCCTTTGGACCCAGGGTCACTGTGCTGAGAAGCTCCTCAACCAGGGAAAATAGATGACAAGGACCTTCCCCCAGAGCCAACAGAGAGAGAAAGCCTTCCCCTGGAGCTGGCACCCTGAATTCAGACTTCTAGCCTCCGACACTGTGAGAGAATACGTTTCTCTTTGTTAAAGCCATCCACTTGCGGTGTTTCTGTTATAGTAGCACTAGATGACTGAGACAGTGCCCATCTGAAGGAATGGCAGTGGATCATGTTTTGAGCCCCCAGAGAGCTTTATATTAACAGTAGTCATAAATGCAATAAACTAGAAGACAGACTGAAGGTGAGGCTTCTAGGCAAAGCCATAGCCCCTGGGGCATCTACAACCCACCCCAACCTCAGGAGTAGTTTTATGAGAGAACTGTCAGGAAGCCTCACTGTGGGGGCCTAGGGCTGATGTGTCTGTGCAAACAGAAGGGGTCTAACAGGTGTTTGGGATTCCCAGAAGCAATGGCTGAAGCAGCTCCTCAGGCAAAGCTGTTGATAACATTCTCTTATTCTCTGTGTTCCCCACCACACTCAAATCTAGTTTTTTAGGATAAAGGGCCCAAGATTAAAAGTCAAGAGAGCAAAAAAAAAAATCAGTTGAGTCAACTCTGACTCCTGGTGACCCCATGTGTGTCAGAGTAGAACTGTGCTCCATGGGGTTTTCAATGGCTGTGATCTTTCTGAAGTAGATGGCCAGTCCTTTCTTCCAAAGTGCCTCTGGGTGTACTTGAACCTCCAACTTCTCAGTTAGCAGCGAGTGTATTAACTGTTTGCACTCCCAAGAGAGCAAAGTCTGTCCTATTTCACTGCTTACTAGCTGGGTGATTTCAGATGTCACTTTCCCTCCCTACCCATTCATTTTGTCATCTGTGAAATAAGAATTATGATAATATACGGCTTGACTACCTCACAGAATTATGTGGATCAAAAAAGATTGTAAAAATGCAAGTCCTATGTAAACCAAAGCACCCTGCCTGTCTAAGGTACTGTCTTCCTCCACGCACGCGGTCTCTCTGAGTGATTTATGTTTCTAGCTCGCTTTGCTGCATCTCAGGAAATTCCTGGCAGTCCTGAGACTCAGGTGTAGTTTCTTTGTCTCTGGGTTTTGAGACATGCTGAGAGATTCTTCTTATAAAATTTCTTGTAAAATATTCTGTCTCTTTGAGGCTTCCATTTTTTTTCAGCATCTGTAAAATTCATGTACTGTGTGGCTTAAGGCCAGTAAGTAAAAACCACATCCCTGTTACCTCTTTGTTCTGAGAAGGAGGTCACATTACATGTTCTGTGAGAAGGGAACATCTTGGTTCCTTTTCTTGCTGAGACTATCAGTAAGTCCTATCCTGCTAAGTCATAGCCCAAGATAGAAGATGGAGCTAACCAAGGAGTCACCCTGGAGCTTAAGAGTGAAAGGGCAAGCAGTTCTATTGCAGTTCCGTGATTTGTGAGAGACAAAAATAGCTCCTTTACAATGGTAAAGGGAAACGGGGTCTGAAAAGAAACAGCCAGGATATACCAGAGAGAGCAGGAGAAATGGCAAGGAAGCCAGAGAGGGTGACGAGAGCCTCGCATGGAGCAAGGCAGGAGACTAGTTTCGTGGCTTGGGCCTCTCTAGGGCCCAGAGACCAGTGAGCGGTTAAGAAGCAAGGTCAGCTGGTGGGCCCTGCCCTTACCACTCCTAATTCCCATTAGTGAGGACTTTACTCTCTGGAGTCCCTTGGTAATGCAAATGCAAACAGTTAACCTGCTTGCTGCTAACCGAAAGGTTAGAGGTTCAAGTCCACACAGAGGTACCTTGGAAGAACAGACTGACAATCTACTTCTGAAAAATCAGCGACTGAAAACCCTGTGGAACACACATGGGGTTGCCAGGAGTCGGAATCGTCTTAACAGCAACAGGCTGGTTACTCTCACTGCTTTTTCTCCCTCCAGACCTCACGTTTTCAGCGATACAAAAATTTGTAATTTCTTTGCAATCGCTGGTGAGGGTGAGAGGCAAGCAAAGGCCCTGTCGCTCCAGTTCAAAGTGCTGTGTTTTCTCTGCACTGTAAGGAAGGGCACCCAAACCTGTGAACCTGCTGCTGTTGAGCCAATTTTGACTCATAGGAACCCTACAGGACAGAGTAGAACTGCCCCACAGGGTGTCCAAGGCTGTCAATCTCTATGAAAGCAGACTGCCACATCTTTCTCCCACGTTACTGCTAGTGTGTTCAAACCACCGACCACTTGGTTAGCAGCCGAGCACTTAACCACTGTACCACCAGGGCTCCTTAGGAAGGGCACTAAAACCCAAAAACCAAACCCGTTACAGTCGAGTTGATTCTGACTCATAGCAACCCTGTATGAGTAGAACTGCCCCACAGGGTTTCCAAGGAGCCGTTGGTGGATTCTAACCACCAGACCTTTCTGTTAACAGCCAAGCACTTAACCACTGAGACACCAGGGCTCCTTAGGAAGGGCACAGGGTATACTAATTGTGTGGTCTTACCAGTTTGGATTCTTGTATGCAGTCAGGTCATAGGAGAAGTGTAACCTGGCCAGAAAATGCAAGCTTTATCAGCCATGTGCTTGAGGTGCTCTGTCATCTCCCCAGGCCCCAGAAATCTGAGATTATACTGCTCTTGGTCTGTTGTCTCTCTTTGGTCTGGTAGAGGGTCTTAGAGCTGGAATGCGTTTTCTGACCTATAAGCATACTAAAGACCTGAAAGACAAAAATCACAAAATTATTTAAAACTAGCAAGGGGTTAAGAGAAGTTCTAGGTCCCTGGGTGGTGCATACAGGTTGTACTTGGCTACTAACCAAAAGATTGGTGCTGTGGAAGAAAGTCCTGGCAATCTGCTTCCATAAAGATTACATTTGAGAAAACCCTATGGAGCAGTTCTACTCTGTAACCCACAGGGTTGCCATGAGTCGGAAGTGACTCAAAGGCAATAGGTTTGGTTTGGTTTTTTGTTTAAAAACAAGAAGTTCTAACCCAACTTTTTTCCTCTCCACAAAAAGAGACCGAGTTTCAGAGGCAGGACTGCCACTGAAGGTTAAACAGTTTGTCCACTGCTCAGTTCTAGGGAATACCAGCTTCATTGTTCTCATTGTTCTTGTTGTATAACGGAACGAAGCACTGCCCAGTTCTGTGCCATCCTTACAAATGTTGGTACGTTTGAGCATTAAGAGACTTTTTTTTCCGCTGATGGTAGTGAAGTATCTTGAGGAATGGTGACCTTTCCTTAATGTGTACCAGGGCACTGTATGGACTAGCAGTTTTGTTGCGCTGGGGGAAAATGGACTTGTTTGAGGAATAAAAAGAAGGAAAAATGTATTCACTGCCATTCTTCTTTGCTGATCGAAGCCATGCAAACTATGGTTTACTAACATGTATTGAGCATTTGCTCTGTAGGTACAGTTATCATCTCTATTTTACACAAAGGAAAAATGAGACACAAAAAGATCAAGCAGTTTTCAAAAGGTCACACAACCAGTAAGTGGCAGAACTAGAATTTGAACCCAAGTAATTCAGTTCTCACGCCCACACTCTTAAATCAGCTCAATTATCCAAGACTGTGTCTTTACATAGAAATAGAAATCTCTGGTAGAATAAGTTGAGGGAAAATGGATACTCAGCTGTGACTCTTGCCTTACTCTAAGTTGTCACCAAAGAGAATAAAATAAGGAGGTACCTTAGAGCTGAGCCCCTCACCCATACCCTGCCCCTTTTGACTCAGACCTGGTCTTGTTTTGCATTTATTTCATTGGTATGGCTACAGCATCAGGGAAAATAGATGGTCTATTCCATTATACTGAGTTTACTTATGATAATGGACATAATAATAAGTTACATTTGAATCATTTGTTACAGTTTACAAAATGATTTCACATTTATTCTCTCATGTGAGCTTCATAACAATCTAGGTAAGAAAAGAATTATTACTCCATTTTACAAATAGGACACAGAAGTTCTGAGAATTTCTAGAAGGAGAAAGAGATTGCTCACAACCCAGGTGTTCTGTTCTTAATTTTATGTCCTTTTTATTGTATTTCATATAGATATCTTTGTCCCTGAGAGGCACAAATGGTTTGTGCTCATCTACTAACCTAAAGCTTGTCAATTCCAACCCACCCAGTGGCACCAAAGAAGAAAAGCCTGGCAGTCTGCTTTCATAAAGACTACAGCCAAGAAAACCCCATGCAGCAGTCCTACTCTGTAACACATGGGGTTGCCATGAGTCGGAATCAACTGGACGGCAACTGGTTTGGATTTAGTTTGGTTTATATGGATATCTATGGTCCATATAGTGGAGCCCTGGTGGCATATTGTTTAAGAACTTGGCTGCTAACCAAAAGGTTGGCAGTTGAACTCCACCAGTTGCTCCTTGGAAACCCTATGGGGCAGTTCTGCTCAGTCCTGTAGAGTGTCTATGAGTTGAAATCGACTCGACGGCAATGGGTTTAGTTTATGGTATGTAGATGTCTGTATGGGTATCCAATTATATAAATATTTTCATCTTATTTTGATTGAAAAATATTATTTTGAAATCCACTTTGCTGGATGGATTGATGGACTATTTCTGTGTGCATTTGTCATGTTTTCCGGGGTAAAATATGTCCACTCTGTGGGGACTTATTGATGATGCAGACTTTGGGAAGACTTGGTACTGCTACCACCAGAACTCTCAGAGAAATGAATTTTCCCATTTGCCCTGTTGGTGTGTTTTATGTGCTTTTATGATCAGTTCCCAAAATTTTAAGACTCATTATTTTCAGCCCCTGGCGGAATCTTTGTGAAATTTCCCCATTTTCTCTTCAAGGAATTTCAAGTTAGTCACTACCTTTTGCTTTGACTTTTGAGATTTCACATACACCGTTCTCAATAGCACAAACCGAAATTCCCACAGAGGAAGCCTACGTCGGACGGCAAACAAACGCCCACCATGCCCAGGCACTTCAGTGACTAAGCCCAAGGCGGCAGGTGTGTTCAAAATATAATCTTCAAACAGGAACTTGAAATTCCCTGCAGACTTCCGAATCTCTGTGCTACCTCTACAGCCCTCCTCCAATTTTCTACAGTCATTTTCATTCCAGGGCTGAAAGACTCAACATTAGAAAGCATAGGTCTTGTTTGGAATGGAAAAGCAAATTTTATTACCTTCCTAGTTAGAATTGTCTTGGTCATTAACTCATCACCCCTCTCACTGCTCCTGTATTTTATGGAATGCTCCCTGCCGGCTACCTACTTTTTGCCTCACATTCATCAATACATCACTGAAGAAACGAGACTATTCCAGGAGCTGTGTAGGCTTCTAGTAACTTCATTTCTTCTCAAAGGCTTAGTTGGGTTCGAGCTCATTTGTACTTGAATGGAAGGCTTCCAGGAAACTCCCAGAGTATTCAGGAAATGCTGTTTTAGTGACTCAAAAATTGTACTAATTTAGCACTACTAAATTGTTTCTAGTTTGAAATGATTTATACTTTATCTAGTCATTATAAAAGAGCATATTTTTTCTCTGACACATGATACCTCTTTGTGACTGAGGGTAAGCTATCTTCCTCCAATTTCCTCTGTTGCAAAAAAAAAAAAAAAACAAGGCCAGGCATGTTGAACTGATTACTTGGTAAGGAAGGTGACTGAGTTCTTTACAACATATCCTGAAGATCAAAAGCCATCCATGTACAGCATAATTAGTAATACTCTATAGTGCTTGATGTAACTATATAGTTAATAGCCATGAATTACTATGACTCATTCTGTACATGGTATTCAGTAATGTTATTCTCAAGAAAGGAAAGTTGCATTTAAAAAAAAAAACGGTTTTGGCCCAACATTTTGACCACACAATAAATTGGAAGAAGACCAAAGAATCTTCTTCAGTGGGGGATGTGGTTTCAGTAGACACAAAATAACCAAAAGGGCAACATGCAAGGGAGACTAACATCATCTTAAGTGCCGCTGAGACTCTGATCAGTCACCAGCTTTCCCGGAGAGCCCCACATCACGTAATTCATGCAAATCCTGTGAATCGGGATCTTCTCTCTGCTCGGGCATGCAGAAATCTCTGAGGAGGCAGGGGTAGGAAATCTTAAGAGGAAAAGAAGTCCCAACGACCAGAAAAGGAATTACTTTAGGACTAAGTCTAATTCTGTGTTGTTGTTAGCTGCTGTCAATGAGGCTCTCAACAATGGAAAGAAATGCTGCCCGGTCCTGTGTCATCTCCATGATCAATTGTGGATCAAACCATTTGTGATCCATTGGATTTTCATTGGCTAATTTTCGGAAGTAGATTGCCAGGCCTTTCTTCCTTGCTTGTCTTAGTCTGAAAGCTCCGCTGGAACCTGTTCAACATCTTAAGAACACAGAAGACTCCACTGACAGATGAGTGGCGGCTGAGCACGAGGTTCATTGGCCAGAAATTGAACCTGGGTCCCTGCTTGGAAGGTGAGAATTCTACCACTGAACCACCAGTGCCCCCACTAATGTGTATAGAAGCGGAATTGAATATGCTTGAGGGCAGAGGTAGACGCCTTGGAGCAAAACTGTTTTCCAGACTATTTTGTCATGGTGTCCAACTGGGTAATGACAGGCAGATCCCTGAACTCAGTCAGGTGCCTCATGGCATAGAATGCACTGTAAAAATGCATCTCAGCTAACACTGTTCTCCAAAAAGTAGCTGTGAAACCTAGAATTCATTTAACACAGTAAATTCAAATAAAGAAAACAAAGCATTCTGTAGCCGCCCCGTGACCCATTGGTAAAGGAACTAAAATCCACAAGCACAAGGCATGATCTTTAGGAGACAAAACAACATTTGATTGGTGAGTTGTGAACGTCCCACAGACATTGGGGCCACTGCCCACTGCCGAGAGGCCGATTCAGCGTGTCGAGTGCCTATTCTTTGCTTATTTTTGCTCCTGTCAATAATGTAATACGTAGGTGGGTGGCACAAGCAAGTTTACTTTTTGCAGGGATTCCAACTCCCTTCTCATCTTGTAGGGTAGGAATGAGAGATATTCTCCTGAGGGTTACTGAGGAACACATGTGCGCACAGTCACACATAGTAAATCAAGGGAGACAGCATGTAAAAAATGTTATAGCTATGTTGAGGTCCAAGAAACTTTTATATGGAGAAGAATATTTTCTCCCATTTGTACTTTGTTAAAAGTCATACTAATCTTATAAAAATTGACTTTTTTTAAAAATAACCACACACTTCAAATATTCACATATTTGTTGTATAAATATTAAATCAGAAACATAGTTCCCTAAACTTATATACATTGGTTATAAACTTAAACACATCTAAATGGTAAATTAAAATCACAAGTCAAATATACCAAATTCTCTTAGTCACTCTGTAGTAGGCTGAATAATGGCCACCCAAAGATAACAGATATCTTTGAATTATGATGTTGGCGAAGAATATTGAATATATGATGGACTGCCAAAAGAACGAACAAATCTGTACAGCCAGAACGCTCCTTAGAAGCAAGGATGGGGAGACTACGTCTCACATACTTTGGACATGTTATCAGGAGGGTTCAGTCCCCGGAGAAGGACATCATGCTTGGTAAAGTAGAGGGTCAGCCAAAAACAGGGAGACCCTCAACCAGATGGATTGACACAGTGGCTGCAACAATGGGCTCAAGCATAACAACGATTATGAGGATGGCACAGGACCAGGCAGTGTTTCGTTCTGTCGTACGTAGTGTTGATGAGTCGGAACCGACTTGACAACACCTAACAACAACACAACCAAGATATCAGGGCCTAATCCCTGGAATCTGGAAATGTTATCCAGTAAGGAAAAATGTTCTTTGCAGATGTGATTAAGTTAAGGATCTTGACATGGTGAGATTATCCTAGATTATTCATGTGGATGCTAAATCCAATCACAAGCATTCTTATCAGAGAAAAGCTGAGGAGGATTTGATATACACAGAAGAGAAGTAGGTGATGTGACCATGGAGACAGAGACTGGAGTGATGTGGCCACAAGTCACGGAATGCTCGCAGCCACCAGAAGATGGAAGAGGCAAGAAACAAATTTCCCTTAGAGTCTTTGGAGGAAGCATGGCCCTTTTGATGCCTTGATTTCCGTTCAGTGAGACTGATACCAGGGCTCTGGGCTCCAGAACAGTGAGGGAATAAATTTTTGATGTTTAAAGGTAGAAATTTGTTACAGCAGCTTCTGGAAACAAGCTCACTCTCTGACACGTTAAGAAGCAGATGAAACGATGTAAACATAAATAACAAAGCAACATAAAATGTTACAAAAAATCCTAGTGGTGCGGTGGTTAAGCACTTGGCTGCTAACCGAAGTACTGGCAGGTCGAACCCACCCAGCGACCCTGCAGGAGAAAGACCTGGCAGTCTGCTTCCATAAAGATTATAGCCTAGGAAACCCTATGTAGCACTTCTACTCTGTTACATGGGGTTGCTATGAGTCGAAAATCGACTCAACAGCACCTAACAACAACAACATGGTTACAGAACTGCTTAAATACATATGGTGATGGAGCTTAGGAATCTCACATGATTCTTACCTACACTAAGCTTTGAGAATCAGTGAACTAGAGTCTCCGTATTCCAATTCCAAATTCCCATGAAAGGACCACAGGTTGCCTGTTTGGAGTTCAGCATGTATACCCTCAATCCACTCAGCAGAGGGTACCATTGGAAGGCAGGTAGGCTTGGAGCCTGTGGCCCCTGCCTTACTAGCAGGGACTTTGGGAGTAAACTCTATGGGGCATGGGCAGGATAGGAAAGGCGTGTAGTTTCACATTTCACAGCTATATGTGATCACTCCAGATTTCTGTGCCACTCAGCAGGGTTTCTGCTTCTACAGCTCATGCAATGTCTCTGATCCAGTGTCCTACCCTCTCCCTCATTCTGGTTAGGCATAGTCTGCCTTCGAGGCCCACCTCATTTCACCTCCTTCCCACCATTCTTTGCCCATTTCTGTCTTGACTCATCTCCTTCAACTTTGAAATGCTATAGAACTTTTCGTTGATGCATCATAATTTAGCACATATATCAAGTTCAAAACTTATAGTCACAAATCAGATGTAAAGAAATGCAACTTTGTTTTTTTTTGTAATCTAACTGAGCTTGGAGACTGCCGCTCTTAAATCTTTTCACTTGAAGACAACTCATTACTTCAAGTTTAAAGTCCCTGGGTTGTGCAAACAGTTAAGCGCTCCACTACTAGCTGAAAAGTTGGTGGTTCGAAAACACCCAGAGGTGCCTTGAAAGACAGACCTGGCAATCTGCTTCTGAAAGGTCACAGCCTTGATAACCCAATGGAACAGTTCTACTCTAACACACATAGGGTCACCATGAGTCATAATTAACTGGACGACAGCTAACAACAACAACAAAGTAATCAGTCAAACTCAGCATTCTCCCTTCCTTTTCCCCAGGAGTGACTTATCACCCAGAAGGCCTGGTTCTCATTTCATCCTCTGCCTTTGGTGGCCTCTGTGTTGTCATGCTCTGGTCTTTGGGGCATTGTGGCTGACGCCCATGAGATGCAGCCTATCCTGCCTGGTCTTTGAGCATGGTGAGCTGGCAGCTACTCGTTCCTGCCCTGGCCCTGATCCACTGTGAAGTCCACACCTCTGCATCCTCCTGCTCTGCTCCCAGACCTTTTGTGGTCCCCCAACTCTTTCATCCCCTCCACTTGCCTCTTGTGAGTTCAAACTCTCAGTTGCTTAGCCTCATCATTCTGTGGTATGTAGGGCTTTGTGAGGCTATTCTAAGGACTATCTGCTGAGCTGCTTCCCTCAGTCATTGCTAATCCATCATCAAAGAGCCACATTGTTCCAATGACATTCAAAATAAAATTGGTTCTATGAAACAAGCTGTCATCTTGGACTCTGCCTCAGAAACTCCTATTAGGAGTACCTCAAACATATCTGAGTATCTTTGTCACACTCCACCCAAGATTTGACCGAAGTAGGGAACAGATTTTGCTACCAACTTTTGAACTCTGTCTTATTCTCTGAATCTCCTGTTCTTGCTCACTGGTAACATCCTCATTTCCTTTTTGGGTAGGAAAATTCCTATATCAACGGGTATTCTTCACTGATCTGTGAAAGTTAGCACAAACTTAGTGCTCTGTTCACCAAGCTTGGTTCTTGATAATAAAAGCCCAACTCTTAGAATTCCATGAAACCCATTGTTGTTGCTCAACAAAGGCAGGTTCTTACAAATAAAAAGTCCTTTGGCTTTCAGATTATAATTTCTACTCTGCATTTAAGAAACCCAGTTTCAGTTTTAATGGACTTTTTTGTTGTAGGCTGACCTGCCCTCACCTGACAATAGCTTATATAGAAAGTATCAGTGGTACTTGAAAGATCTGGGAAAGGATAGAATAAAAGATGTAGAGAACACATAGCTCAATAACCCCTCCCTCATTCGCACACTCAAGTTGTCTTGCAAGTGTTCCATGTGTGTTAATCTTATCTCTTCTAATAGACTAGAAGCTCCCTGTTGGCAAGGATCATGTAGTTTGTGTCTTCCCTCAACCCCTCACAGTCATTGTGAAGCTGTTAAAACATACAGGAAAGTTGAAAAACTAATACAGTGAATGCTCATATCCACTAACTAGGTTTGACAGCTGTTCGCATTTTATCCTATTTGCCTTTCTATTTATCTCTGTGTATATGGAGTCCCTGGGTGGTGTAAACGGTTAACGTGCTTGGCTGCTAACTGAAAGGTTGAAGGTTGGAATCCACCCAGAGGCACCTCAGAAGAAAGGTCTGGTGATCTATTTCTGAGAATTCAGCCATTGAAAATCTTGGAGCACAGTTCTTTCTACTCTGACGCACATGGGGTTGCCATGAGTTGGAGCAGACTCCATGACAACTAGTTAGTTGGTATGTGTATATACGTTGGCAGACTCATGTAAAAGTAGTTTGCCATCATTGTGACACCTCACCCCTAAATCTTCAGCTTACTCTATTATCATTCTTAATTCTCCATGATGTTTATCTTACTGATTGGCACAAAATAATAACGAAGGAATAGGATTATGTTTAGATCAAGACCCAGCTATGTACAAATCCAACTTCTACCTCTAGGCAACTAACAATCTCTTTAAGCCTCAGTTTTCTTATCTCTAAAATAATAGCTTTGCAAATTTGTTATGAAGATTAAAATGAGGTAATGTATAAGCCTGGCATAGAGCAGACATTTGAAGAATAATAGGTATCACTATAATTGACACTCAACAAATACTTGATTTCTCAAGAGAAGTCTAACTGGATGTTGGAGTAGATGCAGGTAAACTCTGGTCCCTACCCCACTCACTTCAACTGGGAATTTTGGGATGTAGCACAGTGGTTGGATCTATCACCTAATATCACATCTCTGAGACCTTGGGAATGGGTTAGCCATAGGACTTGAACAGAGGAATTCAACCTAAATCAATTGCTCATAATTGGTGCCAGCTATCTTGGATATCATTTAGGAGCATAAAGAAAAGTACAACTCTGCTATCCATTTTTTCTTCCAGAAGAAATGTTCTTAACCACATCCTTCACAAGATAGGAACCAGTGAAGCAGCATTTTGTCTAGAATCAATGACAGCGTCCTGTAAGAATTTTGTTGATATGGAAACCAAGTTTCTGATACTGTAACTGAATCATCACTTGCTTCTATCAGGTCCTATCTAAAATATCACAGATAAATTATGGTTTTTACTGAGCCAGCTGTTATGTGTTAATAAAGGTAGCTTAAGAGGCATTGAAATAAAAGTATTCAATAAAATCGATTGCATGAAAAACAGTGAATGACACCAGTTAACAGGGTTTAACTTGTTTTTACGTCTGCTAAAACTGAATTGGAGATTTTGTACCATGCAAGTTTACATTAAACTTTATGCAAAAATTATCTACCAAATATGGTCTTTATCTCCAGACTTGTATGTTCAACTGTCTACTTGGCATCTCCACTTGGATATCTGACAATCTTGACACCATCAATACCAAAGCATTCCTCTTGCAGTCTTCTTTGTCTCAGCAAACTGCACTATCATTCAGCCTGTGGCTCAGGTCTGACCCTTGGACTCAGCCTTAATCTCTTTCTCTCCCTCACATCCAATCCTTTGGGCGGTCCTATCAGCTCTACCTCAAATGTGTCCCCAATCCAACCACATCTCACCACCTCTGCTACACAGCCAACTGAGACTCCATTATCTCTCATCCAAACTGCTCCAAACAGCCTCCTAACTGGTCTGCCTGCTTCTCTGCAGGCATCTTCACCCATGGACACTCGCCTCCATTCTTCCCACTTCAGACAAAATGATCTTTTTAAAGAATACATTTGATCAAATCACTCTCCTGCTTAAAACCCTCCCACTATTTCTCATTGCAGTTAGAATAGAATCTAAACTCTATCAGGGCCCTCAAGAGCTTACATGAGCTGGCCCCACAAACTTCTTGGACCTAATCTTATACCCCTCTCCTGTCACTTATTGCACACCTGTCTCTGTTATTCATTGGTCATCTCTTCGTCTCAGGAAAATACTAAGTTTGTTTTGGTCTCACAGCCTTTTCTATTTGCCATTCCCTCTGGTTGGAATCATCTTTCCCAGGAATTTGACCTATTCCGGCTTCCTTTCTCATCATTCAAAACTCAGAGAAATGCCATCTCCTCAGAGACGTTCTCTGACTGCTTAGCTAAAGTGGTTACCCTTGCCCCCAAACACCCACTACCTTAAAAACCTCCTTTTTTTTTTTTTGTTGTTGTCCATAGAAAATATCACTCTCTGAATCTCTCTTCCCTTCCTTCCTTTATTCCTTCTTTTCTTCCTCCCTTCCTCCTTCCATGTTTTCACCCTCCTCCCTCCCTCCCTCCCTTCCTTTTTTTCTCTTTCCCTACTTTCTTACTGGCTATTTGCCCCCATCACAACATAAATCCCATTAAGAATGGTACCTTGCTCACTACAGGTGATCAATTAATATATACTATGTATTGAGTGCTTTCTATGTGCCAGTTCATGTAGGTTCATTAGATACTGTGTAGTAAAGAAATTGGGAGTCCTTGGTGGTACAAATGGTTAATGCACTCTACTGCTAACAGAGAGGGTGGATGTTGGAGTCCACTCCAGAGGCTCCTGGGAAGAAAGGCCTCATGACTGACTTCTGAAAATCAGCTATTGAAAAACTCGATGGAGCCCGATTCTACTCTGACACACATGGGGTCTCCATGAATTGGAATCCACTCATAGGCAACTGATCAATAAAGAGTTTAACCTTGCCCAAATAGAGGTCTGGCCTTTGCCCCTGTCTCCTGGGAGATAATCTTTGTTTGCCTAGGGGCTTTGGGCTAGCCAGTCAATAACAACATGATTTAGGGTGGAGGCATTGGGTCATGTAGTATCAGTTGATATGGAGACTGAGATGTGGTCAATCAATCAACTGTGACTACATAATGGAGCCCCAATAAAAACTCTGAACACTGAAGCTCCCGGGAGCTCCCCTGATTGGTAATACCCTGTGTGTATTGTCACACATTGATATTAGGAGAATAATGCATCCTGACTCCATTGGGAGAGGACAATGGAAGCTTGGCTTTTGGTACTTTTCTGTACTCTGTTCTATACATTTCTTTCTTTGGCTGATCTTAATCTGTATCCTTTCCCTGTAATAAACTGGAATTGTGGATATACCAGCCTTTGGTGAGTCTTCCTAGAGAATTATAGAAACTGAAGGTGGTTTTGGAAATGCCCCAAACTTGGAGTTGTCAGAAGTGAGAGTGGACTTGTGTGAACTCTGCTCCCTCGGTCTTCATAATTGGTCCTAAATCTCACAGATCCCTACTTTTCACAACAAACTTTAAAAAAATGTAGCTATGAATAAATTGAAGCATGGAGAGCTTATGCGACAGTGTGAAACCAAGTTGAACCCAGGAGGTCTGTATGATTTCAAAGTTGTATTTCTTTCTGTTATTCAAGACTGCTTCACTCTACTTGATTTTTGGGTTCCACATTTGTGACTAAGCATGCTTTTGTTTGTCTTTCATATCTGATTTTTGACAAATGACTGCCTTTATATAGTTATTGATATCTAGAGTCTTTTTCCCTAAGATATATATTAATAAATTTACTAATCTTTTATGTTACTTTTCTTCATATATACAAGACACAATTCTTAATCACATACAAATAAATTAACATTAATTAGTTTTATTGAATTTGTCTTTGAGATATTAGTAGCTATTGAACATAGCATTTACTAGTTTTTACTTCTTCAATCAATTTCTTTGTGACTGTCTGTATTATAGTAATTACATCAGCTGGTATATTTGCTTCCCCCTTTCTCCACATCGTTTTTCATTTTCTATTTCACTTTATATAGAACATCAATTTATAGGCCTCAATTCCTTTTTGAAAATGGGTGTGAGTAGTGAGCACAGTTGGAAGTATGAACCATAAATGAATAAATGTTTTTGAAACTGTCCTAGCAATTGAGTGACACCATTCTGAACGTCTTAGAAACAAATAATGGGAGTGAAGGAAGTAACTGTGAGGAGCCTGGAGAAGAGAAAGCATAAGGCTGACTAAATTAAGGGTAGATATTCCTGACTAGGGCCTCAGGTTCAAGCTGTATTTTTTTC
Organism: Trichechus manatus latirostris; assembly: GCF_000243295.1. Taxonomy (NCBI): domain Eukaryota; kingdom Metazoa; phylum Chordata; class Mammalia; order Sirenia; family Trichechidae; genus Trichechus; species Trichechus manatus. Next base: position 35,542,320 of record NW_004443938.1, read on the forward strand.
AATCTTTCCTTGGTGGGGCATATCTGAACCCTAGTGAGAATTTTTCCAGGACAGTGGGGAATAGTGCAGACGGAATGACTGGCAGACATCCTCCCACCTCCCACCTTGCCCTCAAACATCTATACACTCCCCAACATCTTCTCTACTTACCCATCCCTCCCTTGAGCATGTGGATGACACCCAGGAGACCAGGCTTCAGCTGCCCCATTGGAGTCCTGAATTAGTTGTTGAGAATATGAGAATGGGGGAAGGGAAGAGAATATAGAACAAGAGAGAAAATAGGGAAGATCTAACACTTTCTCATCAAAGTCTGGAAAGAAAGTATAAGGCCATACCAGTGGCTCCCCAAGTACCTATACTCCCGTTTCCTTGCCCTACAACTTACCCAATTCCTCCCCCCTTCTTCCTCCCAGCCCTTTGCCTGGACTCCCATAGGGTCCTGTGAGTTAGCTGTGTCCTGCCTCCAACCTAAGGCACTCTGGTGGTACAGTGAGTGGTTAAAGTGCTTGGTTGCTAACCAAAATGTTGATGTTCAAACCCACCAGCTGCTCCATGGGAGAAAGATGTGGCAGTCTGCTTCTGTAAAGATTTACAGCCTTGGAAACACTATGGGGCAGTTCTACTCTGCCCTATAGGGTCTTTACAAGACTCAATGGCAGTGGGTTTGGTTTTTCTTGGCCTCCACCCCACTCACCTGTCAACCTGTCCTGCCTCTCTCAGGTTACTTGTTCCTTGGGGGCTTAATATCTCTGTCTCTGTCTCTTTGGAATAGTGTTTGAAAGGGGATCTACCAGCTCATCTGGACATTTTAACTGTGCAACCAGGGCTCCTTCACTTTTTGTCATACCCTTATATTGTGAGCATTTCCCTATATTAAATATTCCTTGAACACAGGAGTTATGATGACTGCATACTATCTGAGCTATGATTTTGATTCTTATTTTTCCCTATTAAAAAAATTAGCATTCGGATTTCTTGAGTTCAAAAATTATTTTACCCTGGTCTTGAAAGAGCAAAAACTGGTGCTAAGCTAAGACAAAATTTAAATGCCATTGTTGGACACTTAACTCTTGTCCATGTTGGTGGTGTGAGATGCATGTGGAGTTTTTAGGTTTAGGTTTCCATGTAGCCTTGGCCTGACATTTCTTCCCTTCCTGGCCTACAGCTGGGCCACGTGAACTGGGCCAGGAAGGGTAGAAATGGGCCCAGCTATGTTCCCAGGAGCCAAGACCAACCTGGAGGTGAGGTTCAGCATGTTGCCTTGGCTGTTCTGTTCTTGCCCTCCTTCCACCATTGGGTAACTAGCCTCCTGCTTCTTCCTTAGATCAGTCCTCATCTGATATCTTAGTTCTGATAGCTTGGTTTCATTTGGTTACAGTTCCCAAATTCCTCTTCTGGTAGCTGCATAGGCAACCCAGACTTATTTCAGTACCAGAGTCAGTGTTGGGCTTTCATATTCCAGCCCCAGAAACTGGATCCAGGCCCCAAAGCCTGACCTGGCTCTCTGCTGATGTGGTTGTTGTTGTTAGCTGCCCTCCAGTCAGTTCTGACTCCTAACTACCCTATGTAAACAGAATGAAATACTCCTGGCTGTGTACCATCCTCACAATCGTTGTTATGCTTGAGCCCATCATTGAAGCCACTGTGTCAATCCATCTCATAGAGTGTCTTCCTCTTTTTCGCTGACCCTATACTTTACCAAGCATGATGTCCTTCTCCAGGGACTGGTCCCTCCTGATAACATGTCCAAAGTACGTGAGATGAAGTCTCGCCATCCTTACTTCCAAGGAGCATTCTGGCTGTACTTCTTCCAAGACAGATTTGTTCATTCTTTGGCAGTCCATGGTATGTTCAGTATTCTTTGCCAACACCATAATTCAAAGACTTCAATTCTTCTTTGGCCTTCCTTATTCATTGTCCAGCTTAAACATTCATATGAGCCGATTGAAAACACCATGGATTCGGTCAGGCGCACCTTAGTTCTCAAAGTGACATCTTTGCTTTTTAACACTTTAAAGAGGTCTTTGCAGCAGATTGGCCCAATGCAATGAGTCTTTTGATTTCTTGACTGCTGCTTCCATGGGTATTGATTGTGGATCCAAGTAAAATGAAATCCTAAACAATTTCAATGTTTTCTCTGTTTATCATGAAGTTTATTGGTTCAGTTGTGAGGATTTTTGTTTTCTTTATGTTGAGGTGTAATCCATACTGAAGGCTGTGGTCTTTGATCTTCATTAGTAAGTGCTTCAAGTCGTCTTCACTTTAAACAAGCAAGGCTGTGTCATCTGCATAAGACAGGTTGTTAATGAGTCTTCCTCCAATCCTGATGCCCTCTTCTTCTTCATACAGTCCAGCTTCTGGGATTATTTGCTCAGCATACAGATTGAACAGGTATGGTGAAAAGATACAACCGTGATGCACACCTTTCCTGACTTTAAACCCCACAGTATCCCCTTGTTCTGTTCGAACGATTGCTTCTTGGTCTATGTACAGGTTCCCCATGAGCACAATTAAGTGTTCTGGAATTCCCATTCTTTGCAATGTTATCCATAATTTGTTATGATCCACACAGTCGAATGCTTTTACATACTCAGTAAAACACAGGTAAAAGTCTTTCTGGTATTCTCTGCTTTCAGCCATGATCCATCTGACATCAACAGTGATATCCCTTGTTCCATGTCCTCTTACAAATCCTGCTTGAATTTCTGGCATTTCCCTGTTGATGTACTGCTGCAACCAATTTTGAATGATTTTCAGCATAATTTTACTTGTGTATGATACCAGTGATATTGTTTGATAATTTCCACATTCTGTTGGATCACCTTTCTTTGGACTGGACACAAATATGAGTCTCTTCCAGTCAGTTGGCCAGGCAGCTGTCCTCCAAATTTCTAGGCATAAGCAAGTGAGCACCTCCAGTGCTGCATCCATTTGTTGAAACACCTCAGTTGGTATTGCGTCAATTCTTGGAGTCTTGTTTTTCTCCAATGCCTTCAGTGCAGCTTGGACTTCTTCCTTAAGTACCATTGGTTCTTGATCATATGCTACCTCCTGAAATGGTTCAATATCTATCAATTCTTTTTGGTAGAGTGTCTCTGTGTATGCTTTCCATCTTCTTTTGATGCTTCCTGCATTGTTCAGTTTTTTCCCCATAGAGTCCTTCAATATTGCAACTCAAGGCTTGAATTTTTTCTTCAGTTCTTTCAGCTTGAGAAACACCAAGCATGTTCTCCTTTTTTGCATGTTCTACTATGCGTCTGTCAGTTTGTCGTACTGTGGTGGCTTGCTTGTTACTGTGATAGTGGAAGCTTCGCCACCAGTATTACAAATATCAGCAGGGTCATCTCTGGTGGACAGGTTTCAGCCGAGCTTCCAGACTAAGACAGACTAGGAAGAAGAACCTGGCAGTCTTTCGGAAAAAACTGGCTAGCGAAAACCTTACGAATAGCAGTGGAACATTATCTGATATAGTCCTGGAAAATGAGCCTCTTAAGTTGGAAGGCACTCAAAATACAACTGGGGAAGAGCAGCCTCCTCAAAAAAGAGTCAGCCTTAATGACATGGATGGAGTCAAGCTTTCAGGACCATCATTTACTGATGTGGCACGACTCAAAATGAGAAGAAACAGCTGCAAACATCCATTAATAATCAGAACGTGGAATGTACAAAGTATGAACCTACGGAAACTGGAAGTTGTAAAAAATGAAATGGAACACATAAACATAGATATCCTAGGCATTACTGAGCTGAAATGGACCGGTATTGACCATTTTGAATCAGACAATCATATGGTCTACTATGCCAGGAATGACAAATTGAAGAAGAATGACATCACCTTCATTGTCAAAACGAACATTTCAAGATCTATCCTGAAGTACAATGCTGTCGGTGATAGGATAAGACGCACATACCTACAAGGAAGACCAGATAATAAGACTATTATTCAAATTTACACACCAACCATTAACGCCAAAGATGAAGAAATGGAAGATTTTTACCAACTTCTGCAGTCGGAAATTGATCAAACATGCAATCAAGATGCATTGATAATTATTGGTGATTGGAATGCTAAAGGTGGAAATAAAGAAGGGTCAGTAGTTGGAAAATATGGCCTTGGTGATAGAAACGATGCTGTAGATGGCATGATAGAATTTTGCAAGACCAACGACTTCTTCATTGCAAATACCTTTTTTCAACAACTTAAACAGTGACTATACACATAGACCTGGCTATATGGAATACACAGGAATCAAATCGACTACATCTGTGGAAAAAGATGATGGAGAAGCTCAATATCATCAGTTAGAACAAGGCCAGGGCCCGACTAACAGTCGCTCATCAATTGCTCATATGCAAATTCAAGTTGAAGCTGAAGAAAATTAGAGCAAGTCCACGAGAGCCAAAAGACAACATTGAGATTATTCCACCTGAATTTAGAGACCATCTCCGGAGTAGATTTGACAAGTTGAATACTAATGACCGAAGACCAGACGAGCTGTGGAATGACATCAAGGACATCATACAGGAAGAAAGCAAGGAGTCATTAAAAAGACAGGAAAGAAAGAAAAGACCAAAATTGATGTTAGAAGAAACTCTAAAACCTGCTCTTGAATGTAGAGTAGCTAAAGTGAAAGGAAGATATGATGCAGTAAAAGAGTTCAACAGAAGATTTCAAAGGGCAGCTTGAGAAGACAAAATAAAGTATTATATGAAATGTGGAAAGACCTGGAGTTAGAAAACCAAAAGGCTCTCTGCTGAAGAGCTGCCCGTATCCACAGCTCACCTACCTGCCTGCTGAGAACCTGGATGATTGCTCCTTCTCATGCTCTTCATTACTGTAGTCAACCCTGTGTACTGAACTCAATATTCTCCAGCCTTCCTCCTCAAATATTGTCCTTTGTCTATGAAAATGGACGCTTTTAGTGTCTGCAACTGTATCCATTTTCTAAGTGGTCAGGATTGTTGTTGTTAGTTGCCATCAGGTTGGCTCTGACTTATAGCGTCCTATGAATAACAGAACAAAATGTTGCCTGGTAACACAGCAGTCCAGGGACAAGGACTGGAAGGCAGAAGGGGACAGGAAAGCCAGTGTTAGGGAACCCGAGGTTCAGTAAGGACAGTGTTGATATGTAGTGGGGTTGTTAACCATTGTCATATGGCAATATGTGTACTAACTGTTCAATGAGAAACTATTTTGTTCTGTAAACCTTCATTTACAGTGAGAATAGCAGCACAGCTGGAAGAACATAATCGATGTCACTGAATTGTACATGTAGAAATTTATGAAATGGTGTATCTTTGGCTATGTATATTTTCACCAAAAAAAAAAAAAAAAAACAACCAGTCCTCCAAGGTCGAGAAGGAAGAGTGTTGACATGTCGTGGGGTTGCTAACCAACGTGTCATAAAACAATATGTGTACTGACTGTTTAAAGAGAAACGATTTGTTCTGTAAACCTTCACCTAAAGTACAATAAAAAAAAATTAAAAAAAAAAAAAAGTTTGCCTGGTAAAAATCCTTTCTGATCATGGCTTTTCTTTGTTGTCTTGGCATGTGACTCACTCTCTCTGTGCCTCAGTTTCTGGATTTTTAACGGAGATAATAATAGTAACTTCCTCAGTCCCTCTCTATATATACATATTCACACACATGATGAAATCTTTGAGAGCCGTAACTCAACGGGACTGCCTTGTTTTTCTGGGTCCCCCAAGTTTCCTGCTTTTGACAGGGTGCAGTCTTACCACTTTTCTATCACTCCTTTTAGTGGAAAATATTTCAGTATTCCTTCTCTGACAGATTTCCGCCTTGCACAGGTTCTGGCTTTTGCACGTCTTACTGTATTAACCACTTCCCCTCAGTCAATCCATGTGTATCAAAGTAGAACTATGCTTCATAGGATTTTCAATGGCTGATTTTTCATAAGTAGATCGCCAAGCCTTTCTTCTAAGGTGCCTGTGGGTGGATTTGAACCCAACCTTTAAGTCAGCAGCCGAGTGAATTAACAATTTGCACCACCCCGGGAGGATAGAATCAGGACAACACAATATGGTTATCCTCACAAATAGTGACTATATGGAAGGCTGAATGAGGCAGAACATTTTAATAGACACACAGAGACCTTGTTAGCAGTGTGGGGGGTTGCATAGCAAGCATTTCTGATTTGTTTAGTTTTGTTTAGAGTCTGTTAATCCTTTCAAATCTGTGCTTAAAATTCTTGCTCTGAATTTTAAAAACGGTCGCCATTGAAATATTCTAAAAATGGGCAGGAGAGATCCCCCAAGTGCATACTAAGCACAATTAGAAGCTGCATGATGTAGGTGAGGAGAGTTGGAAATGACAAAGAAACCTGGCAAGTGGAAAAAGTACTGTTTAATTCTAATCTGCCCATTGTCCAGGCCTGAGACATCACCAGAAATAGCAGCAGGTCCTGGAAGCCGGGTCGGAGTCTGAATAGGACCCCGTAATGGGAGGAAGCGTGCATGAGGCGGCCGGTTATGCATCACTCCCTTCAGCCTCCCTTATGAACACAGGAAGTAATGGTAAGGACTGTCATCCTCAGGACAAAGGATAATGATGTAAAAGGGTCTGAAATATAAAGATCTCAGTCATTCCTAAGTCATGGAAACGGCCTTCACGACACCTCATTTGATATATTGTTTGAACCTCGATATGTGATGGTGTAAGTTCCTTGGATATACTTCCTCTTTTGTTCCCTGAAATTGAGACACACATTTTTCCCCCTAATAAGGATCAACTTGATGAGATTAGAATCCTTCCCTCCTCCTGACACAGCAGTGGTTATTTTAGGGCCTCTATTTAACTAGGCTCATTGACATGATTTTAGACTGTTCTAAATCCAGTTAAAAAATAGAAAATGGGAAGGTCTTGAGAGGACATATTTTTGTTTGGTTTGCTTTTTCCCCTTTTTTTAAAAAATTGTGATCTATATACATATATACATACATGTATATACATGTAAAACAAATGGTTTACCATTGCAGCGTTCTTCATGTGCACAATTCAGTGACATTAGTTATGTTTAGCATGTTGTTCAACCATTCAAAAAGCAAAACACACTGAAGCAGGCTAAAAGATGGGCTTAAAATGTCCCTTTGAGATCACGTTCATTCTGATAAGATGAAAAGTGCCTGGTTCATGTGCCTTGAATTTGATGCTTCTGTTCACATACATAATAACTTTAAGTTGTTGGTATTCTTTTTTTTTTTAGTTTTTAGTGTGGTAACTATATATAACAAAGCAACTACCGTTTCAAGCATTTTGTTGGTATACTTAAACTATTCTTATCCATAATTGCATCAGCTATTTACATTTTTGCAAAATTTACATTTTCGCTTATGTTTTGAATCATTTTTCACCAAATGTCAAGTTAAGTTGATAATAAATTGACGGTTTTGAAGCTTTCTTTATACATAACATCAAGTTTTAAAACGTTGTTTTTTTCTTTATATGCATCTTTTTTAGAGTTTTCAATACTACGATGATTAAGCACTTGGCTGCTAACTGAAAGATTGGCAGTTTGAACCCACTTAGTGTCTCCATGAGAGAGTAGAAATGTCCCATAGGGTTTTTAAGGCTGTAAATCTATAAGGAGACAGACTGCCACAACTTTCCACGCTGGTTGGTTCCAACCCCAACCTTTCAGTTTAGCAGGCAAGCACTTAACAACTGTGTCACCAGGGCTCCTTGCATATATGCATATATATATATATATATGCATATTTACACACATAT
>NW_004443938.1:35550393-35556121 GCF_000243295.1 Trichechus manatus latirostris
GTATAAAGCCAAATGAATTCTCACAGGCTAGACACACACATGTAACCACAACATATAAGTAGCACAATGTTATCAGTTTCCCAGAAGACTCATGTTCTCTTTTAGCCACTATCATCTAGGGCAACTATTACAGTGCCATCTAGCATGATACGTTTGTTTTACCTCTTTTGTACTTTACAAAAATGGAAACATGAACTATGAGCTTATAAAATCTTATGTGTGTGGATTCTTGACTTTTTTATTCAGATATTATTGAAATAAAATAAACTTCACATGCTTAAAATGTATAATTTGATAAATTCTGACATAAGTATACATCAGTGAAATCATCACCACAATCAAGATAATGAACACAGCTATCACTCGGAATACCAATTAATATGTTTCAACAAACAGATGTAGCAGTGGAAGTGCTCACTCATGTATGCCAAGAAATTTGGAAGACAGCTACCTGGCCAACCAACCAAAAGAGATCCATATTTATGCCTGTTTCCAAGAAAGGTGATCCAACCAAATGCAGAAATTATCAAACAATATCATTAATATGCAACACAAGTAAAATTTTGTTGAAGATTATTCAAAATCAGCTGCAGCAGTACATCAACAGGGAAATGCCAGAAATCCAACCTGAATTCAGAAGAGGACATGGAACAAGGGATATCATTGCTGCTGTCAGAAGTATGCTGGCTGAAACAGACGAATACCACAAAGATGTTTACTTCTGTTTTATTGATTATGCAAAGGAATTCAACTGTGTGGATCATGAGAAATTATAGATAACATTGTGAAGAATGAGAATTCCAGAACACTTAATTGTGTTCATGAGGAACCTGTACATAGATCGAGAGGCAGTGGTTCAAACAGTACAAGGGGATACTGAGTGGTTTAAAGTCAGGAAAGGTGTGTCAGGGGTGTATCTTTTCACCATACTTATTCAATCTGCATGCTGAGCAAATAATCCAAGAAGCTGGACTATATGAAGACGAACAGAGTATCAGGATTGGAGGAAGACTCATTAACAACCTGCCTTATGCAGATGACACAATTTTGCTTGTTGAAAGTGAAGAGGACTTGAAGCACTTACTGATGAAGATCAAACACCACAGCCTTCAGTATGGATTACACCTCAACAAAAAGAAAACAAAAATCCTCACACCTGGACCAATAAGCAACATCATGATAAATGGAGAAAAGATTGAAATTGTCAAGGATTTCATTTTACTTGAATCCACAATCAACACCCATGGAAGCAGCGGTCAAGAAATCAAAAGACACATTGCACTGGGCAAATCTGCTGCAAAAGACCTCTTTAAAGTGTTGAAAAGCAAAGATGTCACCTTGAAGACTAAGGTGTGCCTGACCGAAGCCATGGTGTTTTCAATTGCCTCATATTCACGCGAAAGCTAGATGATAAATAAGGAAGGCAAAGAAGAATCGACACCTTTGAATTTCGGTGTTGGTGAAGAATACTGAATATACCACGGACTGCCAAAAGAACAAAAAATCTGTCTTGGAAGAAGTACAACCAGAATGTTACTTAGAAGCAAGAATGGTGAGATTACGCTTCATGTAATTTGGACGTGTTATCAGGAGGGATCAGTCCCTGGAGAAGGACATCATGCTTGGTAAAGCAGGGAGTCAGCACAAAAAGAGGACGATCCTCGATCGGATGGATTGACACATTGGCTGCAACAATGGGCTTAAGCATAACAACGATTGTGAGGATGGCGCAGGACTGGGCAGTGTTTTGTTCTGTTGTACATAGGGTTGCTGTGAGTTGGAATTGACTTGATGGCACCTAACAACAACAACAACATCACCTATCTCTAACCCTCTTCTCGCTTGACTGCCTCTATTCTGCCTTGCACGTAGGGGTGGCCAAGTGACACTGTTCTTTCTAATGAAATGTGAGGAAAAATCTATGGGGGATTTTGGGGAAACTTTGCTTCTATAGTTAAAGAGGACATAAGTCTTCCTGTTTTGGACACAGACTTGATAGTTGGAGCTTCAGAAGCCATCTTGTAATGATGAGGGAAATGCTAAGGCTAGAGAATCACAGAGACATTGGCCCTGCCATTGTTGGGTAACTGAAACAACTCCAGCAACACTCAGAAACCTCCTGTTATGTGAGAATAAATAAATTTCATATTTGTTCTAGCCACTCTATTTAGGCTCTCCATTGCTTACAGCTGAACAAATACAATAGCCTAACGGTAAATGCCTCGTTCCATGGAATGAGACCTGACAATAGCAGGAATAAACACTGATAATATTTTGACAGAAAATGAATGTGTATTACTATTTGATAATTTTCGGACGTATTGATGGAAAAAACCCCTCTTGAGTCAAACCAACAATTTTAAATAAAATAATAAAATGAATTGTTGGCTAGTGTAGGTTTGCCTAGGAGACCCTGCCAAGTATTTTTCTTTTTAAAAGCATTTCCCATTTTTATGTTTAACCCTAACCCCTACTTGCCCTTAAAAAAATCTTATTTCTGTAATAAAATATATTTTTCTGCTTCTGTTTACACTAGACTTGGTTTACGTCTTTTCTCACCATTGTTTTTTTTGAGTCATTGCGTTTTTTTCCTTTCATTTCTGAAATGTCAAGCTTCTGTACAAATGCAGATGCAAAACGCTTTGTTTTCAGAGGCTAAAATGCTTCTCTTGAGAGGGGCTTTCCGAAAGAATTGAATGGTTTTCTCGGGGGTGCAAATTATAGGGAAACCCCTTAATTTTTCCTGTTCCCCCAAACAACTGCCAGTCACCAGGAAGCATCGACTATGGACTCAGTGGCGAGAGGTGCACACCTTCTGACTTCTGAAAATGTTCAGATAGACCAGACGGCTGAGTAGCGAGTAGTATCTATGTAGAATTACGTGGAATGCAAGATGCCCCAATGAGAACCAGAAAAAGAAGAGAAAAAGTATGAGAGAGGGGTTCAGTTTTCAGCCAGTCTTGACAGGAAGCTTTGCGCAACAAAGAAACATCTACAATCTTATATAAAATATGTTAGTTAATGACTTAGTTATCTGGGCTGTTGTAACAGAAATAGCATAAGTGGATGACAGTACCAAACAGAAATTTAGTCTCTCACAGTTTAGGAGGCTGTAAGTCCAAATTCAGGGTGCCAGCTCTAGGGGAAGATTTTCTCTTTCTGTCAGCTCTAGGGGAAGGTCCTTGTCATCATGCTTCCCCTGGTCTGGGAGCTTCTCAGTGCAGGGACCCTGGGTCCAAAGGACACGCATGCTCCTGGCTCTTCTTGCTTGGTGGTAATGAGGTCCCTCTCCTCTCTGCTCCATTCTCTCTTTTATATCTCAAAAGAGATCGACTCAAGATACAACCTAATCCTGTAGATTGAGCCCTACCACAATAATATAATTGCCTCTAAGCCTGCCTCATTAACATCATAGAGGTTAGGCTTTACAACACATAGGATAATCACATCAGATCATAAGATGGTAGACAACCACACAATCCTGGGAATCATGCCTAGCCAGGTTGATATACATTTTGGGGGGACACAATTCAATCCATAACAGTTAAATTATGAGAACTGTTCTCAATGTAATCTTGTAATACCAGAAAACTTATAAACAAATCTGTCATGTCAGGTATTTCAGCCCCATTTGCAGTATGGACACATCAGAGATAATCATACTTTAAAAATTTTAAGATGCCACAGAGTTTACAAAGCACCATGAATTAAAAGCAGTTTTTTTTTGTTGTTGGGGGTGGGGGTGGAGGGAAGCAGACTACATTAAAGGGACAAATCAATTCTAATGCAACATAATTTCAGAAAGGTTAAAACTACGAAAAGCGTTGAGTCTTAGTCCTGAGAGTAAATGATAGTTCTAGGCGATGCACCACAGAGAGCTAAGCTCAGGCTCCTCATCTTGAATATAAGGATGTGAGCTATGGTGGGATGATGGAGGTGAGGGGAGCAGAGGGGAGCTACTAGAAGGAAATGCTGAAAGAATTACAAGGAAAAAAAAGATCAGGTCACAACTTCATGAATATTTACAACAGACGTAGGACTTGGTGCCTTCAAAAAGGAATCCGTGGGTGGCACAAATGATAAAGCACTCAGCAACTAACTGAAAGGTTGGCAGTTCAAACTCACCCAGAGGTGCCTCAAAGGAAAGGCCTGACTATCTGCTTCTGGAAGGTCACAGCCTTAAAAACCCTATAGAGCAGTCCTACCCTGACACACATGGGGTCGCCATGAGTTGGAACTGACTTGATGACAACTGGTTTCTGTTCTTCAGAAAACCATAAGTATCTTTTGAATAGGTTTTACTTGTCACCGTTTATTTGAAGATAAACGGGGCCTGCCCTTGGCAACATTGTGAAATAAGTGAAGAGTCATAACAGCTTATGGGAAAATGGCCAGGAAAGTCAGGAACCTGAGTTTTGGTTCCCACTTTGCAATTAATTTGCAGTGTGGCGAAGGCACATTATTTAAACTCTCTGAGCTGCGGAATTCTGTTTTGCAAAATTAGTATGGAGACTATTGATTTTCCACAAAATACCTGTGAGCAGTTGGGAGCACAGAGCTGTATTTCTTTGGGATTATCTAGTGTGGGGAATCACGGGAGGGTAGGAGTTAGCAGAGTGGTCTCAGGGCCTTGGCTGGCATGAATGTAACCCCTGCAGCCAGAGTGAGGAGCGATACTAGAGGCAGGAGCTAGCCCTTGTCACCCACCTGCAATGTTCAGACTCCTTAATAACCACCCTCCCAGGCAAAGAAGCTGCAACAGCAGTAGAGGAAAATAAAACCGTAGACCACAAGATCACTGTCTTCATTACCCGATGCTGCTGTAAAACCCATACAATTGAGTGGCTGAAAGTCCAAATTTGGCAAATGGCTCTAGGGGGAAGGTCCTTCCTTGTTTATTTCAGCTTCTAGCAGCTGCCAGCAATCCTTGTAGATACATCTGTCTCCTCCTATCTTCCTCTTCCCCAGTGTATCTCTGTGTCTATTCTAGTCTTTGTATAACTCAGAAGGATTAGATTCAGGATCCAGCCTATATTGGTATGACGTCATTAACATAACAAAAGAAAAACCTTGTTTCCAAACAGGAACATATCCAAGGTTCAAGAGCCAGGAATTCAACCATATTTTGGGGTGGAGGGGACAGAATTTAATCCATAATAATCACATAGAAGCTGAAAATACAGAAGCACCTCCACTTTCAAACCTGTATGACAACAACAGATAGCGGAAGTCAGGAGGTCATGGAGTCTCTGCCATTGTCCCTTAGCTTTCTGCCATTTCTGTGTGGTTGTTCTGAGGCACTATAGGCAATATTAACCCAATCGACTCTGGTAAGTGATAGAGCAGTGGGTGAGAAGAGTTTTAAGATTACAAAGTAACCCAAAATGTGAGATAATAAAACAAATTGGAAGTAGGGGAGAGAAGAAAAGCAAAAAATGCCACGATGCAAACAGGGTGAATCTTAAAATAGTGAAAAGGATTGTGAAGAGCCAAAGGCAATTATACAACAAACTGAGAAGTGTCCTGTGCGATGCAATTGACAATAATTTCACACTCTTTACTTACAAATAAATAGACCCAGGAACAATCTTTTAGAACCTAACCTAATCATAAAAACAGGAGCTTTTTGACTCATGGCGACCCCATGAGTAGAGCTATGCTCCCTAGGGTTTTCAGTGGCTGATTCTTCAGAAGCAGATGGCCAGGGGTTTTTTTTTTTTTTTTTTTT
>NW_004443938.1:35556221-35638266 GCF_000243295.1 Trichechus manatus latirostris
GTGCTTTAGGTGAAGGTTTACAGAGCAAATTAGTTTCTCATTCAACAATTTATACACAAATTGCTTTGTAACATGGGATGCAATGCCCGTGATGTGCCAACACTCTCCCCATCTCCACCCCAGTTTCCCTGTTTCCATTCGTCCAGTTTTCCTGTCCCTCACTGCCTTCTCGTCATTGCTTTTGGGCAGGTTGCCCATTTGATCTCTTATACTTGATTGAACTGAGAAGCACAGTCCTCACGTGCGTTGTTATTTCATACACCTGTCTAATCTTTGGCTGCAGGGCGAACTTCAGGAGTGACTTTAGTTCTGAGTTAAAAGTGTATCCCAGGTGCCATAGTCTCAGGGGTTCCTCCAGTCTCTGTCAGACTAGTAAGCCTGGTCTTTTTTTTGTGAATTTGAATTCTGTTCTACATTTTTCTCCCATTCTCTCTGGGACTCTCTATTGTGATCCCTGCCAGAGTGGTAGGTCGTGATAGCCAGGCACCATCTAGTTCTTCTGGGCTCAGGCTGATGGAGGCAGTGGCACTTATGGTCCATTAGTCCTTTGGACTAATATTTTTCTTGTGTCATTGGTTTTCTTTATTCTCTTTTGCTCCAGACAAGATGGGACCAATAGTGGTATCTTAGATGGCTGCTCGCAAGCTTTTAAGATCCCAGACACTACTCACCAAAGTGGGTTGTAGAACATTTTCTTTACGAACTACATTATGCCAATTGACCTAGATGTCCCACGAGACTATGGTCCCCCGCCCTCAGCCCCATAAATCTGGTTCCACAAGTGTTTGGATGTCTTTATGAAGCTTCTATAACTTTGCCTTGGTCAAGTTGTGTTGACTTCCCCTATATTATGTACTGTCTTTCCCTTCACCAATGTTAACACTTATCTACTATCTAGTTAGTGATTTCCCCTCCCCTCCCTTTCCCTCGGAACCCTGGTGGTGTAGTGATTAAGAGCTGGGCTGCTAACAAAAAGGTTGGCAGTTCGAATCCACCAGGTCCTTCTTGGAAACCCTGTGGGTTAGTTCTACTCTGTCCTATAGGGTCACTATGAGTGGGAATCGACTAGACAGCAATGGGCTTGGGCCCCTTCCCTCTCTTGTAACCATCAAAGATTGTTTTGTTCTGTATGTAAACCTTTTCATGAGTTTTTATAATAGTGCTCTCATACAGTATTTGTCATTTGGTGATTGACTTGTTTCATTCAGCGTAATGCCCTCCAGATTCATCCATGTTGTGAGATGTTTCAAAGATTTGTCATTGTTCTTTATCTTGTGTAGTATTCTGCTGTGTGTATGTACCATCATTTGTTTATCCATTCGTCTGTTGATGGGCACTTAGGTTATATCCATCTTTTTGCTATTGTGAACAATGCTGCAATGAACATGGGAGTGCATATGTCTATTCCTATAACAGCTCTTATTTCTCTAGGATATATTCCTAGGAGTGAGATTGCCGGATCGTATGGTGTTTCTATTTCTAGCTTTTTAAGGAAGTGTCACATTGTTTTAAATAGTGGTTGGACCATTTTGCATTCCCATCAGCAGTGCATAAGAGTTCCAATCTCCCCAAAACCTCCACTGTGTCAATCCATCTGGTTGAGGGTCTCGCTGTTTTCGGCTGACCCTCTACTTTACCAAGCATGATGTCCTTCTCCAGGGACTGGTCCCTCCGGATAATGTGTCCAAAGTATGTGCGATGAAGTCTTGTCACCCTTGCTTCTAAGGAGCATTCTAGCTGTACTTCTTCCAGGACAGATTTGTTCATTCTTTTGGTAGTCCATGGTATATTCAATATTCTTCACCAACACCATAGCTCAAAGGCATCAATTTTTCTTTGATCTTCTTTCTCTATTCTTTATTCAGCTTTTGCATGCATATGAGGCGATTGAAAACACCTTGGCTTGGGTCAGGCGCCTTAGTCCTTAATGTGACATGTTTGCTTTTCAACACTTTAAAGGGGTCCTCTGCAGCAGATTTGCCCAACGCAGTAAAGTCCAACATCCATTCCTGATAAAAACTCTCAATATAATAGGATTAGAAGGGAAATTTCCTCAACATAATAAAGGGCATCTATATAAATCCAACAGCCAACATTCTCAACAGAGAGAGCCTGAAAGCATTCCCCCTGAGAACAGGAACAAGATAAGGATGCCCTTTATCACCCTTGACTGCTGCTTCCATGGGTGTTGATTGTGGATCCAAGTAAAATGAAGTCCTTGACAACTTCAGTCTTTTCTTCATTTATCATGATGTTGCTTATTGGTCCAGTTGTGAGGATTTTTGTTTTCTTTATGTTGAGGTGTAATCCATACTGAGGGCTGTGGTCTTTGATTTTCATCAGTAAGTTCTCTTCACTTTCAGCAAGCAAGGTTGTGTCATCTGCATATTGCAGGTTGTTAATGAGTCTTCTTCCAATCCTGATGCCCTGTTCTTCTTCATATAGTCCAGTTTCTTGGATTATTTGCTCAGCATACAGATTCAATAAGCTTGGTGAAAGGATACAACTCTAACCCACAACTTCCCTGATTTTAAACCACGCAGTATCCCCTTGTTCTGTTAGAACAACTGCCTCTTGGTCTATGTACAGGTTCCGCATGAGCACAATTAAGTGTTCTTGAACCCAGTCTGTAGGTTCTCTTTTTACTCTTTTGATGAAGTCTTTTGATGAGAATAAGTATTTAATTTTTAGGAGGTCCTAGTTATCTAGTTTATCTTCTAGGGTTTATTTATTGTTACTTATGGTTTGTATACTACTTATACCATATATTAGGCTCCCTAGCTTTATTCCTATTTTTAATTCTATGATCTTTATAGTTTTAGTTTTTATATTTAGGTCTTTGATACATTTTGAATTAGTTTCTGTATATGGTGTAAAGTATGAGTCCTTTTTCGTTTTTTTACAGATGGAATCCAGTTTTGCCAGCACCATTTGTTAAAGAGACTGTCTTTTCCTCATTTAATGGACTTTAGGTCTTTGTCAAAGATCAACTTACTGTAGGTGGATGGATTTATATCTAGGTTCTCAATTCTGTTCCATCAGTCTATGTGTCTGTTGTACCAGTACCAGACTCTTTTGACTACTGTGGGTGTATAGCAGGTTCTGAGATCAGGTAGTGTGAAGCCTCCTACTTTGTTCTTCTTCTTCAATAATGCTTTGCTTATCTGGGGCCTCTTTCTTTCCATATAAAGTCAGTAATTAAATTTTTTTCCATCTTGTTAAAGAATATTGTTGATATTTGGATCAGGGTTGCATTCTATCTGTAGACCACTTTGGATAGAATTCACATTTTCACAACGTTGAGTTTTCCTATCCATGAGCATGGTATGTTTTTCCATTTATATAGGTCTCTTTCGGTTTCTTGCAGTACTTTTTTGTAGTTTTCTTTGTATAGGTCTTTTATATCCCTGGTTAAATTTATTCCTAGGTATTTTTTTTTCAAAAGTAAATATTTATATTTATGGTCAATTGATTTTTAACAGACTTGTCAAGACAATTTAATAAGAAAAAGTATTTTCGACAAATAAAGCAGGGACAATTGGATATGCATAAGGAAAAAAAAAAAACTTAGAGCCTTACCACATCATACCCATAAACTTACGATGTACCCTAAATGGATTATAGACCTAAAACAGTAGACATTTAAAGGAAAATATAGAAAAATATATTCATGATGTGTCAAATCTATTCTTGAGATTGTCTCCAAATTCAGGTGGGATATGCTCAAGGTTGTATCTTGGTTCTCATGGATTTGTTTTAATTTTCTTTAGCTTCAACTTAAACTTGCATGTGAGCAATTGATGGTCTGTTCTGCAGTTAGCCCCTGGCCTTGTTCTGACTGATGATATTGCGCTTTTCCATCGTCTCCACAAATGTAATTGATTTGATTCCTGTGTTTTCCATTTGGTGAGGTCCACGTGTATAGTCGTGATTTATTTTGTTAAAAAAGGTATTTGCAATGAATAAGTCATTGGCCTTGCAAAATTCTATCATGCGATTTCCATTGTCATTTCCATCACCAAGGCCATATTTTCCAACTACTATTCCTTCTTCCCTGTGTCCAACTTTCGAATTCCAATCACCAGTAATTATCAATGCATCTTGATTTTATATTTGATCAATTTCAGACTGCAGACGTTAGTAAAAATCTTCAATTTTCTCATGTTTGGTATTAGTAGTTGGTGAGTAACTTTGAACAACAGTCATATTAACTGGCCTTCCTTAGACATATGGATATTATCCTATCACTGACAGCATTGTACTTCAGGACAGATCTTGAAATGTTCTTTTTAACGATGAATGCAATGCCATTCCTCTTCAATTTGTCATTACTGGCATAGTAGACCATATGATTGTCCGATTCAAAATGGCCAATGTCAGTCCATTCCAACTCACTAATGCTAGGATACCGATGTTTATGCATTCCCTTTCATTTTTGACAACTTCCAATTTTCATAGATTCATACTTTGTAATTCCACGTTATGATTATTAGTGGATGTTTGCAGCTGTTTCTTCTCATTTTGCCACATGAGCAAACCAAGGTCCTGAAAGCTTTACTTGATCCATGTCATTAAGGTCTACTCTACTGTGAGGAGACAGCTCTTCCCTAGTCATATTTTAAGTGCTTTCCAACTTGAGGGACTCACCTTTCAGCACTATATCAGACAATGTTCTGCTGTTATCCGTAACATTTTCACTAGCCAATTTTTTCAGAAGTAGACTGCCAGGTACTTCTTCCTAGTCTGTCTTAATTTTTTCTTTTTAATTTTAAATTATTTATTGTACTTTAAATGAAGATTTACAGAACAAACTAGTTTCTGGTTAAACAGTTAGCACATATATTGTTTTATGACACTGGTTATTTCATTTTTTTAGAGGGTATTGTAAATGGTTGCTATGAGTTGGAAACAACTTGATGGCAACGGGTTTCGTTTTTTGGTTATTATAAATGGTACAGTTTTCCTAATCTCCTTTTTGAAGTTCTTTTTGTTGGTGTATAGGAATCCAATTGATTTTTGCATGCTGATCTTGTATTCTGCTACTCTACTGAATCTTTCTATTAGTTCCAGTAGTTTTCTCATGGCATCTTTAGGGTTCTCTCTGTACAGTGTTATATCATCTACAAATAGGGATAGTTTTACTTTTTCCATACCAACTTGCATATCATTTATTTCTTTTTCTTGCCTATTAGCCTAGCTCAGACTTCCAGTACAATGTTAAATAGGAGTGGTGATAAAGGGCGTCTTTGTGTTGTTCCTGTTCTCAGGGGGAATGCTTTCAGCCTGTCTCTGTTGAGAATGATGTTGGCTGTTGGATTTATTACGTTGAGGAATTTCCCTTCTAATTCTTTTATATTGAGAGTTTTTATCAAGAATGGTGTTGGATTTTATCAAATGTGTGTTTCTAGAAATTTGTCCATTTTCTCTAGGTTTTCGAATTTGTTGGAGTACAATTTGTCATAGTATTCTGTTATGATCCTTTTTATTTTAGTTGAGTCTGTTGTAATGTCCCTCATCTCTCTTCTTATTTGGGTTATTTGCTTTCTCTCCTGTTTTTCTTTTGTCAGTTTGGCCAATGGTTTGTCCATTCTGTTATCTTTTCAAAGAACCAGCTTTTTGTCTTGTTGATTCTATTCTTTTTCTGTTCTCTATTTAATTTGCTTCTGCTCTGATCTTTATTATTTCCTTTCTTCAGGTAACTCTGGGCTTCTTTTGCTATTCTCTTTCTATTTGTTCAAGTTGTAGGACTAACAGTTTTATTTTGGCCCTTTCTTTTTCTTTTTTTAATGTGTGCATTTATTGTTATAAATTGACCTCTGAGCACTGCCTTTGCTGTGTTCCAAAGGTTTTGGTATGATGTGTTCTCATTCTCTTTTGATTATAGGAATTTTTTGATTCCTTCTTTGATTTCTTCTATTACCCAGTGTTTTTAAGCAAGATGTTATTCAGTTTCTGTGTTTTTAATTTTTTTTCCCTTGGTCTTCCTGTTATTGATTTCTATTTTTACAGTGTTGTGATCAGAGAAGATGTTTGTATTATTTCTATGTTTGGATTTTATTGAGGCTTGCTTTGTGGCCCAAAATGTTCCATGTGTGTTGGAAAAGAATGTATACTTTGCTGCTGTTGGGTAGAGTGTTCTATATATGTCTATGAGGTCAAGTTTGTTGATTGTAGCCTTCAGGTCTTCTATATCTATGTTGAGTTTCTTTGAAGATGTTCTGTCTTTTACTGAGAATGATGTATTGAAGTCTCCTACTATTATTTTAGAACTGTCTATTTCTCTTTTCAGTGCTGTTAGAATTTGTTTTATATATTTTGGAGCCCTGTTGTTGAGTGCATAGGTATTTATTGAGGTTGTGTCTTCTTGGTGGATTGTCCCTTTAATCATTATATAATGTCTTCCCATGTCTTTTAATGTGGATTTTACCTTAAAGTCTCTTTTATCTGAAATTAGTATTACCATTCCTGCTTTCTTTTGGCTGCTGTTTGCTTGATATATATTTTTTCCATCCTTTAATTTTTAATAAATTTATGTCTTTGTTTCTAAGATGTGTCTCTTGTAGACAGCATATTGATGGATTGAGTCCAGATAGAGATAGAGGAGAAGAGGAGGAATCAGCAAAGGAGCCATCTGGCAAGATAGGAGAAAACCCAAGAGAACATGGTATTCTAGAAACCAAGTGAAGAAAGTGTTTCAAGGAAGGCTGTATCCAGTGTGTCAACTGTATCTACTGCTGCAGAGAGGTCAAGAAACAGGACTGACTGAGAAGTGACCAGTGGATTTAGTAACTTGGAAGTCTTGAGTGATTTTGACAAGAGCAGTTTTGGTGGTGCCTTAATTACCTAGTGCTGCTATAACACAAATACCACAAATGGATGGCTATAAGAACAGAAATTAATTTTATCACAGTTCTGGAAGCTAAAAGTCCAAATCAGAGTCTCAGCCATGTCAATTCCTTCCTTATGGGTCACCCAAGGTGGTCCTGGGTTCTTTAGCTTATAGACATCCCCAGTGGCATCTGTCTTCTCCCATGTGTGAGTGTCTCTGTGTCTAATCTGCTCTTTTTATAACTCAGAAGTGACTAGATGTAGAATCCACTCTATTAGGGTATGATCTAATTAACATCACAAAGAAAACCTATTTCCAAACAAGATTACATTCACAAGAATAGGTTTGGATTCCAACACATTTTTTTTTTGTTGTTGGGGGGATACAATTTAATCCATAATTGGTGGGATAATGGAGGAAAGCCTGATGGAGAGAGTTTAACAGAGAAAAGAAAAAGAATAAATTTTTAAAATAATCATGGAATAAATTTTATTTGATTTTAATACAATTCTTTTTCAAGTAAGCTCTGTCATTATCATGCACATTTGTGTTTTGTATGGTATTTCACAGATTGTGATCTGCTTATAGTTTTTGAAAATTTCTATGGAGTTCCTATTATGTGCCTGACAATGGGACAGAAGTTCTGTTTATAAGAGAACAAATGCTACAATTGAGGCAGAATTAGTTGTAAACTCTTTTCTGCTGCTTAATATTTGTCTGATGTAAGCCTCACTCTTTAGATTTATAAAATAGGGTTAATATCCTAACTCAATGGGTCATTGTCAGGATTAGATAAGTGAAATGCATGGCATAGTGTCTACAGTGCAGTGAATTACTTAATATGGCCCTTTTAACCAGTCATGGTCTTGTAATGATTGGGTAGGACTATGCAAATAAGATTTTTGTGGCCCGCCAAGGGGATTAGACACCGTGCTAATAATGCGAATAAGGTGCATGACACCCTTGGGGAGGTGGGGCCATGCAAATGGAGTGTATGGAACCCTAATGAGGGAATTGGTCAGTTTTGCCATCCCACTAGGCTTAAAACGAGTCATCCCAGAGGCACGAAGGAGGGACCTCACTACCATCAAGAAAGAAGATCTGAGAATGGAGCACATCTTTTGCACCCGAGGTCCCCGTGCTGAGAACCTCCTAGACCCAGGAGATAGAGAGACATAGACAGAGATGTAAAACTGGAGATGATGCACGAGATGGAGAGAAGCAGCAGCAGAGAAACAGCGGTAGCAGAACCAGGAGACCAGTGAGAAACTGAGACGGCACGGTGGGCTTCCAAGCCTATAGAGCAAGGTGGCTACAGTGGCATGCCTACCCATGGAGCAAGAGATCTGAGAGCCTTCAGGCAGGAGGCTTCCTGACAGAGTGGGGTGCCTGTGAGCACTGATTGGCAGAGCTAAAGAGCTTGTAACACTTGCCCGAGCAGGGCTGGGGCCAGGCCTGAGTGGGACCAAGGGCCAAGGGCTGAGAGAGGAGCCCTGTCCTGAGAAGGTTGAGAGGAGCCTGTCCTAAGGGAGCCAAGAGAAGCTTGTCCTCAGGGGGCTGAGAGGAGCCCTGCATGGCCGAAAGGAGCTGAGAGAGCTGTCCTGCACTGAAGAAGGGAGACTTTGCCTACATTGTTCCTGATCCTGATCCCGATTTGTAACCTGTTGATCCTGATCCCAAGATGTAACCTGTTACTTCCCTAATAAACATCATAATTGTGAGTTTTGTCTGTCTGTGAGTTCTGTGTGGCCACTGCAATGAATTATCTAACCCAGCAGAGAAGTAGAGAGTGCCGTGAGAGGGATGGTTGGTGTCAGAATTGGTAAAAAGATTGGAGGAAGAGGTATGTTTGACCTCCACTTCATAGGAATCAGCTTTGGGCTGTTGATAATGACTCTCCCCCCTCATGAAGTTAGATGAGGTCAGATGCCGTCACATGCCATTTTAATAGTATCTGACACATAGGATGGGCTCATAAGTGTAGTTATTAATATTTTTACAAAGATGTATAGCATAAAGTTTGGCCTTGAATTTACAGTTTGGTTGGTGAGATAAGACAGACACAAATAAATAAGTATATAAATTGATTAATATACAACTAGTGCCAAAAGAGGGTGAGATACCTTGAATCAAAGTGGCCAGGAAAAATGAGACTTAAATGGAACTTAAAGGAAGAATAGGTCTGAGAAAGGATGCATTAGCTCTTCCTATATACCTGTCACTCTGCATGATGCCATAAGTACAGTGACTTATTTAATCCTTACAATCACACTTTGAGGAGGCATTCTTAGCCTCAATTCATGGGCAAGAAAACTGAGGCTCAGTGACTGTCTTGCTCCTGGTCACTAGTTAGTGTTGGAGCTGGAATCAGACTGGGTGTGCTATTCTCCCGAGTCCATGCTTAGCAATAGTGGAATAGAGCACTCTGCCATATGCAAACAAGAACAAGAATAAAATCCACCATATCATTGAAAACCTCATTTTAGCCCAATGCTTCATCTATAAGAACTATATCTAAGCAACAAACCCAAGAGGAACAAGTTGCATATTCTTTTTCTTGATCTCTTTATCCTCTGGTAAAGTTAATTATGTACAAAAAAAGGGGTTCAAGGGAAGGAGAAGGAGAAGCAAATATGGGCACTATACTGAGTTGAATAGTGTCCTCCCAAAATTCATGCTTTTTCAGAACATCGGAATGTGCCTTATTTGGCAATAGGTTCCTTGCAGATGTAATTAGTTAAGATGAGGTCATACTGGAGCAGTATGGACTTTAACCCAATATGACTGGTGTCCTTATAAGAAGAGGAGAAGAGACACAGGGAGAACACCATGGGATGATGAAGGCAGAGTTTGGAGTGCTGCAACTACAAGCCAAAGAATGCCAACGGTTGCCAGGAACACCAAGGATTTCTGGCAATACCAGAAGATAAAAGAAAGCATGGCCCTGCCTGACACCTTGATTTTCAACTTTACATCTCCAGAACTGCAAGAGAATTGATTTCTATTGTTTCAGGACACCCAGTGTGTAGTAATTTGTTAGGCAATCTTGGGAAACTAATACAGAAACTTATCTGCAAGTGCATATCGAGGGGTGATTGTGTGTGTGGAAAAACAATCGAAGCCCACTGTAGCTTCTGTTTCTCTAATCAAACTGATTCTTAGGGGACTGTGCTGCTGTGGCCCTGTTCCTGTGTAGTTTCTGTTGGGATAATGGGTGGATAGGCATTTGGATTTTGAGAATGTCTCCACCCTAGGTAAGCCTCACACTTAATCTGGTGGAGTAAGCGTAGCTGGTGTCCTGAAGGGTATAGTCTGAGAAGGGACCCAAATCATTCTCTACTAACTGGGCATTAAGGGCTCTTACAGTGTTTCCTTGGCGTCTCTGGGTGGTGCAAACAGTTAAGGCGCTGTCATGGATTGAATTGTGTCCCCAAAAAATATCTGTCAACTTGGCTGGGTCATGTTTCCTCATATTGTATGATTGTGTACCATTTTGTAATCTGATGTGATTTCCTTATGTGTTATAAACTCTATCACTATGATGTAATACGATAGATTAACGGCAGTTATACTGATGAGGTCTACAAGATTAGATAGTGTCTTAAGCCAATGTCTTTTGAGATATAAAAGAGAGAAGAGAGCAGACACACATGGGAACCTCATACCATTAAGAAAGCAGTGCCGGGAGCAGAGTGCGTCCTTTGGACCTGAGGTTCCTGTGCAGAGAAGTTCCCAGACCAACGGAAGACTGATGACACAGACTTTCCTCCAGAGCCAACAGAGAAAGCGTTCCCCTGGAGCTGATGTCCTGAATTTGGACTTGTAGCCTACTAGATTGTGAGAGAATAAATTTCTCTTCATTAAAGCCATCCATTTGTGGTATTGCTGTTATAGCAGCTGTAGATGACTAAGACAGGTGTTCAGCTGCTAACCAAAAGGTTGGAAGTTCAAGTACACCCAGAGATGCCTCTAAAGAAAGGCTTGGCAATCTACTTCCAAAAAAGAGCCATTGAAAGCCAGATGGAGCACGGTTCTACTCTGACACACACGGGGTCACCATGAGTCGGAATCGACTCGCTGGCAACAGGTTTACTGGTTTAAATTGCTTCCTTAAGCAGACAGGAGAGTTTAACTGGAATAAGCGTACTGTGTTGCTGGGAATCATGTTAGCTAATTAAAGCATTAGCAAAGACATTTAATCAAATCACCCATCTCAACAGGTAAAGGCTATGACCTGCAAGGGTAAACACAGGACAGATAAGTTTTGATGAGTTGAGAGAAAATGAAGGACCCAGCATGGGTCTTTGTAGGCCTCTGTGGGACCTTGAAGGAGGGCAAAAAAACCATTCGGCTCATTGTCTGGGAAGAGAGAATAGTGAGGAAAGGAGAGTCTCTTAAGGAGGGGGTGGAACGACGTAGAATACTAATGAAGTAGGTAGTGCTATAACAGAATGGCTCATCAAACAGGGTAACTGAGGAGAGTTTAAAAAAGAAACTGTCTATGATGATGTAACAGGATTAAGGGAAACAGCAAAGGGTTCTGAAGCACCCAGAATTAGCAATGGCAGGGAGCCACTTTCATAAATGTTTTTGCCCTTCCCCTTCCCCCACTGCCATAGAGACCACTGGGACTTCAGCCAGCTTCTAGCAGATGCATCCTGACAGCATCTGCCTGTGGCCTGCTCTGTGGTGGCTCTCAAGTCCTGCCCTGGTGCTTTTCTGACGCTATGCCAGGGCTGCCTACTGGACCCTACTTGGCATTCATGCACGTACTTCCTCTAAATGTGGGCAGTGAATGCCAGTGCACTGCCTTTGAAGAATGGAGATGGGAACCCATTAATACTCACTCCCCCATTGTTTCTTCAGGAGATCTTCTGAAATGTGTTTCATGTGATCCTTTGGAAGATTCTGAGGGATTAAGTGCCAGTTGACCATAGCATTGGCCATTTCAATAACTATCCTTATTTTGGCTTCTTAACCTCCTTCTGTTTCACTCTCCCTGCCACCCACTCCTGTTCCCTGAGATAAGTTCCTGAATAAACCACATGTACAGAAGCCTTTGTCTCAGGTTCTTCTTTTAGGGAAATTCTGGCTAAGCAACCACCCTTAGGCCAGAAGTTATGAGGGGAGGAAGAGGAGGAGAGAAAGAAAGGGGAGAGACTATGAGAGGTTAAGAGAGAGAGCTGATGCTGAATAAAATGAACTGTAGCGTTTTGAGGAGGAATGCAGTCAATGTCAACCCTCAGGCCAACAGGGAGGAGAAATATACATTGAAGACACGCTCTCCTCCCCCTGTTCTTTCCTACTGGGGCCTTCTATGGCTGAACCAAACCCCAAGCCAGAGGGTGAAGAAGGTTCATTCAAGTAGTTCACAACGGTCAGCCTCCCAGGTCACAGAGAGGGTAGAAGGATGCAAAGTGGAACTGGAAGCTCAAACAGACTTTTCCAGCACAACTAGGTTTGTTCACATATCAATTTTCTCTCCAGTTGAACATAAGTCCTACAAAATTTGCTGTAGTACTGACATGCTTCACATGAGCCATTTTTTCAAACAGGTAAATGCATCTAAGAGGAGGTTACTCTTTCTATCAGGTAGGAATAACTTGTCTGCGTTATTTCATCTGTTATACAGATTCTTATTTTTATCACCGTTAAGCATAATGGTCATAGTAAGCTTAGTCGTCGTCTGGATTAAACAGCCTAGTCTATCAGGAAGGGTGTGGACTCGGACTCAGAATATCCCCTGGTTCAAATCCCAGCTCTGCTACTAACAAGCGATAAACCCTTGAACACATCTGAACACACTTGATTCTCAGTTTTCTCATCTGTAAAATGGAATTAAAACATCAGTCTATGCCACAAAATTTTTGTGAAGATTTTGTGTGTGTGTGTGTGAGGATTCAAAAAATATGATGTTGTAAATGTTGGCTGTTTATATTATTCCTTGTTTGAGGTAAATGTTTCAAGTTTTTTCTTATCCATAGATATTGATGTATGTTATTAATTAACAAATTATACAAAATTAGATGTAAATGTCTCATAAATCTAAAAATTCCTGTAAATATTAGAGAATTTCTCTTAGAGTTGGGTAAACTGTAATATTTTACCATGCCTTCTGTCTCTTTGCTATTAGCTATATAAAATATCTCGGAGCTAATCATAAATGACAAACGAGGTAGGTGTTCTCCAATTGCATTCAGACTTCAATGGCCTTTAAATCGGTTTTAAATTAAAATTGACGGTGATGAAGTAATTTATGCTCAGATTCTTGGCAACGGTTTGCCAGATTCTTGGCGGTGATGAATCACAAGGGAAAGACCCATATTTCTGTGTTGCTGGAGGTTTTTACTTCATCTCTGAGTCGGCTGGATTGCACACAAGCTCACAGTCAAAATCAACTCTTCTTGGAAGCTTAGCACAAAGGGGCGGCTCAGCTCAGGGAGCCTGCTCAGGTGTTACTGCGGGAGTGTGCTCTGTCTGAGGTGCTATTCAATTCCTGAATGTTTTGTGGGTTCGCTATAAGTCGATTCCACTCGATTGGCACTAATAACAACAACAACAACACTCATCCTGCATCCGAGAATTTGTGACTCTCTGAAGTATAACATGCTTAGGTCTTTTCTTTTCCTTTGAGGAAACTCTCAATTCTTCCGGAGTAATGGCGGTATATAAATGAAATATAAACAAAATATATTTTTCCCGCCTAGTGAACATTTTTCCCCTAATTTTTTTTCTCTTCCCCAAACAGAATGAAGGGTTTAGCGTGTGTGTGTGTGTGTGTGTGTGTGTGTGTGTGTGTGTGAGTGGTGATAATAAGGAAAGGAAATGATTTTATGAAAAAGAAATCATGGATACAAGGTTATAATACTAGTCTTATTTTTTAAAAAGGGAAAATAATGAAACTGAAACAAATTGGATAATTAAAAAAATCAGAAGTATTATCAAAGCGAGAGTGCATATGCTTTTGCTCTGGCTTATGTGCTTGTTAAGCCATATATTTAATTTGTTGAATATTTTGTGGTTATTGCTTTGTTTATAAAAATGATTGCCAATTTAAAGCCCCATTCAAGAAAGCAAGCCAGAGGGCATTGGAATAAATATGCACTAATCCTCAAATAGTGTTTAAACACGACAGTTGGCACTTCTTAGCAGGACTAGGATGTTACAACCAAGGCTTAAGCCGCAACAGGATTAGAAAAATACCCTATGTAGGAACTTTGTTTCCCAGGAACATGTATTTTGAATCTCTGTTTTCAATGAACACGGGGAGAATGGGACGTGAAATGCATTTACAATTGGGGAAACGTGAAGGCAACCTGTGGAAAAAGGCAAATTGAGCATAATGGAATCTTTCCTTTAAAAAAGCAAATCAGAAAGCCCTATTTCTAGTTTAGGACTGGGCACTTGGCGTGCCATTGCATTTGGGGCTCTGTCATGAAGAATTTTTCATCATAGGTCCTCAGGAAATTGATGAGGCCAATGATTGTCTCATACTTCTCTTTTATGGTACAACGGCTAAGCACTTGGCTGCTAACTGAAAGATCAGTAGTTTGAATCCCCCCAGCGACTCTGCAGGAAAAAGACCTGGTGAACTGCTCCCATAAAGATTACAGTCTAGAAAACCCTAAGGCATAGCTCTACTCTGTTACAGGAGGTCACTGTGAGTCAAAAATCGACTTGAGAGCATCCAATAACAACAATCTACGTGCTATAGGATTCTCCAAACCCTACTCCTCCTATAATTCCAAAGTCATTCTTGGGGAAAGATGGAGGGTCTAAGGAGGCACTCACTCTTGGGGACATGCCAGCACAAAGTCAGCATGTAGGAGTGAGCACTTCCTTACTTTTTGTGCCCTAGGAGCCTTGTACAGAATTCCTGGGTTGTGCAAATGAGATAGTGCTCAGCTACTAAATGAAAGGTTAGTTGTTCAAATCCACCCAGAGGGGCCTTGAAAGAAGGGTCTGACGATCTGCTTCTGAAAGTTCACAGCTTTGGAAACCCTATGGCGCACAGTTCTACTCTGATACACATGGGGCACCATGAACGCGAAAGCTGGAACTGACTCCATGACAACTGGTTTGTTTTTTGGTTTTTGTCTTTGTTTTGTAGAAGCTTAGCTTGCCTCACCCTTGTTCCAGCCCTAAGAGGCACCCAATGTCTCCAGAGATCCGAGATTTAGGCAATACAGCTATTCAGCCATTTTCCAAGCACGTGCTTGGATGGCGGAGAACATTGGCTTGGGTGCTGCATCAACTCCAGTACAGAGAAAGTGCTAGTTGCTGTGCCACAACTTCAACTGTGTAAAGTGACAATTTACCCCTGGGACTACAGTAAAATGCACCCGTGACTGATTAGCTCTCCCAGAGTCAATCTGGGCTCATCTGCCTGCTGGAGCAGCTGAGAATGTGTGTCCAGAGCTGTCTAGTGGGACTATTTCTCACATGGTTTACGGATGGCTGTGATCATCTTGGAGTAGTTTCTTTTTTGGCCCAATTTCTCCAATTCTGACCTTCTGTGCTCACTTGCTTACTTTCATCAGAAAAGACCAATCGCTAGAAAAAGACATCACGGTTGGTAAAGTAGAGGGTTAGTGAAAGTGATGGAAACCTTCAATAAAATAGATTGACACAATAGCCACAACAATGGGCTCAAACATATCAAAGATCCTGAAGATGGCACAGGACTGGGTGGCATTTTGCTCTGTTATACATCAGGTTGCAATGAGTTGAAGCTGACTTGACTGCAGCTAACAACAACAACATCCCCGCTCCAGGAGAGACCTGAGGATCTGAGATCCCCCCTCTCTGTTCCATTTGGTGATCTGGAATGACTCTTGACATTTCCATGATAAGCGTGTCAAGATACTGGTTCTGAGCTGGACCGTGTCTTCCCTACCATAGGTGAATAAGATTGTTCTTGGAAGAGTTTTAGCATCTAAAAGCCCTGGTGGTACAGTGGTTAAGAGCTGGGCTGCTAACCAAATATCAGCTGTTCTGCCATCTGCTTCCGTAAAGATTACAGCCCTGGAAACCCTATGGGGAAGTTCTGCTCTATCCTATAGGGTCACTATGAGTTGGAATCAACAACAATGAGTTTTTTACAGATAAGTGTCTTGAGTTCTTGGATTTTTGTATAGTTGGACAAGGCTTTTCCTTATGTTCCCCAGATATGGTCCCTTTTCTCTGCTCCCAAAGCACCTTGTTTGTATATCTGTGTATTGCTTCCCTCCGCCCTGTATCTACAGTGCGTGGCTATATGTCTCACCCTCACTTAGGCAATGGGTTCAACAAGTCCAAGAACAATGTCTCTTTCAGCTCAGATTCTCCCTCAGCACTCAATACAGTGCCTGGGACACGAGATCTGCCCAAGAAATAACTTTTAAGTGAATAAATGAGTGAATAATTGAATTAATACTATAAAAAAAAATTTACAGAAACTTTTGCTTCTACTTGGACAGGAAAGAATTCCTGGTGCTTTAGCGTCTTTTGGCTAGTCGAGAAACTGCATTAACAAAGATGTGGTAACTAAGGGATGGCCAGAGGGAGCAAGAAAACAAATCCAGGAAAGAGACATTGTTATGAGTCAAACTCAGGCACTTGTTTAGATAATAAAGGGTAACACCAGAGTTAGTAATCGGGTAGACTAGACAGCTACAAAAGTACAATATGAAGAAATAATTGTTAGTCGGGATCCTGCCTCTTTAGAACGTAAGCAAAAATGTTGGGAAATTGTATTTATGTTTGATTAGATCCTTAGGCTCTATTATTCCAAATATATTGTAAGATTTTTATGACTCAGTGTAATGTATGCACAGGCTTGAACCAGGAGTATCATGGCCTGGTAGGAAGATTCCTCAATATGTCCCTGTTCCAGGCTCCACCACTATCTGGTTGATTGTTTTTGAATGAGACATTTAAGTGCTCTGAGTTTAAATTTTGTTATAGTAAACAAATAGACATGTTAGGTGATGTCCAAGATTCTTCTACTCTTTAAAATGTTATGATTTTATATTTAAGTGATTTTGAAAAACACACAGTTATTCAGAGTGCTTTTTAACATAAAAAAGAAAGCCCAAGACAAGCTTCTCTTCATGACTATAACTGAAACATTTAAATACAATTTGTTATCTGCTCAATGATTCGTAATAAGATAGTGATATTTTAATAAATAACATCTGTTCATGAGGGCTGAAATGTATAAATTATTTCTTACTCTAATACCTACATTTTCTAAAACCAAACAAAACCCAGAAATTTATTTCTATTTTCTCTAGAAACTCCACACCATGATGATGTTCTCACAATTTGCTGAACAATGCTGGGCTAGGGCTGAGAGGAGGGGGTTATTCCTACAGCTCTCAGGGCCATATTGTTATTGTTAGCTGCCATCAAGTTGGCTCCGGACTCATGGTGACCCCACGCACAACAGACCGAAACACTGCCCTGTCTTGCACCATCTCCATGATCGCTTGTGGACCAGACCGTTGTGATCCATAGGGTTTTCACCGGCTGATTTTTGGAAGTAGATTGCCAGACCTTTCTTCCTAGTCTGTCTTAGTCTGAAGCTCCACTGACACCTGTTCAGCACCATAGCAACATGCAAGCCTCCACTGACAGATGAGTGGTGGTCGTGCACGAGGTGCACTGAACAGGAATTGAACCCAGGTGTTCTACACAGAAGGGGCGAATTCCACCACCAGACCACCACTGTTCCCTCTGAGAGCCACAGAAGCCTTTATTTAGAATCCTGATGAAAGTGAGAAGCATGTCACAGGGCATAAGTAGGGAAGCAAGGGGAGAGGGGACAAAAAAACATTCCTGTTTGATTCCTTCCTTTGTAATTGTTCTTCCACCACCATCACCTTCGCCACCTCCTCCATAGGTCCAGGAGGAATACGGATGACATGAGCTACCTTGTATCATAAACAAATCGAAACCCATCCATTCCCCTATTCTTTTCATCTCCCATGTTTTCCCCAGTCATCTTAATTTTGAAATAAGACGATCTTATATCAGACACAGAAGGAAGAGAGAGTTGGGCAATGGCTTAAGAGAAGTTGTTGATGAAAAGGAAATTCTCTTTGCTTTATGAGAATATGTAAATGATGTACAAATTAAAAATTCTTCATGTCTGACTTAAAAATTAAATTCTATTGGTACCTAGTATGGGCTACATTCTTTTGTCTACCCAAACCAAATAAAACCAAACCAGTTGCTAAGTCGATTCCGATTCATGGCAGCCCTATACGTGCAGAGTAGAACTGCACTCCATAGGGTTTTCAAGGCTCTGATCTTTTGAAAGCAGATTTCCAGGCCTTTTGTCTGAGGCACCTCTGGGTGAGTTTGAACCATCAACCTTTGAGTTAGTGGTCAAGTGCTTAACTGTTGACACTACCCAGTGACTGCCCACCAAAGTCTACTAAAAACTGTTTAATAATGAGAAAGAGGTTCAGGCTTGCCTTTCCTCTCATAATATTAACACAGGTTCTGATAAACCCCAAACAAACAACTTCTCTTCCTTCTGCTTCTCTTCTTTCGTAGCTTTGGGTCCTTCTCGAATACCTATCCTCTCAGAGTCAGAGGGATGCCTTTGAGATAGTCCTACACAAGGGAAACTAGCCTTTTGATGGTTTTAAATAACAGACACTATGCTAATGGCCATGCAAAGACATTTATCTGGGGTGATGTCTTCTTGATTGGAGCCATAATCGTATGTTCCCGTCTGTCTGCCTAACCATAGTCAATGTCCAGGGAATTGTGCAACTGATCCAGGATTTTATTTGAGAGGGAGCTTGGGCTACACATACATTCTTTCTTTCTGAAATCCCAAAAAGTCCAAAGATGAATCATCTGGTATATGGTTACCCTGGTATATGGATTTGTGATCAAACTGGTGTTATCTGGTGTGTTGGTCAGAGTGTAAAAGTGTGTGTATAGTAGGTGGCAGACGTAGGAAGGAAGCAACTGGATGAATGATGACTATAAAATGAAACAAGGAAGAGGCTGCGCTAAATTTGTGGTTCGAGCTGCTTCTACTGTGTGAGAAAACCAAACCCGTTGCCGTCGAGTGGATTCTGACTCATAGCGACCCTATATGACAGAGTAGAATTGCCCTATAGGGTTTCCAAGGAGTGGCTGGTAGATTCAAACGGCCAGCCTTTGGGTTAGCAGCCAAGCTCTTAACCACTGCACCACCAGGGCTCCGTTGTGGGAGAAGGAGCTCTGTTTTGGCAGGGAGAAGCTGATAGAGTCAAAGCAATGAATTGCTAACTCTGGAAGTGTTAAAGCTGGCCGGAGTACTCTCTGAATAATAAAAGCTTTATTGCACTATCAGTGTTGACTGTGAGAGGGTCACAAAAGGAGAGAAAGTTGGATGAATGCCCAGGGAAAAACCAATCGACCTTGTAAGCAATCTACTAGCTAATATTAACCTTCCCTGAGTAAACAGCAAAACTCCACCTTAAGGAAAATCACAAACGCTTCTCCATCTCCCTGATACATTTATATTGTCTATCAATTTCAGGACACATTTGGTTTCTTTATCCTTTATTACAATGTATTCCCTACTCCCTCATTTCTCTCACGAAGTACAATATAGAGAATTAGAAAGAACTAAGATATCTCAAATTTTTCCTAAGATACAGTCCTAATACGGCTTTTAGAAAAAGGCAAGTCTGTCAACTTCATAAAAAAGAAAAAAAAGCACCAAATTTGTGCTATGTTTTTTATTTTTCATGCGCGCATATATGTAATAATAGTGAGACACTTCAGATGAGCTTGCAAAATTCAGTGGTTGGGTAGGAGGATATTTGTTCTGATCTTCCCCATTCTCCCTCTTGAGCTTCCGTGAGATCAGAGGTAGCTGAAATGACAAGTTGGGGTAGGGCGTACCATATATAGCTATGAGAAAGAAGGAAGTTACATGGACTAGACATACATAACATCCAGGCTTTCTTGTCTGCACTGTTGCTCTTACCAATTACTTGGTCTTAGTTATCTTTCAAAACCCTGTGTTACAGATTGAATTGTGTCCCTCAAAAATGTGTGTTGTAAATCCTAACCTTTATGCCTGTAGTTATAATCCCATTTAGGAATGTGTTTTCTTAATTATGTTAATGAGGCAGGATTAGTGTAGGGTGTATCTTGAGTCAATCTTTTTTGAGATGTAAAAAAGATTAAAACAAGCAAGCAGAGATGGTGGAAGAGAGACGCCATGCCAAATGAACATTATGCAGGAGTAGAAGCTCGAAGAGACTAGGACTTTTCCTCTAGAGCCGACAGAGAGAGAAAGTCTTCCCCTACAACTGGCACCCTGAATTTGGACTTCCAGCCTCCTAAATTGTGAGAAAATAAATTTCTGTTTGTTAAAGCCACCCACTTGTGGTACTTCTGTTATAGCAGCACTGGATAACTAAAATACCTTGTGTAGGCATTGCCTTCTTAAGAAGCTTTCATCCACATACACTGTCCACACCTCGCTCTCCTGAGAATGAATCATTTTCCCTATACTATTTCTAGACTTTGTGAATATTTCAATGTAGTGAAGCCATCAATTTGCATTTTGCTTATTTACTTGATATCTTTCCTTCTAGTATGTGAACACCTAGAGAGAACAGATGCTATTTTGCCAGTACCTCTACACCTAATCCTAACCAAACCCATTGCCATTGTGTAGATTCCAACTCATAGTGACCCTATAGGACAGAGTAGTACTGCCCCATAGGGTTTCCAAAAGCAGGCTGCTACATCTTTCTCCTGAGGAGCAGCTGGTGAACTTGAACCATTGACCTTTTGGTTAGCAGCCGAGCACTTAACCAGGGCTCCTTTCACACCTAATGTTGTTGTTGTTAGGTGCCATCGAGTCAGTTCCAACTCATAGCAACCCTAAGTACAACAGAATGAAACACTGCCCCATCCTGCACCATCCTCATGATCTTTGTTATGCTTGAGCCCATTTTTGCAGCCACTGTGGCAATCCAGCTCTTTGAGGGTCTTCCTCTTTTTCCCTGACTCACCACTTTACCAAGCATGATGTCCTTCTCTAGGGACTGGTCCCTCCTGATAACATGTCCGAAGTATGTGAGACGAAGTCTCACTCACCATTCTTGCTTCTAAGGAGCATTCTGGCTGTACTTTCGGCGCAGCTAGTAGTGAGCGGCAAATAGTAGGGTTCAAGTAAATGTATATTTAACTAACCTGGCCACAGTCATTTTGATATGGCAACTCCAGAAGTTTACTGCTGTTTTAATGCAGAATCTATCTCACAGATATTTCTCTTATTTTTGGGCCCAGTAAGGTTCCCTCAAAGCCAGCTCCGGACTATTGTGAAATGTCCTTCTTGAGCCACTTCCGCTTCCATCCCTTTAAGACGTATATACACACGGTTCAGGCAGAACGTTCTCTTGTGTATTCTAGGCAGCGACGGGGAAATGAAAATACCATATTGCATTAATTCTAAAACATAGATTTTTTTTTTTCACCTTTCAAATTGAAATTAGTATTTCACCATCAGTGGCATCTTACAATTATGAGTGGCAGTGTTTGTTTTTTTCTTTCTGAATGGTCCCTAAAATGATGCCTGTTGCATTGATGGTATCTTAGATTTGTTGAAATATGGTACTTACGAAAGAAGTTCTACCGGTGGCCAGCCCAGCCCTGGCAGGTCATATGTTGAAATGAATTCTGCACCTGTTCCAAGTGGTGCATTAAAAACTCACCGCATCAAAAACACACAGAGTTTTCCAGAAGACAATGATAGAGTCAGACTTGAAGGATCCGAGGGCAAGGTTTATATGGTGTTCATTGTTACATCTCTGGCATCTGATCTATGATGTGTCTGGCACGTGTTAGTCACTTAATACATAAAAAGGATTGATAACTGGTTTTGAGTTCTTACTATGTGTTAGCCACTGTGTTTTAAGTGCTTTTCATATAAGAACTCATTTAATTCTCAGGACAACTTTCTGAGTTGGGTTCAACTATGATCACCATTTTTCGGATGCATAAAGTGAAGTTGAAAGCGACTTGCCCCAAGTCCTGTAAGTAGTAAGTGGCAGAGCTGTGGTTTGATCCAGGTTACTTGACTTCAAAGGCCATGCACTTAAGGTCTATTCAATGCTTTCTCCCCAGTGCATCTTTGTTTTGGTTAAGTGCTGCTGGGAAATAGTAGGAAGTGAGAGACAAGGGATCAAAAGCCATCTTACATGACTGCCTGGTTTCTTGCTGTGTCTGGGAGGATGGGGGAGGAGCAGAATTTCTCATCATCTTATCTGATCCTAACATTCTTCAGTATCATAAAACACAACTACCCTCCTTTTAGAGATGTGAGCATCGAAGCTGAGAGAGAGTAGATCTTTTGCCCCAAACTTCATTTTAATGGTATTCATTATTTCCACCGATCTTGATGGCCATTTGCTTGATCAGAGTTGTTGGTACTGTCCAGCCAGCTTTCTTCCTAAATGTACAATTTTCCCAACCACTTTTCTGAGCCCCATTGTCTTCGTTGGTTCCTATTTAATGACTGTCTGAGATCTAATATTTAGATGAATATTGCCATTTTGTAATAAACAACTCATTGGAAAAATATTTTCTTTATTTAATGATCATAGGCAAAATCCTACCAAAACCAAAAATCTTTAACGAGTCATTTGTGATCATGATGATGCTGTATTTCACAAATGCAGTATTGCACAGATAAGATAAGAATCTTTGAAAGTAAAAGAAAGAAAGAAAGAAAAAAAAACTAACCTGCATTTTGTAGGATTGTCACCCTTGAGCTCACTGAGGAAAAATGAACTAAGTTCAATGGCAGGCTTGACTGACCATCCTCTAACGGGTGGGACTGAGACCAGTTGTTTACAACACTAAGAATCCCAAGCACAATCTTAAGAAATTATTGAGGAAATTTCACTTTAGGTACAAAAGATTCTGTTAGGCCATTTTATCTTTTTCTCTTTTTATTTGCTTCAGAGGATCAGACAGAAGGGTAGTGGATTGGATGCCATGCTGGGCAAAGGAAGAAGCATTGACCTGGCCCAGTAGTTTTCAAAATTGAGCGTGCATAACAATCACCTGGAGGGCTTGTTCAAACACAGATTTTTGGACCCATTCTCAGAGTTTCTGATTCAGCAGCCTGTGTGCCTTTCAAGCAAATTCCAAGATGCTGCTGATGCTGCAGGCCCAGGCACCTAACTCTGAGAACCATCGGTCCTGGCATTAGAACACCTGGCTTTGAATTTGGGATTTCTCACTTTACTACTAGGTTTTGTGTCTGTAAACTGAAGGTAACACTACCTATTGTATCCATTTTAAAAGACTTTTGTGAGATTAAAGTAATATATATACAGATCATTTTTAAACCTAGTATTGTTATTATTACTAGTATTATTGTGAAAGAGGCTTTAGATTTATTATGTCACTCCAGAGGGAAGTGGGCAGAACCCTTGAGCTGCACAAGGCCTGGGGACACAATTCAAAGAATTCCAAGTGAAATTTGCACACTAAAGTGCTCTGGGAGACAGCATAGAATGCATGAGTTTTGCGGTCCTTCAAACCTGCATGTTGTTGTTGGTAGGTGACTCACAGCGACCCCATGTGACTAAGTACAACAGCCTCATATGGTTTTCTTGGCTGTAATCTTTATGGAAGCAGATTGCCAGGTCTTTCCCCAGCAGCGCCGCTGGGTGGGTTTAAACTGCCAACCTTTCAGTCAGCAACCAAGCGCTAACTGTTGTGCCACCAGGGTTCCTCCAAACCTGCATATAAGTATTTAAATCCTGGCTCCACAAGACTAGAATCTGTTCCCATCTGAAAAATGCAAATAGGAGGGACAAGCTTGCAGGCTTGCTGTGAAGGCTATTAGAGATAATGCATTTAAAGAACTAGCACAGTGCCTGGCACACAGTTTGCATTCAATAAATGTTAGCTCCTAATACAGTTATGAGAAATAAAGTCAATGGGTAGGAAAGGCAGGGAGTAGATTTCAGCTTTGGTGATATATCCATGCCCCATTAGGTAGCCATCTGCTTGAGCCTGAAAACCCATATTCCAATGATGCTGTTTTGAATGAGCAATTGGACTCAGTGACTGTCAAAGTTATTTCCAAATGAGATTCTAATGTCAGCACAAAGCAAATGCATCTGGTCAGTCGCCAGCAACCAGGAGTCTTTCCCCCAGTCTCCCCTTATGACTGACTGCTACACCCTTCATGTCTTTGCCATCACCTACCACATAATCATTAAGCAACACTTTCTGGCATTCCTTAGCAGGCAAAGCACTAACAATAGAAAAATTGAAATTATATGGAGGTCAGCATGCAGAGCTCTTCATTTTTCCCCTGGATTATGTAACGTTTGAATCAAGTCTAAACCAGACAGCACATGACAATGCGATGAGCTCCACACTAACCAAGCCAGATTAGCTTCAGCAACCTGCTCTGGGTGGGTGGAAGTTCAAGACTTGCAAAACCCTGTAGTTAATAGAAGAAACAACTGGAGCACAATTGCTGGTACGGTTGCCTAACCAGATGTCATGTCATGGGGCTAGAATGCAGCTTAAGGTTCCATGCTGGATAGATTTTCCTCTTACACCTCATGGTGATTAGAAGTTATTCACCCAGGCTGCTTGTCTTCTTGCAAATGACATGGGCTAACATTTTGCCCATTCAACTTGACATCACAGGTGATACAGACGGGAAGGGTGTCCTTGAACCTGCAAGCCTATTCCAGTGACAGCAAGTGATTGACTCAACAAAAGTGGTAAGGAATTTGTTCAGATTCTGTTTTTCTCTTCCTCCCTGGGTCTGTAGGCTGAATGGGCCACAGGACCACAGGACAGGTGAGGAAAGGTGAGGGTATATTTCAATTTTAACTGACAGCATCAGTTGCCTCTCTTGGCATTCCTCGCCAGCAAATATGGAAAGTTTAATTATGTCTAATAACTCATTCTTTTCTTAATTTTTAAGTTAGGGATGAGATACCCTAACTGAACTGCCTAGATATACATTTTTTCTGATGGAAATACCTCCTATAATTATAGGGTAGTGCATCACCCTTTTTTTTTCTGACCAATGATAAACTTCTCTGCCCTCCATGCT
The DNA here is from genome assembly GCF_000243295.1 of Trichechus manatus latirostris. Classification (NCBI taxonomy): domain Eukaryota; kingdom Metazoa; phylum Chordata; class Mammalia; order Sirenia; family Trichechidae; genus Trichechus; species Trichechus manatus. The sequence continues at coordinate 35,581,145 of NW_004443938.1, forward strand.
GCTTCCTTATCCCAGCATTGGTACTTAGGCGGCTCCTATTACAAAATCTAATATTTCTGCAAAATTCTTGGGTAAATAAGTATTTCTTTTAGGAAAAGCAAGGCTTCAACCTAGATACCTTTGCTAAAGTTATCATGATATAGCAGAAAAATCCCTGAACTTGGAGTGGAAAGGATTGGACTCAAATCTCAGCTTCACTCCATCCTGGCTGTAGAATCTCATGTGAGTTACTTAGACCTTTTTCACATTTAAAAGGTGATAATAATACTTATATCCCAGATGACTGGGAGGATTAAATGACATAGTTATGGAAACACCCAGCTGAGCACCTGGCATATGTAGAGACAGCAGTCGACAAATGTTAATTGAAATGTCAAAGAATAAAGAGAAGTGTCTCATGAAAGAAAGACCTAGCTCACTATTACACATACAGTAGCATACATCATGCTGTCATGGTCTGCCTACGTGTGTCTGCTTTGCTTACTACGTGGTCATATGAAAGTCAGGGACTGTATCTAACTCATCTTTGTATCTTCAATACTTAGCACAGTGCCAGGCTCATAGTAAACACTCATATTCATTGAACTGAAGAATAATAATAGCACACATTTGTACACTATCTCATAAGAGAGGTGCTTGCATACATACTGTTCAATTAATTTATTCCCCTATCCAGTCATTCATCCCTCAAACATTTTAGGGGGAGCACGCACTATATTACTGTGCATGCCACTGATGATGAGAAAGGAAAATTCATAGTTTCTTCTCTCTAGAAGCTCACTAGCTAACAGCAGGAGGGGGAGGACAGGGATAGATGGAGCAAATGCATAAACAGATGGTAAAACTGGATACTGGGAACTAGTCTATCCAGGTGAGAAAGCACAAGAGCCTGGCATTGGGAGGAGCAATTGGGAGAAAGAGGAAGGGATGGATTCAAGAGAGGAGTAGGGGCGGAAACAGTAGGAGGTGAGAAACAAGGGAGAGAAAGACATCTCACAAGACTCTCTGGTTTCTTGCTGTGTCTCCGAGTATGGAGGAGGAGCAGAATTTCTCATCATCTTATCTGATCCTACCATTCCTCAATATCATAAAACACAACACCCTCATTTTAGAGATGTGACCATCCAGGCTGAGACAGAGCAGATCCTTTGCCCCAAACCTCATAAATGAGGAGCTGGCAGAGCTAGAATTGGAATGCAAAGCCCATGCTGTTACAGTGCCCCTTCTCTGGCCACACTATGCTGCCTGATAAACTCCTGGAGCAGGGGACTGTGAGAAGGGCTCCCTGAAGAAGCCCTGTTATTTATTTCTGGTATAATTTTGCTCTCTTAAGCTGTTAAGTGGCTGGTCAGCCTGACGTACCCTGAATGTTCAGCTTCATTTCATCAATGACCCAGGAATAATTCACTTCCTTTCCCACTAACCGCAGAGTCTGGAAGATTTGCAATGCTGTCAGGTTTCCTGTATGGAATGGGAAAGGGAGGGATAGCTATCTGGAGTGGGGGAGGGAGAGTAGTGTTAATTGGTAAAAGTGAAAGCACATTCTCTCCAAAAGCTTGAGGTAATCCTATTAATTTTTTCCTCAAAAGTACCTTAATCTTCCAGAGGAAACATCATTTCCTTTCCAGTGGACAATGAATAAGGAAGACCTAAGAAGAATTGATGCATTTGAATTATGGTGTTGGCGAAGAATGTTGACTATACCATGGACTACCAGAAAAATGAACAAACCTGTCTCAGAAGAAGTACAGTCAGAATGCTCCTTAGAAGCGAGGATGGGAAAACTTGGTCTCACATACTTTGGACATATTATCGGGAGGGACCAGTCCCTGGAGAAGGACATAGTGCTTGGTAAAGTATAAGGACATCGAAAAAGAGGAAGATCCTCAATGAGATGGAATGACACAGTGGCTGCAACAACGGGCTCAACGATTGTGAGGATGGCAAAGGACCAGGCAACGTTTCATTCTGTTGTACGTAGGGTTGTTAGGAGTCAGAACCAAATCAATGGCATCTAACAACAACAAAATGGCAGCCCTTGACTTGTTGCCCTTCACAACCTGCCCACCCGTCCCATCACTTTCCTGCTCTCTCTGTGAGCTGAAGTTTCTAAACCAGGAGTCTTGAATCAAGAAACCTTTAAGCAGTCTGAGCCCTCTTTCCAGCCTAGCAGGTGCTCAGTAGCTGCTAGAGTCTAAGTCACTCTGAGACTGATCTGGAAGCTGGAACCAAAGCTGGTTCTCTGGTTTTCTGTATCATTTTCCAAGTCCCTCTATTTCCTCCCTTTTGCCTTGTCTCCATTAATAAGGTTTCTGAGTTGGGGTAACCCACAGACTGCTAACCCCTCTTCAAAGGCACCAGTTCACATAACTCGGCCATTGTATTGGTCTCAGTTTCTGAATTCTTGGTCTAGTCCACTGCCTAGAGCCTGAGGTCTTCCGAGGACAGAGATCCTGTCTTACTCTTCTAGCATCCTGTGCCTACTCGCTGCCCTGCAGGACTGCCCTCATGTTAACCACTTATCTTAGTGGCTACAAGATAATCCAGGTAGAATTTAGAACTCTGTAGAACACAGAGTAAGGTGCTCAATAAATGCTAGCTCTTTTTATTTCTGCCTGGACTTCTAAACATTGCCAGTGGTGGAATGCCTGGAAGTTTGCTGCACGCACCACTTGGGACATCTTTGAATAGTGAATAGGCACAGCCTCTGCCCTCACAGGGTCAGTTGGGTATGAGGCACTGTGTCTGGAGATCAGTTGGGCCTTTCCTGACCCAGAATCTGACTCATTCCAGTGAGAGGATGGGCCTAAGGCCAGGCCTCAGGGCCCACCCCCACCCTAGCCATGTTCAGCTGTGAGTTAACAGTCATGACTTCCTGAATCCCAAGGGATGGCAAGCAGACCCTTGCCAGATGTCTAGGCAGCTGGAAGCTATTTTTATATAAAATCAAGGTGGTGTCTGTAACCATTAGAACCTCCATCATCATGGAGACTGGCTGAGCCCTGCTAACTTCGCTATTTCAGAACACCTCCAACCAAACTATCCAGTTGATGAAGTTGATGCTCTCCAATAGTACTAGATTACTTTGAGTCCAAATGGATAGTTCACTCTCCGCTGGTGGTTTCCTGAGTATTGTTATCCTGAGAATTGGGGATAGGCACAGGAAATACCAGCACCCACTCTTTCATCGTTAGGTTATTTTTTGTGAGCTAAACATTCTCGGCCAGAAAATAGTTTGGAGAGTTAAAACTGTCTCTTAACCCACATTCTTTTGCAATTCTTTTGGAAATGAAAACCAGTGATATCACGGACCTTCAGTATCCTATTGATAAATCCTTTGCTTAGATCTGCAAGCTTTCAGTTACTCATTTCACCCTGGGTTTCCAGTTTGGGCAACTGATGGGGTCTATGATGGAAGGTCATGGTGATGCCTAACAGCCTGGGCTAAGCCCCAGCCCCCTGCATTTCCAGAACCCTCTTCTTTCTCTTGGGATGCTGGCCGTCTGCTGGGCTATGTGTTCCGTGAGGTCAGATGACTTGGCTGCTGACTAGTGGTGCCCAATAGTGATCAAGGCCTGGAACACAGAAGCTTCCAAATAAATATTTATTGGGTGAATGCCGCAGACTGATCTTAGGCTGTGTAATTGTGTCCCTTGTGCTTTTCTACAACAGATGATTCTCAAAGCTCAGGAATGAGATGATGAAAACAGGACCAAAGCAGATTAAATCAACTCATGGCATAATCACCCACTATCCTTGTACATTGCAGCCCAGGTTTGTGCTCAGGTCCTTATAAGAGTACCTTTCCTTCTGCTCCTAAAAGAAGAGACTCCTTTGCAGAACGCTGTGCAGTTACAAAGTAGAATGGAAAAAAAAAAAAAAAAGAAGTTCAGAAGTAAAAGTCTAAACATTCTCCTCCCTATGGAAATATGATAAAAATAACAACAATGACTAAACTGTATTATGCTCTTTGTGTGACAGGCAGAGTCCCTGGGTGGTGCAAATGGTTAATGTGCTCAGTTGCTAACCGAAAGTTTAGAGGTTTGAGTCCTCCCAGAGGCACCTCGGAAGAAAGGCCTGGCAATCTGCTTCCAAAAATCAACCACCAAAAGCTCTATGGAACACAGTTCTATTCTGACACACATGGAGTTACCAGGAGTCAGAGTCAACCTGGCAGCAGTGTTATGTGCCACACACTGTACTTAACAAGTCTGACAACAAGCCTATGAGGTAGACATTATTACTAGTCTCAGTTTTTTAGAGAAAAAAAAAATGGAATTTAGAAGAATTTAAATAACTTGCCCAAGCTGGTAGGTAGAGGAGCTGGAATTCAACCCCTGGTCTATCTTAAATACCAAAAGCTTAACTACCAAAGCTTAACATGCTTAGCACAGGGTGCAAGTAGGTTACAACAATGTCTAGATGTCTATTTTTGTCTCTGCCACACTGGTCTTCTTTGCTGGTTACCAGGACCGGAGTTCAGAGTTGAACTTGAACATGCTCTCAGGGTCTAAGCAGATAGAAGATGCCGGAAGTCTACCTATGGCCAAGGCTGTTGCTTGCCAATTAACCTGCCGAGCAGTTAGGATTTTATTTTTGCATCTTGGGCAAAGGCCACTTGGGGCCAGAAAGGGTTTCACAAATGGATGGCCAAATTAAGAACTCATGAATATTGAGTGTCTCATGTATATTTAGTGTGTCATGAATATCAGGTATCCTGGCCCTTCCATCTCTTCCTGTCTGTATTCATGCATGCATAATATGCTCTACTGTATCTTTCCAACACATCTCACAGATTGCAAATCAAACTAAACCATTTGTCCTCCAGTGATTCTGACTCATAGCGACCCGATAGGACAGAGTAGAACTGCCCCACGGGGTTTCCAAGACTGTAATCTTTACAGAAGCAGACTGCCATATCTTTATCCTGTGGAGCGGCTGGTTGGTTTGAACGACCGACCTTTCGATTAACAGCCGAGCACTTTAATCACTGTGCCACCAGGGCCCCTTCTCACAGATTACTAACTTGCTTATCCTGTGCTTAAACATGAGTTTCATCCATTCCAATTATTTTCTTCTATAGGAGAACTGCATAGTCTCAAACAATACAACAAAAGCATATTACAGCCCTGTAACATGCTACATATTTTACTTCTTTTGTTTATTGTTTGTCTTGCCCAACTAGAAGTACCATAAAGACAAATTTTTATCTCTTTTCTTCTCTCATGTATCTTTGCACCTAAAAGTGTGCTTGACACAAAGTAAATGAAGGATTAGATAAAACGTGTATGAACTGCGCCTAGAACAGGAGGGACAATAACTTGGCACAGGAAAAGAAGATGAAACTGAAAGCCAAGTTCTGTGGCCCTTGCTCCACTGGGCACCAAGTCCTCTTGAGGACCCAGGGTGTGCGGAGTGATTAAAGTGCTCATTCTGCAACTCTGGAGGTCACCTGTTCTTCTGGGAATGCTCACATTTTCTTTCTATGCTCTCCAAGTAACTTTTGCCAACTTTACTCACAGTTAAACTAGTTTTAATCACACACTCTTGAAATATTGGCTCAAGGAATAAATACCTGTTGTCTACACTGTCACAGTTGTATCAGGACTTCAAAGACATTATGAAGAGTGACACTACTACTTCAGATTTTTACCCTTGGTGAGGTTGAGCTTCATTCAACCTCAACTGTAACCTGGAATGAAGGATGCAACCTGGTGGACCATAGATGTATCCAGGTCTCAGGCCTGATTTTGGCCCAACACAGTATCTTTTCCTTTTTTAATGTTACTGATCAACATTTTCCCCCACAGTTTGTCATGCTGACAGGGGCTTGCGTGTTGCTGTGATGCTGGAAGATATGCCACTGGTATTCAAATACCAGCAGGATCACCCATGGCAGACAGATTTCAGCTGAGCTTCCAGACTGAGACAGACTAGGAAGAGGGACCCAGCGGTCTACTTCTGAAAAGACTTAGCCAGCGAAAACCTTATGAATAGCAGCGGAGCATTGTCTGATATAGTGCCAGAAGATGAGCCCCTCAGGTTGGAAGGCACTCAAAATACGACTGGGTAAGAGCTACGTCAACCTTAATGATGTGGATGGACTCAAGGTTTCGAGACCTTCATTAGCTAATGTGGAATGACTCAAAATGAGAAGAAATAGCTGCCAACGTCCATCAATAATCAGAATGTGGAATGTATGAAGTATGAATCTAGGAAAGTTAGAAATCGTCAAAAATGAAATGGAACGCATAAATAGCAATATCCTAGGCATTCGTGGGCTGAAATGGACTGGTATTGGCCATTTTGAATTGGATAATTATATGATCTACTACGCCTGGAATGACAAGTCGAAGAAGAATGGCATTGCATTCATTGTCAAAAAGAACTTTTCAAGATCTGTCCTGAAGTACAAAGATGTCAGTGATAGGATAATATCCATATGCCTACAAGGAAGACCAGTTAATACGACTATTACTCAAATTTACATACCAACCTTTAAGGCCAAATATGAAGAAACTGAAGATTTTTACCAACTTCTGCAGTTTGAAATTGATCGAACATGTAATCAGGATGCACTGATAAATACTGGGTGATTAGAATTTGAAAGTTGGAAACGAAGAAGGATCGGTAGTTAGAAAACATGGTCTTGGTGATGGAAACGATGCTGGAGTTTGCATGATAGAATTTTGCAAGATCAATGACTTCTTCATGGCAAATACCTTTTTTCAACAACAAATGGTGACTATACACACAGATCTCATCAGATGGAAAACACAGGAATCAAATCTATTACGTCTGTGGAAAGAGACGATGGGAAAGCTCAATATTATCAGTCAGAACAGACTATCAATTGCTCATATGCAAGTTCAAGTTGAAACTGAAGACAATTAGAACAAGTCCACAAGAACCAAAGTATGACCTTGAGTATATCCTACCTGAATTTAGAGACCATCTGAAGAATAGATTTGATGCATTGAACACTAATCATCGAAGACCAGATGGTTTGTGGAATGACATCAAGGACGTCATACATGAAGAAAGCAAGAGGTCATTAAAAATACAGAAAACAAAGAAAAGACCAAAATGGATGTCAGAAGAGACTCTGAAACTTGCTCTTGAATGTCGAGTGGCTAAAGCAAAAGGAAGAAATGATGAAATAAAAGAGCTGAATAGGAGATTTCAAAGGGCGGCTCAAGAAGACAAAGTATTATAATGAAATGTGCAAAGACCTGGAGATAGAAAACCAAAAGGGAAGAACACACTCGGCATTTCTCAAGCTGAAACTGAAGAAAAACTTCAAGCCTCGAGTTGCAATATTGAAGGATTCTACAGGGAAAATATTAAACAATGCAGGAAGCATCAAAAGAAGATGGAAGCAATACACAGAGTCACTATCCAAAAAAAAAAAAAAAAAAATTGGTCGACGTTTAACCACTTAAGGAGGTAGCATATGATCAGGAACCGATGGTACTGAAGAAAGAAGTCCAAGCTGCATGAAGGCATTGGCGAAAAACAAGGCTCCGGGAATTGGTGGAATATCAACTGAGATGTTTCAACAAATGTATGTGGCTCTGGAAGTGCTCACTCGTCTATGCCAAGAAATTTGGAAGACAGCTACCTGGCCAACCAACTGGAAGAGTTCCATATTTATGCCTATTCCCAAGAAAGGTGATCCAACCAAATGCAGAAAGTATTGAACAATATCGTTAACATGACACCCAAGTAAAATTTTGCTGATGATCATTCAAAAGTGGCTGCAGTAGTATATCCATAGGGAACTGCCAGAAATTCAGGCCGGATTCAGAAAAGGACATGGGATCAGGGATATCATTGCTGATGTCAGATGGATCCTGGCTGAAAGATGTTTATCTGTGTTTTATTGACTATGCAAAGGCATCCGACTGTGTGGATCATAACCAATTATGGATAACACTGCCAAGAATGGGAATTCCAGAACACTTAACTGTGCTCATGAGGAAACTGTACATAGATCAAGAGGCAGTCACTCGAACAGAACAAAGGGATACTGCGTGGCTTAAAGTTAAGAAAGGTGTGCGTCATGGTCGTATCCTTTCACGATACCTATTCAATCTGTATGCAGAGCAAACAATCCGAGAAGTTGGACTATATTAAGAAGAACGGGGCATCAGGATTGGAGGAAGACTCATTAACAACCTTCGTTATGCAGATGACACAACCTTGCTTGCTGAATGTGAGGAGGACTTGGTGGACTTACTGATGAAGATCAAGGACCACAGCCTTAAGTATGAATTACACCTCAACATAAAGAAAACAAAAATCCTCACAACTGAACCAATAAGCAATATCGTAATGAATGGAGAAAAGATTGATGTTATCAAGGATTTGATTTTACTTGGTTCCACAATCAATACCCATGGAAGCAGCATTCAAGAAATGAAAAGACTCATTGCATTGGGCAAATCTGCTGCAAAAGACCTCTTTAAAGTGTTGAAAAGCAAAGATGTCACTTTGAGGACTAAGGGGCGCCTGACTCAAGCCATGGTGTTTTCAATCGCCTCATATGCATGAGAAAGCTGGACGATGAATAAGGAAGACCAAAGAAGCGCTGACGCCTTTGAACTGTGGTGGCAAAGAATATTGAATATACCATGGACTTCCAAAAGAATGAACAAATCTGTCTTGGAAGAAGTACAACCAGAATGTTCCTCAGAAGCAAAGATGGGAAGACTGCGCTTCACATACTATGGACAGGTTATTAGGAGGGATCAGTTCTTGGAGAAGGACATCCTGCTTGGTAAAGTAGAGGGTCAGTGAAAAAGAGGAAGACCCTTGATAAGATGGATTGACACAGTGGCTGCAACAATGGGCTCAAGCGTAACAATGACTGTGAGGATGGCGCAGAACCGGGCAGTGTTTCGTTTTATTGTACATGGGGTCGCTGTGAGTTAGAACCGACTTGATGGCACCTAAGAACAATAACAATCAACATTTTAAAAAGTTTATACATTTCCACATTGCAAGTTTTTGCTACTCCTGGTCAGTTTCTCTCATGGACTTTATCTGCCTGGCACCTTTAGACATTTTAATTTTGAAACTGAAATTTATAACATACAGTTTGTTGCGTATGGAAGAATAGGACAAAACACCTAAAATTAGGATTGTTTTGGAAAATCAAGGACATGGGGCAAGGACAATGATAAATAGTATAATTCTCCGTATTTGTATACCAATGGTTGGGGAAAAGCTTTAATTCAGCTTGCTGTTTAATGCTACTCACATCCATAAAAAGTCCTATTTATTAAATTAGATTTTTTTGATGGTGAATAGCTTATTAGTATTGGACTGCAGAAAATACAAGGTGGAGCTTTGCAAGCTTTTCTTTTTGGCCAGAGCAGGAAATTTTACCTTAGAACCTTGCACAGAAGATGCTCTCTGATCTATTCTAATATAATGCTCATTATGGCCTACATAGTTGATTTCCAAAGCACAAATCTATTGTGACTTACTGTTTGAAAATGCTGTTCTAATGGACCGAGTCAGCTAGATTTTGGTTTCCTTTTTGTTGAGAAAAAATTTGGCTAACCTGAAGGTTCCCCTTCCCTCTCCTTTCCCTTCATTTTCTTAAATACATACAGATACTAGGCCTGGGCAGTAGCTAGAGAAATAATTTCCTTCACTTGGAAACTTATCTGCTGCAAGTTTTTAGTCACAGGTCACAGATTTTGGGAACAGAAAGGAACCACATCGTACATCACTTGAAAAATAACGTATTTGTTTTAGAGCTCTTGGTGTTTGGAGATAGCAATCCCACAAAAGCAAATCCCCAAAATTGTTCCCTTTATCATTTGCTCTTTGGCACAAAACTAATCCTTGACTATGTTTAAAAACTACCTGCCTCCCCTGATCTCATTCTCCCTTGAAGAACACACAGTATGGTTTTTGTTTTGTTTGAAGCTTCCTCGTTGATTTTTCCAGGTCACCTTACCACTGCTGACTTAGTGATTGTGGTTTGAGGTCTCCAAGAGGCTTAATCTAGAGACAGAGGGAAAGAATAAAAAACCCAAGACCTTACTGCACGCCTTAAATTGCTGTCTGATGACACCCAGAGCTTCAAAGGGGCCGCGGAACCAAACAGCATTTTCAGTGGACGTTCTCCAGGAAAAACGGGGCCGCGTCTGCTAACTGGTGAGGAAAGACGAGTCACGTGCCGCCATCTGTTGGTAACGCTATAAAATAGCAGTGTTTTAAGTTCTGACAATTTTTAATGCCACTTGTTTTTTTATAAATCTCTCATTTGGGGAGAACAAAAATGAATTTCACTTATTCTTTAATATTTCATTCCCTGGGAAGCCTTGGCTTCAAGTTAAGGCCTCTGTGGATAGGAATGACCCATCTTTAACCCTACTGAAGCTTGTCTGTGAAGTAGACCAAAGGGCAGGGGGAATTCCCACAGCGTCTCATTACTGTCCAAGCTGACATACTTCCCCTTTAAGATGATTTGAGGGAAGGAGGGACTGTCTGCCCCGTCAGAAGAATTTCAAAGAACACACTGTTCTCATCCTTTAGATCTTCCTGATTGCTCCCTCAGCCTTCCAAGATTACTATATGTTATGCGCAAAGGGCAGCTTTAAAACAAAACAAAGTAGTCTCTCTCAGTTTCTAAAGCTTGTTGACTCTAAACATTACATTACTATGAATAACCCTCTGGATTTGTTTAGTAAGGAAACCAGACATCAAGGCCTGGATGCTTCCATTTTCAAAGGGTCCCTGTTCATTAAAAAAAAAAAAAGAAGACATGCTTAAGAGGAAATACCAAAATTATTATATATTTAAAATGTTTGTGGAGTCCCTGGATGACGTGAACGGTTAAGCACTGGCAAGTTTGGCGGTTGACAGAACCCACCCAGAGGTACCTCAGAAGAAAGACCTGGTGATCTGTTTCCAAAAGAAACTCTATGGAGCAGTTTACTCTGCAACACAAGGGCTGGCCACTAATGGGAATGGACTCAAACGCAACTGGTAGTTAAAATGTTTACTCCGGAAAAATATTTTTATGCACAAACAGTACAATTTAATTGTGTTAATTATTTATAATTGTAAGATTTTAGTTAAAAAATCCATAAAGCATCATAATAATGGGACGGATAATTATGGCACACAAGCTTAAAGTTCTATGATTCATCCATTAAAAAATATATATATATATATATCAAACATTCTACTTGATGCTGGGATTCAAAGAGGTTTAAATCTGACCCCACCAGCATACATTCTAATAAATAAAATAATTAAGTCAATATATGACATGAGAAATGGTGATAAGTGCTATGGAAAAGGATTCAAGGAAGGGAAGTAGGTTGTGTGTATGGAGGGTGAGTTGTAATTTTGAATTGGGTGGTCAAGGCACACCTTATGGAGAAGCTGGCATCTGAGCAGAAACTTGCAGTTCCTAAGGGAGTGATTCATTGAGTATGAGAAGGAAGAGCACTCTGATGGGTGTGAGCAGCCTGTGCAGAGGCCCTGAGACAGGAATGTGCCTGGAAGTATAGAGGAATCCATTGTGGGTGGAGCTAGAGCAGAATGGGGGATGAGGACTAGGAGAGAGGAAATTCAGGGATGGGCAGATTGTGTAGTGTCTTGTGGGCTGCATGAAGATTTTGGCTTTCAGCCTTGAGTGCCATGAGGGAGGGTTTTACACAAAGGAGGAATGTGGTCTGACATAGCTTTTAAAAGAATTGCTTGGGCGTCTATTTTAACAATAGGTGTAGGGGGTAGGGGCAGGGCAGAAGCTGGGAAACTAGATAAGAGATTATTGCAGTAACCCAGGTGAGAGATGCTGGTGGCTTGCACAGGCTTGCAGTGGAGATGGTGAGAAATGACCAGGGTCTTGATACAATCTGAAGATAGAGTCACTGTGAGATGTGAGAGGGGGAGGAGCCAAGGATGGCCCAAGTATTTTGGCCTGAGCACTGGAAGGTTTGTTGGCCATCAGCTGAGACGGGGAAGACTGTGCAAAGAGAAAATTGATCAGGGGTGGGGGTGGGGGAGGCAGGGGGGATCCTGTCAGGGGATCTTGATGCTGGACGTATACGGTAATCAAAATCACCGGTTACCAGAGTTGATTCCAACTCATGGCAACCCCATGTGTGTCAGAGAAGAATTGTGCTCCACAGAGTTTTCAATGGCTGATTTTGGGGAAGTAGACTGCCAGGGCTTTCTTCTGAGTTGTCTTCGGGTAGACTCGAACCTTCAACTTTTAGGTTCGCAGCTAAGCACATTAACCATTTGCACCACCCACGGACTCTGGACATATAATCAAAACTCACTGCCATGGAGTTGATCCCAACTCATAACAACCCCATAGGACAGAGCAGAACTGACCCATAGAGTTTCCAAGGCTGTAAATCTTTATGGAAGTTGACTGCCATGTCTTTCTCTAGTAGAGGGTCTGGTGGGTTTGAACTGCTGACCTTTCAGTTAGCAGCTGAACACTTTAACCACTGTGCCACAGGCTTCCTGACATATAATCTCCAAACCCAAAACCAAACCCACTGCCATCGAGTTATATATAATCAAAAACCAATTGCCATTGAGTCGATTCCGACTTAATAGCGATCCTATAGGACAGAGTAGAACTGCCCCATAGGGTTTCCAAGGAGTGGCTGGTGGATTCAAACTGCCAATCTTTTGGTTAACAGCCAAGCTCTTAACCACTGCCCCAACTGGAGAGACCCTAAATTGGAGGCCCTTTTTGACAGTAAAATCTACTCAGTCAAAAGACCCTCTTGTCCCCATTTTCACAAAAGGGTTCTCTTGCTACCTGACACCTACCAGATAGATGCCCCTATTACACTCTTTCATAGTATGTACTTCTTCAGAGCTTGCATTTTGGTAATAATTTTACAATATTTGTGTAATTATTTGCTTAATTACCTACAAGACTCTAAGTACCAGGCCAGTAGAGACTATGTCCATTTCTGCTTCTAATTGTCTTCCTACTCACTGATGGGCCTGGAATGTGGTAGATATCCCATAAATACTGGTTAAAGGAAAATGGAACCGTAGTGAGGGTTTTGTGCTCTGACAGGGTTTTCAGGAGTCTATGCTTTTTGATCCCTTGAGATTACCTAACTATGCCATTAATACAGCCACCTGGGTTTATTTAACTACCCAAAACACTTCAGGTCAGGGGTTTTATGTGGTAAACCCAGGCAGTGATGCATCCCTGTTCTAACAGTGGCAGCTCCTTGGGCAGGGGGAGATGCAAGGCCTAGATACGTACACCCTGAGGGAGCAAATATACTTCACGCACCTCACCTCTCTAACTAATGATTTTGCTCTCACACCGTGTTCTCTAATTCCTTCTCATTCAGAATAGTCGTGACAGTCTTCACACCAGCACATTTCTACCTCAGGAGCTCTCTCTGCTCCTCACCCCCTACCCCCTACTTCTGCTCCCAGGGCAACCCCAGACCTGGCCTGGGCTCTGGGTCATAGGGGTAGATGCCAGATGAATAACTCTCTGTCTACTCAACCTGGGATCCCCACAAGACCCCATATTTATTTTATCTCTGCTTCCTAGGAGTCCACGGGTGGTGCAAATGGTTAACACCCTCAGCTGCTAACTGAAAGGTTGAAGGTTTGTGTCTACCCAGAGGTGACTCAGAAAAAAGGCTTGGAGATCTACTTTGAAAAATCAGCCATTGAAGACTACATGGAGCAGTTCTCCTCTGACACACATGGGGTCACCATGAGTTGGAGTCAACGTGATGGCAGTTGGTTAGTACTGATGTTGAGGCCTAAGAACAATGGGAAGTCTACAGGTTTCAATAAGGAATGTACCTGCTCCTCTCCTCTTCTCTACCTCACAGTTATCACCTTCCTTGTTTTTCACACCAATATTAAATGTCCTCTTACCACTAGTCTTATTCTCACTCCCAAGTTTACTCGAACGCAGGGTTTCTTAACTTCAACACGTATGACATTTTGGGCTGGATAATTCTTCATTGTGGGGGCAACCCTGTGCATTGTAGCTTGTTGAGCAGCATCCTTGGCTTCTATCCTCTAGAGGTCAAGAGCAACCTTCCTCACAGCTGTGACAACCAAAAATGTCTCCAGACATTCCCAAATGTCACACTGGAGGACAAAATCACTCCTAGTTGAGAACCCTGGTCTAACAACATATGTTATTTATGTCCTTTAGGCAAAGCATATGGCTGTGTTTTGTGGAATGTCCTTTGATATCCTGCCCTATAAGGTCTCAGTTCTCTTACCCTCCCCCTACTTCTACATACGAAGCAATTCTTTCTGTCATGATTTTTGGATTGATTGGGAAGGAGGTGATGACTTATCTCTCCACCAACCAGTATGTAACCCTCAAAGCTGCCATCATAATCACCAACACCTCATCCCAGATTCTTGATGTGTTTTTGATGTAAGGAAAGTACTGTTCCTTTATATATTATCTCAATTCACCCATTGTATGATCTATCTTTATTGTCTTTATTCACTATTTTCCTTGTTAATTTAAGAAATGTTTTTTGTTGATGAAAACACTGATGACGGAAAGTTCAAAAACCTTGTTAGATGCCAAAATAATCTTTGGCAGAAAATCCTGGGAAACTCCCGAACTAGTGGGAAAATTACTGGGTTTTGTATGATATTAAAAGCCTTCACTAATCTTAGGAAGATGGTTTTTAGCTCGGTTGAATATGGGGAAACCGATGAAACAAAATTTGTTATTAAACGCTACATAAAATGTGTGGTTTAGTAGAAATCTCCTCAGTTTTCCACATTATAATCAGAGAAATAAGAGCTCAAAGAAAGATCCTGAAGGGCCCTCAAGAAATCAACTAATATAATCCCCTCATTTAGGAAATAACAAAGCAGAGAACAAAGAGAATATTAATTGCTTTACCTAAAGGACACAAATAACATCAGTATGAATTTGAACTCAGATCTCCTGATTCTCTGTTTTGATTTGTGATGCCATTTCATCAGTTCATGGCAAAATGAGAAAAATAGGGATGATTTAGAGAGACTTTCCTAAATGTGAATTAGTTAAATTAAAAAAACTGTCCTTTATCTTGAGTTTATGCTCTTCTTTTTTTTTTTTGATGATGCAGGACCGAGCAATGATTTAGTCTGTTATACAGAATGTCTCCATGAGTTGACTCTATGGCAAATAACAACAACAACATTTTGGTGATGAAATATTGTTTCTATTAGGAAATAATGACTGTAGATGTATTTGGAGTTTTGGGGGTTTTCTTAATACCCTTATCTTGGCAATCCCAAAGCAATTTACCTCCCCTTAAAAAAAAAAAACCTCTGGGAACCCAGTGATATCCCACTGATATAGACCACTTTTAGCCAAAGAACAAGAGATATTTTCTTGTTCCTAGAGAGCAAGGCAGTATGCACAGGCCCGCTGGGTGAAAGAAGATGGAGGGTCCAAGATGAGTAATCCCAATAAACAATGGCAGCCCAACAACCCAGACTTAGACTTCTCTGGAATCTCCCTTCTTCCTCCCCTTCACTCCCTCATCTCTCAGTGAATCAGAAGTTTATGGAGTCCTTGGGCAAAACTCCTAATATGGGGCAGCTCTGATCACCAAGGTGGCTATCTCTGGTCTGAGGCATTCTCCTAGGTGTGTAGGTTGGAGTGGGTGGAGGTATGGCTCTGAGCCACTCCTAGTTATTTCTGGCTGTGGCTTACTCTATAATCCAAAAGCATTATGATATTAGTTTTCCAATTTTCTTAAGCCCTTTGCTTAAGAAAAAATACCAAGATCCAAGGAAAGACTTTAGATTCTTATAGGAGCTGGACTTAAACAGTTCCCCTTTTGTATCCTTAGTCCCTAAACCATTCCTGCCCCTAGGACATTGGAGGCCCAAGTTACTAGTAAAGTTTTATCAAGTTTGAATCTCCACTGAAATATCCTGGTATACCAGCTTGACCAGACTATTGAGATGCCATGTTTACCTTTTAATGGAGGTTTCTGAAGACACAAAGAATTAAACTGAAAAAGTGAGTGAATTTGCCAAAAACCAGTTGCTGACGAGTCACTGCCGACTCATGGCGACTCCATGTGTGTCAGAGTAGATCTGTGCTCCACAGGGTTGTCAATGGCTGATTTTTCAGAAGTAGATTTCCACACTGCAGACCCGGGTAAACTGGTGCAAGATGAGCCTGTGAGGACCGTTCCAATTATGTGGCCTCAGCAGCTGCCAACCAGCCCTTCATAGAAAGTAGGATATGAAGGGTTTCAAAAGAGGAACGTGATAGCAGGAAGCGTCAGAAATCTGAAAGACTTTTCAAGAGAGACGGAAACCAAAAAAAGGAAAGAAACGTGGTAAATATTTACCCTGACATTCTAGTTGAATTTCTTTTCATGCAATTTCCAGCCCTACAGTTGTGAAAGGGGTGAGAGAACTCTTCACTGGAATAGACTATTCCAGTAAAGTTACTTCTGGCCAAAGATAAGGCTGTCTTTCCATTTTGACTGTTACTTTGACTGTTTTAGGTGGTCTCAACTTAGGAAGCAGCAGCTGCAGAGACAAGAGAAGGAAACTAACAGTTACTGGGCTACTTTGTGAGAGATCATACTTAGAAGCTCTCCATGTGCTTTCTCATTTAATCTTCACAACAATCTCATGTGGTGAGTAGTATTGTTCTCATAGAACACATAAGGAAACAGCTGTTCAGAGAACTTAGGTAACTTGCCCCAGGTCACAGGGCTAAAAAAGGACAGAACTGGTCTTCAAACCTATATCTTCTTATCTTTAGAATCCATGTTCTTTCCACACACCATGCTGCATTGCACCTGGCCAGCCGGTATAGTGGGGAAATGGGGAAGTAGAGTGTGGTTTCTGAGCCATGATGTGACACAAAGAGAATCTAAGGGCAGAGGCAGAAAAACCTTAGAATTATAGACACCATCCTCACACAGGACAGCATTAACTCATGAGTACCAGGCTTTGGAGCCCTGGTGGTGCAGTGGTTAAAGCACTGGGCTGCTAACCGAAAGGTCGGTAGTTCGAACCCACCAGCAGCAACATAGAGAAAGATGTGGCAGTCAGCTTCCATAAAAGATTTCAGCCTCGGAAACCCTACAGGGAAGTTCTACTCTATTCTATAGTGTCGCTATGAGTTGGAGTCGACTTGACAGCAAAGGGTTTGGTTTTTGGTTGCCAGGCTTTCTGTGCCTGTCGTCTTTTAAGTACTTGATTCAGTGGTAGAATTCTTGCCTTCCATGTGGGAGATCCGGGTTCAATTCCCGGCCAGTACACCTCATGCATAGCCACTACCTCTCTGTCAACATAAGTTTGTGTGTTGCTGTGATGCTGAACAGGTTTCAATGGAGCTTCCAGACTAAGATGGATTAGGAAGAAAGGCCCGGTGATCTACTTTCAAAAATCAGTCAAAGAAAACCCTGTGGATCACAATGGTCCAGTCTGCAACGGGACATGGGGATGGTGCAGGACTGGGCAGTGTTTTGTTCAATAGTGCATGGGATTGCCATGAGTCGGGGCGAACTCCAAGGCAGCTAGAGAGCTGTGCTGGACAACAAAAGCCCTTTGACATATGAAGGATGTTGCTGTTGTTGTTTACCAAAAACTATACCCATTGTCCAGTTGATTCTGAACTGCCCCATAGGGTTTCTGAGGAGGGGCTGGTGGATTTGAACTGCTGACCTTTGGTTAGCAGCCATGGCTCTTAACCACTGCGCCACCAGGGCTCCGCTGTTGTTTATTGTCATCAAATTGCTTTTGACTTGTGAAGAACTTACGTCTTGCAGAGTAGAAGTGCACTTCATAAGGGTTTTCAAGGCTGTGACCTACAGGAAGCAGATTGTCTGTCTTCCGAGGCGCCTCTGGGTGGTTCCAACCGCCACCCAGTGACTCTATATGAAAGATAGGAAGTTGCGTTTAATAAAAAATAAACTTTGATTCAGGATTGTAATTCTCTAGCGAGCCAGCGTGAAGGTGGATGTTTGATAGATAGTGTTTCCAGCCGTTGCTGTAGTCAAGAAACATGTAAAAATCCTTGTGTGGCACCTTCATTACAGAATTATTGTTCAATGGGCTCATTCTTTCATTTCAGACAATTACTATTAACTGATATCACACATATTGTATATTTAGAGATAGAAAAAGACATATACCGAGAGAAGCAAAAAAAAAAAAGAATCAGATCCTTGAGATCCAACACGTGTGACTTGGTGACAGCTAACCAGGAAATCCGCTGGCTTCTGCCTGGGATCTGAAGATTGTTTACATTCCAGTGGAATTCCTGGGAAAGTCCAGAGCTCTCCCTGCTTTGAAAACAATGGCTTAGCAGATAAACTCTCAATTGCAGCAACCTGGGAGGAGGGGAGGCCTGGGAGGGTCCTTCTAGGGTGGTACCTACCAGCATTCCTCAGGAGCCTTTGCCTGTTTGCACCCTGAAATTAAAACCAGCTCAGGGGCACACAGACTTCTGTCTATGGAGTCACAGCCAGGTTAGAAGATGGTTGTTGCTACACCTCTTGTCATCAGTAGCCATTATTGCTGATAATTTTCTACAAATTTTCATAGTCAAAAGGCTAGGTACTCATACGGTGTGGGTACCTTTTTCATTAACTAGGGAGTCATGGAGACAGAGCCAGAAATAGTTAGCCTCACGCTATATTAAAGGAAGCCTGACGGCACAATATAGGAGCCCTGGTGGTGCAGTGGTTAAGCACTCAGCTGCTAACCAAAGGGTCTGTGGTTCGAACCCACCAGCTGTTCCACAGGAGAAAAATATGGCAGTCTGCTTCCATGAAGATTACAGCTTAGGAAACCTTATGGGACAGTTCTATTCTGTCATATAGGGTCACTATGAGTCAGAATTGACTTGGCCACAATAGGTTTGGTTTAATGGGTGGCATAATGGTAAAGCACTCTGCTACTAACGGAAAGGTCAGTGGTTTGAACCCACCCAGGGGCTCCACAGGAGAAAACACCTGGCAATATGCTTCCATAAAGATTACAGCCTAGGAAACCCTATGGGACAGTTTCACTCTGTCATATAGGGTCGCTAGGAGTCAGAATCAACTCAATGGCACACAACAACAACATGGCAACCCTATGTGTGTCAGAGTACAACTGTGCTCCATAGGGTTTCCAATGGCTGATTTTTTGGAAGTAGAGTGCCAGGCCTTTCTTCTGAGGTGCCTTAGTCTGGGTGGACTCAAACCTTCGGTTAGTAGCTGAGTGCATTAACTACCCAGAGACTGCTTTTGCGAAAGAGGAAACTGAGGTCTGGAGAAGCTCAATTAATTTTTTAAAGGTACACAGTTCATAAGTGGCCGGGCCAAAGCAAGAGGCAACTTTTATTTATTCAACAAATGCAGTTCAAGCACTCTATGATCTACCAGGAAACAGCAGTGAGCAAACCCATTAGGAAAGGAAGGATGGAGTTGAAGATAGGCCATCCTCCAATTTTGCTCAGTTATCAGCCTCCTTAAGAAAGGAGGCCTGATTCTCCGCTCAGTGTTAATCATAATTAGGGTAAGCCAAACATGGAAATATCATTCTCCTCCCCAGGGGTTGACTAGGGGTAAATGGCACAAATGTTTAAGCACCAGACTACTAATCTAATAGTTGGCAGTTTGAATCCACCCAGAAGCACCTCAAAAGAAAGGCCTGGCAACCTGCTTCTGAAAGATCACAGTCTTGAAAACCCTATGGAGTACAGTTCTACTCTGTAACACGTGAGGTCACCCTGAGTCAGAATTGACTCAGCGACAACTGATATGTGATCTGTTTCTGGTCAAGCAGGTGTGAAGGGAAATTTGCTGTGGGGCTTGGGAATGTTCCTGGGAAAGATTTTTCTTCCACAGAAGGCTGTTGAATGTGGATGTGATGCCTGTAACCAAGAGCTGGCCTGCTGACATGCTGAGGCTGGCAAGAACACAGGTGGAAAAAAACCTGGGCCCCTGATGGCATCATTGAGCTACTGAAAAACAAAACTCAGAGGTCTTGCAAGACACTTGTTGATATGTGAGCTAATGAAATTATCTTATTGATTAAGCCAGTTAATTTGTTGGTGTTGTTGTTAGGTGCCATTGTTCCAACTCATAGCGACCTTATGTATAACAGAATGAAACACTGCCCAGTCATGCACAATCCTCACAATCATTCTTAAGCTTGAGCCCGTTGTTACATCCACTGTGTCAATCCATCTCATTGAGGGTATTCTTCTTTTTCGCTGACCCTTTATTTAACCAAGCATGATGTCCTTCTCCAGGGACTGGTCCCTCCTGATAGCACGTCCAAAGTGTGTGAGAATTAATCTTGCCATCCTTGCTTCTAAGGAGCGTTCTGGCTGTACTTCTTCCAAGACAGATTTGTTTGTTCTTCTGGTAGTCCATGGTATATTCAATATTCTTTGCCAACACCATAATTCAAAGGCATGGATTCTTCTTGGTCTTCCTTATTCACTGTCGTCCAGCTTTCACATGCAGATGAGGCGATTAAAAACACCATGGCTTGGGTCAGGCACACCTTGGTCCTTAAAGCGACATCTTTGCTTTTTAACACTTGAAAGAGGTAGTTTGCAGCAGATTTACCCAATGCAATGCATCTTTTGATTCTTGACTTCTGCTTCCATGAGTGTTGATTGAGGATCCAAGTAAAATGACATCCTTGACAACTTCAATCTTTTCTTTGTTTATCATGATGTTGCTTATTGATCCAGTTGTGAGGATTTTTGTTTTCTTTACGTTGAGGTGTAATCCATAGTGAAGGCTGTAGTCTTTGATTTTCATCGGTAAGTGCTTCAAGTCCTCTTCACTTTCAGCAAGCAAGGTTGTGTCATCTGAATATCACAGGTTGTTAACGACCCTTCCTCCAATCCTGATGCCCCATTCTTCTTCATATAGTCCAGTTTCTCGGATTATTTGCTTAGCATACAGATCGAATAAGTACAGTGAAAGGATACAAGCCTGATGCACACCCTTCCTGACTTTATGCAGTATCCCCTTGTTCCATTCCAATGACTGTCTCTTGATCGATGTACAGGTTCCTCATGAGCACAATTAAGTGTTCTGGAATTCGCATTTTTCACAATATTATCAATAATTTGTTATGGTCCACACAGTCGAATGCCTCTGCCTTGTCATTAAAACACAGATATTTTTTGCTTTCAGCCAGGATCCGTATGACATCAGCAGTAACAGCCCCGCTTCCACGTCCTCTCTGAATCCGGCTTGAATTTCTGGCGCAATGTACTGCTGCAGCTGCTTTTGAATGATCTTCAGCAAAATTTTACTTGTGAGTGATATTAATGACATTGTTGGATAATTTCCGCTTTCGTTTGGATCATCTTTCTCTGGAACAGGCATAAATACGGATCTCATCCAGTCGGTTGGCCAGGTAGCTGTCTTCCAAATTTCTTGGCATAGACAAGTGAGTACTTGCAGCGCTGCATCAGTTTGTTGAAAATCTCGATTGGTATTCCATCAATTCCTGGAGCCTTGTTTTTCGCCAATGCCTTCAGTGCTGCTTGGACTTCTTCCTTCAGTACCATCAGTTCCTGATCATATGCTACCTCTTGAAATGGTTGAACATTGATCAATTCTTTTTGGTACAGTGACTCTATGTATTCCTTCCATCTTCTTTTGATGCCTTTTGATGCTGCCTGTGTCATTTAGTATTTTCTCTGTAGAATCCTTCAATACTGCAACTCAATGCTTGAATTGTTTCTTTAGTTCTTTCAGCTTTTGGTTTTCTATCTCCAGGTCTTTGCACATTCATTATAATATCTTACTTTGTCTTCCTGAGTCACCCTTTGAAATTTTCTGTTCAGCTCTTTTACATTATCATTTCTTCCTTTCTCTTTAGCTATTCTACATTCAAGGGCAACTTTCAGAGTCTCTTCTGACATCTCTTTTGGTCTTTTCTTCTTTCCTTTTTTAGTTGAATTAGGATTTCTTATACTTGTAACTAAAAGCAGCCTTCAATGCGTGTGATCTTTTAGTGGTAGGTCATTATCTGAGTTTCCTTCTAATGACTTCTATTTTCTCTTAAGATGGGAGATTTGAAAAATGTAGAGAATTGGAAAACAGCTCCTTAGAGACATACAGAAGAAGTGCTAAGGGTCTAATGACGTCCAAGACCAAGAGATTATAACAGAGCCAATCAATTACTTAAACAACTTTTTTCCAACTTCGCTCAGCATCCCAAGAACAGGAATGGAGAAGGTGGAACAGTCAATGAATTTTGGGGTTTTGCCAGGTGGGTGCTTCTCATTTCCTCTCTCTGCCACATCACATTTCTCTTCAGACGGCAGTCTGGTTCAATATTAGTAAATGTCTACCATGTGCAAAGGAGTCTCTAGGCGGTTCAAATTGTTAAGCACGCAGCAGCTAACCAAAAGATTGGCGGTTTGAATCCACCCAGAGGCACCTTGGAAGAAAGCCCTGTCAATCTGCTTCCAAAAGATTGAAAACCAAATGAAAGACAGTTCTACTCTGAAACAGGTGGGGTTGGCATAACTTCAAATCAACTCAATGGCATCTGGTTAGTTACCGTGTGCGAGGCATCCATAGGTTCCTGTGAAAAGAGAAAAATACTCTGTGGCTTCTCAGTTTACCCAGATGAACTCATAGGGTATTCCAGGGGGTCTAGGCTTCATGGCATTAAAACTCATAAAACCAAAACCATTGACGTCAACTTGATTCTGACTCACAGCAACTGTATAGTGACCCAACAGGACAGAGTATAACTGCTCCATAGGGTTTCTAAGGTTGATGCCTTTGAATTAAGGTGTTGGTGAAGAATACTGAATATACCATGGACTCCCAGAAGAACAAACAAATCTGTCTTGGAAGAAGTACAGCCAGAATGCTCCTTAGAAGCTAGGATGGTGAGACTTCATCTCATTTACTTTGGACATGTTATCAGGAGTGACCAGTCCCTGTAGAAGGACTTCATGCTTGGTAAAGTAGAGGGTTAGCAAAAAAGAGGAAGACCCTCAATGAGATGGACTGATGCAGTGGCTGCAATGATGGTCTCAAACACAGCAACAATTGTGAGGATGTCCCAGGACCTGCTAGCGTTAGGTTGTTGTACGTAGGGTTACTATGAGTTGGAAATGACTTGACGACAGCTAACGGCAATCTTTACAGAAGCCGACTGCCACATCTTTCGCCCACAAAGTGGCTGGTGGATTCAAATTATTGACCTTTCAGTTAGCAGCTGAGTGCTTACCCACTGCACCACCAGGGCTCCTTTTTCATGACATTAAACGATCTTAAATTGTGAGATTGAAAGTGGTCATCTGTCTCTAAGGACTTCACAACTAACATGAGACATATATTTTCAAAGAGAAATAAATTCACAAGATAAGTAAGTCCCTGTGGACTACTTTTGAACTTCTTTTTGTTAAAAACAATGGAGATATAATGACCAGATGCTCCAGTTTTACTTAAAAAAATAAAACGAAAACATAGTCATTCATTTATGCCACACTCTACCACTGAGTGTTCACCATATAACAAGCCCTCTTGCTCTTGGGAAGTTGAGTAGAAGAATCAGATAATAGCTAATATTTACAGGAAAATCCAAGATTTGTACATGGCAGCAGGGAGCCACAAGGGGAAGGTCATATCTCCACTTGGGACAGAGGTGGGACAACCGGGTAGGCAGCCAGGGAACTTTTCAAAGGAGTCCTAGTAAAAATTCTGTATTGGGAAGGGTGGGCAACCTGTTTCAGGCAGAAGCATGGGCCCACTTAAAGGCATGGACACCCAGAGCAGCCTGGCCTGTTTGGGGCACTGCTGGTGACGTTCTGGGGCTCAAGCAGAAGCTTGAAATCCATACTGCTTGAGAGAGGGAGGCACTGAGGAGACAAACAATCTGCTGTTGAGTCAGTTCTGACTCTTGGTGCCCCCCATGTGTGTCAGAGTAGAAATGGGCTCCACAGGATTTTCAATGGCTGATTTTTTTTGAAGTAGATTGCTAGGCCTTTCTTTAGAGTCACCTCTGGGTGGACTTGAACCACCAATGTTTGGGTTAGCAGCCTGGAACGTTAACCTTTGCACCAACCAGGGACTCCCTGAGAAGATAATGAAAGCAAACAATGCAATCAGATTTGTGTCTTAGAAAAACAGCCTGTGATAGTGCAGAGGCTGAACTGGAGGGGAGAGACAGAAGACAGAACGAAAGTGGCAGAGGCATTTTGCACGTGAGATAGGCATTCTAGCATGAAAAAAATTCAATTTTTAAAAATAGAAAAGGCCCTGGTATTTAGGGAACAGAGAATCTATAGACTCTCACATTTCAATTTACAAGTTCAAAGCTTATTTCTGAATCCTTCATTGAAGTCTGCCTTGTGCTTTCTTGGAGCGGTGACAGAGTTGCAGAAATACATTCCAGTGACCAGAAAAAATTTTAAAGATTGCTTTAATCTCTTACTTGATTGTCCTTTTTTTTTTTTTAACTGTGAAAAGTATCCAGATACACACCACAACTACTCTTAAACAACAATCGCCTTTCCTCTGAACCACCCCTCCCACGTACACAGCTGTACTGAACTGAAGGTCTCTCTCCACAGTCTGCCAAATCCTCTCTCAACCCCCAACCCAAGAGGCTCTTCTCCCTCCATACCTCCAACTCACTCATACCACACTCTTTCTATGCATCCCCATCTACCAATCTTTCAGTCAGAAAGACTTCATCTTCCCAAGAAGGAAAATTAATGCAGGCAGTGAGCGACTTTTCCATGGTAGGATGGAGAAGGAGAGAAGCTGGGATTACTCCTAGGCTAATGATTTTCATCTCTCTTTGACTTGTTGTATTAATTAGCCAGAATTCAATCATCAAAATGAAAAATTGAGACAATTATCTGAGTAATTTATAAAAATGAAAGATTCTGGCTTTAATCATTCGTCAGTGATAATTTTCCATTTATTCACTTATTTATTTCAGGGAAATGACAAAATGTATTTTCAGATTTTTTTTCTGGGTAATGAATGCATTACAAATAAAATTTGCTCTGAAATAATGTGCAATTCCAAACACTAGAATTATAGCATATGTTAACTCTATAAAATAATCATATCCTTAATAGTACACACATTTATTTTGGATATAAATTTTCTCTCAGCTGATATTATTTCAATAAGGTAGTTCTAATAGTCTTCTCTGACATCCAAGGTTGAAAGAGTTGTCTGTGAAAGAGATGCTCAACCATTTATTCTGTCAGAGGATAAATGGCCACTCAATGCTTAAAGACGGTTCTCTGACTGCATTGCTAGAAAATGTTTTACAGGCCATAAATTTTCCTAGGAAGCAAACTGTTAGAAAATTACCTTGATGGTCCTGTATGGGAGACTCAAGTGGTTGATTTGGTTTATTGACATGATGAGTATTGTATAGTAGTAAGCTAAGATTTATTGACCATTTACTCTTTCCCAGGCCTGTTCCAAGGGCACTACTTGATTAACTCATTTAATCCTCACAACCACCGTATTATTTTCTCCATATGGAACTCAGCTAGTGGGTGGTGGAGCCAGCCAGGATTCAAATCCAGCCTATCAAAATCCAAAGCTCAGTATTAGCCAGAAACCCATGATAGCCTGTGCAGAAAAGATGAACTGGTATTTCTCTCTGGAACATGCTCCCTTGTGTACGAGGTTAGGGAATGCGGGAAGTGGGTGATGAGATGATGCCTATCACGAGGATAAGCCGTGAGATAGGATGCGAAGAGGTCTGGAGGCCCCAGATGGTGAGCACATTTTGTAAACTGCATTATCTAGATTACTGGTATTTCTGTGTTTGATTACTTCTGCTAAGTGCTCTTCTAGGAGAGATTAAGACATTAGGCCCTGTTTCCTGCTTGGACAAGGACATAAAGGAGGAAGCAGTGCTGCCCAAGGTCATCATGGTGGCGACAAGATGAAACTTCCTAAGAAGATAAAGCAAGCGGAAACTACAAGGTCTGGCTGCCTCTCTGGACATAGGATTCTTACTCCATTGCTCAACTGGAAAATCTGGATGTTTTATCTCATGATTAGGGAAGGTAGCAGTTTTCTTTCAAAGCCCTGAGACTTTCTATTCCTCTGTCTACTCTCCAACCTCCATCTCCTCTTTAGGGCGTGCTTATGGTTAAGTGCTTGGCTGCTAACCAAAAGCTTGGTGGTTCAAACCTACCAGTTGCTCCATGGGAGAAAGCTGTGGCAGTCGGCTTCTGTAGATTTACAGCCTTGGAAACCTTATGGGGCAGTTATACCCTGTCCTATAGGGTCACTATATGGTCGCTATAAGTCAAAATTGACTCGATGGCAAAGGGTTTGGGTTTCAGGCTTTGTGTTGATATTAAGATCCATCTTAATACTATCAATTTCTTCCCCTGATCTTTGCCTCCCTCAGTCACTGGTCCCATAAATCACTTTGCCAAATCCCCAGTTAGTGGCCTCTTGGGTACACAAGGCTGATCTTAAGCTTTCCACGGACCTGGCCCAAAGCCAATACTCAACAAATGTTAGTGCATTCATGAGCAATATCAAATTAAATGAAAAGGAAATAATGAACATTGAACAATCAACTCAAACCAACTTTCCCGAAGTTTTTCTAAGTATCTTTTAAAAAATCCGAGGGTGGGGGTGGGGAATGTTTCCTGTCTTTTTTGTTGCCAAAGGATTTTTTTCCCCCTAAGAAGTTCATTAGCAGTAGCTTTCACAACTTTCAGAGACCAAATAGCCACAAGAGTAAACCAGAGCATGCACTGAGGCCAAGAGACAACTATAATCAGGCTTAGGGAATCTAAGAGGTCTGCACTCAGCTAGGGCAAACACTACGGAAGCTCTCTACTTTGATTCCAAGGCATTCCTCTTTGCCTTCATATTTCTTGGAGTGAAGTTTCCCAGACATAGTTTCACCCACATAGAGATGCTGACGTTATTTTTCTGACCTTTCCACTTCAGTTGTTTCCAAATGAGTTTCCACGTTTCCATTGCTGTGGGATACTGTGCTTATCGTTCTGCTCCCATCTGTTCTGTTTACCACTTGGCATGGGATGCTGGGGAGTTCCATGCCCATTTCCTACAAGCCTCTGTTGTGCTTCCACCTATGTTCGACTGACGCAGCCCAGGAACAAAACATCCCATCCAGGTCTGACCTTGGCTTGTCCACTGAGGCAACGTACCTCCTTCCAGCTTTCAACATTTGGACAGTGGAATATTTCTTTGTTTTGTAGACATTCTGACCACCACAAGTAAAAGTTTTATCTCAAGGCTTGTGCTTCCAAATAAAACTATAATAAATAAAATTATACTGTGTTAAAATGTGCTATTCTCATTACTACCAGTCAATCCATGAGGTTTGGTAGCCTATCATCATGGAGTAAAACTGTAAATTGAGGAGAGGGGCTTGTCCTAAAGATTTTTGATAGAGAATCTGCAAACAACAAAAAAACATATTAAAAATGTCAGCTTTCTTCAGAGGCCACTTAAGGTTGGTGCTTAAACACGTAACACCAAGCACAACAATCCTTGCAATGATGAGGAAGGATGTATAAGTCAGATGGATATTATGTGTCCAGCTGTGGATTAGACCTGATACTAGAAAGAAAAATCCATAGAAACAAAATGGGGTCAGTAAGTAAGGTTTGGAGTGTCCTTATTTCATGGGCTGGCCCTTAAGACTGAGGTGGTAGATGAGGCAGAGCCCAGCCATGGAAGCATGTATTCCCTTCCTGTATTTCCTGCTTCCTTCCCTGTCACTTGGGTGATGTACACTTAGGCCAGAGACTGGCAAGTATGTTTGGCCCAACAGGAAGATTTAGTTCCAGGTCTCTTGGAATATCTGGATCAGGTCCACCATGAGGAAGGCCCAGCAGCAGGTAGAAAATGACCCAGAAAATGAACCAAGAGAAAGCGAAATGTGCAGTAATGAATAATTAATGTGAAGGACTATCCCCATTCAAACTCAGAAGAGTGGGCATTTTTAACTGGAGGAAGTAAGGAAAGTCAAACCATTTGGAGAAGTCAACATTTTCAGCTTAGCCTTGAATTTGGAAATGAAGAGTAGTGATTATGAGGGGCCCAACTCAAAATTGCCAAGCTCAAACTTGTCCCTCAATATTTCAGGCATTGTGAAAGGAGCTCTGTTTTGGCATCTCTGTGAAGGTTTTTCCATCCAGATTCCTTACAGCTGAGCTCTTTACAATGAGACTAATTACCCTTGTAGTGTAAAAGATGACTTTGTTTTGGAATAGGAAGCTAAGTGTAAAGGGCTATAAAATGTTTTCAGTATTTTCTAAATAATTTTGAGTTAATAGTAACCAGCACCTGACCAGATGGAGGAAATGACTGAGGTCTTGACCCAGATTGAAAAAGCAGCACCATAGGCAAGATGTGGTGGCAGTGGGGGATTTCTACAATGCTGACAAAGCCAGATTCATCCAAGCTAAAAGTAGAAGCCTGGTAAATTCTTGACTTACCTTGTTGGACATTGAATCCTCCAAAAAGAAAAAAAAAAAAAATATAAGAGGAACTTCTATACTGAATGAATTATGAAAAACAGGTGAGAACGTGTTGGTGTACTGAAGAGGAGAGAGGGGAAAGTAAGGAGGAAGGAAGAAACATTTCCTGAATACCACCACATATTGGACATCATACAAGGCACTTAAAATTTATCATCTCATTTATTCATCTCAACAATTCTGTGAGGTAACGCATGCTCACCTCCTTTTAGCCTCAAAGAGATTAAGTAGCTGGCCTAAGGTCACCCAGCTAGTTGGAGCAGGTGCAGGATTCTAGCAAAGTCCTGACTCAGAGTCCAGACCTTTTCCATGACTACTTTGCTTCCTTGAGGACCCTGAGAAAAAATATCTGTGTCCCCCAACCTTGTCAGATATTTAAACTAGACCTGGAAAGACATTTCAGAAAGTTCAGTTGAAGCTTGGTATAAGTCTATGACTTGAGCTGTAAAATAGAGATGGCTTAAGAGGTTTGGGTACTAATGATGTTGACAGATAATCTAGCTTAAGCAAAGCTGGCGAGGTGGGCAAATATGGGGATGTGGCTCTTAAGGAGCTCAGCTCAGATTTGAGAAAGACACATAGGAAAGTTAGACAAGCTCATAATTAAGGCATAATAAGCATGTGAAGTTATATTCAGGATCTGGAATGCTAAAATTTAGAAGGAACTAAGGCTTGTGAAAAGTGCTGAAGTGGAAAGTGAGGGATTTGGGGTGTGGTCAAAGCAGGAAGTAGAATGAGGAAGGCAACGACCTGCTCCTGGGGCAGATGGTATAATGTTAACAGGAAGCAGGGAGAAAACAGAACTGCCCCACTCCTATTTTGCTTTCATTATATGCGTTGATGAGAACAATCTTCAAAGCTGCAATGTTGGATCAAGCTCTGGGAAAAGACTCTTGAAACTCAACTGTTTGAAGTGAGTTCAAGTCTCTTAGCCTTGATTAATGAACTCCTTGAAAAAACTTGCCAGATAGGTCCCACCACTGCATGCATCAACTGTGATGATGCAAAATGGCACAGGTTCCAAAACGTGGAGTTTGGCATATGCTACTTGATTTTCAAAAGGTATTCCAGAATAGATTAGAAATCAGCATAGATCCACTAAGTATAAGCCATGCTGGACTCATTTTATTTGTCAGTAGAACTCTTATTCAGTTAGATCAATGGAAGGCTGTGTTGTTATTGTTGTTAGGTGCTGTTAAGTCAGTTCCAACTCAAGGCGACCCTATGTACAACAGAACAAAACACTGCCCGGTCCTGCTCCATCCTCACAATTGTTGTTATACTTAAGCCCATTGTTGCAGCCACTGTGTCAATCCATCTCATTGAACGTCTTCCTCTTCTTCACTGACTCTCTACTTTACCAAGTATGATATCCTTCTCCAGGGACTTATCCTTTCTGATAACATGTCCAAAGTTCGCCATCCTTGCTTCTAAGGAGCATTCTGGTTGTACTTCTTCCAAGACAGATTTGTTCATTATTTTGGCAGTCCATGGTATATTCAATATTCTTGGTATATTCAATACTCTTTGCCATGGAAGGCTGTAGGTGGAGAATATTAACAGAGTCTTCTTTAATCTTGTTAGAGATGAGAAGAAAAATCATGGGCTAGAATATAATATGTCAGTTAAGTGCATTTGTAACTGGTTAAGGGAAAATGCCCAAGCAAACGCTGCTTATGAACCTATGTCATCCCGGAGAGAGATCTCTAGGAGGTTTCATCCACAGCCCTACCCCATTTCTATTTTAATGGATATGGGTCGAGCTGGCTTTTAACCAAAGTTCTAGATGATTTAAGACTGAGAGGAATAGCTAAAACACTGGATGTCAGGATACAAATGGAACTTGATGGGTTAGAACAAGTAGCTGAATCCAACAAGGAGACAGGTAATATGTTTAATATAAAGTTTACACTTCATTTCCAAGGAGAGCTTCACAGGCGTGCATGCCCAAACAGTAGCATATGTAAAGAATAACACTGAGGGTTTTGTTGACTCCAAGTGAGTCAAGAGTAAGAAGGAGTTGCCAAAAACTTGAGCATAATATTTGGCTGCATTAATGAAATGCAGTATATGGAACAATAGAGTTGATGGCATCTCTGTTCTTGTCTTAGGCTGGCTTCTCAAAAGAAGGAAAACCAGTAAAGTGTGTAAGTATATATACAGAGAGAGAGATTTATATCAAGGAAATGGCTCATGCAGTTGTAGAGGCTGGAACATCCCAAGTCCATGGATCAGAATGGAGGCTTCTCCTGATGCACGTAGCCACCAGGGCCCGTGAACCCAAGATAGGCAGGTTGGAGAGCAGGGCTCTTGTTCACAGGCTGTGAAGATTGACGAATCCCAAAGATCGGCAGGCAAAACCACAAGTAAGCTGCTAGCTCAAGTCCCAAGAACCAGAGATCAGATGAACAGGAGCCAGCTGCAGGATCCAGAATGAACAAAGGCCCCAAGCCTTGCCAGAATATCTACTTATATTCAAGGCAGGCCATATGCCCAAGAAAATTCCCTTTCAACTGACTGGCTACTCACAGCAGATCCCATCATGGAGGTGATCACATAATATCAAATCTCATCATGGAAGTGATCATACCATTACATGACTATCGAACAAATGAAAATCATGGCCCAGCCAAGTTGACATACAACCCTAACCATCACAATTCTGCTCAGGTTAAACTGCTTCTCAAATAGGGTGTCCAGTTCTGGGTGCACACTCCAAAAAGGACAGTGACAATTGGGAGCATAGTCAGAGAAGAGGAGCAAAGATGGGAAATGATAAACAGTTAAAGGAACTGAAGAGATTTTGCCTGGAGAAGAGAAGAGCTTATGGCATAGTGTTACTTCTTCATTGTTCAACAAAGCAGAACCAAGACCAACTAGGCAGATTTTGGGCTGATTATCAGAGAAAAAAACCCAATAATTACATCTGATCAACCATAAAATGGGCTGTCTCACAAAGCAATGTATTTTCTCTTCTTACTTTCTAAATAAGGTTGTACAATCACTTGTTGAGGATGAGGAGGAGGAGACAAGAGAGTCTTACCTCAAGCTTACATCATCCCTGATGGCTCGTCATCTAGTCTTTTCTTGAACACTTGGGATGGAGAGATCACTACCTAATGATATTACCTAAACATCTGAGTAGATGTTTATTAAATATTACTCTCACTTGTTGGATTACTGTAGATCTTAGACAATTGCTGTAATGCTCTCTTTAGGGTTTGGCTCTGTCCTTTAGATTGGATCTAAAACAATCCCTCCTCCATTCCCTCCTCCAACTGCCTAATCCAGACCACCATCATCTCTCACCTGGAATACAGCAATTCTTATCTGACCGTGCTATCCCAGCCTTTAGTTTTATGTTTCCTTCAATGCATCCATCACTCTGAACACAGTATTCCTTCTTAAACACTCATTTTATCAAGTCACTACCATCCTTTAAGATCTTTAGTTACTCAGCATTTCAGTAAATCAATGGCATTAAAAGGATGGGACAGGAGGGAAAAGGGATGGGTGATGGGCTACTGTTCCTCGATAAAGAGACTTAAAAGACTCAACAACCAAATGCAATGTTTGCACTTTGGATTGATACTGATTTGTACAAACCAACTCCAAACTTTCTTATACATCATAATCTAAATCTTTTCATTTAGCTCTTAGGCTTCTCCCCAGTACCCTCCAAGAAACCATCCTACTTTGGCTTTCCCTATTAACAATCTAAAGCAAATGTTCTCTATCTTTATAAGCCTTTGTAAGCAAAGATGGAGACTAGAAAAACTACTTGGATGAATCAATCTGACTAAGTGAGCGTATACTGGAATAATGCATTGCTATCTGCATGTGTGGTTGCTCTGCAGCACTCTGTCCTGTTTTAAGACACAGGCTTTTAGTGGAGAGGTAGTATAGTCAATTCTTGATTATCTGCTAACAGATGGAAGAAGTTGCAAATGTAATTAATCGATAGATACTTCACCTAGTGTATTCTATCGATATAGCAATTTCTAAGGGCTTGCTACCAAAAAAAAGTCTAAGAAAAACAGGGAGAGGGGAAGCAATCTTTGAGAAATGTTTAGGGTAAGATTGGGTGGTGAACCTTCAATTCTTTTTCTTTTGACAACTGTTTCTCAATTTCATCTTTTAGGTGATTTAACCTGAACTAACAGTTTCCTTCAGCTATTTTAAGTGGGGATTCTCTCTCTACAGCTGGCTGAAATTATGACATGTAAATTCAGGAGCTGTGGGATTTCGTCCCTGTACACCAAAGAAGTAGAAAAACACCTGTCCAGAGGGAGCTGGAGAATAAAGTAGGTGGCTCAGCAGAAGCAGAGGGAGATAAGGAAAAGGAAGCCTTGGAGCTTTCCGAGACTTGTTATGGTTGCTTCTGAATGTTCAGCTGCTTTTTTTCTCTTGAAGTTTTTAAGACATACCTCCATTCTTGTGCTAAATGTCCCCCTGTTGACAATGGAAAAAGAAAGCAAGAGAAAAATAGAAAATGAGAACTGATGATTGTCTGAACATCCTCCAAACTCTTACACCTTCTGTGAAAACTTCACGTCAGCCTGAGGGATGGCATCTTCTCAATTCCTATAAATATTTATTATCTCTTGCACTTATTTAATTCATCATAGACTGCCTGCTCTGTGACTTATATTCATGATCCCCGAATAGATTACACATTCTTTGAGAGCAGAGATTAATTTTTGTACTCCTTTGTATTCTTCACTGCACCAAGCAAAGCTTGTGGTAGATCCTCAATAAATATTTGTTGATTTGATGAAAGTAACCCACGCTCAGCAGTCCAAGTCCGCCTAGCTGTTGAGTCGCTGGAGTTAGTTATGTTGACCTGTGATAAAACTGAAGAGACTAACCATGTAGAAAATGAAAAATGGGATACCTAACAAATGACGCTAGGGAGAATCCTAGATTATATACCAAAGTATGAACAGTTTTATTTGTTTCTAGTTGCTGCTGAGTCAATTCCAACTCACAGTGACCCAAAGTGTGCAGAGTAAAACTGCGCTCCACAGAATTTTCAGGGCCGCACCTTTCAGAAGCAGATTGCCAGGCCTTACTTCTGAGGAGACTTTGGGTGTGTTGTTTGAACCTCCAATCTTTTAGTTAGTAGTTCAGAGTTTAACCATCTGTGCCACCCAAGGACTAAACAGTTTTATAAGACTCCCCAAAAGAGTGTGCAAAACTGGATCAGTCACCCCAAGAAGTTAGAATATTTGACCAGCTTAACAAATGTAATTAGTTGGTGACTCAATGGTGTATGCTGTATAATTTG
Organism: Trichechus manatus latirostris; assembly: GCF_000243295.1. Lineage (NCBI taxonomy): Eukaryota > Metazoa > Chordata > Mammalia > Sirenia > Trichechidae > Trichechus > Trichechus manatus. Next base: position 35,614,930 of record NW_004443938.1, read on the forward strand.
CCTATTCAGTTGCCTAATTTTCATGTGTTGACAGTTATCTATGCTAAGCCTTTCCCCATTTACATCACCCAGAAAGAAAAAAGAACTTGCTGTACAAGTACAGGTTTGGGGAATCTGACTTGGCAAGAATTCTTGTGAAAAAGATGTGGGGGGTTTATCTCAGGCTTAATACGAGCCATGGGCTTGATTTAATTTCTTTAAAAGCCTGATGCAATCTTAGACCAAATGAAACAAAGAATCGTGTTAACTTAGAGTTGGTGTTTTGGTCATCTAGAAGTCCAATCACCCACGTGATGCTGGACTTCTGCTATCATAAATCATCCTCTGGCCCCATAGTGACCCCTGGCACAGCCTCCTCCATGTAGCACAGTTCAGTTGTTAGGAAATTCTCTCATATTTTAAACCTTTATCTATCTCCCTGGCATGTCCACCTATTGAGCTGCATTCTACTGATTGAGCCACATAAACCAAATCTCATTCTTCTTCATCACAAGGGGTAAAAAAAAAAAAAATGTTATCATACGTCACTCGTCCGTCCAAGTCTGTTCTCTGGACTTGATGTCTCCCCAGTGCTCTTAGCCCTTCTCTAAGTCATATAGTTTTCAGATACTTCACTGTCCTGGTTGCCCTTCTCCAAAAGTTCTATTTCATGAAAAAAACTGAGGCTCAAAGAGATAATGTTTTTGCTCAAAATCGTACAGTCAACAACACCAGAGCTGAAGTTTGTATTCCTCATTATTTGTAATGAATTGATTCACAACGTAGCAACTTTTTTTTTTAACTGCAAATAATTGTTGTTGTTAGTTGCTGTTGAGACAGCCTCCAACTCATGGCGACCCCATGCACAATGGAACAAAACACTGCCCGATCTTGCACCATCCTCATGACTGGTTGCTGATTAGACCCTTAGTGATCCATAAAGTTTTCACTGACTGATTTTCAGAAGTAGATCATCAAGTATTTCTCCCTAGTCTGTCTTAGGCTGGAAGCTCTGCTGAAACCTGTCCAGCATCGTAGCAACACACAAGCCTACACTGACAGATAGGTGGTAGCGGCACATGAGGTGCACTGGCCAGGAATCACACACCACTCCCCCACATGAAAGGAGACAATTATACCACTAAACCACAGCTGCCCCGCCTGCGAATAGTGCTGCAAAGAGCAGGGAGGGCAGGGTTGCTGGGAGAATTCCTACAATGCATGAGCTATATTGCCAGGTAACTTGTAAGATTTCTACAGTAAAACCTGTGAGAGCTGGAATTCGAAGGGACTGCCTTGTTTTTCCAGGTCTCAAAAGTTTTCTGCCTTTGACAGGGTACCATCACCACTTTTCTATTGCTATTTAGCGGAAAGTATTTGAGTTTTCCTTCTTTGGTAGGCTTCTGCCTTACACAGATTCCAGCTTTCGCAGGTTTTACTGGGTATCTTTCAAACGAAAGCGTTCCTGCCTTTTTGAGCAAAAGGATTGAACAAGTCTGAAGGAAGTCAATGTTGCCTCTATTTCTTAGTAAATAAAACGATAACTTTTTTTTATTGTACTTTAGATGGAGGTTTACAGAGCAAATTATTTTCTCGTTAAACAACTAATACACATATTGTTTTATGACATTGGTTGGCAACCCCACGACATGTCACACTCCCCTTCTCAACCTTGGGTTCCCCATTACCAGCTTTCCTATCCCCTCCTGCCCTCTCGCCCTTGCTCCTGATCTGGTGTGCCCATTTAGTCTCATTTTGTTTTACGGACCTGTCTAATCTTTGGCAGAAGGGTTAAAATGATAACTTTTATCTACTGTTTTCCAAAAGCAAAGAAATCCAAACAGATCATGAGCCTACTAGCTTTTTAATGTCTTATACTCACATTTAAGATGGTCATACACATTCCCTTTATACTTTCCAAATTGTGTCTCTACATGACCTTAATTTTCTTAGAAGAGAAAAACACCATATATAGTCCCAAGAAAGAGCTTAGTATTATACTGTTATATTTGTTGTAGAGGATAAAATATATGTGGAAACTGAGGTTTTTATTTATTGTAAATGTTGACACTTATGAATTGCAGAGTCAACAAGAATCCTGGAAATGAACAGTCCTGATTTGACTGTGATTTCTCCCTGAGGTCAGTGGTAGGTCACCCTACTCTGAGTCCGTATGCCACTTAGTCATGATGGGAATTAAAGTTGACTTGGATTTCCCCATTGACATTTCCACTTAATTAGCTCTTAAATATAATGTATGAGTTCTGTTTCATTCTAGACCTAAGAAGTAGGAAACTTCTGCTTTTCTTCCCAAACATACTCCCTCAAATTTATAGAAGTCAGAAGTCCCAGTAGAATCACACAGGCAGATGTTTCTGGTCTGTGATTCACCCATAGTGACTACGTGGGACACCTTTATAGGAATTTTTCACAGGCCCCCAGGGTGCTATTCAGCAAATTAGAGTCATTTCTTACTAATCCAAACTAATTGGTAAAAGAACCGTCTGAATTAGTAAAATATTTTAATTATATACTTAAAAAAACTTTTATTGTAATAATTTTATACACAGAAAAATGGCAAGAATAACACAGAAAAATCCTTTACCTAGATTCACCAATTTTTAACATTTTTGCCACATTTATTTATCATTCTTTCTTATATGTGCATGTGTTATTTTTTTCTGAACTATTTGAGAGGTTATCCATTTATAGTTCTCTTTACTTGTAAAGCTTCCATATGTATTTCCAAGGATAAGGATATTTTATATAACCACAGTGTAATTATCAAGTTTGGGACATTTAACATTGACGCAAAAGTTTAATCTGCCATTCATATTCCAATTTTTTCAATTATCACAATAATATTCTTTAAAACTCTTTTCCCTTCCAGTCTGGGATTGAGTCCAAAACCACATATAGCATTTAGTTTCTTGTTTTTCAGCCTCTTTGAATCTGAAATAGTTCCTTAGCCGTTCTTTCCCTTTCTGACAAACAGGAATTTTATAAAATGTTCCTCCACTTCTTTGGGCTGGTGTTTCCTCATTCAGGTTATGCCATCTCTGGCCAGAATACTACATAAACAATGTGTTGTCGGGTATCTCGGGCACACAATATTTATCTACCCATCACTGATGATGTTAATTTTGATCACCTAATCAAGCTGTTTTCTCCCTGCAGAGTTACTGTTTTCTCCCTTACAACCAGTAAGCAATCTATGGGTAGACCCTTCAAGCTCAGACAAGTATTCTGCTTCTCATCACACTTTCTTTCCTAAATTTGATGATTCTTGCCCTAAACAATCTTTACTGTTATAGTTGCAAAATACTAATTTTCCAACTTTACACACCCTCTCCACATTTATCAATAGGTATTCTCTTCTTCTATAAGAAAAGCCTTTATGTATCTATCATTTACCTATCCATTATTAGTATGGATTTATAGATTCCAATTTTATTCCATGGGTTATTATTCATTCCTGTTCTTACTTTTCTTAATGCTAAAATTATCCCATATTTGGTAAGTTGGAGCCCCTTTAAGCTGACTCCATATACTTTCGATCTGCTCTCATTTTTTTAAAACACTTCCTTATTTTTTGGCCCAACAAGATATTCCAGACTCATCATGTACCTTCCCTGCCCTAACATCGAAATCATCAATTTCTCCAAGAACACTCTGTTTCCTTTTAATGCTGAATGGTATTTAGAAACCAAGATCTGGGCACTGGAAATACTCGTTGCCACTGGGTGTCTTTGACTCTCGTCTCTTTCAGAGGGCAGACCTAGGAAAAATACACACACGTACACACACAAATGATTGTCTATATATGTAGTAGAAATTCTGAAATTATACTTCAGTATCCATCACACGCCACAAGGTTCTTTATTACCTTCCCCCACTCTATGTCTGTATTTCCCTTCTTCCATAGTGAGAACCCTGGTTTCCAACATTAAGATATTGATTCATTTCCCCAATACTATAGCACACATAAAATAGTTTCAGAATTTCTATACCCAAATCACTATCTGTATCAAATTGACTAAAAAGAAATTACGATGTGTTTGCAATTCTGTCTTTTATTCTCTAGACTGAGGATATAGTATCAAAATATCGTGCTCTAAAAAAAACCAAAACCAAATCCATTGCCGTTGAGTTGATTCCGACTGATAGCAACCCTATGCGACAGAGTAGAAACATAAAGTTTCCAAGGAGTACCTGGTGACCTGGTGGATTAGAACTACCGGTTTTTTGGTTAGCAGACGAGCTCTTAACCACTATGCCACCAGGGTTTCCACTGTGCTCTGAAGTTACTTGAACTACTTCTTTTTTCCCCATTTTCAATGTAGTCATGTTATCCATTTCCAAAAGGTATGTTTGTAGAAGTGTCGTTCTCTTCCCTATCACTTCCACCCGGTTTCCCCTTACCTCTTGTAGATAACCAATTTCATTGTTTTCTGGTTTACACTTCCTCTTTTTTCCAAAAATAACCAGATTTATGAATGTTTTCTTATTTCTCTTTCTTGCTTACGCAAAAGGTAGCATATTTTACATAGTCTTTTGCATGTAGGTTTTTTTTTTTTAAACTTGACAATATCCCCTGGAATTCTCTTTGTAAGAGTTTGTGGAGATATTGTTTTTAACAGCTGCATAGTACTCCATTGTGTGAAGTATTCCTGAGCCATCGGTAGTTCCCAATATTTTGCTATTACAAATAATGTTACCGTTAATAACCTTGTGTATATATATTTTCATGTTTTGAAGATATATCTTCAGGGTAAATTCCTAGAAGTAAGATTGCTGGGTTGAAGAGTAAGTGTATATGCCTTTTTTTTTTTTTTAATTAACAGACTTTATTTCTCAGAGCACTTCTAGGTTTTCAGAAAAATTGAGCAGAAAGTACAGAGAGTTCCCAAATACTCCATGTCCCTCTGCCCACACTTATGTTAAATACTGACAAATTCCCCTTCATGGGGGTTGAATCATTTTGCATTACCACTATCAATGTCTAAGAGTGCCTATTTCCCCTGTCTTGCCAACGGAGTGCATTGTCAAGCTTTTGAATATTTTCCAATCCAGTAGGTGAGAAATGGTTGCCAATCCAGTGAATGAGAAACGGCATTTCAGTGTAGTTTCGATTTTAATTTCTCATGAGTGAAATTGAGCATCTTTTCATATGTATAAGTGCTGTTTATATCTTTTGGGGAACGGTGTATATCATTTGTCATTTTAAAATAGGATTTTCCCTGTTTTCTACCTCAATTTTTAAATTTTATTTATATATTAAGGATATTAACCTTTTACATGTGATACATGCCTCAACTATTTTCTCTCAATTTGTTCCTTGCCATTTAACTTTGCTTATGGTTTTTGGCATTTTAATTTTTTTTGTGATCTAATTTATCAATCTCTTTTTTATCTCTTGCACCTGGATTTTTAGTTATAATCAGAAAGCTTCTACCTCCACTCACATTTTAGAGAAACTCATCCATGTTTTCTTCTGGTACTTACATAATTTCATCTTTTACATTAAACTCCAAATCTATTTGGAGTTTATTCTTGTATGAGTGAGAAATAGACATAATTTTACTTTTTTCCCAAATGTCTTTTCAGTCGTTCCACTACCTTTATTAAAAGTCCATTTTAGCCCCAGTGATTTGAGAAACCACCTTTATGTATTCTAGATTTCCATATGTAATTGGGTCTGTTTCTGAACTTTCTATTATATTCTGTCTATTCATGCACCAGTCCTGCACTGCTTTGAATGCAGAGGATTTACAGTGTTTTAATATCTGGTAGAGCTAGTCTGGCCCCTTCCCCAGCAATAGCTTTTCCTTTTCAGCATTTTCCTAGCTATCCTTGCAGGTTTATTTTTCTGTATGAAATTTAGTATTATCTTGCCTGGTGCCGGGGGGAAAAAATCCTTGTGATTTTATTGAGACTGTATTACATTTATAAATTATCTTAGGAAGAACTGATTTCTAAATATTGTTGAGACATCCTAACCGAAAACCCAAGTTGTCATTGCATCTTTTCAAGTCTACTTTTGTGTCTTTCGGGAATGTTTTTATCATTTTCTTTACTAGGTGTCAAACATTTCTTGTTAAGTTTATTCATAAAGATTTTGTCTTTCTGGTTTGTATTATAAATGACATTTTTCTCTCCCATTGCATTTTCTAACTGGTTGTTTATGTATATGAGGCTATTGATTTTTGAGATTTCTAAGTTATTTAGAAATACAGTTAGCTTCATTACTTACAAGAATCCACAGAAATGTTACAACTTTCAGCTATGGATATGGCAGCAACATTGCAGCTTTTTCTCAAAAATGCTTTAGAGGACGGTGCATACCACAAACTCAAGAAGAAATAAATTCCTTAGAGGGCATATAGGTGCCTTTATAACTGAGATCCTGCCTGTGATTCTTTGTGGGACACAAACTGTCATACTAAATCCTCAGGGAAACACTTCTGTAGAGTCTTGCCATGGGACCTCAACACAAAGACAACCGAATCGCCGTTACATGAAGGTTAATGGATTGTGCTGCTGTTGAAGTCTGAGGCAAACAGTGCTTTAGAATGCAGGGAAGATTTGAGTAGCTGTTGCTCATTGAGAAGAAAAAAGACAAATCACTTATCAAATCCTTCTTCTCAGATACCATAAATAAAGTAGGTTTCTCACAATAAAATATTGTTTCCCAGTAGTGTTGGATATTCATTCTCTTCTCTTTATGCTACCGTTTGTGGTTTCAGAGGCAATCACTGATTTTACTGTAGTATTTATAATAGCTGCATATGGCAGCTGAGAAACACTTTGCAATATTAAACAATTCAATTTACTTTAAAATGTGTATCTACGTAGGTTTATAACGTGAGTTAAGCATATATGGACTCTTTGTTGGCAACTAGCTGGACATTGAATAGTAGAAATGCAAACAGGTTTATTTTTATAAAACAATAAAATTTCATTAAAGTTACAAAAATTTTAAAATTCAACTTCATTTCATTAAATTTAAATTAAAATTATGCTATCCATTAATTATCATTTATGTTTTGCTTTTTAGTTTTAATAGCTGATTTAGAATACATTAATTTTAATAGCTGATTTAGAATACATTAGAAGAAAAAGAACTCTTTTGGAAAACTACATTTCATCTTTAAATTTTTACATATATTTTAAGTTGAAATTTTGGGTGAAAATATGTTACATTTTTTAATCCTTTATGGTGTTAGGCATGATTACAAGTCAAAACCATAAAAGAAGTAGAAAATATAAAACTAAACTCAAAACAGAAACAAATAGAAAATCTTCGAAGGGTAATTTTCTTAAAACTTGAAAACAACTAAATTGAGTATATGTGTGTTAAGCATAACCTACATAAAACTTGTGAATGGGATATGACAAATTCCATATTTATTGAAGTTTTAATTACTGATCGAAACAATGAAAAAGAACAAGAAAATTCTTCCAGTTAAAGCCACAACTTGAATATGTCAGACGAAATTCCTGCTGCTGAGGAATATTTAAAAATTTATATTGAAGAACACGAATATTCTTTATTAAGTAAAGAGGTAATTACTCATCAAAGCGAGATTTGAAAAGAGAATTAATCATACCAATTTCACAATGCAGACACATCAAATGCAATTCTATGTTTCCTTTTAAAGATGAAAAAATGTCATTTCTTAAATCTAAAAATGGCATGAGAAAGCCAAAACCTCTAGAGCTTTACTGTTTATTAGATGAAAATCCTGGAAAATGGCCTGTGTGGCTTTTTGACAGCGTGAGAATGTTTATTGCAAAAAACATTCTGATGCAAATAAATGAACTTGATTTTCCATTGCCTTAACATTGCAGGAAATTTAATGCTTCGTTTCATCTCAAAATTCATTCAAATGGAGAAGGAAACTGCGGGAAATATTTTAATTTCAAAGACATAGTATTATGTCACTACTATCAAATGCTTCATAACCAATTTTGAAGATTAGTTTCAAGATAAAGGTATTTGTTGCTTGAAACACTTAGGGTCTCAAGTAAAAGAACACAAAATGTCAGTTGTGCATATATACACCACCACCAAACAAAATCTGCAATCCTAGAACTATTTAAAAGGATCAACAGCGAAAAATTGATAGTACTCAACAAAGAAAGTACACACTAATAAAGATATTAACACGATGTGTTTAAAAGAATAATATCATGCATTCTGTACGTATCCCAAGCTTTTCAAAGAAGCACAAGCAGTACATTTACAGAAAGCAATGAAAGATTTCTCGTTTTAGGAGAATTTATTTAGAAATTTTATGCTAGGATAGCTTACATATTCTTGTAAGCTGAATTAAAAAATAAACAAATGATCACTAATTAGAAAGGAGAACTCATGAATAGATTTTTAATTTTATATGTAATACAGTGAGAAAATATACCATCCATAAAATAAAAACTTAACAACACTGAGTTCAACTAGATTTACCAGGAACAAAAATCATGTTGAAAAATAATTTATTATACAAACTTTTAAACTCTCAGAAAAAAAACTTACAAAATTTATTTTATATATATTGGAGAAAGTATAGGTTTTGATTTAAGTAAAGATATTAAAACACACACACACGTAATTTTCAACGTGAGGCATTGACTTGAAAGATTATCTAGGCAGATTCTTGATAATGGTGACAACAGAGTTGGTTTAACAAGCAAGTGGACAAGCCAGAATTTTGGCCTGCACTCCTGGAGGCTTCTTGGTGTCACGTAGTGCATAGTTTGAATTTGTCACTTAAAACAAGGCCTCGACTGTGTCAGTAGCGATGACATTCTGGGGAATTATTCAATTATTATATTGGATACTTTCTGAGTTTGCTCATCAAATATAACTTTACCAGTACACTCAGATACACAGTGAGAATGCTGGCTAAGTGTGTTAAAGCAATTAGATTTTATTTAGGCAAGTATGCTAGAAGAGAAAAGAGAAAATCAATCTTTAACAGAAAATGAATTAATATTGTATTTGGTTATTCGGTGTGAACTGTTGCTTGCTACTAATTAAGTTAGCAAAAGTTTACAAGAAACTCAAACAGATCACTTTTGGTTTACTTTTAAAACAAAGGATATCTTTATGAATTTTAGAGAAAATTTTTTTTTAAATTGAACAAAACTGCACGTGAAATAAACAACAAAAGTAGCATTCCAATAAAGAAAAGGCAAATGAGAATGTTTAAGAGTCATGTATCCATAATCTATAAACCGATTTCTATAGATATTATTTTCTGAATAGTGTAGGTCAAGGTATCATCTTGAATGAGGAGAGAGTTCAATAAACTGGGCAATATATGATTATTTTAATTTTTTATAATACCTCAACATTGAAATTTTTGAAAGAAAGAAAACTTAAGAAACATTGTCTGGATATTGCTGTTAAGAGACTATGAAAGATGTGTAAGTAATAGTGACATACGAAATTAAAATAGTTTATAATATTTCTATGATCATGATAATTTATCATACGTGACTCAACCACAATGCTTAAATAGCATATGTAGATTTCATGGTTCATTCTGAATGTAAGCATTCTTTTAAGAATTTTACTGAAAATTCCCATTGCTATGGCCTCAGGAGAGTAAAGCTGACTCAGACTGAAATTAGCAAAAACTGACAACTATAATGACACAGAAACATCATCTAGTTTGGCATTACTGTGAATACAATGCAAATTTTGTGAAAATCTGGGTCATAACATAATTGTTAGTTTGACTAAAATTGAAGGAAAGAAAAAGACATTTGATGGAATAAATAGAATTCATACATTTATGTCTTTTTAAAATTTTTCATCCAAACATCACTGGCCAATCAACTGGTCACAATGACATGCACAATAATAATTCAACTGAATTGTATTTAATATTTTGCCAATATTTAATTATGTAAAAGCCATGGCTTTACACTCATATATAGATTTAAAATTTTGTTGTTATGAAGGTATGTATCTGTTCAAATTTAATATGTCCGTGGGGGGAGGTCATATTATAAAAGCACAATTACCGCGGGACCAAATCAGTGTATCTAGAAGCATTTTCCAGAGGAAGGGAGGTTGTTGTAAACTAATCTGATACCAACAACAGGTTTTTACTCAACTACTTCACTATTCCGTGCTGTGCTACAAACTTGGATGCCTCCATTCTTTTCTTCATGCTATTCATCCTGCCTGGAATATCCTTACTCATGTTCTCTGCCTGGAAAACGTTCTATCTTCAAGTTCCAGCGGGAGTTAGCTCCGAGGAAGCCTCCCTGCCCTTCATCCTCACAGTGAGCCCCACCTGCCTGTGATACATCTCTGTTATACCACTTCTCAGGGTGTATTAGTTTGTCTATGCTGGTCTAGACCCATGGAATACAAGTACTTCAAGGGGAAGGATCATGTCTTTTTCATGTTTGTAGCCTTAACACCTAGCTCAGAGCCTTGCGCCTAGAAGGTACTTAAACATTTATTGCACGGATAAGTGAATTCTCAAACAGAATAAAGTTTTGACAAATTCAGAGCCTCTAATAATTATATGGATCCCTGGTGGCACAGTGGTTAAGAGCTACGGCTGCTAACCGAAAGGTCAGCAGTTAGGGTCCACCAGCCAGTCCTCGGAAATCCTATGGGGCAGTTCTACTCTGTACTATAAGTTGGGATCGACTCAATGGCAACTGGTTTCGTTTTTTGGTTTTGGAATAATTATATTATACATTAATATTATATATAATATTATTTATTATATAATATTACATATGGCACTGTTTAATGTTATTCCTTTACATCTTAATGTGTCCAGTGAGGGCTTTACTAGGCCAAGGATATTGAAATGAAAAGCAATTCACATTCATGTCCCTGCTGAAAGCTAAAGATATGAAACCCAAAGAAGTTATGAGTCAAGTAAGTCATGTAATACTTTTAGGACTTAGATAGCCTCTTATTTTTTTTTTTAACCTTTATTAAGTTTTTAAATTACATTTATAGCACATGCTCATCATAACAAATGCAAACAACACAAAAGTGTATAAAGTAAAAAATAAAAATCTTCCATCTTCTCAATTATACCTTCCAAGAGGTAATTATATAAACAGTTTGGTATGTTTTCTTTCAGGTATATTTTATGCCTTACAAATTTTTTTTTAGTCATACAGCAAACCTACAAGTAATTTCCTTTCGTTTTCTCTCTTTCTTTTTTTAACAAAAAATTGTAGTATTCCGATTGTTTTGTACCTTGTCTTCATCACTTAAAAATGTTGTACTGCAAACATTTTCTTAAACAATTTTAAAACTGTTCTTTTCAGGACATTCAAACACCGTATGGCAATGCATTTTAGAGTTCATTTTCATAGGCAATTCTAGGCACTTCATGAAAACAGGGACACATAATTTCAGTTGAACCTCTCACAAAGAAAATTCTCACACTTGTCTTCGTCTCTTGAAGTATTGGCTTGGTCTTTAAATTCTTGATCAAAGCTCAAGTCTCACTGTGACGTCACTTGGGAAGTCCAGACTTATCCCTGTTTTTCACTGGCAGAAATTGCCCTGGGGATTTCAGATCAACCTCGTTGGGAAAATTCAGAAAATTATGTAGAAGTCACATCAAGAAAACCTTTGATTTGAAAGTTAATCGAGAGTCATTTATTAACTTTCCTATGCATTTTTAAAAAGGAAAGTGTATACACATAAGCATCCACTTAAAAAACACTGCAAGGCTGAAAAGATCATTTTCTTTTTCACTTACTTTGGCAGAATTAAGGCACAATAAACAAACTACCGTGTCACTAAGTGAATACAAGATAGTCAATTTTACTTAGAAGTTGTTTTCAGTGTTTTATTTTGGCTCAGTTGAGGAGGAAGCTAGATGTTTGGTTAGCTACCTTCAAACTAACAACAAACAAATCTGGAATATACTACGTTAAATAATCGTTCAGGGTCATTGCTTACTGTTGTTGCTAGGGGCCATCGAATCGATTCCAACTCATGGTGACTCTATATGACTGGGTAGAACTGCCCCATAGGGTTTCCTAGGCTGTAATTTTTACGGGAGCAGATCTCTAGGTCTTTAATCCTGTGGAGTGGCTGGGTAGGTTCAAATCACCAGCCCTTCAGTTAGTAGCTGAGTGACTAACCATCACAACTTCAGGGCTCCTTATTGCTTGTTAGTGATAGATAAAATGCCATGCCTTCTTGCTCCCCAGAGTTCTTGTAACAGAGAACAGCACCAAGAATCAAGTTACCTATTCTACACAGGATCAGGCTTTGTGGCCCCCTTATAATTTGATTCTGAGAAAATTATTATGCTTCTCTGGGCTTGAGTTTCTTTGCTTCTAAAATAAAGGTATTGAGCTAGATGATCCCTTAGTTCTTTCCAAAATTATAATTCAGCTAAATTATAACTTCAACCAAAACTATAATCCTTTTACTAAGGATTGTGATTGGGTTCACTTTCACTCGCATTGAACTAATATATTTTAGGGCAAACTGAGACGTGCCCTCCCAATAATTTGGAAATAAGATATAGCTCCCATTTACTTCTCAGAGTTAAATTATGAAGATAACACAAAATGGGTCATAACAGAAACAAGAAAAGTCTGACTGAAAATATTAGCATATCTAAAGGAAGAATAGGGACATTGGTGGTTCAATGGTAGAATTCTCACCTTTTATGCAGGAGACTCAAATCTGATTCCCAGCCAATGCACCTCAGGCACTGCCACCACCCATTTGTCAGGGGAGGCTTGCGTGTTGCTATGATGTTGGGCAGGTTTCAGGAAAGCTTCCAGACTAAGACAGACTAGGAAGAAAGGCCTGGAGATCTACTTTTGAAAATCAGCCAGTGAAATCCTATAGATCACAACGGTCCAATCCTCAACCCATCATGGAGATGGCACAGGATCTGGCATGATTTTGTTCTTTTGTGTGTGGTGTTGAAAGGAGTAGGGGGCCAACTCCACGGCTGCTAACAACAAAGGAAGAATTGTCAAATGAGCTCTTTCACCTCCCCTCACCTTCCCCACCTCTCCACAAGGGAAGGCAGGGAAGGTCGCAGGAACAATGGAAGAAAAGGAAAGGAAAGCGTTCAGAGGTCAATGTGAGGTAAGTGGGACTGCCCAGCCTAGCCTGGTGTTCTCAAACATTCAAAACACCAATTCTCTTCTTCTGGGGGCCTACTCACATGTTCACCAAGCTAACTTGAATGGTCATTTGCCATTGCACTGAGAAAGTCGAAACTAATGTGGACTGAGAAAGTAAAAATATGTCTAGCCATTCTTCAAATTGGAATAATAGACATGATAAAGCCAGCTGCAAAGTTTATGGGAAACAATATTCTTCCCAAGGACATGCTGCAGTTATAAAGGGTCATAACAACCCTCCTCTCTGAGTGCCGACTGCTTTCTTACTCACTGAGAAGCATTTTTCTCTAAATCATAGACTATCAGAAACTTTGAAATTATATCAGTAAGAATGAAGCCTCCCATTCTTGCCTAGGGGATGTACATCACTGTGACAGAGAGAAGCAGCCTCAATTTCCAACCCAGGTGCAGAGCTTCAGATAAGGGGTTTCTGGACAAGACAAACATTTCACATCTATTTAACTTTGTGGTTTCCAAGCAAACAGGATCCTAAGTCCATTTCATGGTCCAGCCCTGATGCTGACCCTTCACCTACAGCCCTGCTTTGCTTTGAGTCTATCAAAACACAGCTTCATTTAACTTTCACCTGAACTCTGCCTTGCCCCAGATTTGTAATAACAAACTTTTCTTTGTTTGACAAGATATCCCACAGTTTCTCTGTGGTACAGTCGCCCTCATGACAATGGTTCAATAAGTCTGACCTTTTCAGACTTCAGGTTTGTTCCTGTTGGTCTTAGGCTGATTGGCTAGGACTTCCAGTAGGTCTGCCAGCTGTAGAGAACGCTCTTGTGACTCTTACATTCCTCATTACAAGTTAATTAGTTGACATTTTGATTCTTGCTTATAGTGAGTCTGCCTCAGGAGATAGACCTACTACTATTAAGAAACAAAGAAAAACTTCACATTTTAAGCTTGCAAAGTGTACCAAGGGCCTTATATCACCAGTGTAATGGATGAATACTTGGTGAAGCCCATTAGAAGACAGCCCCAGAGACCACTTTGTGCGGACAGCTGTATATTCCTCTAACTTCTACAAATCCCAGTTCGCATTTCCTTTGATAACCTTAACACTCCGTACTGACACACTGTGGTTCACTGAGCTGCCTAAATTTGGCAGAACTTTCTCATCCCCACCACCGTGGAAGTAATGAAATGGATACCATAATTTGGAGGGGGGGAGTACTTCATGTTTTGGAAATGATTTAATAAAAAAGTAGTTCTACAGAGAGAGATTTGCAAAGGATTCAAAGGAGGGTTTCTCCAAACACAAGGATCCCTTGTTTTTGTCGTTAGGTGCAGTCCAGGCGGTTCCAACTCATAGTGACCCTACGTACAACAGAAGGAAACGCTGCACCATCCTCAAAATTGTGGCTACGTTTGAGCCCATTGTTGCAGCCACTGTGACAATCCATCTCTTTGAGGGTCTTCCTCTTTTTCACTGACCTCTACTCTACTAAGCATGATGTCCTTCTCCAGGGACTGGTCCCTCCTAATAACATGTCCAAAGTACATGAGACAAAGTCTTGCCATTCTCACTTCCAAGCAGCACGCTGGCTGTAGTTTGTCCAAACAGATTGTTAGTTCTTCTGGCAGTCCATGGTATATTCAATATTGTACACCAACACCATGATTCACAGGCATCAGTTCTTCTTCCGTCTTCCTTATTCATTGTCCAGTTTTCGCATGCATATGAGGCAATTGAAAATACTAACGGCTTGGGTCAGGTGCAGCTTAGTCCGCAAGGTGATGTCTTTGCTTTTTAACACTTTAAAGAGGGATTTTGCAGCAGATTTTCCCAGTGCAATTTGTTGTTTGATTTCTTGACGGCTGCTTCCATGGGTGTTGATTGTGGATCCAAAGAAAATGAAATACTTGACAACTTCAATCTTTTCTCCATTTATCATGATGTTGCTTATTGGTCCAATTGTGAGAGTTTTTGTTTTCTCTTTGTTGAGGTGCAGTCCATACTGACGTAGTCTTTGATCTTTATCAGTAAGTGCTTCAAGTCCTCTTTGCTTTCAGCAAGCCAGATTGTGTCATCTGCATATCGCACGTTGTTAATGAGTCTTCTTTCCATCCTGATGTCTCGTTCTTCTTCATATAGTCCAGCTTCTCGGATTATGTGCTCAGCATACAGATTGAATAAGTATGGTAAAAGCATACAACCCTGACGCACAATTTTCCTGACTTTAAACCACACAATATCCCCTTACTGTCTGAACGGCTGCTTCTTGATCTACCTACAGGTTCCTCACGGCACAGTTAAGTGCTAAGAGATCCCTTAGGGTGGTGCTTTTTCTAACTGGCTTCTGCTGAGGGCTTTGGTTCTGTGGAGGGGCTCCAAGGGCTGCTGTGGATGCTGAAAGGAGCCTTGGCTTCAAACTAAGCGGCTTATTGAAAATTTTGCTTGAATAATATGTTTAGCTACCGGGAAAGAAAGTTTGGCTATCGCTGCCCTAGCGCTGCTTTCACACCCATCTGTTACAGAAAGCAGGATGTACTGGTTTTAGAATCACAGTAGCCTCCAATGTTTCCAACTCCCCATACAGGGGGGAAAAGAATGTAGTTCTCAACAACTTTGGCTTTGAATAGGTGGTTGGAAGGCAGTTGGGACTACAGCACAGTTCCAACCTATTTGATTTACTTAAATTGGCCAGCAAGAAAAACAAAAATAAAAGCTAATAAAGAGATGCCATATAAAGCCCAGTTTCTACCCAACAGCAGGCAGTGGTACAAATGTTAACGTGGATATAATCTGCCCTAAAAGACTGAGGACCCAAAACTAAAAAAACCAAACCCGTTGCCATCAATTCCGACTCATAGCGACCCTATAGGACAGAATAGAACTGCTCCATAGGGTTTCCAAGGAGTGGCTGGTGGATTCGAACTTCTGACGTTTTGGTTAGCAGCCAAGCACTTAACCACTGTACCTTTAGGGCTCTGGACTTAGGACAGGTATCATAAATTTAGAAGTTAGAAATGAGCGTATGTGTCATTTGATTTGATTTGATTTTTTGCCTAAAAGAAAGGAAATAACCACATTGTTTTGCTCACCGTCTAGAGCTTTGGCGCTCATTCTTTTCTTCCCTTTCATGCGTCAACTTTCCACCTATAACCAGGAACCAGCTGCTGTTGAATCGATTCCAGTTTATGACGACCTCATGTGTGTCAGAGTAGAATTGTTCTCCATACGGTTTTCAGTAGCTAACTTTTCTGAAGTAGATCGCCAGGCCTTTCTTCTAAGGTGCCTCTGGGTGGACTCCAACCTGCAACCTTTCGTTCGCCACCTCAGCGCATTAACCATTTGCACCACCCGGGGACTCCGTCTCCTTATAAACCAAACCAAACCAAACCAAACCAAACCAAACCTGTTGCTGTCGAGTCGATTCCAACTCATAGTGACTCCATGTGTTACAGAGTAGAACGGAGCTCCGCAGGGTTGTCTTGGCTATAATCTTTACAAGAGCAGATTGCCAGGGCTTTCTTCCATGGCATCACTGGGTAGGTTCAAACAGCCAACCTTTTGGTTAGCAGCCAAGTGCAAACCATTTGTACCACCCAGGGACTCTGTTTACCTGAAAATCAGAGTTCTTTTGCTGTGATCCCAGACCTAAAGTGTTTGATGTGTCGCGAACCTCTGAGGTGATTGCTCTCTGCTGGGCTCTGGGATGCCTGTGAATTTCTCTGTGAGACATCATGGAGAATTGTGTTTGTCTTTGCCACCTAGTGTGAAAATCGCAAAGCTCTGTACATCTCTGAGCTTCAGTTCAGTCCTGAAAGCAGCCATAAATTTGCAAAAATCTGGTAAGCTCAAATGAAAAGTGAAATCAGGTGTGGTTTTTACCTATTAAAAACTCTTAGAACATTAAAAAAAAAAAAAGAAAAAAGAAGTTTTTTCTGACATTAATATCTTTGTCAAATTTTACATAAGTGATTCCTGTAAACTGAGGGCAGTGGTGGTTCAGTGGTAGAATTCTTGCCTGTCATGCAGGAGACCTGGGTTCGATTCCTGTCTAATGCAGCTGAAGCCCAGCCACCACCCATCTGTCAGTGGAGGCTTGCATGTTGTTATGATGCTGAACAGGTTTCAGTGGAGCTTTCAAACTAAGACTAGGAAGAAAGGCCTGGTGATCTACTTCCAAAAGTCAGCCTGTGAAAACCCCGTGGATCACAACAATCCAATCCCATTGTGCATGGGATCGCCATGAATCAGGGACCACTTTGACAGCAGCTAACAACAACAGTTCCTCTAAAAGCACCAAAGAGTTTCTAAATTAGGAAGCGTGTCCTTTTTTTTCTGTGCATTAACAATGTGTTATTCTTTTGAGAGCTGAATGAATTAGGCCTGTGAAAAGACAACCCAGCTGGAATTCCTGAATACCTGGATTCTGGGCCTGGCTCTTCTGTCAACTAGGGTGTGTCTCTCATCTTTATTGAGTCATTTTTCTTATCTGTTAAACAAAAGAATATGGAAACTATACTCTTCCAGCTTGAAAATGTTAGGAATCTATAATTATCCATTTTCACATCTTAAAACATTAAAAGGTATAACAGGTATTTAATGTTGTATATATATCTGAGCTTATAAACTCAGTATATTAAAATGTTCATATTTTACTTTCCCTTGTTCTCCATTTTCTCACAGATATTCCTGTTTCTATCTAACCTAACTCCTGTTTGTCTGAAATCTTATAAATCTTGTCTTCGAGATTGTCTTATCATTCCCATTTTATATACAGAGAGAGAGCAGGCAAGGGTAAATTAAGTAGCTTAAGCTAATACTGATAGTTGGAACTCTGTGTTGATTTTACTTTAGAGTAGGGGGTGGACAAATTAGACCCATTGGCCAAATCCAGCCCTCCCCATTTGTTTTGGTAAATAAATTTTATTGAAACACAGCCATGTCTATTCATTTATGCATTGTCTATAGCTGCTTTCCCACTATAACGGTCGAGTTCATTAGTTCCAACAGAGACCTTGTGGCTCACAAAGCCTAAAATATTTGCTATCTGGCTGTTTACAGATAAAGTTTGCTAACCTCTGCTTTAGAGAAATTAAATAATTGACAAGAACGATAATATGTTTTTTTTTCTCTCCCTACTAAAACAACATAGATTGAACAAAAGAGGAAATCAATAGAAATAAAAACATTAACCAGGGAAAAACCTCCTGGATACAATTTTTACTGCCATAGGAGTGTTTTCGCATACAATGTTAATTGAATAAAGCATAAAGAGGTAAAATATCTTCAATTCTTTTTTTTTTTTTCTTGAGTTTAATCATATTTCTTCTAGGCTCAAACTGACATTTCTAAGTAGAGAATCAGTAGTTGCATAGAACTGAAGGATGCACTCGGTTTTCATTTAATTGTTGTTGTTGTTGGGTGCAGCTGAGTTGATTCCAACTTATAGTGACCCCAAAGGCCAGCCCTGTAGGGTTTTCTAGGCTGTAATCTTTATGAAAGCAGATTGTGAGGCCTTTCTCCAGTGGAGTCACTGGGTGAATTTGAACTGCCAACCCTTCAGTTAGCAATCGAGCACTTAACCGTTGCACTATCTGTTAAAACCCATTGCCGTTGAGTTAATACCAACTCATAGCGACCCTATAGGACAGAGAAGAACTGCCCCCATAGGATTTCCAAGGCTTTAATATTTACGGAAGCAGACCACCACATCGCTGTCTTGTGGAGAGGCTGGTGGGTTCAAACCACCAACCTTTTGCTTGATTAGCAGCCAAGTGCTTAACCACTGTGCCACCAGGGCTCGTTATTTAACTTAGTTAACTTATTTAATTACCCCTTAGGTGTTGTTCTTCTCTGGGTTCTATCCTTGGTGTTCCTCTGTGCAATCTCTTTGAGTAGGAGTTAAAATTCTCAGAATTCATATGCTTTCTTACCACAGTCATTATGTAAACCATCCCTTCTGCCAGAATGTTCTTCTATCTGCCTGAATTCACAGTTTAAGCATCAACTTCTTGATGTTCTATCTCCAGACAAAACTGAGAGTGCTTTGGGGCCCCCAGAAACTACATGCCTGTGCATTGCATATGGCATATATTTTATGACTTTAAAAAATAATACTAGATCTTTAGTGTTAATGCCAGTAACTCTGCAGTTCTCTTGGCCTTTCCCCCAGCATCACAAGATGGATGCTCCAGTGGGTTAGTTGGGAAAAATGGCAAAGGTGGCACTGTATCCATTCCCTTTTAGCTTCCCCAGAAATAGCCAGCAGGTTAAGCTTACTTCTCATTGGCCAGAGCTGTATCTTATGGCTCCTCCTAGTGGTCAGTTTATTTTAATGGACACATGGCTGCCTTGAACAAAATTGAGAAATGAAAGAACAGATATAAGATAGGCAACTAACAACACCTGCCAAACACCTATATGGTTATCTTATGATAAAGTGAATCCTATGAACAAATGTGGATCCCTGGGAAGTGCAACTGGTTTACACACTTAGCTGCTAACTGAAAGTTGGAAGTTCAAGTCCACCCAGAGGCTACTTCTGAAAAATCAGCCATTGAAAACCCTATGCAGCACAGTTCTACTCTTACATAAATGGGGTGCCATGAGTTGGAATCAACTCTAAAGCAACTGTTTTTTTAAACGAACAAATGTGGGTATAAAAATAACTTTTTAACTGCTGTTAATGTTATCGGAATTATTCGCTCACTCAACAATTATATGTTAACCTCCCAAAATGTTCTAGGTCTAAGAACTATGCTCTGTATATTTTCAAGTATAAAATAAAGCACATAGGGTTATGCTTCCTAGATACAACCAAACACATCATGGGATTGGTCTAATAGGTTTGAGGGCTTAGAACCGCAGTCTCGTGGGGCAACTCTGTCAATTGGCACAATAAAGTCCATAAACACAGTGTTCTACATCCTAGTTTGGTGAGTAGCTCTGGGGTCTGAAAAGCTTGCAAGTGACCATTTAAGGTACAACTATTGTTCTTAACTCATCTGAAGCAAAAGAGAACGAGGGAAATCAAAGACTCAAAGAAGAAACTAGCCTACAGGAACAATAGTCTACACGAACAATGACATCACCTACTTTGAGACTAGAAGAACTAGATGGTGCCCAGCTACCGCTACTGACTGTTCAGACCAGCAACTCATTAATGGTGCTGGATAGAATGGGAGAAAAATGTAGATCAAAACTCAAATTCCTAAAAAAAAGGCCAGACTTACTGGACCAGTACATACTAGATGAAGCCCTGAGACTACTGCCCTGAGATATTCTTTAAGCTTGGGACTCAGATCACTCCCAGAGGTCACCTTTTAGCCAAAAGACAGATTGGCCCATAAAATCAATCATATCACTCAGGAGTACTGTGCTCCTCAAAATGATTGTCTAGATGAAACCAAATGGTAAAAATTTACCCTAGACCAAAGATGAGAAGGCATGGGGGGATAGGGGAGCTAGATTGATGGAAACAGAATAACCAAAATGTAGATAATGAGAATACGGAAATATTGTGAAGAATGTAACCAATGTCCCTGAACAATATGTATAGAAATTGTTAAATGAGAACTTTATTCCCTGTATAAACTTTCGCCAAAAATACAATAAAATTTTAAAAAAGAACCAAGCCCTGGACCCATTTTGATTCAAGACAGTCAAACATAAATCAGATAATAATGTATCTTAATATCCTTTGTTGGTGTACCAGATTGGCCAAAACCAGTCAACTCTTTTGAAAGAGATGTTGGATGAAATAAAACAGATGGATAAACAAAGATGTTAAATAATCAAGTTGAAACAGAGTCTCCCCCATTCACTGGGTCAATTAATGACTGAAAAGCCTTTTCTTAAAATTTGAAAACAAATTGTCTTGAGACTGAGATTAAGGGTTAAAAGGAAAGGCCCTTCTCCCTCTCAATCTTTGGCGGTGAAACAAAGAGATTGGTTGGAATTTCACACAATTAATGTGATAGCTCTTGTTCTCAGATCACTAATGAATAACCTGGATGAAATAAACCTTTTTTCTTTGCCAAGATGCTTTTCTCACTTTTGATGAGCTAATAATCATTTACCTACAGCAATGCTAACTTATTAGCACAGAAATGTTATTCATATTCAGAGATAACACATATTAAAAATAGAAACAGAAAGGGGTGGACTACACAGATGTATTCTGGGACTTTGAGTCTGGGGGTACAAATTCAATCCCCCTATTTTCATAACCTCCAAGGGACTATCCAAGTCCTTGTACTTCACAGAAATTGTATTGACTGCTGTCAAATAAATAGGCAATTGGCTGAGGACCAAAAATATTTTCTGTGATATGATGAAGACCTTTACTATGAACTACCTTCAACAGGATAAAATCTGCCTTTCAGAGATTGAAATAGTAGATAAAAACAACAGAAAATTACCGAGGAACCCAAGATTCTGTCTTTTACTCTGTCATTGAAGCCTGAATCTCTGAGGCTTGGTTACCTTACCTCAATTATATCTAAAGTCAGTCCCTGTATGGTGCAAATGGTTAACATGCTCAACTGTTAACAAAAAGGTTGGAGGTTCAAGTCTACCCAGAGGTGCCTTGGAAGAAAGGCCTGGAAATCTGCTTCTGAGAAATCAGCCATTGAAAACCTTATGGAGCAAGTTTTACTCTGACACACTTGAGGTTGCCTTGAGTTGGAGTTGACTGGATGGCAACTGGTATATCTAAAGTCTCTCCCAGGTACACTATGGATGGAAGCTAATTGATCATTTGCTACAAAACCCTGGCTAATAGTTCAACACTCTTATCACTAGAGTCCTTGTTAGGGAATGGAATCAAGAGTCAGAACATTGGGGGAAGGTAGCAAGGCACCTGGGGAGCTTTTAAAATATATTAGTGTCTGATCCAGACTAACTTAGTGAATGTGGCCAATTTCATCATCAAAAAGAATGAGAATTTTAATCAAAACCATATATTTATTAATTAATTCAAAACATAAAGGCTCCTTTATTTATAAAACCTTCTGTAACATCCCTGGGAAGTAGTTATCAAAACAATGAACACTAGAAGTCATGGGAATTTGATTGTTTGCCAAAGAAACTCACTTAATGTTCTAGCAAATTTTATGGTTTAGAATATTTTCTTATGTTAAATAAATATCTATTTCTATGTAACTCTTACAGTGATCTAAGTCCTGTCCTCCGGATCCAGGAAAAATACATCTTATCCCTCTCCTCAATTCAGCCCTTTAATTCTTTAAAGGCACCTCTCTTTACTTTTAATCACCACTTCTCTTAAATAAGTACTGGCTCTTTAATCTTTTTTCAGGTGAATGAGTTTCAAATCCTATCACTTTCTTGGATAGCTCTGTAAAAAGAAAGTTCCTATTGGTCAATATTTAATTTAAAGCAGAATTCTGGGTTGGGGCCTAAATATTGGTCATCTTAAAAGCTCCCCAAATTTCTCAAAAAGTTAAACACAGAATTACCACATAACCCAGCAATTCCACTCCTAGGTATATATCCAAAATAATTGGAAACAGGTACTCAAACAAGTACATGTATATGCATGTTTACTGCAGCACCGTTCATTATAGCCAAAAGGTAAAAACACTTCAACTTTCCATCAGTGGATAAATGGATAAACAAATAGTGGTAGGGCCATACAATGGAATATTATCCAGCCATAAAAAGAAATGAAGTACTGATACATGCTAAAACGTGGATGAACATTGAAAACAAGTGAAGGAAGGCAGACACAAAAGATCCCATATTTTATATGATTCCATATATGTGAAATATCCAGAATAGATAAATCCTGAGACAGAATGCAGATTGGTGGTTGCCAGGGACTGAGGGTAGGGTAGAATGGGGAGCAATCGCTTAATAGGTACAGAGTTTCCTTTTGGGGTGCTGATAATGTTTTGTTGTGGTTGTTGTTAGGTACCGCTGAGTCGGTTCCGACTCATAGCAACCCTATGTACAACAGAACGAAACACTGCCTGGTCCTGAGCCATCCTCACAATCGTTGCTATGTTTGAGCTCATTGTTGCAGCCACTGTGTCAATCCATGTTGTTGAGGTTCTTCCTCTTTTTCGCTGACCCTCTACTTTACCAAGTATGATGTCCTTCTCCAGGGACTGGTCCCTCCTGATAACATGTCCAAAGTACGAGGGATGAAGTCTCGCATCCTTGCTTCTAAGGAGCATCCTGGCTGTACTTCTTCCAAGACAGGTTTGTTTGTTCTTCTGGCAGTCCATGGTATA
>NW_004443938.1:35638366-35709050 GCF_000243295.1 Trichechus manatus latirostris
TCCATGGTATATTCAATATTCTTCACCAACACCATAATTCAAAGGCATCAATTCTTCTTTGGTCTTCCTTCTTCATTGTTTTAAACCTAGATATATAGGTAGTGCTTGCACAACACTGTGAATGTACTAAATGCCACTGAATTATTCACTTTAAGAAGGTTAATTTTATGTTATGTGAATTTAACCTCAATAAAAAAAAATTAAAACAAAAGAATACGCTCCCTCAGTGATTCTAATTTTCAGTCAGGTTTGAGAACCTTTGAATGTATGACCCCCATCTCTGACCTCGGAACCTCTCGTATAGTGAAAGTTGCTAATCGTCAAAAGGAATAGCTACCTTCCTTGTTCTGGAGACTAAAATTCTGTTGAGGTTACCTAAGTCAGACATGATTTTAGTGGCCAACACACTCTGGGTTCAAATTGAGTGCAAGGTCAAACAAAATACTTATGTATTTGTTCTATGGATTTCCATTAATTTACACTTTCCTGATTCTTTATATATGGAGTTGATTTTTGGATCCAAGTACAGAATACTTTTTACTTATTCCCTATAACAGGAAATCTTGGTGGTGTAGTGGTTAAGAGCTACGGCTGCTAACCAAAAGGTCAGCAGTTTGAATCCAGCAGGCACTCCTTGGAAACTGTATGGGGCAGTTCTTCTCTGTCCTATAGGGTTGCTGTGAGTTGTAATTGACTTGATGGCAATCGTTATTATTAGTAGTAATATAAAAAAAAAACTAGTAATTGAGCACTGCTCATGTGTTAGGCATGAAGCAAAATGCCTAGCTTATCGTTCATTATCTTACTGAATCTTCACAGGCACCCTATGGGAAAGATACCATTATTATCTCTATTTTACAGACGAGAAAATTGAAGCTAAAATAGATTAGATTAGGTCCATCAACACAGCCTGTCAAAACCATGATAGGATTCCATCAGACTGGTCAAAATTTATATTTGAATCCTCCTTTCTACCACAAATGTCAGCTTTTCAGTATTCACAGATATGATCTGTGCACCATATAAATCCTCTTTAGATAGTTCAGATAAAAATGTGGAATCATCAGTGCTGAGTCTTGCCACTAGATACCTCCAACCGCGAGCATTTTAGGGCTACATCAGGGCAAACAACTGTATATCCATCAACATGGACACATTTTTCCCTTTTGATTGCAAAGATTCCACGGGAACCTTGGTCAGTGCCATGCCAAAATCTGTATTCACTGTTCCCGTTACTGTTATTGTTATCGTTAGTTGCAGTTGAGTCTGCTCTGACTCATGGTGACCTATTGTGTAACAGAAGGAAACGTTGCCCGGTCCTGCGCCATCTTCGTTACCGTTGGTATGTTTGAATCCATGGTTGTGTCTATTGTGTCAATCCATCTCATTGAGGGTTTCACTCATTTTCATTGGTCCTCTATTTTACCAAACATGATGTCTTTTTCTAGCAATTTGTTTTGACTAATGATGTGTCCAAAATTAGTGAGCCAAAGTCTCACAGTCCTCGCTTCTAAGGAACATTCTGGCTGTATTTCTTCTAAAACTGGTTTGTTTGTTCTTTTGGCAATCCATGGTATATTCAATATTCTTCTCCAACACCACAGTTCGAAAGTATCAATTTTTCTTGTGTTTTCCTTTTTAATTATCCAACTTTTGCTGTTTCTACTTCTCTAGTAAACCCATTGACAAGGAAATGAGCACTGTCTGGACGGAATTCTTCTAATGAGCTGTATACCGTCTTCCAGAAATCACTGCGTCTCTCAGGGATCAGAAAGCCCTGGTGGCGTGGTGGTTAAGGGCTCACTGCTGACCAGAATGTTGGCAGTTTGAATTCACCAGCTGCTCCTTGGAAACCCTACACGGCAGTTCTACTCTTGCCTTGAGGGTCGCTCTGAGTTGGAATCGACTCGACAACAATGGGTTTGGTTTTTTTTTCTTCTTCTTCAGGGATCACACCACACTATTACATTACAAACCACCCTTTTAATACATCAGCCTAGGATTTTATCTGGTACCAACATCAGTCTTACTGCTCTATGGTTTGCAGAGTCCAAATCAAAATGTTATGTGCTCTCTTTTCTTTTTCGTGAGTTAAGAAACCTTCTCTCTCTGTTTTCAGCCTAACGTGCCTGAACTACATTTGATTGGCTCCATTGATTGGCTTTGTCTCTTCTCATAATTTTCCCACAGATCTTGGGCTTCAACTGACCTGACTTTCCCTCTCTGAGCAGCTTGTCTGCAGAGAATACTGAACTGGGGTTGTTCTGCTTTCTCTCTGAAATCTATCAACCTTATATCACTTGCCCCAGGCAGTGGGCAGAGCACTTCCTTGTTCTTCTTGCTCAAATAAAACTTAAAACCCCCCTTGTAATTTCCCTCCATATTTTCCTAATACTGAGTTTTGTGTTCTTTTCAAGTCTCAGCTTATCCTTGGCGGTAGCTTTCCTGACATCTTAAGCTCATAATTGTATGCTAAGAAGGTTTGACCCAAAACTATGAATACAAGGCTAACACGTCGTATGTAAATTCCAGCAACAAGAGGAAGTATATTATCAGTCCAGCCTTTCTCCTTTTATGAACAGGTTGATCACTTATATGTTAAACTCTTGGTATGTAAATATCATCTTCCTATGTTTTATGTGCAAAGAAACAGGCCCCCCAAACCCTTCCAGACAGAGATCAGGGTTATGTGTCACACCCATAGATTAAGAGTTTGAGTTGAGAGCTCTTTGCAGCAGCCTGAGTTGATTCTCAGATAAGCTGTGGAAGACAATGGTCACCAGCTCTGCTGTAGTGTTTGACTGGAAAGCCCCCATGGCAGCTCTTCCTAACTGACTAATGGAAAGAGTGTTACACTCAGAGCTATCAATAGTGGTCCTATTCTTCCAGGACCCTGGATCAACAACAAGAAACACTACCAGCCCATGCGATGTGGCAAAGGCTCAGGAAAAGCATACTCATTGTACTGAGAAGTGTTTCATCCCAGAAAATATTACAATTACTAATGTTTCTGATTCCCTCTTACCATGAGCAAAATGCGAACTCAGGGGTTTGAGGACGGTGAGTCACTTAGGAGTCATTTATGTAGGCCAAGTCATTGAAAAGTCTTCAACCAATGAGGAGGCTACACAAGCATTTGGTATTGTAAATGGAAATCCACGGGCAGATGACTCCAGTAGTGTGTGGTTCTGCTTCCCAAATGTAATGTTACAGGGTTTTACACCTTGAGGGACCTTCTGAGTCTCACACTGTGAGTTTAAAGCCACAAGCTGCTGGTGCCATAGTTGCCCACAGAATTTTGTCTCCCTCCTCTCCCCCATTCCCACCCCTACCCCACTCCTGGCCTTTATTCCCATTCAGCACTTTGCATTGTGGCATTAGGAAGTCCCCCTTTTCTAATTATTTTTCTAAGGACATCATATGGTCACCCGCAGAAACAGTAGGTTTCTTCCAAGTGCCTGTCTTCACACTCTGACACCAGAATCTGGTCTGCTGCCTCGGAGTCCAGGCAGTAACAGGGTCATGATGCCTGCCTAGGCATTCTGGTGTTTTGTTAAGGGATCAAGAATCTTTTTAATTTTTTTTTTTTGCTTTTTTACTGAAGTATAATCTACATGCAGGGAAGTGCACACATCTAATATGTTGGTGTTGTTAGTCCGCTCTGACTCATGGCAACCTTATATGGTACTGTGCCATTTTCATGATCATTGGTATGATTGAATCCATTGTTATGGCTGTTGTGTCAATCCGTCTTATTGAGGGTTTCCCTTGTTTTCATTGGCCCTCTACTTTACCAAATATGATGTCTTTTTCTAGAGATTGGTCTTTCCTGATGATGTGCCTAAAGTAAGCAAATTGAAGTCTTATCATCCTTGCTTCTAAGGAGCATTCTGACTCCATTTCTTCCAAGACTAATTAGTTAGTTCTTCTGGCAGTCCAGGGTATATTCAGTATTCTTCTCCAACACCACAACTGGAACACATCAATTCTTCTTTTGTCTTCTTTTTCATTATCCAGCTTTTGCGTGCATATGAGGCAATTGATCTAAGTATGTTGCTCCATAAATTTTCATAAGCCAATCCAACATTACATCAAGCAACAGAAAATTAATCATACCCAGAAATTCCTTTCCTGACCTGTGCCAAAACTTACTCCCTCCCGTCAGCAAGGGTAAGCACTATCCTGTCTTCTCCCAGCATAGGTTTGCTTTGCCTGTTTTTCACCTTTACATAAATGGACACACAAGCTTGTACTCTTTTGTGTCTGGCTTTGTTTTTATACATAATGTTTGTGAGATTCTTCCATACTGTTGTAAGTAGTAGTAAATTGTTTATTCTCATTGCTGGAAAGTAGTATTCCATTGCGTGAGTATCCACGATTTATTTATCCATTCTACTGTTGGTATGCATTGGATAGTTTCCAGTTTGGCGGCTATTACAAATAGCACTGCTATGAATACTCCTGTCTTTTGGCGATCACATGCACCCATTTCTGTCGAGTAAACACCTAAGAGTGGAATTATAAGGTTATAGGGTATGCAAGGCATAGTGGTTAAGAGCTACCTCTGCTAACCAAAAAGTCAACAGTTCGAATCCACCAGGTGCTCCTTGGAAACTCTATGGGGCAGTTCTACTCTGTCTTATAGGGTTGCTATGAGTTGGAATCGACCAGACGGCAAAAGATTTGGTTTGGTTTTTGGTTAGGGTATTCATATGTTCAGCTTTAGTCAATACGGTTTTTAATGGCGTTCTCCTCCTCTTCCTCCTCTCCTTCCTCCTTCTCCCCCTTTTCTTCCTTCTTTTTTTCTCCTCCTTTTTCTTCTTCAAGCATTTTTTTTGTTTTTTTTAAAACAAGATAGTACCCGTGCATACTGGCCTCCCAGCCCTGTGGGTACATATAAAGGATAATCCTCCACCAGCTTGATTGCCAGAAACTAGCCAGCCTTGGGGCATTCCCTGGCTCTGTCTGAGAGTTCTGTAAGAGGCACTGGCCCAGATATGCTGTGGAATAGACTACACACTGATCCTCTGCTCTGGCCTCTTTCTACTACTGTGCTGCTGTCTTTGCCATCTAAGAATGCTGTGAAAATGAAGATCTTCCAAATCCAGCTCTCCCTCTGAAGCCCGAACAAAGCTCTCCTGGTGACCACCACTCTGGCCTGGAGGGGCCAGTGCACTCTGCCTTGCTACTCATTTCCAAGCATGGGATAGTCACTTCCTTAATCACCCACAGCACAGCAGAAACCAGAGGTATCTTTAAATATGGCTTTATTAAAAATTCAGGGAGACTTGAAGGGAAATACCACACAGAACACAACTCACATTATTATTACTAGGTGTGGCGTCACTCAGAACACAACCAGCTCAGGCTTGTCCTCGAGCTCCTTACAGAATCATCTCCCTGCCTGGCTCCCAGCTTGGCTTCCTGCTTATTTCCCACTCTCCCTTCCTGAGAGCCTGGAAAGCCTGTAAGTTAGAGTCCAGACGCAGCTGTCTCCACCACTAGAACAATCCTATGCTGTCCCTCATTCATACAGTTCCACAGTCTGGCCTCAGGCAGGGTGAGTCCTCAACGTGGAGCATGGACAGACCAGGGCAGTCAGCTCAAAGTATCTCCTTTCCACTCTTTCCTCCAGTGAGGGTGGGAGACATCTTGAGGCCTCTCTTCTTGAGCCTGCTCTGTCTGCAGGCAATGTTCTGCTAAAAGACAGCTTGGTACAGTTCCAAATCAAGAGAGTCTGAGTTTGAGAACTGCTTCCACCTCTTTCTTGCAGTGTGACCTTGAGCAAGTCACTCAACTGGTGTTTCCTTACTTTCATCGTCTGTAAATGAGATTAATAACACATGCAGCACTTCTTCCTCTGATGCTAATCACCCAGAGTTAGGTCAGATCCCACGAGCAAAAGGGTAAGGTCCTCCAAACTGCCAAGTATGCCCAAGATTTCAGACGCCAGCCACAAGCTCATTGGTCCTCATGACATCGTCACTTCTGACCTGCTGGCTACAAATTTGGGGTCTCCTTTTACCTCCTTAGGATGCTAGTTGTAAGCTCGAGGCTCCTCAGGCTTCCTTCATTTTTGACTTGCTGGCTGCCACTACTCCCTCAGGTTTGATAAGTCATTTAAACGACTCACAGAACTCACGGAAAGGCCTATACTTACAGTTTTATTATAGCAAAAGAATACAAATAAAGAGATGCATAGATTGAGGTCTGGAAGTGTTCCCAACTTGAAACTCCAGTGTCTCAAAAGGGACGTGATACCCTCCCACGTGCATTGATGTCTTTTACTAACCAGGAAGCCCATGGCACTTCCATGTCCAGAGCCTTTATTGGGGCCTCATTATATAGGCATGATTGAATTATGCTCCTTTCTCCTGGTCAGCTGATATCACTCAGGTGGACTTTCTGGTCTGGCCAGCCTCCTCCCAAGAGGCACCTCATTGGCATAAACCCTCAGGTGTTGTTTGGAGGCCTTACCAAAGGCACTTCAATTACTGGGAAATTCCAAGGTTTCAGAGGTAATCGCTTGGGAACCAAGGACAAAGATCATATTCTTTGGGTAAAATTAAATTCTGTACTCCACCCTACACTATTCTGCCCTTATTGCTATTTGAAAGATGGCATATCCTTGCTGCCATACAACTTTAATACTGGCTACCAAGAATTCTCAGTTTCTCTGCCCTGGCTCAGAGTTCAAGATTTCCACTATCTCTTATTCAGCCCTGCAGATTGGTGGTTTCTATGGCGTTGTATTTTCCTTTAATGTGTACGTTCTGGAAAATTCCTACCGAAGAAATCTTTTACTGAATGGTGAGTCTATTCTTTCTTCCTCTTCTCTTTCCTCTTTTTCTTTCCACTTCTTACTGTCTGTTTCCTTCTCTCTTCTCACTGGAGGTGGTAAAAGTGATTTTATAGATTTTTTTCTGGCTTTAGTCTAGACATAATAACCCACGTCTTTGAGGGCTAGCTATGTGCTAGGCACTGTGCTATGTGCTTTGCAGGGATTACCTCATTTGATCCTCACAATAGCCTTTTGAGGTGAACACTAACATTATTCTCATTTTACAAATGAG
Organism: Trichechus manatus latirostris; assembly: GCF_000243295.1. Lineage (NCBI taxonomy): Eukaryota > Metazoa > Chordata > Mammalia > Sirenia > Trichechidae > Trichechus > Trichechus manatus. Next base: position 35,645,440 of record NW_004443938.1, read on the forward strand.
GAAACAGAAACTTAGGTTTAGTTCCTTGTCCAGGCCTGTAGTAACAAAGTGGCCAGGGCAGGACTAAAACCTAGGGCTGACTGAAATCCCAGCCCAAGACCTCAGAGCCCTCACTCTTCACACCTACACTTCACTGCCTCTAAAGCTGTGGCCAGGATAAGGACTCAGAGAAAAAGCCCCCTTCTATGCTCAGAGCCATTTATGACACATATTTTCTGTGCCTCGTTACAAACTCCTCAACCATCCTATACCATTTACATGTGGGTCACATACCCACAATGGAGACATGGTCTTTTCAATATCACCTTTGGAAAAATACCATATGGCAAATATTATTTTATAAACCCTATGCTTTAATGACAGAATCTTTCAAAATAAATGTAGATTTCAATTTATTGGCAAAGAAATATGTTCATTATATACTGTTAAGTGAACAAAGTAGCTTTCAAAAAAGTATGTATGTTTTTGTAAAAATTAAACAAAACAAATATGTATAGATATAAATGTATACATATAGATATATATGTATAGATATGTGTATATTTATAGATATAGATATAGATTTTTAAAATATATCTGTAAGGATATACACCTTAACATTAATGGTGCTTTTCTCTAGTTTGTGGGATTAAGAATGATTTTTGTTCTTTCCATTTTCGGTTGTTGTTTTATACCTTTGTAATTGGAAACAAAAAGTAATTTTCATTTTAGAACAACGTATATGCAAGAAAACTAGTTAGGTGGAGAAAACCAAACCCACTGCTGTTGAGTTGATTCCGACTCATAGCGACCCTATAGGACAGAGTAGAACTGCCCCATAGGGTTGACCTTTTGGTTAGCAGCAGTAGCTCTTAACCTCTACTCCACCAGGTTTTCCTTAGGTGGAGAAGGGGGTATTGTTAAGAGACAAAAAGAATCCCCTTATGCAAATTGGAGCCCTGCTAGCACAGTAGTTAAGTGTTCATCTGCTAACCAGATCGGCAGTTCAAATCCACCAGCTGCTCCTTGGAAACCCTATGCAGCAGTTCTACTCTGTTCTATAGGGTCGCTATGAGTTGGAAACGACTTGACGGCAATGGGTTTGTTTGGATTTTTGTATGCAAACTTAATTTCTGATTTAAATTGGATGGAAAAATTTATACATGTATATATAATTGATGTATATATATGGTATGTGTGTCTGTATGTGTGTGTGTGTGTGTATATGTGAAAAAGAGATAATCAGTCGAGTTCTGGTTATAAGAAGGATCTGAAAGAACACTATGTATCTATGGCATAACAACATTGTCAAAAAGACTAGTAATAAGTGTATTCAGGGAGTCCCTGGATGGTGCAAATGGTTACACACTCAACTGTTATCCAAAAGTTTGGCAATTCTAGCCCACCCAGAGACACCTTGAAAGAAAGGCCTGGTGATCTACTTCTGAAAAAGCAGCCACTGAAAATCCTATGGTGTACAGTTCTACTCTGACACATGCGGGGTCACCATGAGTCAGAATTAATGGGAGCTGGTTGAGACACTTTGGGGAAAACAAATGTGAACAAATAACAGTTCCTCCCTTGGGAAAGTACATAAACAATTACAAAACACAGTGTGAGAGAGAGGGGGATTATATCTTTTGGGGTTCTTTGATTTGAAAAAAAACAGAAACTGGCTAAAACTTGATTTGTTGAAACGGTACTGGGAACTCATGGATGGCTGAAGACCCCTGTAGGGACCAACATAGGCTTCTAGGACTTAGCGTGGTGGAGAAGCATTTTTTTTTACTTTTGTGTGTGTGTGTGTGTGTGTGTGTGTGTGTGCGCGCTTTAGGTGAAGGTTTACAGAGCCAATAAGTTTCTCATTAAACAACTAATACACACATTGTTTTGTGGCATTGGTTGCCAACCCCACAAGGTGTCAACATTTCCATTCTTGACCTAGGGTTCCTATTTCCATTCATGCAGCTTTCTGTCCCCTCCTGCCTTCTTGTCCTTGCCGCTAGGCTGGTGTGCCCATTTAGTCTCCTATATACGTGGTTGAGCTACGTGTATTGTTGTTTGTTTTATGGGTCTGTCTAATCTTTGGCTAAAGGGCAAACCTCAAAAGTGACTTCAGTACTGAGTTAAAAGGGTGTCCGGGGGCCATACTCTTGGGGTTTCTCCAGTCTCCGTCAGACCGGTAAGTCTGGTCTTTTTTTGTGAGTTTGACTTTTGTTCTGTATTTTGGAGAAGAATTATTATTTTTTTTTATTATTGTACTTCAGGTGAAGGCTTACAGAACAAATAGTTTCTCATGAAACAGAAGTACACATGTTGTTTTATGACATTGGTTAACAACCCCACAACATATCAACCCTCTAACTTCTCAACCTTTTTTTTTTTTTGGTGAAAATACACATAGCCAAAGATACACCATTTCAAAAATTTCTGCATGAACAGTTCAGTGACATCGATTATGTTCTTCCAGTTGTGCTGTTATTCTCACTTAAGATGAAGGCTTACAGAACAAAATAGTTTCTCATTTAACAGTTACTACAAATGTTGCCCTATGACAATGGTTAACAATCACACTACACATCAACAATATCCTTACTCAACCTTGGGTTCCCTATCACCAGCTTCCTTGTCCCCTTCTGCTTTCTGGCCCTTGTCACTGGGCTCCTGTACCTCGTTAGTCTCATTTGGTTTTACGGGGCTGTCCACTCCCAGGCTGAACAGTGAACCTCGGAGGTAACTTCACCACTGAGCTAAAAGGGTGTCTGGGGGCCATACTCTCGGGGTTTCTCCAGTCTCCTTTAGGCCAGTAAATCTGGTCTTTTTTTGTGGGTTAGAATTATGCTCTACATCAGAAGAATTATTTTTAATGTAACATACCTAACAAAATTATACACAATGTAATTACAAGATTTCTATTTTATACACTTTTTGAGGATATTCAAGCCCATTTAAAGGATCTTGGGGGTGTTCTATAGAAAATAGATCAGTACCGCTTCTGATTAAATGGGAAGCTCTTTAAAATCCAGGAAAAATCCAGGCAAGGAGTGTGAAAGTTCATTGGCTTTAGAGCCATTTTCACAGGGTGTCCCAATACATGGATGTCTGTAGTGCTGCAGGTGTGAAATGAACCTGCTCAGGACAGTTTAGCACATGAGAAAGCACACTTTTCATGGTGGTCATCTGTCCGCATGGGCCACTCTCATGTCAAGATGCAGGGGCCCAGGGCAGGGGTCAGAGCTGGGAAAGGGTTCAACGAGTATCACAACTTCAGCTAGGGACTGGACTCCAGAGCACCAGTCTTAAAAAAGGCAATTGGGAAAAGGAATTTGGGTTGAAGGCCAGCCCTAGAATTGGGCCATCGAGGGATATCTTAGTTTCTTAGTGCTGCTAAAACAGAAATACCACAGGTGGGTGGCTTTAAAGAACAGAAACTTATTTTCTCACAGTTTAGAAGGCTAGAAGTCTGAATTCAGGTCACTAGCTCAAGGGGAAAGCTCTCTCTGTGACCTCTGGGGGAAGATCCTTGTCTCAGCTTCTATAGCCCTGGCTTTCCTGGGCTCTCACATGTACTTCTGTCTTCTCCAGTCTGTGGTCGCTTGTCTCTGTGCCTAATCTGCTCTTTTTGTGTCTTAAAAATGATTAAGTTTAAGACACACTCTACACTGATATGGCCTTTTTAATATAACAAAGAAAACTCTACTTACAAATGGGATTGTTTCTACAGGGAAAGGGGAAAGATTGGTGTTTGGAACCCACCCAGCAGCTCCACAGGAGAAAGACCTGGCACGGCGATCTGTTTCCTTAAAGATTACATGCAGCCAAGAAAACCCTATGGGACAGCTGTAGTCTGTCACATGGGGTCACTATGAATCTGAGTTGACTTGACAGCACCCAACAACATACCTGCTGCTGTCAAGTTGATTCCAAGTCACAGTGACCCTATAGGACAGAGTAGAACTGTCCTGTATGGTTTCCAAGGCTGTAAATCTTTACAGAAGCAGACTGCCACATCTTTCTCCTGTGGAGCGGCTGGTGGGTTAGAACTACCAACCTTTCAGTTAGCAGCCAAGCTGTTAACCACTGTGCCAGCAGGGCTCCTTATAACAACAACATAGAGGTTAGGATTCCAACACATGATTTTGGGACACAATCCAATCCATAACAAGGGGTCAGAAGTGCTGGATGGGTTTCAGGATTCAGTTAGATTACCAGATCCTTAGTCTGGTCGGCAGTATCATGACCTGGGCCTGTCTAGATTCTGCCATGTACTAGCTGAGTCTCCTTAGGGGAAGTACCTGAAGTTACTCATCTGTAAAATGTGTATGAAAAATATTTTTAGGACTTCTGTGAAGATTAAATGAGATAAAGCATATAAAGTGCCTTACACATCACACATATTATTAAATGTTTGTTGCTGTTATTGTTGTTAGGTGCTGTTGAGTGCGTTCCAACTCATCGCGACTCTATGCACAACAGAACAAAACAATGCCCGGTCCTGAGCCATCCTCACAATCACTGCTATGCTTAAGCCCATTATTGCAGCCACTGTGTCCATCTAGTTGAAGGTCTTCCTATTTTTTGATGACCCTCTATTTACCAAGCATGATGTCCTTCTCCAGGGACTGAACCTTCCTGATAACATGTCCAAAGTATGTCCAAAGTAGTTTTGCCATACTTGCTTCTAAGGAGCATCCCGACTGTACTTCTTCCAAGACAGATTTGTTCATTCTTTCGGCAGTCCATGGTATATTCAATATTCTTATTCCAACACCACAATTCAAAGGCATCATTTCTTCTTTGGTCTTCCTTATTCATTGTCCAGCTTTCACATGCATATGAGGCAACTGAAAACACCATGGCTTGAGTAAGGCGCGCCTTAGCCTTCAAGGTGACATCTTTGCTTTCAACACTTTAAAGAGCTCTTTTACAGCAGATATGCCCAATGCAATGCGTCTTTTGATTTCTTGACTGCTGCTTTCATGGGTGCTGATTGTGGATCCAAGGAAAATGAAATCCTTGACTTCAATCTTTTCTACATTTATCATGATGTTGCTTATTGGTCCAGTTGTGAGGATTTTTGTTCTCTTTATGTTGAGGTGTTATCCATACTGAAGGCTGCGGTCTTTGATCTTCATCAGTAAGTCTATCAAGTCCTCTTCACTTTCAGCAAGCAAGTTTGTGTTATCTGCATAATGCAGGTTGTTAATGAGTCTTCCTCCAATCCCGATGCGCCGTTCTTCTTCGTATAGTCCAGCTTCTTGGATTATTTGCTCAGCATACAGATTGAATAGGTATGGTGAAAGGATACAACTCTGGCACACACATTTCCTGACTTTAAACCAAGCAGTATCTCCTTGTTTTGTTCAAATGACTGTTTCTTGATCTATGTACAAGTTCCTCATGAGCACAATTAAGTGTTCTGGAATTCCCATTCTTCACAATGTTATACATAATTTGTCATGTGATCCACACAGTCGAATGCCTCTGCATAGTCAATAAAACATAGGTAAACATCTTTTGGTATTCTCTGCTTTCAGTCAGGATCCATCTGACATCAGCAATGATATCCCTGCTTCCACATCCTCTTCTGAATCCTGCTTGAAATTCTGGCATTTCCCTGTAGATATACTGCTCCAGCTGCTTTTGAATGATCTTCAGCAAAATTTTACTTATGTGTGATATTAATGATATTGTTTGATAATTTCCACATTCTTCTGGATCATGTTTTTTTGGAATAGGCATAAATATGGGTCTCTTTCAGTTGGTTGGCCAGGTAGCTGTCTTCCAAATTTCTTGGCATAGATGAGCGAGCACTTTCAGTGCTGCATCCATTTATTGAAACATCTTGGTTGGTATTCCATCAGCTCCTGGAGCCCTGTTTTTTGCCAATGCCTTCAGTGCAACTTGGACTTCTTCCTTCAGTACCATCAGTTCCTGATTATATGCTACCTCTTGAAATGGTTGAATTTTGACAAGTTCTTTTTGGTATAGAGACTCTGTGTATTCCTTCCATCTTCTTTTGATGCTTCCTGCATCATTTAATATTTTCCCCATAGAATCCCTCAATATTGCAACTTGAGGCTTGAAGTTTTTCTTCAGTTCTTTCAACTTGAGAAATGCAGAGTGTGTTTTTCCCTTTTGGTTTTCTATCTCCAGGTCTTTGCACATGTCATTATAATACTTTTTCTTCTTGAGCCGCCCTTTGAAATCTTCTGTTAAGCTCTTTTACTCCATCATTTCTTCCTTTTGTTTTAGCTACTTGACATTCAAGAGCAAGTTTCAGAGTCTCTTCTGACATCCATTTTGGTCTTTTCTTTCTTTCCTGTCTTTTTAATGAACTCTTGCTTTCTTCATGTGTGACGTACTTGATGTCATTACATAACTCGTCTGGTCTTCGATCATCAGTGTACAACACGTCAAATCTATTCTTGAGACAGTCTCTGAATTCAGGTAGGATGTACTCAAAGTCGTACTTTAGGTCTTGTGGCCTCGTTCTAATTTTCTTCAGTTTCAGCTTGAACTTGCATATGAGCAACTGATGGTATGTTCCACAGTCTGCCCCTGGCCTTGTCCTGACTGATGATATTGAGTTTTTCCATCGTCTCTTTCCACAGATGTAGTCAGTTTGATTCCTGTGTATTCCATCTGGTGAGGTCCACATGTATAGTCAACATTTACATTGTTGAAAAAAAGTATTTGCAATGAAGAAGTTGTTGGTCTTGCAAAATGCTATCATGTGGTCTCTGGCATTGTTTCTATCACCAAGGCCATATTTTCTAACTACCAATCCTTCTTCTTTGTTCCCAACTTTCAAATACCAATCGCTAGTAATTATGAATGCATCCTGATTGCATGTTTGATTAATTTCAGACTGCAGAAGTTGGTAAAAATCTTCAATTTCTTCATCTTTTACCTTAGTGGTCAATGTATAAATCTGAATGATAGTTGTATTAACTGGTCTTTGTTGTAGGCTTATGGACATTATCCTATCACAGTGTTGTAGTTTGGGATAGATCTTGAAATATTCTTTTTCATGATGAATGCAAAGCCATTTCTCTTCATGTTGTCTTTGCCGGCATAGTAGACCACACGATAGTCTGATTCAAAATGGCCAATACCAGTCTATATCAGCTAACTAATGCCTAGGATATCGATATTTATGCATTCCATTTCATTTTTGACCATTTCCAATTTTCCTAGATTCATACTTTGTACAGTCCACATTCCAATTATTAATGAATGTTTGCAGCGTTTTCTTCTCATTTTGAGCTGTGCCACATCAGAAAATAAAGGTCCCAAAAACTTGACCCCAACCACTTCATTAGGGTCAACTCTACTTTGAGGAGGCAGCTCTTCCCCAGTCGTATTTGGAGTGCCTTCCAATCTGAGGAGATCATCTTCTAGCACTATATCAGACAATGTTCCGCTGCTATTCATAAGGTTTTCATGGATAATTCTTTTCAAAAGTAGACTGCCAGGTCCTTCTTCTTAGTCTGTCTTAGTCTGGAAACTCAGCTGAAACCTGTCCTCCATGAGTGACCCTGCTGGTATTCGAATACTGTTGTCATAGCTTCCAACATCACAGCAACACGCAAGCCCCCACAATAAGACAAACTGACAGACACATGGGGGGTTAAATGTTTAAATATAATTTTAGTATATCATATCAGTTTTAAATTAAGGTTAGTTTCCAGACTCTTAACAGGAAATTTGGAGGGAACAGCTCATAACTACCCTGAGTGACATGAAAAGCAGCCCAAGATTTAAGGATAATTCCACAGTCATTGCATTCTGGATTTCTCTTTAAATAATTGTTCTTAACGTTTGCAAGCGTACTTGGGAGAAAGGGAATTTTATGTCACTCAAGAGTTAAAAGCAAAATGCATAGCAATGTTAACTTTATATATATATATATATATATACACTCAGAGTATATTTTTTCTCCATTAACTTAATAAGAGTATTGAATTTTCTGTTAAATAACATTCACAAGGCTGCTGCTTATCACAATTTAAATGTCAATTCTTGGCCAGGTCTACATCAGCAGATGAGTGATCTATGTACAAGTTCCTCATGAGCACAATTAAGTGTTCTGGAAGTAAGACGATTTCTACAAAATCAAGTGAAACTCTCCTCCAGGTTTCATTTTTCCTCTGAAGATTTTTTTCATGGAGCATAAATTATAAAACTACCAATTAAACATAGACTCTTAAATGAGATCAACTGCAATTTGAATCCTGACAATCACTTATCAGTCATATGACCTTAGGTAAGTGCCTTCACCTTTCTGAGCCTCAGAGTTCTCCCTATTAGACAGAAATGCTAATGCAGGATTTTTCTGAGGACAAAATGTGGTAACGTACGTGAAGTCCTTTGTATGGTCGTAATAGATGGATACTTTTATTTTTGTTGCAAAGATATAAAAATATTCAAGGACTGTAAGATATCATTAGATAGACTATTGTTCCTATGCTACATATAACATATATATATAATATACATATATATTTACAGTATATTTATAGACAATAAGGGATCTCAGGAGTTTGAGTCAAACCCCCTGCCCTTGGTTAAGATTATACAGAAAATTGTTCAAGAACAGTGTTATTTTCTATATTATTTTAAGAGGCTCCAGGGAAGCAAGCAAACAAGCAAACTATTTTCTAGATTCATGTATTTTTAAGTATCTTTGTAACTTTTTAAAATTCAAGTCTTTATTTGTGAAATTGCATTTCACTCGTTATAAGAACACCTAGTATCTCTTATTAAAAGTGTCTTTTTATCTAGAAATAATTATTATGGTTCATGCGAGTGTGACATCTTAGAGTTTTCCAAGTGCCTTCACTTAAGATATTTTATTTGATCTTTGCAACATTCCTGGTGAGGAATGTGGGGCAGCTATTTCTGGAGCCATATTTAGATGAGTTAACTAGAATTGAGAGTTGAAATGATTTGTCCGGGACCCTACTCCCCTCACTAACGAGTGGCAGAGCCTGGGCAGGACTTCATATAACCTGCTAAAATGAAACAAACAAAACCCAGCAACAAAACTTTGAGTTAAACTGGAGTCTAAGCAACAAATCTGACTAAACTATCAGAACCATCTTTTGTTCAAGGCAATACAACAAGGTTTACACGCAGAAATAAATGGAATGGAAATACATAGATGCCAAGAGTTTTTAATTTTAAGAATATTTGAAAAATGTTTGGAATTATTCACAACTTGAAAAATAGCACTGAATAATTTTTAAAAGTTGAACTGATGAGATTATTAATACTGGGAGGATTTTGTTTCCCATTGACTACCTGCTGGAATGTTTGGTGCATTTTTGTTGCAAAGCCCGCGTAAATTTTTAAGACCTGCCCAGTGACCAGAAGAGGGCAGTATCAGCGAACAAAACAGATCCGTGCTCATCAGCCTCAAGAGCTGCAGTGTTCCTGCTGGAAATGTCACCTAATATTCCAATATTTGTAACAACAATAACAAAAAAAATCAACAGAGTAACTGGGAAGGAAGGAAGAATGGGAAAATTTATAAGACTCATTATTGATTAAAGACAACATGAAAGAATAAGAAAATATTTTGAAACACTTATTAGGTGTCAGCCATTGTGCTAAAAGCTATAATGAGCAAGACATAACCCTTTCCCTAAAGGAAAGGGAAACCAAGCTCTGCCTCCAGCCAGTTGTATTCTTTGCCCTGATAGTGCAATGTGACTGAAAGGTTGGCAATTAAAATCCACTCAGTGGCTCAGCGGGAGGAAGACCTGGTAATCTGCTTCCTTAAAGATTACAGTCTAGAAAACTTTATGGGACAGTTCTACTCTGTCACATGGGGCTGCTATGAGTGGGAAATTGACTTGACGGCATACAACAGCAACAAAATAAATACTTAGGATCAGTTGGTCATGCAAGAACTAAATCTTCCAGCTCTTGGATGCTGGCAGACCAGTATGAAGGGGAATTTAAATGTCAGATGAAAGAGAACAACAAAAATGCCCATGTATACCCAACATCAGTACATACACATAAACAATGCATTTCTATTGTTCATTCAGATGGTAGGCATATAAATGTCTATTAACTATTCTCTCAAGAATCAGAAAAAATATATATTCATAAATTTAGAATAAAAATGTTATACTGAAAAGTTATCTTATTATAAATTAGAGAATTTTCTATCCCTATAGACCCAATATTCAACTGAGTTCACTTTCCTAGAGTTTATTGAGTACGTTTCATTGAGTTCAGTGGGTGAATAACGGCAGAGCCTGGGGGGAAGGTGTGAAGAGGCAAGGAAGTGGGTGGAATGAAAAGTTCAAATGTCAAGACAAACTGTTATAAGTAGTATTAATAAGAGAGGAGGAGCCCTGGTGGCACAGTGGTTAAGTGCTCAACTGCTCACCAAAAGGTTGGCATTTTGAACCCACCAGTGATCTGCTTTCTAAAGATTTACAGCCTTGGAAACCTTGTAGGGCAGTTCTACTCTGTCCTATAGGGTTGCTATGAGTTGGAATCGACTCCATGACAAGATAATAAGTGGAATAAATAAAACGACCAGAGGAGGGAGACATTGCTTTTGGCTTGGGGAAACAGGAATTGAGGAGTGTTTGAGATGGGCCTTGTAGGATTTTGACGGTGGCAGAGCGTGGGATGGGGTTTCAGAATTTCAGGTAGAAGAAACACAGAAGTGTGGGGTGGGATGCGCAGAGTGTGTTTTGGATGATAGACAGGGTTTGTTTCTAGTGCCTGGAGCATGCACCATACATGGGGTAAGGGCAGGACGGAGAAGGTGGTGGTGTGTGGGAAGACAATTCTGGAAGGGTGTCTTAGTCATCTAGCGCTGCCATAACAGAAATACCACAAGTGGATGGTTTTAACGAAGAGAAATTTATTTCCCCACAGTCAAAGTAAGCTAAAAGTCCAAATTCAGGGCGTCAACTCCAGGCGAAGCCTTTTTCTCTCTGTGTGGGCCTTCTCATCAATGTTCCCCGGACTAGGAGCTTCTCGGCGCAGGGACCCGGGTCCAAAGGACGCGCTCTCCTCCCAGCACTGCTTTCTTGATGGTATCAGGTCCCCCTGTCTCACTGTACACTTCTGTCTTTTATATCTCAAGAGATTGCCTCAGGACACAGTCCAGTCTTATAGAGCAGGTCCTGCCTTACTAACACAACTGCCACCCATCCTCCCTCATTAACATCATCGAGGCAGGTTTACAACATACAGGAAAATCACACAGTACTAGGAATCATGGCCTAGTCAAAATGATACACACATTTTTTGGGGGACATATTTCAATCCGTGACAAAGGGACAACAGTAGGGAGAGGAAGGAGGGATGCAGAGCCTAGTGGGCTTTGAATGTCATGCTAAGGAGTTTTGACTACACATTCATGGGCTTAGATTCATACCCCACCTCAGTCCCCAAAAGACTTGGACTGTATTCTGTAAAACAGGGGAGGGCACTAAACATTACAGAGCATGTATGTTTAGATTTTATGTGTATGTATATGCGGGTCTGATCTCATGACTAAGAGCTGGCTTCCATGGTTATACAGCCACTGACAGTCACGTGATTAACCCTTTGTGCCACTCAGGAACTCCATCTTAGAGATACTATGTAGAAATCAGTTTCTCTCGCTGAAAAATATGTGTTCTGTTTTAGCCTTCTGGTATTGTAGTCTAAGTCAGTGCTCATTTCAGAAATTTTAGATTATACTTACTCTTCACTTATCAACTGTCTCATTATCTGACATTTCACATCTATGACAATAATAAAAAATCTTCTCTCCAACTATTTTGAACATTAAAAACGTATGTCTGGAATTAACTAATGCCGCGGTGCAAGGCAAGAGTATCGCCGGCTATAAAAGTTAAGGCTATGTGTCAGCTTGGCTGGGCCATGATTCTCAGTGGTTTGGCAGTTATGTATTGATGTAATTTGGCAGATATATAATGATGTAGTCATTCTCCATTTTGTGATCTGATGTGGTCATCCTCCATTTTCGCAAACCGCCTATTTTCACATAACGACCTGGTCTTTGGAAACTAACCATGTCGATAAGTGAGGAGTGGGTGTATTATGAGTGATAAGACATTTTCCCCTAAAAATAAGATTATTTGTATTTTTCACATGATATAGAGGCAGGATTATTTGGTTTGAGACTCAAATAAATGCTTTCAATAAAACATGAGAAAATTTTAATTTTGTCTGTACAAGGTTGGAGCTAATGCATTTTAGCTGGAGGATTGTCTGGGAATTTAAACAGAACATTTCAAGGTATCCATGTTATACATAAAATGGAAAGATGTATAAAAAGAACCTCTGCAATTTGTTCCTCTCACTCCGTCTTCACATATGTTGTTAGACCAGTGGATTTTAATAATTTTGGGGCAATAGACTCTTAAAAATACAAAGCTGAAGACCCTATCTGCAGAAAAACACACATATCTAATGTGTTACATTCATTTTCTGAGAGATTTATCAGCCCTGAAAATCAGTAGATCCCAGTTCAGGGCCCTTGCCTCAGACTTTTGGAAAATAATAGACCAGTGTATTATTTCCCCCTGCAGTGTCTCCCTACCCACCCATTACCCTTCCTCTGTCATTTCCATGCTTCTAACAGTGGTTATTTCCTAACTAAGTGATAACTTTGAAACTCAAAATGTGATTTTGTTTACAATTCTGGGAAAATCCTGTAGTCTGTGATGATGGATGGATGGATGGATGGATGAATAGGTATAAGACAGACAGACAGATAGGGAGACACTTGGTTGTTCTGACTAACCTTAAGATAATAATGGAAAGAGATCTTTGAAAGCCTTGTTTCTTAGTAGTAAGAAAAATAGGATTGCCTTTTAGTAACGAAAATTTGCAATCAAATTCGATTTTTGTCTTTCATCTCCTGATGTTACACAGCGCTAGCAAGAATGGCCCCACACCACTTCGGACTCAAGTGGCTTAATAAAGTAACCAAAAAAACCAAACCCATTGCTGTGGAGTGGGTCCCCTCATATTTTACAGAGTAGAACTGCTCCATAGAGTTTTCTTGACTATAATCTTTATGAAAGCAGATCGCCAGGCCTTTCTTCCAAGATGCCACTGAGTGGGTTCAAACCACCAACCTTTAGGTTAACAGTCAAGAAAAATTGTTTGCACCACCCAGGGACCATTAATGCAGTAACAGCCCTATTTAAATTTTAAACAAGTGCATTACCCTGTGCTCTTAAAATATGATAGAAATCTTGTATACGTTTTAGATCCACCGGTAAGGGTTCCTCAGCAGAAACTGTCCCTTGACTGCTAGCATGTGTCTAGCAGTCTAGAAGAGTGTTTAACTCAGTTTAGGTGCTTTGATTGTTCCCCTGTTTGGGCAATTACAAGAAACACGACTAGCATTTCTAAACTTTGAAGAAATGAAAATCCTCGGCCCCTCCTCACATTCAGACCTTCAGTGGTGCCTGGACCAATAGGTGGTCCACATATCCGACTGGCCAATAAGGAGACCCTGGATGGTGCACACTATTACACACTTGGCTGCTAACTGAAAGGCTGGGCATTTGAATCCAGCCAGAGGCACCTCAGAAGAAAGGCCTGGCAATCTACTTCCCAAAAGTCAGCAATCAAAAACCCTTTGGAGTACAGTTCTGCTCTGACACACATGAGTCAACATGAGTTGCAGTCAACTTGACAGCAACTAGCACTGTTAATTATCCATAACGGATTCTCCGGGAAAGCATAACTAATAGCTAAAGAAGGAAAGAAATAGCAAAAAAATAGAAATACCCTCTCCTTAATGATTACTTTATGTCTTCATTTAATTTTCAAAAGGCAAGAAAAAAAGTAATATGTTATAAATATCAGTATTCTAGACAATTAAAAAAATTCCAAATTTGATGATAATTACTTGATGTCTAGTTTGTTCTTTTTTTTCTTAATGCAGCATGTATGTTGAGGTCATAGTATGTGAACAGATGGAATATATGGAAGGACCAACTAATTAACATTAAAGACAGGGGACCCATTGTCTTTCTATAACTCCCATCCATCTACCTCCATTTCTGTCACCATGGTACCTAGAGGTTCAATTATTGAGTGTTGTGACTAAACAATTAAACAAAATGAAATTGGTATAATGCTGCTACTTGGTGTTCGTGAAACTATGCTTGGATACATTCCAAAGCTCTAAAACCTTTTCAGTGATTTCAGTTGTTAAACTTTTGCTGATAGAAGAAGTGAGACCACAGGGATTGTTGTGCAAATTATTTCATTTACAGAAGGGAGTGAAAATGGCATGCTTTAAATTACATTATGGACATTATTGTGGTTTCTAGCTGTAAGGGCCAACTCTGTAGAGAGCGTCAGAGGCTTGTGTCAAATAAACGTTTAGAAACAATAGAGTTTTTACCAGCTCATATGGTACATAGCATGCTGGAGATTTCAAAGAATGGACATTCTTCCCAGACTTGGATGAACTCCTGCTTTTTCTCAGAACAGTCTTTTCCCAATACACTTGGATGGAACAAAACAGGAAGTTCTAAGCAGCATGAAAGTTCTTCAATTTGACCTGTGAGTTTTTCCTTGAGTTTCCCAGGCCACCTGAATCAACTGCCAGAAGAACATTTAAAAATAGATGAAATTGACCCTTTACCTTGAACTCATGGGTTGTAATGAACTAAGCTAATTCTGATGACATAAAAGCTATTCCTCAGCTGAAAAGTACTCACATTAGAGTCAACCGATGTGTAGAATGGCTGCCAGGACCTACATCCCAAAGCCTTCCTAGGCTACCCTACTGACTGGAGAGTTACTATGGACAGTCTAGAAGCTTCTAGGGAGTTTCTGAGTTCAGATGTGGATAAAGGCAAATAGTGGCAGAAGCAAAAACTAACAACGAAACTAGCAAACACAGTTGACAGAGGAGAGATGTTTCTATGGGAAAATTCTCCTTGGGGCAGTTTACCTACATATCTTTCTCTTACATTGTCCAAAAAGTGGTAGGAGTTTATACCTGAAAGGGACAAGAGTGAACAGTCAGAGAAAACAAATTCCCTCATTCTACACAAGAAGAAAGAAGGTCCAGAGAGGATAAGGGACTTACTTATCTGAGGGCTTCCACAGAAAAGATTAAAAGCTGGCTTTAGGATTCCCATTCTCAATGGTGATTTTAGACAGAGTCCTTTCTTGAACACAGTGTGTGAGCAGGGGCAGATTAGCCAGTAAATGAGTACATACTAGCTTACAGTAAGCAAGGTATGCACAGGCTTAATTGTGCTTATTTACTAATCCATAGTGCACAATTTCACATGGGCACCGCGGATTAGTAAGTAAGCACAATTAAGCTCAAGCATACCTTGCTTATTGGGTAATCTGTCCCTGTGTATTCGGAAAGGCCAAACAAGACAAAACGCACAAACCAGACAAAACCGGAAGTGTTCTGGTTGAAACAAAAGCAGGGATCATTTCACACCCCACACTGACCCCTGGCCTCTGAGGCATGTCTGTGGATGCCCTGGGCTCTGTGGGACACAGTCTGAAGACCACTACACTACACTACTCTTTGACTTTATACTTCTGCTGTAGCATTTATTGCACTACTTTGTCAGTTTTGTTTATATGTCTCCAGGAAGGAAGTTCATAATAATAAAAGCTACCATACATTGACTACATAATATGTACTGGCTTACTTGATAAGTGCTTTGTAGTCATTATTTCATTTAATCCATCCCAGAAAGCTATTCTTTTATCTCATTTTGCAGGGGAAGAAAATAAGGTCTACAGAACTTAAATAGCTTGCGTAGGTAACAGCTAATAGATGCCAGAGCTGGGATTCAAATTCAGCCATGACCAGAGGCTTCCACCCATAACCACAGGTGGATTGTGACTGATTCATCCTCGGACGCCCATCACCCAGCACAGGGCCAACACATAGTAGACACTTCATAAAAAATTGTTGAGAAAAAATAGTTGATATTCCTAGAGTTCAGGTCATCTTTTAAAGGTATCAACTTCTCAGAGAGCGTTAATGACAATCAGTTTTTCACACACAAGTGCAAATTACTTCAATCTGACTGCTGTTGTTTTTAGTTGCCTAGTTGACTTGAAGGCATTGGGTTAGAGTTGGCTCTGACTCATGGTGACCTTATGAATAACAGGCCTAAACACTGCCTGGTCCTGTGCCATCTTTGTGATCGTTGCTATGTTTGAGTCCATTGTTGTGGCTATTGTGTCAATCCATCCCATTGAGGATTTCCCGCGTTTTCCCTGACACTCCGCTTTATCAAACATGATGTCCTTTTCTAGCAATTGGCTTCTCCTGATGATGTGTACGCAGTAAGCAAGCCGAAGTCTTGCCATCCTTGCTTCTAAGGAGCATTCTGGTGGTATTTTTGATCTGTTCATTCTTCTGGCAGTCCACCGTATATTCAATATTTTTTGTCAACACCACAGTTCAAATACATCAATTCTTCTTCTGTCTTCTTTTTTCATTGTCCAGCTTTTGCATGTTTTTTGCTCTTCACTCTTGAACTGTAGCTGACAGGAATCTAGTGTAGTGCCTAAGGCCATTACTTGAAGTTAGGCTATTTGGTTTTTAAAATCTTCTCCACCATTTAGAGCCCCGGTGGCGCGGTGGTTAAAGTGCTAGGCTGCTAACCAAAAGGTTGGTAGTTTGAGTCCACTAGCCACTCCTTGGAAACCCTATAGGGCAGTTCTACCCTGTCCTATAGGGTCACTATGAGTCGGAATTGACTCGACGGCAACAGCTTTGGGTTTTTTTTTTCTTTTTTTGGCGCCTCAATTTCCTCATCCGGGAAACAGAGATTATAATAGAATTTATCACACAGAACTCTTACGTGGATGTGTTAATTAATATAAAGTATTTAAAACAGTGTTTGGTAAATGGTAAGCAATCAATAAATATTAATTATTATTATAAACTACAGTGAAGGAAGGGGTATTTATTTCTTTGTTTTGGTTTGGTTATCACTGTCGTTTTCAGGAAGGGAGGGAAGAGAGGTAACGGAAGCGTAAGAGATCACGGCAAATGTACTGGGAGGTCTCTGAGCATCTGGCAGAGGACTTTTACCCAGGCCTAAGACTGACATAGAAAAAGGCAGCAAAGATAGACTTCAGCTATTCCAAAAATGTTCCTAAGACCTGTTCTGCATTTGGATCAGGGAAATAAACCTAGTTCTTTCCCTTCCTTCATGCATCTCTTGACTCCTGATTTGGACCAAAGTTTGGGCTGTAGATCTGCTAAATTATCAGTGAAAAAAGGATTTGGTGAACTGGCATAAGGTTTTGGCCATAAGAAAATTGAGAAGATACTAGCTCAACTCTCAACTTTCTTTCACCTAAATTATAAGGTGTTTGGTCAGCCTTTTTCTCTTCCAGTTCTTGGGACTTGATCTGCAAGATGGAAAAACGAAGAGACAATAGGGCAGATGTAGTGTCCTGGGAGAAGAAGCACTGTAGCTGGCATGGAACCCGTCTAATTTCCTCAAGGGTTCATGTAAAGTCATATTAAGCAGTGACTTTGTTAAGGAATATGCATCTGCAAAAGTTTCCGGGTAAACTCTGCATGAATGCTCCTGAGCTTCAGTTATTTTTTCTCCACTTTGCCAGGTGATGTTACGGCTGACTATCCTTAATAAACAAATTCTGATTTAATTATTTAATCATAATCGTCAAACGGAAACCCTGGTGACAGTGTTTAAGTGCTACGGCTACTAACTAAAAGGTCGGCAGTTCAAATCCACCAGGCGCTCCTTGCAAACTCTATGGGGCAGTTCTACTCTGTCCTTTAGGGTCACTATGAGTCAGAATTGACTTGACTGCAATGGCTTCGCTTTGTTTTTGTTTTTTTTAGTCATCAAACCTGTTACCATATCACTATTTAAACATGAGGGAAAAATAAAAGACACAGAGATATGTAATCTGCAGATTAATTTAAATTCTACTGGGATACGACTGCTCTTCTTTCTATTGGAAAAGAAGTCGATTCTCTTTGGAGTATACGGAGGTCAGCTCAGGTTGGCTCTCAGCTCCGTTCTTGCCCTTCCCTCACCATGTCCGGTATCAGAGAGGACTGCATTTCCCAGGATCCCTTGCCTCTCGTTCCCAGGCTGGCTTGGCCAATGGGAGCAATGGTGGGAGATTTAAAGAAAAGAGGTATGCAAATGATTCCCGTGGCATCTCAGCAGAGGCTGTGTTGTTCTGTGACTCCAGTTCCTACTAGCCAGCCCCTGCTTCTGTGGTGCGCTCCCACCAGGAGTCCTCATTATGGTTCTAAAAAAAAACAAAAACCAAACCAGTTGCCATGGAGTCGACTCCACTCTGACTCATGGAAACCCCATGTGTGTCAGAGTAGAACGGTGTTCCATAGAATTTTCAATGGCTGATTTTTTGGAAGTAGGTTACCAGGCCTTTCTCCCGTAGTGCCTCTGGGTGGACTTGAACCTCCAACCTTTCAGTTAGCAGACGAACATGTTAACAGTTTGTACCACTCAGGGACTCTCACCATGGTTCTAGCTCCTGCTCAACAGCCCTGACTTCTCAAATCCTGCAACATCATTTCCTTTCAGTGACCCTCAGCCCTAATAGTGGCAGGGTTTTGCTTCTATTGCTAAGTTCTGGGTTGCTTCACTGGGCCCTGTTTGGCTTCTCAGCTCTGCCATCATTGGTGTAAGTAATGCCTTGTATCAAACTCCCTCAGTGTGAAATATCTGCAATGGTTTCTGTTTTGTTTTATTTATTTGTTTGTTTATTTGTTTTCTGGCTAGTCTCTATGATAGAATAAGAGAACTCTATACACATTTTAGAAACAAGAAAGTGGGAGCTCTATTTCTACCTACCTTTTTGTTGTTGTTGCTTTGTTTTAGCTTAATGATTTTATTCACTTTATTTAAAACACTTTCCTTGAAATTGAAGCTTTAAAAGAAATACAGGAACAAAAGGATGTTGAGTTATTGGATGTCTATAAGTAAACACTTCTTTCAGTGTCACAAGATGATTTTTTTATCTAAACTGAGAGGGAACCACTTATATATATATATGTATATATAGCTCTTTTAAAACAATTTTTAAAATTTAAGAATAACGTGTAGAATGGTACACAAATCCTAAGTATACAGCTTGTTACATTATCACAGAGTGAAAACATGTAATCGGCAAGGATAAAACATTGTCAGGATCCCAGAAGCTCTTGTAAGTGCCTACTCCCCATTATTGCCCTTCTCACCTCCTCAAAGATACATACTTGCCTGGCATCTAAGACCACAGATTAGTTTTGCTTGCTTTTGAATTTTACCTGGAATCATACAATCTATATTCTTTCTATCTGGTTTTATTTGCTCCGCATTATGTTTGTGAGATTCATCCATGTTGCGTGTAGTAGTGATCTGTTTATTTTCACTGTATAAAGTATGTAATTATATGAATATACCGCAATTTATTTTTCCATTGGTGGACATTTGGGTTCTTTCCAGTTTTTGACTATTATGAATAATGCTGCTATGTGCATTCTCATACATGTCTTTTGTGAACAACATACGAATGCATTTCTGTTGGGTATATGCTTTACCTAGGGGTAGAATTGCTGGATCATAGAACTTGTGCTTGTTTAAGGAGTCCTGGTGGTGCAATGGTTAAGCACTCAAATGCTAACTGAAAGTTCGGTGCTTTGAATCCACCAGGAGCTCCATGGGAGAAAAGACCTGGTAATCTGTTCCTGTAAAAATTACAGCCTAGGAAACTCTATGGGGCTATTTTACTCTGTCTTATATGAATCTAGGAAGATTTGAAATTGTCAAAAATGAAACAGAACACATAAACATCAATATTCTAGGCATTAGTGAGCTGAAATGGAATGGTACTGGCCATTTTGAATCGGACAGTCATATCGTCTACTATGTCAGGAATGATAAATTGAAGAGGAATGGTGCTGCATTCATTGTCAAAAAGAACATTGCAAGATCTATCCTGAAGTACAACCCTGTCAGTGGTAGGGTAATATACATACACCTACAAGGAAGACCAGTTAATATGACTATTATTCAAATTTATGCACCAACCACTAAGGCCACACATGAAGAAACTGAAGATTTTTACCAACTCCTGCTGTCTGAAATTGATCAAACATGCAATCAGGATGCAGTGATAATTACTGGTGATTGGAATTCAAAAGCTGGAGACAAAGAAGAAGGATTGGTAGTTTGAAAATATGGTCTTGTTGATAGAAACGATGCTGGAGACTGCATGATAGAATTTTGCAAGACCAACGACTTCTTCATTGCAAATACCACTTTTCACCAACATAAATGTCAACTATACACGTGGACCTCACAAGATGGAATACATAGGAATCAAATCGACTACATCTGTGCAAAGAGATGATGGAAAAGCTCAAGATCATCAGTCAGAACAATGCCAGAGGCCGACTGCAGAACAGTGAGCACTTCCAGCACTGCATCCATTTGTTGAAATATCTTGATTGGTATTCCATCAATTGCTGGAGCCTTGTTTTTCATCAATGCCTTCAGTGCATCTTGGACTTCTTCCTTCAGTACCATTGTTTCCTGATCATATGCTACCTCCTGAAATGGGTGAGCATCAACCAATTCTTTTTGGTATAATGACTCTGTGTATTCCTTCCATCTTCTTTTGATGCTTCCTGTGTCATTTAATGTTTTCCCTGTAGAATCCTTCAATATTGCAACTTGAGCTTGAATTTTTTCTTCAATTCTGTCAGCTTGAGAAATGCCAAACATGTTCTTCCCTTTTGGTTTTCTACCTCCAGGTCTTTGCACATGTCATTATAATACTTTACTTTGTCCTCTCAAGCCGCCCCTTGAAATCTTCTGTTCAGCTCTTTTACTTCATTATTTCTTTCTTTTGCTTTAGCTACTCCACGTTCAAAAGCAAGTGTCAGCATCTCTTCTGACATCCATTTTGATCTTTTCTTTCTTTCTTATCTTTTTAATGACCTCTCGCTTTCTTCATGTATGATGCCCTTGAGGTCAGAAAAGGTGTGTGTCAGGGTTGTGTCCTTTCACCATACCTATTCAATCCATATGCTGAGCAAATAATCAGAGAAGCTGGACTATATGAAGACAAACGGGGCATCAGGATTGGAGGAAGACTCATTAACAACCTGTGTTATGCAGATGACACAAACTTGCTTGCTGAAAGGGAAGAGGACTTGAAGCACTTACTGATAAAGATCAAAGACTACAGCCTTCAGTATGGATTACACCTCAAAGTAAAGAAAATAGAAATCCTCACAACTGGACCAGTAAGCAACATCATGATAAATGGAGAAAAGACTGACGTCAAGGATTTCATTTTCCTTGGATCCACAATCAATAGCCATGGAAGCACCGGTCAAGAAATGAAAAGACACATTGCATTGGACAAATCTGTTGCAAAAGACCTCTTTAAAGTATTGAAAAGAAATGATGTCACCATGATGACTAAGGTGTGCCTAACCCAAGCCATAGTGTTTTCAGTTGCATCATATGCACTCAAAAGCTGGACAACAAATAAGGAAGACCGAAGAAAAATCGTCTCCTTTCAATTGTGGTGTTGCTGAAGAGTATTGAACATACCATGGACTGCCAAAAGAATGAGCAAATCTGTCTTGGAAGAAGTACAGCCAGAATGCTTCTGAGAAGCAAGGATGGCGCGACTACATCTCACATACTTTGGACATGTTATCAGGAGAGATCAGTCCCTGGAAAAGGACATCATGCTTGGTAAACTAGAGGGCCAGTGAAAAATAGGAAGCTCCTCACGGAGATGGATTGACACAGTGTCTGCAACAATGGGCTCACGCATAAATACTGTGAGGATGTCCCAGGACTGGGCAGTTTCATGCTGTTGTACACAGGGTCACTGTGAGTCTGAACGGACTTGACAGCACCTAACAACAACAACAATAGGGTTGCTACGAGTCAGAATCGACTTGATGGCACACAACAACAACAACAATTAGATGGTGCCAAACAAGTGTCTAAAGGGGTGACTCCGTTTTACACCCCCGCTAACAGGGCCAGCTGCATAATTTGGGGGGTGTAGTGCAAACTGAAAATGTGGGACCGTTATTTAAAAAGTGGGGAAAAGGTGCCATCAAGTTACTAAAATATAAATTTTTTTCCTTTCCACAATCTCTTGACTTCTCATGGTCCTTTATATTTACTGTTTAATGTCATTCTAAGTAAGAAAACATATCATTTTAAATTATTAGCCCAAATTTTGCCAGTAATATGTATATTGCACAATTCTGGTTTTAAAAGCAAATTTAAATGAGCACTTAACCCATTATGTGAAATAATCAAAATTACATAATTTGTCTTTTGTAGCTCACTCATGCGTATGTATTCACTGTGACCAGAATTAAGAAAATGCAGCACAAAACGAACTCAACTATTTTTATTTCACTTCTTGATACACACACATTCTACCAATATGCTTTACATTCAGCTGGTTGATGAGGACGGACTGAAAGGGAAAGGTTGCCTTATCTTTTCCTTCCTTTTGGTCTGAGTGGTTGGCTAATTCAAGGAAACAACACAAGTAATAAAGGATATGACATCTACCTACCTGTTTTTACATTGTTTAAAGCGTATTATTTCTTCATTGTTGTCACTCTTAATAGATAGCTTTATAGAGCAGCCAATAAATTAGCAAACATTTCTTCAGCACTTACTTCCTGTAGCTCACTATAGTCATAACTGCCTCTGAAAAACCGTCTGCTAGAACAGTTGCTCTCAGTTCACTGCAGGAGAAGGCAATGCAGCTTATCCTAATAAAGGTGGCTGCAGATGACTGGACTCTGGCACTCGTCGTAGGCTTTTAAGATGTCTGTGCCATACCCTCTCACATCCAGACACAAAAGCGGAAGCTGAAGCACTAATGCTGCACCTTAGAACCTTTCATGTCCTGCCTAAGTACCTAACTGACTACCTTGAGCCCAGGAATTGCCACAGGAGCAAATAAGACAGCAGTTGCTGAAGGGTGTACTGACAGTACAGGTCCATAATGGGCACTTGTCCATATGTTGTATAGCCCAGTTTTTTCCTTTTTAATAGTGTAGCTTTAGAGACATTATATTTGCCGAATGCTCACGCCTACGGGGCCATGGATGGCCTCGTTAACAAAAGATTAAGAGATGGTCTTTACTTCAGACCTCCAGGAGTGTTATGCCCTTCAGAAAATGCCCTTTTTGTCTAGGTACATTTCTCATCTTCTACTTTAATAATCATATTTTATGTAGCTCTGAAGTACCAGCACTACTAAAGTAGGAAGTTTTCCCAGTGAACCAAAGGAAAAGATATCAGAATCTTGAAACATAACAGAAATAGGAGCAACTAACTTTACAGAGGTTGTAAAGTATTTTCATGAACATTAGCTCCATCTTGCTAAGGGTTTTGCACACCGTTCTGGCAAAACCATGAGGCCTACAAGTATTTTCCTTAAACAAATGATTTCAGAAGTGAAATGAGGTAATGTTTTAAGTACTTTCTACTCCAGTAGAAGTGAAGTCCTTTTCTCTTGATTTAAGTATTTGCTGTCTTTCAGGGAAGCCTACCATGGTGTACATTTAAAATCTAGTCTTATTCTGACAGTCACAGGGAAGACAACATCAAACTTTCTGGTTATGGACTTTTGGGACAATTTTCAGTGAGTTGGGAGATAATTTTCAAAATTATTTGCCTAGTTAAAAAGTTGAGTGATTTTGCTTTAGTGGGCTCAGTCTTATTATATCAAGTGTTCTTGTCACATCCCTTGTCAATAAGGCTTTCTAAGTTTTCCTGGTTCAATAGTGACATGTATAATGTAATAATAAGGACAGGTGAACTCTGACATGTATAAGCTCAAAACTATGGTTTCTTATACAATGAATCTATTTACTTTTTACTTATCCAAAAGAAACTTTCTTTTTTTTTTTTTTTTTTTAGTTTTACTCTCTTAACCCCAGGACCATATGTGGTAGTAAGATTTTTATAATTGCCATAGAATCCCGAAAATTTTAGCAAATGTAAAACCAAATCCAAACTTACTTCAGGCTTGCCGACTCCAAAATGAACTTCATTTTAATATATGCCATTTTACTGGAAAACAACTGGGTTCTCTTTTTTTTAGACAGGCAAATATCTTCAAAAACTTCTGTTCAAAATAATGGCAATACAGCTTATTAATTCACTTATTCATCAAGTTATTACTGAGCATTTACTATTCCCAACACTATGCTTCTTGTTGTTGTTGTTAGGTGCCGTCAAGTCAGTTCCAACTCATAGCGACCCTATGTATGACAGAACAAAACACTGCCCGGTCCTGCGACGTTCCCACAATCGTTGTTATGTTTGAGCCCATTGTTGCAGCCACTGTGTCAATCCATCTCCTGGAGGGTCTTTCTCTTTTTCGCTGACCCTCTACTTTACCAAGCATGATGTTCTTCTCCAGGGACTGATCCCTCCTGATAACATGTCCAAAGTATGTGAGACGAAGTCTCACCATCCTTGCTTCTAAGGAGCATTCTGGTTGTACTTCTTCCAAGGCAGATTTGTTCATTCTTTTGGCAGTCCATGATATATTCAATATTCTTTGCCAGCACCACAATTCAAAGGCATCAATTCTCCTTCAGTCTTCCTTATTCATCATCCAGCTTTCGCATGCATATGATGCGATTAAAAACACCATGGCTTGGGTCAGGCACACCTTAGTCTTCCAGGTGACATCTTTTCTTTTCAATACTTTAAAGAGGTCTGTTGCAGCAGATTTGTCCAATGCAATGCGTCTTCTGATTTCTTGACTGCTGCTTCCATGGGCGTTGATTATGGATCCAAGGAAAATGAAATCCTTAACAACTTCAATCTTGTCTCTGTTTATCATGATGTTGCTTATTGGTCCAGCTGTGAGGATTTTTGTTTTCTTTATGTTGAGGTGTAATCCATGCTGAAGGCTCTGGTCTTTGATCTTCATCAGTAAGAGCTTCAAGTCCTCTTCACTTTCAGCAAGCAAGGTTGTGTCATCTGCATAACACAGGTTGTTAATGAGTTTTCCTCCAATCCTGATGCTCGGTTCTTCTTTATATAGACCAGCTTCTCGGATTATTTGCTTAGCATATAGATTGAATAGGTATAGTGAAAGGATACAACTGTGCTGCATACTTTTCCTGACTTTCAACCACACAGTATTCCCTTGTTCTGTTCGAATGACTGCCTTTTGATCTATGTACAGGTTCCTCATGTGCACAATTAAGTGTTCTGGAATTCCCATTCTTTGCAATGCTATCCATAATTTGTTAGTTGCCATTGAATCAGCTTTGAATCATGGCAACCCCCTGTACAACAGAACAAATTGTTGCCCATGCCTGCATCATCTTCATGATCATTGGTTTGAGTCCATTGTTGTGGCCACTGTATATTTTGAGTGACTTCCAACCTAGGAAGCTCTTCTTCCAGCACTATATTGAACAGTATTCTGTTGTGATCTATAGGGTTTTCACTGGCTAATTTTCAGAAGTAGATCACCAGGCCTTCCTTCCTAGTCTGTCTTAGCCTGGAAGCTCTGCTGAAACCTGTCCATTATATATGACCTGGTATTTGAAATATCTGTGGCATAGCTTCCAGCATCATAACAACACACAATCCACCATGTATGACAAACTAACAGACAGGTAGTAGTCTTTCTAGAAGAGATAATTTCTTGCCCTTTTACCTCCCACAAATTATTTGGTTCTCAGTTTTGGAAAAAAGCGGAGTGTTGTCAGAAAGACGAGACTAAGCAGGAAACTGATGTTCAGAACTGTTAAGTGGCTTGTCCAGGATCACCCAGGTAACTTGATTCTTTACCTTGCATGCTTCATCCTGATGTATGCCCAAAGGAATTCATAACTGATTCTTTGAATTATTGCTGGAATTTGAATATATTATATCTCAGATATCACAAACTGGTTCCAGAGGGACTGTGTTATATCAAGTTGCTATGATGTCAAAAAATTCCTTTCCCTCCCTAAATTATTTGTAGGTCAATTAAAAAAAAAAGTCTTAGTGCTATCCAGGCTCATTTTCAAATGATCCAAATCAATTTTTGAACAGTTACTTACAACCTCCTGCCAGTTGCCATATCATAACTAGAGTGAAGTCAATATTTTTAAGAGAAACAGCAACTTCACAAGTAATACAACTATGAAGAAAAGATATTCAATCTTCTAATAAAATAGTAATGCTGCAAGCTCAGCAGCTCATAAAACATTTATAACCTTCAGCCAGTAAAGTGCAAACAAGAGATTTAAATGTTGCCGCTTGTTGGAATGGGGGGATGCTAGGTGTAAACATCACCCAATGTACATGTGCTACAGTAGGGTCCAGGGAGAGAGGTCCTCTACCAACTGCAGGTGTTTCTTTTGTAGTTAATCAGAAGTATATGGTTCCTTTTTGTTATTTTCATTTGGTAACCTAGAATTGAAACCTGAAATGGGTAAGTGGGGAGAAAAGCAATTGAGTTGGGAAGATTGTCTTTATCAAACTGAGTTACAATTTAAATGCAACAATGTAATTTACGTACTTACTAGTAAGAGTGACTCAACCAGGGACACATACAAGCTTTGCAGATGCCCAGCTCAGGCATCTTTCTGCTGCATGGTACTCCCTTCCATACTGATCACAGACTTAGTGCTGCAGGAGATCGGGAGGGGGGAAGAGTCATGCCAAGTTATCCAGAGGTCATTCTAGCAAAAGCTAGAGAAAGTGCTGAATTGTTGGAAACCCAATCGACTTGCTTGGTGATTTTGAAAAACTCAACCTTTCTGTGGCTCATTTTCTTCATCTGTAAAACAAAGTCCTTTCAAGCTGTTAAATGTGAAAATACCAAAATAGATCTAATCTAATACCAACATTAGATCAAGTGAGTATAATATGCAAGAGATATACAATAATTTGTGAAGAAATCCTACCCTCAAAGACTACAGAGCAAATGGTTCCTTTTTCTTATCGTTTGGGTCTACAACCTGGGCATTGGATTAGCATGAATAACCCCTTCTGCCAAACCTAATTTGTTCATGAATGCTTTCAGGCTGAGGACTTGTTTCTCAATTCAGGGACATTCTCAGCTATGCTGAACATCTATCACCTCCTCAATTCTCTGCTTTTGAACTATTATACCCATGCTGAGGCTTGAATCTACTCTTTTCTCTCTCTCTCTTAAGTTTTTTAATCTGCTCTGTATTCTGAGTGAGTATTTCAGCCAAGGCTTCGAACCAGTTCATTCTAGTTCAAACCCCTGCTGAGACTTTGCATTTTGACCCCAGATATACTGAATCAAAATCTGTATTTTAACAAGATCCCCAGTTGATTCTTATGGAGATCTTGTTAAGATGTAGATTCTGATTCAGAATATCTGAGGTTGAAATGCAAATTCTCAGCAGGGGATGAGAATCACCTGGGGATCTTGTTAAAATGTAGATTCTGGTTCAGTATCTTTGGGATGGAAATGCAAATTTTCAGCAGGAGTTCAAACCAGAATGAACCAGTTCAAAGCCTTGATTTTAGCATGCCTTCCGCTCCTTGGAAACCCTGTGGGGCAGTTGTACTCTGTCCTATAGGGTCGCTATGAGTTGGAATCAACTCAACGGCAATGGATTTTTTGTTGTTGTTTGTTTCCAGTTCATTAATTATCATTTCATTGTCCAGCTCAAGCTGTTTTTATTTTTTCTAATTACAGCGGTGATAGTTTTCATTCTTAGGATTTGTTCCTGATTTTTCATACCCACCTGCTTTTGTTTTCTAACTCCTCTTCTTATTTATTATTTTTGGAAATATGTTTTTCCTTTAGTTCACTGAGGGTTTTAACATGTTTTTTTTTTTTTTTTTTTTCTGATTGCTGTGTTATTTCTATTCTTTCAGGATGAATTCTTCATTTGTTGAGTGTTTTGGCTATCTCTTATGACATGAGTTTCTTTTCTGTGTTTTAAACATTTAATTGCAAATGTCATTTTGAGCAGAAATTTTCTCTTGTTGGTGTTCTTCCCCCTCTTCCCTTGCTCACTTCTCCTCACCTGGGAAATCTTGGTAACCTTCACCTGGCCTATGCCCCCATTTAGAACCAAGCTTTAAGGGGGCAGTTCTTACCCATGGGAGTCCTGTAGTTCCATCCTCTGGGCCAGTGTGTGCTACATGGCACAGTCCGTGACTGAGGGGTCCTGGCTTCACTTTCCTGTAACCCCAGGCAGTTACTGGTGATTGGTCACAGCCCCAGGTATAGCTGCAGTAACTGATAAGCCTTATGGGGCACAGTATTACTCAACTTGACAGCAACAAGTTTAGTTTGGTTTTTGGTTCACAGAAACCGAAAACAGTTAATGTGCTCAGCTGCTAGCCAAAAGTTTGGAGGTTTGAGTCCACCTAGAAGCACCTTGGAAGAAAGGCCTGGTGATCTACTTCTGAAAAATCATTCATTGAAAACCTTATGGAGCACAATTCTACTCTGACACACAGAAGGTCACCATGAGTTGGAGTCAACTTGACAGCAACTGGTTTGGTTCACAGGAAGGGTGCCTTGCCCTGGCCCTCTCTCTCACGCAGTCAGCCCAGCTGCAAGCCCCACACTGGAAGACAAGCCTGCCTGTTCCACTGTGTTCTTGAAGTTCTCCCAGCAGCTGTGGCAAGTTTCCTATTCTGGAGCCTGGAAGGGGGAGCTTTCACCATCCGTCACTGTTCTATTCTGGACCAAGAGATGTTCTCTTATTTTTGAGAGTGTAGGAGCCCCGGTGGCACAAAGGTTAAGCACTTGGCTGCTAACCAAAAGGTAGGTGGTTTGAACCCACCCAGCCACTCCATGGGAGAAAGACTTGGTGATCTGCTTCTGTAAAGATTACAGCCAAGAACAGTTCCACTCTGTCACTTGGGGTTGCTATGAATTGAAATCCACTCAGTGGCAATTAACAATAACAACATGCACTTACTGTTTTCTATTTGAAGGAAAAAGGGGTCTGGATTTCCACCCACTCCATCAACGTAAGCAGGCATTGTGAGACCTAGGTGACTTCCCTCCAGGCTTTAAATTCCTTGAGAGAAGGAGCATATCTTATTTGTCTATATGCCTACCATATAGTACACACTTACAAACGTTTGTTAAATGAATGAAAGAAATGGGTAGAATTCCTGTATCAGGACCCATTTTTCTTTCCTCATGCCTGCTTCTGATTATTTCACTTCAAGAGATCAGGCAGCTGATCAATGATTACTCAACTTATTTTATAAAGGTCTGGCTTCCTTCAGGTGCGCTCCAAACCACTGATTTATTATAAAAGTTATATGCACTTTTAGTAGGACAAATAATGGGGAACCATATTGCAATTGAGTTAAACATAACTTTTTTTATCAAAAAATAATGATATGAACCTTCACCAAAAACGCAATAAAGTATTATTAAAAAAAATAATAATAATGCTATGTATTGGTAGTAGGCAATTTCGTCAATACGGATAAGCAAACCTAAGAAATAAAACCATTCAAAACTCCACCATGTAGAGCTGCTAGCTGTTAACATTTGGTGGTATAACTTTCCATCTTTTCTTTCCCATTCTAATACACCACACAAATAAAGGCTCACACCTTGTTTTGTCACTTGACTCACTAACGTACTGATCATGCAGTGCATTTTGGATGCTCACCTCCAGTTTGTCGATGTGTGAGTCAAATGTGGGTTTCAGCCCCAGGATCTGCAGATGTGACTGCATTCCACGATTTTCGTATTTTTAATTTTTTGTTTTGAGGTTGGGGTTAGGAGGCAAGTAGTTTCTGACTTATCTTGAAACGTGGAAATGTTTCGCTGGTTTTGTTACTAAAACTGCTAAAGCAGCTGATTGTGATGAACATGTGGATAAATAAGCTACTTCTCAGAAGACAGACGTTTCCACATGCCTTGATGGTGGGAGGTTTGGCATTGGCTTCTTTTGGGGTCTCCGCTTTCCTGTTCCTCCGTTGCTTCCCCTCTCTGTTAGGACCACCTTTACCTACCTCTTGTATTTTTCCAAACCCCTTCCATAAAACAGGAATGGCCACGCACAGCTAATAAGATGCCACTTACTCCTGGGTCAATAATTTTATACATGGAAATGGTAAGAGCCTTTGGGTGACTTTTCAGGACTAAGGTTAAAAATAAAACTAAGAACCCCAGATCCCAGTTGCTAGTGCTTTTCAAGCTGCTCTAAGAAGGAGCACTTTCCTCCACCCTGATAGTATGCTTATAGTGGGCTTACAGCAGCCGTGGCTCCCAGTAGAATAGCATAACACCACCAGTTGCCGTCAAGTCAATTCTGAATCCAACTCATGGTGGCCCTGTGTGCATCAGAGTAGAACTGTGCTTCATAGGGTTTTCAATGGCTGATTTCTTCAGAAGTAGATCTCTAGTCCTTTCTTCCAAGGCACCTCTGGATGGATTCAAACCTCCAACCTTTCTGTTAGCAGCTGAGTGCGTTAACCATTTGTACCACCCAGGGACTCCAATAGTAAATAGTAAAGGAGGGCAAAAAGAAGGAGACCAGAGGCAGGAATACTAGGATATCAGTGGTTGGAGGAATTTGAAAGAACTGGATGCTAACGTATGACCTAAAGAAATAAGGAGAAGCAGGTAATACTCTACATTCCAAGATTATTCTTACCATCTGGCCATAAACCTATGAAACGTAAAAATGACAAATGCAGACTTAAAAAAAAAATCATGACGTAGGTGGAAAAGCATATGCAAGGTATAAACCATCTGGTATTGAGAAAGTCCTGCGAAACGGATAGAATTAAATTAAAAATATAAGTATCCTGCAAGTCAGTGAATAACAGAAAGGAAATGTTCAGGTTCCTGAAGGACAAAAGTTCAGGGAAAGGTTATGGGGCGTGAAGTGTGGATAAAGTGAATAGTTCTTGAATACAGGAGTCAGGAGAGACAAAGAATTTACGATAATGTCTAGAGAAGCAATGTGAGAGAAATTAGAAATAAGGGAAAACTTAAATCTACTTCTAATTCAAGACTATGTTCGTATTTCCCTAGGATTAACACCTGTTCATTCGTTGCGATGTTCATGTATGCTTTAAATAATGAAGCATTTATTGAGCACTTAATCTGTGTTAAGAGCTGTTCTGCATCATTTGAGGTCTGACTGAAAAAAAAATACATATATATGTATAAACACACATACACACATATATATATGTTCCTGCCTTTGGAGAACTTAAAAGCTAGTTGGAGAAATGCAACGAAAACAGTTCCAAGAATACAATGCCACGTGGATTTGTGTTAAATTTAGTGGTGTAGATGACAGGGGATGTGAGAGTTTAATGAAAACAGTGGCCGGTGGCTGCAGGAATGAGCTGGTCATGTTTAACAAAGGCGGTGATACTTGATAACGTCCAAAGAAGAAAGAAGAGGAGAGAAGAGGAACAGGCTGTGATAGCCAAGAAGAAGAGCCTGAACTTCCAAGCATGGTTGGCCTTGTGGCTTGCATTTCAAAGGGTATCAGTAATGTTTGATCATAAAAGGATGAAAGATGGATGTCATGGGGGCATAGCCAAGCTTGCTCCCAGGACATGATGAAGCAGGAAGGCAGATTATGGAGAGTCTCACGAGAGGGCAAACAGGAGAGCTTAAATGTGATGGGCTAGGAAATAGAACTCCATTAAATGTTTTCATTTTATTTTTAAATTAACGTACAGTAAAATCGACTACTGTGTGCATGTATGCATACACGTGCACAATATAGTCTATGACTTTTTTATTTTATGTTTTAACAAAGCATTGGCCAATTCAACATTTTTATATACATAATTCAGTGGCATTGATTGCGTTTCTCATGTTGTGCAACCATTGTATATGACTTTTATTAACATGGATATAGTCCTTATATCTACCACCACTATCAGAACATAGAACAATTCCATCACTCCCAAGATCCTCCCTGTGCCATCCCTTTGTAGCTACACTCTCTCCTCCCTCCTAACTTCTGGAAACCAATAATCTGTTCTTCCTCACTGTAGTTTGTCTTTTTGAGAACGTGGTATGAATGGAACTATTCTATATGTAACCTTTTGAGACTGGCTTCTTTCACTTAGTTTAATGCCTTTGTGACTCTTCCAAGTTGTTACGTGTATCAATAGTTTGTTCCTTTTTATTGCTGAAGGTATTTCATTGTTGTTAGTTGCCATAGAGTCTGCTCAGACTCATATGTATAAACCTTACATATAAACGTTTCCTGGCCCTGTGCCATCTTCATAATCATTGGTGTGTTTGAATTCAGTTCAGTTGCTATTGAGTCGATTCCAACTCATGGCGACCCCACGTGTGTCAGAGTAGAATTGTGCTCCATAAGGTTTTCGGTGGCTGATTATTTTTGGAAGCAGATTGCCAGGCACTGGAACCATCAACCTTTTGGCTAGCAGCCAAGTGTCTTAACCAATTACACCACCTTTGTACTCACCTGTTAAAGGGCATTTGGGTTGTTTCCAGTTTTTGATGATTATGAATAGAATTGCTATAAACATTGTGTACAGGTTTTTGTGTAAACATAAGTTTTCATTTCTCTAGGATAAATACCCAGGAGTGAGATTTCTAGCTCATCTGGTAAGTGTATGTTTAACTTTATAAGAAACTGCTGAACTGTTTTCCAGAGTGGCCATACCATTTTAATTTAATTTTAATTCAATTTTGATGAAGTACAATTTATCCATATGTTATTTTATAGACCCTGCTTTTGGTGTCATGTCTAAGAACTCTTTGTCTAACCCTGGGTCATAAAAATTTTTACCTATGTTTTCTCCTAAAAGTTTTATAGTTTTACATTTAGATATGTGATTCATTTTTAGTTAATTTTGTATAAGGTGTGAGAGTTAGGTTAAGGTTTAGTTTTGCCTATGGATGTCCAATTGTTCCAACACCTCTTGTTGAAAAGACCATCCTTTCTCCATTGAATTCCCTTTGTATCTTTGTCAAAAATCAACTGATTATATTTGTAGGAGTCTAGTTTTGAATTCTGTATTCTGTGTCATTAATCTACAAGTTCATCTTTTGCCAATACCACACTGTCTTGATTATTGTAGCTTTATCAAGCCAAAACCAAACCAGTTGCCATTCAGTTGATTTCAACTCATGGCAATCCCATATGTTGCAGAGTAGAACTGCCCTGCATAGGATTTTCAAGGCTGTGACCTTTTGGAAGCAGTCACCAGGCCTTTCTTCCAAGGTGTCTTGGGCTGTAGCTATATAAAACCAAATAAACCCAAACCCATTGCCTTTGAGTCAATTCCTACTCATAATGATCCTATAGGACAGAGTAGAAAAGCCCCATAGGGTTTCCAAGGCTGTAATCTTTACAGAAGCAGACTACCACATCGTTCTCCCACAGAGCGGCTGGTGGGTTTGAACTGCCAACCTTTGAGTTAGCAACAGAGTGCTTAACCACTGGGCCACCAGGGCTCCTTGTACCTTTATAGTTAGTCTTAAAACTGGGTAGTAAGATTCCTCCAACTTTACTCTTCTGTTTTCAACATTGTTTTAGCTAGTCTAGCTCTTTTGCCTTTCAATATAAATTTTAGTATCGTCTTGTCTATAATTACAAAAAAATCCTGCTATAGATTGATTTGGGAAGAATTGACATCTTTACTATCACTAAATCTATGCTTGGACCGCCTCTTGATGGGATAAGTCTTGAAGTTTTCCTTATATACATATCTCTCTTCTCTTGGTGTTCTTTTGAACAAAAGAGTGACATGATCAAAGTTACATGTATGGAAACTTCATTTGCATAGGGAGGCTAGATGAGGGCCATCCTTACATTTTTCATACAATTTATTCCCAGCCAGAAGGAACTTATGCACATGTAAACCCACTCAGTTTGGTCTCCGGCCCATTAGGAACGAGAGGCCTAGGTTACACTTTCTTTTGGGCCACACTGCTGTCTGCCCAAGTCTTTTGCCTTTTTTTTTTTTTTTTAAAGTGGGTTGTTTGTTTTCTTACTGTTGATAATGAGAGGACTCCAAGAGTTCAATTGAGATTTTGGGAGAATATATAGCAGGAGGGTTCAGTTTGGCTGTGTGGTGATCAAGTCGAAAGAAATAGCATTGTATACATATTTACTCGGAATTTCTGAATAAGAGTAAGATCGTATCCTGTCTGTGAGGCAAGAGTTAAGAACTCAATTGATTTGTTTGGTAATTTTCTGAAAAACTCGACCTTTCTGTGGCTTATTTACCTCATCTGTGAAACAAATTAAGTCCTTCCAAGCTATTAAATGTGAAAATACCAAAACAGAACAATAGAACAAGTGAATATAATATGAAAGAGATACCTAGTGATTTCTGAAGAAATCCTAACCTTAAAGCCTACAGAGTAAATGTTTATCACACAGAGTCTATGACTTCACTGGAGTTCAAATAGTCGAATTTTTCAATAACACAAAAAAGGTACACATATATTGAGAAAAGGTATATGCATTTTTTTTCACTCAATATTGCCTTATTGTGCTATATGGAAATGACATAATATACAAATACAAATTGTCTAGGAAGTCAATGTGAACAACCTGATTCTTAAATCCTGAGATGAGATTTGAAAGTTCAGCCCATTCTGTACAGTAGGTCATGAAGAGTAAGAAGGAAGGGTGTGATAAAGAGAAAGAAAGTCTTAAAGCTATAAAACTGAACGTGTGTTGGGGGTGGGGGCAGTGATAATCACCACAATGAAAGGCTTGTATCTTTCCCTGAAAGAGAGCAGTAGAGCAAAACTGGGAAGGTAGACTCCAGTTCTCCGAGGATCGTTGTTGTTTGGGGCTGTTGAGTAGATTCTGACTCACAGTGACCCCCTGCGACAGAGTAGAACCTCCCCCAAGGATTTCTTGGCTGTGATCTTCATGGAAGCAGATTGCCAGGTCTTTCCTCAGCAGCGCCACCAGGTGGATTCGAACCATCAACTTTCAGTTAGCATCTAAGCGTTTAACCATTCCTCCACCAAGTCTCTGTTCTCTGATGATTACTAGAGAGTTTTTACAGTAATGGAGAATCAAGTAAGTACCTTTTCAATCTATGCTTGGACCGCCTCTTGATGGGATAAGTCTTGAAGTTTTCCTTACATACATATCTCTCTTCTCTTAGTGTTCTTTTACCCTAGTTATTTTCAGCTTCTGTGGGTTTTAGTTAGTAGTGGTGTTTGCCTTTTTTCTCCCTTCTAACCACTGCCACCCTGTTTCTAAAATAAAACCCTATATGGAACCCTGGCATAGAAGAGGTGGCAGCAGAGCTGTTCTGCCATGAGTAGAAGTGGAGGACCAGCTCTCTGCTGTACCTCCTCCACCACCTCCATGGGGTCCTGGGGCACTTCCACCTGCCCTATGTACTCAGCCGGGGTACCCTGTCACTGGGTTGGCCAGAGTCCTCTGATGCACGCTTACAGGCCAAGGATAGCAATCCTGATTCATCCCCTCCACCAACATGTGAACCAGTCTTCTGTCCCATTCCTTCAAAGCCTGCCGCTGTGATTGATAAATGGTGAGACTGGGTCTGTTGGATATACTAGTCCATAGCAACAAAGTTGGCCAGTGTGTTCTTTCCCTCAGATTATATAATGTCTTAATCTGGTTTAAAGAGTAGCCCATCCAGGCCCTGTGGTTCCAAGTGCAGGCCAGTGAAAGAGGTGGCCCTGGGGCAACCCTGTGGATTATTACCACTTATCCCACCTTAAAGTGCCTTCATAGTCAGCCCAGTGGGACATCAGGCTGTTTCTAAGGAACTGCTTTCTCCCTCTTGATGTAAACGTCTAAAAATATAAATGTTACATTAATTATTTTCCCTGTAAAATACTCATAAATATTATAGGGAAGTACTTACAAGCCTTACAGAGAAAGACTTTATAAAACTGAAGTAATACTTGTAAGACTTTTTGAAGTGTCACACTCTGCATAAAAAGGATGAACACCTAGCAAATGACGAGAAAGAGATAAGAGAGAAAGTAGAGATATAAAATTTAAAATAGATATGTAAGGTCATTTTTGAAGTGCTGCACTCACTGTATACAAAAGGGCAGGATATTAGGTTTGAATTCCAGCTTTTCTACCTATTGGTTGTCACTTAGTCTCTCTGAGCCTCAGTTTCTTATCTGCAAAATGGGAATGTTAATTCTTTCCTCTCAGAGTAGACACGAGGATTACATGCAATTTCTGTGCTGGATCCACACAGGAGCTGAGTCTATGATAATTATTATTCATTAGCACCAAGGGCAGGTCTTCCTTTGTGCCCTCAGATTCCCAATAGTCCTGTGGTCACAAGTTTCAGGGATTAATGTTAAATGCAACCGCAAAGTCAGGGTCAGCTCAGCAGGAATGACTGCAAATAGCAGTGAGCTTGGAGGTAAGGAGATCAAGTTAAATTTATAAACTACCAGCATCCTCTAGAATTGGGGGAGGGAGCTTTCAATTTATCATCCAAACTGCGACGCTGTTGAAAGTGAGAGGGACTCTGAAAAATTCCATTGGCAAAACATGCAGGAGCTGGAACAGTTCTTGGCAAACCAGGACTACGACCACCTACCTAGATTTAACCTTCTTGAGTTTGGTTCAATACAATAGTCAATAAGAGAAGAAAAAGAGACCAACAACATTTTGAGCACTTAATATGCACCCAGCAACACAACATATATGCAAATGTATTTCTTCTTGGCAACAGCTCTGAGAGGTAGTTATTCTTATACCCATTTTACAGATAAGGAAATGGAGGCTCAAAGAGGTAAAGTAGCTTATGAAAAGTTGTGCAATTAGTAAGTAGTAGAGCGTGGGTTTGAACCCAGGTCAGTGTGATTACAAAGTCCCTATGCTTTTTCCACACTATATCAATGGTTTCTGTTATGAATTTAGTTGTGTCTCCCCAAAATATGTGTTGGATTCCTAACTCCTATAGCTGTGGATACAATGTGTGTAACATAATATAATGTATTCACTTTCCACAATGCAATCTGGTGTTATGTTAATGAGATCATACCAGCGTAGGGTGTGTCCTAAACCCAGTCACTTATGAGTTATAAAAGAGCAGATTAGACACAGAAGCAATCACATATTGGGGAAGACAGATGCTGTATGAGGATCCCCAAGAACCAAGGATTGCCCAGCATTACTGACAAGGAAAGAATTGACATGGCTGAGACCCTGATTTGGACTTTTAGCCTCCAAAACTGTAAGAAAATAAATTTCTGTTCTTATAGCCAACACTGTGGTGTTTGTGTCACAGCAGCACTGGGAAACAAAGGCAGTTTCAAAAAAAAAAAAAAAACTTTAGCAGAAGCACATTTCCTTTTAAGTAAAATAATAAAAACAAATTAAAAGCAAAGCCTCCCTGATTCCAGCTGGATTAGGAGTCCTGAGGCAGTGCCTGTGGGACCTCACCCTTGCTGTCTGCAGAAGCCCCTGAGACACCAACTAGAATCCCAGAGCCTTAGGGATCATAGTTCAAAAATCACCTAAATTTTTCATCCAAGCCTTTGAAAGACCCAGGGGTGAATGAGATACAGTAGGGGTAGGACCTACTTTGGCTTCCAGCAGCAAGTGGACAGACTAGCATCAAGGAGTCTGTATTGGGAGCATAGCGGGGTCTTTGAAACGTGTTTCAGTGAGTCCATCTCTGAATGAAAGCAAGATTTCTAATTCTTTCATAGTTCAAGAGAGTACATTCTGGGGAGTAGGATCCAATTTATCAAATTTTGTGCACATGAGATTAGACAGCATGAGATTGAAGAAGCAAAAGTATGATGTAGGCAGGGTAGAGAAAGCTGTCTGTCTTCTTAGATCACACAACTTAGGGAACAAAATGGCATGCCCACCAGGAAATCAGTTCTAGAAACATCACCTGACAGTGCCACAGGCAGAAACCTGTCAGCTAGGCTTCCCTAGGGACATTGCACCCCCAGGAACAGACATTCGCATCCATGGTGCTATGAATAGAACTTGAACAGAAAACCAATCCTGTTTCCATTGAGTTGATTCCAACTCAACAGCAACCTTGTAGGACAGAGTAGAACTGCCCCATAGGGTTTCCAAGGAGTGGCTGGTGGATTTGAACTGCCGACGTTTTGTTCAGCGGCCAAGTTCTTAACCACTGCACCACTAGGGCTCCAAATAGAACATAAACACAAAAGAAATTAGCTCACTGGGCTATTACTTATCAGGAAACAGAGAGAAGAATAAAGTCATTGATTCTAGTAAGTGTCAAACTAGATGACCTTTCAAAGTTTTGATGATATACAATATAATTATGAAAGTACATTGTGAAAGCATGCACGCTGAAGTGTCAACTTCAAAGTTTTCCCTCTTGTTTTTAAAACATTCTGTTTTTGAAGGTTTCCCTTAATAGATCTGTTAATAACTTGAACTGAAACTATCCTACGAAGCCGTCATTAAACGAAACGACAGTTTAGCCCAATTAATAAAGGATGTTTGCTTCAAGCATAGCACTCTTATAAAGAATTATCTATATGAGTGTAAACTGACAACAGTTAATCTAAAGTGCAGATGAGAACTGTAAGAGGTCGTTGTTGTGTTGTTGTGTGCCGTCAGGTCGATTTTGACTCATAGGGACCCTATAGGACAGAGTAGAACTGCCTCACAGGATTTCGAAGGAGCAGCTGGTGGATTTGAACTGCCGACCTTTTGGTTAGCAGCCTGAGCTCTTACCCACTTCACCACCAGGGTAGAGAGCCTAAATTAATGGTGATGAAACAATATGAGTAAAGATAGTGAGGATGGTGACACACTCTGACGTATGTAACCAATGTTATTGAGCTGTTCATGTAGAAATTGTGAATGGATGTATGTTTCATCGTGCATATTGCCACCCAAAATAAAATATTTTTAAAAATAGTTCCGTTAATAAGAGGTTGACGTCTCATGTGGGTGGGGCAGCTGTCAAGCACATGTTACTCCATAATCCTACGACACTCCCAGGGTCCAAAACGCTCTGGCTCTAGCCTCTAACTCCCTCCACAGAAAAAATAATAGTGATAATCAATACTTTTATGATCTGAAACAGCAGAAGCAATATGGTCTAGTTGAAAGTAAAATGGAAACAAGAGCTGTAGACCTCTGGTCTTTCATAGACCTATTGTGGCATTTTGAAGAAGACAAAGAGAAATTGGCCTTCATCTTTGCAACAGGGATAAAACTCACAATATTTATAAGGAACAGCTAGTAAAGGCAAAATGGTTACAATTTTTAGGAAAAAGTTAACATTCAAATGATAGTGTTGCTTGGTCTTAACTAATGTTTACAGGGACAATAACTAAGGTGTTTTGCTTTGTTTTGTTAAAATGACCACGTTGAAAGGATAGTAAATGTTATGGATTGAATGGTGTCCCCCAAAAAGATACGTTGAAGTCCTAACCCCCAGTACCTGTCAACGTGCTTTTGTTTGGAAACAGTGTCTTTGAAAGTGCTAACAGTTAGGTTAACCTGAGGTCATACTCAACCAGGCTGGGTCTTAATCCTCTATGACTGGTGTCCTTATAAAAAGATACACCGAGACAGAGACATGCAGGGGGAAGACTGCCATGTGAAGAAGCATTTACAAGCCAAGGAACTCCAAGGAAAACGTGGGGCTACCAGAAGCGGGAAGACACAAGGAAGGATCTTCCCCTAGAGCCTGCAGAAAGAGAGCGTGGCCCCGCTGACACCCTGAATTTGGACTTCTAACCTCTAGAAGTGTGAGACAATAAATTTATGTTCTTTAAAGCAGCCCAGTTTGTGGTACTTTGGTACTGCAGCCCTAGGAAACCAATACTGTAAATCTACCCCAATTTTATCATGACACAGTATAGCTGCAGAAACAGCCCTCCGACTTGCATGAGGGTGGCTACAGCATAAAAAAGAGTTTACATTCAATGTTTCAGTGGCAAAAACTACCTGTAATTATTTCCATAGTGGGACTGCATAAAAGTTGTATTCCATTTAATCTTATACTAAACAATTTCTATATTTCATGTAATGGATTAGAATGAAAATGGAGATAGTTCATCAACACTGATCTGTGATATAAAAAAGAGCGGTGAAGCCCAGGGTATGAGAGTGCATAAAAATGTTTTGTGTTCTGACCAGTACATTGCTTTAAAAAATTTTTACAGTCAGGCACAATTGTTCATTCTCACCATGCAGAAGATACTCATATATTCATTTTTAAAAGGGCAAATCAACCATAATTCAGTTTATAAACTGTGAAGCTGGTTGTGAATGTCTGGATGAATATTCATTAGAATCTCTTAATCTGCCATCGACTGTGATTCATTAGGCATATGTAAATATCACTCACTTTAATTGCCCCTAAACTGACTTAACATAATATTGTCATTAGCAAATTATTAGTTATTTGTGTAACTAATGGTACATTATGGTGTGCACGTTAAATCTCCAAATATATGATTACAATTACGATGATGTTTTATGCTGGAGGTTTTCTAAACTATTTGATGAAATATAATGGAGTCAAATCAAATCTGGTATGTTAATAGGACAGTTGCAGAACTTTTTTCTGCACCTTGGTGCTGTTATTACATCTCAGCTACTCATTCTTCCTGACACTTGACTTGCTGTAGGTTTTTTCTATTCTCTTGTCTGCACCAAAGGTCTCTGGAGTGTCCTCATATCTGTGCTCCCACATATCACCAAATGGCCCCAGTCTCTATTTGCTTTTAGGAAAAGTGATGTTATTATTATTATTATTTTTAATTCAACCATTGGAAGTGGAGCAAACAATATAAAATGAACAAAGAAAGTATAGAAGACCCTCCTAAATATTGACGTAAGGGCACAGCACTAGCACTGAATTTAACCAGTTCATAGGAGTTTTATTTTACATGGTTGTACTTGAGGGAACAAGTATTTGACCTTTATAAATTCATGGGATAGTGAGCTGTGTTGTAGCACTTTCCTCCAGAATTATCATCCTCTGTGGAGAACTTAGGGCCCCAGTGGCACAGTGGTTAAAGAGCTCGGCTGCTAACCAAAAGGTCTGCAGTTTGAATCCACTTGTTGCTTTTTGGAAACCCTATGGGGAAGTTCTACTCTGTCCTATAGGGTTGCTATGGTAGGAATTGACTCAACGGCAATGGATTTTGGCTTTATGAAGAACTTGGAGGAGCCCTGGTGGGTGCAGCTGTTAAAGCATTGGCTGGTAACTGAAAGGTTGGCGGTTTGAACTCACCAGCCGCTCCTCGGAGAAAGATGTGACAGTCTGCTTCTGTAAAGATTATAGCCTTGGAAGCCCTATGGGGGAGTTCTACCCTATCCTATAGGGTTGCCATGGGTCGGAATCAACTCTGTGGCAGTGGGTTTGTTTTTTTTATGAAGAACTTGATACTGCCTAAGAACCTTCTTGCATCTTATCATTCCTCTTTCTAAAAATTTTGTTCATATTACCTTTCTTCTCCCCAAAGCACTGATTTTCTTTCATTGACAACCATGTCATATAGAAAAAGACTTTCTCTAATTTCCATCTCCATAGTAATTTCAGGATGTTTCCTTTTCAAAGAGAATCACTTACTTTTATCACATATAATTGTTACACATCCACTGAGCTAACTCCTAGGAATAATGTTGACCCAGCACACTGGTGGGAAAGCCTACAATTAGTATTTCTTTAGTCTTTGTTAATCGCCTAACTGGTGACAGGAATATGTTAATACAAAATGAGCTAATAGAGGCGGGAAAGCCTTTTATCATGTTGCCCTCCTAAATATTAGTACATTAACACACCAGTGATGTTTATAAACAGACATCCAGACAAATGAACGTTCCTGTCTTTGATAATGCTCTAGATTAATTCCCATTTCATCTTAATTTAATAAGAAATTCTTTTAAAAAAAACACTTACGCATGAAAAGAAATTATTGAGATAATGACAGCATAATGAAAATAGATTGTGGTACAAATCTCCTGAAGAGATACCAACATTCCAGAAACATGGTCAAGCATTATTGTACTTAAAGTAAAACAAATTTTTTAGTCTAGCATACTTCAGATTTAACACTACTGCCATAAAATAAAAACAATTATGGTTATTTTAATTAATGGTAAATGAGTGAATTCCTTCCCCCAAGATGTTTATTTGCGAGTTTCAGAGACCCCCCCCCCTTCTGGTCAATATCATCCCTCTCATTTCATAAAGTGGTCAGTTGAGGTGCCTCTACTATGCTGTACACACATCTGACATAAAACCTATTATCTTCTGGTTCACAACTATGCCCATCACCCTACAAACTATAAGTTCAACAAGGGCTTTTTGTCTAGTACCAAAAAAACCAAACCCATTGCCATGGAGTCGATTCTGACTCATGGCAACCCCATGCATGAGTAGAACTTCTCCATAGGTCTTCTTGGCTACCCCATGAATGAGTAGAACTGCTCCATAGGGTTTTCTTGGCTGTAAACTTTATGAAAGCAGCTCACCAGGCCTTTCTCTTGTGGTACTGCTAGGTGAGTTAGAACTTCCAACCTTTGGTTAAGCAGCTGATCACAACTGCTTGCACCACCTGGGTACCTTGTTGTCTAGACAGAGGTGGACAAATGGGCCAAACTTGGTCCTCATCTCTTTTTGTAAATAAAGTTCAATTGAAGCACAATCATGCTCATTTGTTTACTGCTGCCTATGGCTGCTTTTGCTCTAAAATGGCACAGTTGAATGGTGCCACGGGAACCATATGACACACAAAGCCTCAAACATTTACTCTCTGACCTTTAACATAAAAGGTTTACAAACCTATGGTCTAATATATAGAATTTTGCCAAAAAATGAACGAAGAGATGAACACATGAGTGAGGTTCCCAAAATAAGCATCTGGGTTTTAGCCAAATTTTATCCCTAGAATTGTCATTTCACAGTCAGTTAATTCTGGCTGTTTGATTGAAACGTCTGTGGAGTCAGTAATTTATCACGTAGTTAAATACAGTTTGGTTACTTCCATCTCTGACATCACTAAGATATCAAAAATACCCAGACTAATTTATTTGAGGCTTGATAATTTTGTTAAATAGCTATGGCTGAGGTATTTGGCTGAGTTTATACAGCAATATGAACTCCTGACATCAAGTCCTTTGTCCTAAATATGAATCCTGGTTTAATGCAAACTGTGACTCAAAGAGTAGCTTTAATTTTTGTTAGGCCCTCTAGCACCTCGTTACAGTGAAATGCGCCTTTTTTAAAATAAAGTACACACATAGGAAGAATGAACCTGCCCAGGACTGATACTGCAATTACTAATAATAATCAATATTTATTGAGCCACTAACTTTATACCAGGCCCATGCAAAACACTTTGCATGCATTATCTCATTTAATCTTTACAACAACCTTATAAGATAGAGAATACTATTTTTCCCACATTAAAATAATAATTTGAGACTTAGATAAAATATATGCATTACCTAAAGTCACACAGCTAGTAAACGGGAGCCATGACGCAGTCCTCAGCTTTTCCAAGTGCACAATCCATGTTCCTTCCACAGCATCATGCTGCCTCAATATTATATGTGGAATTATATCACCTGTGTCGTTATGCTGAGACTCTTTATCACATGACCACTAAAAATCATGTGTTTGAAAAATAGTCAATTGTCCGGGAACAATCCAATTTAATAACATTGAGTAACAAACAATAGCAGAATACGAAACTAAATATATTATGATCCTGATTCTGTAAAATACACGTGTGCATGGGGATCACCCATGAAGTTATTATTGGAAGAGGCAGTCCTCAGTGGGTCCTGAGTGGCTGTGCTCATTCTAGCTGGACATGCCCAGAATGCTGGCCACAAATGCTCTTTATCCAAGCCATTTTTCAGGACTGTGTTTACAGCGAGCAGCTTAGATAGGTGAGGTAACAGCTCCCTCTGGGACAAAGTCTTCCTCACAGACCTGGTTACCACTTACTATAAAAGCAGGGAATTTCCCAAGCTCATTGTTCCTTAGCTGTGACGCAAACCCACTGCATGTGCAACATTCACTGAGCCTCCCAACCCCCACCCCCACCCCCACATTGCTCCCATGGGACTTGGGAGCAAGGGGAACTGACACAAACATGATACTCGTACTGCTTGTTTTGCTCTGAGTAATAAAGTCCCTTGTCTCTGAACTAGGAGTCTTATGTTTTCTTCCAGCATCTATGAAACAGTAACAGGCTAACTTATTAGCTTGGAAGCTGAAATGTGCAGATGACTCAACCTTGCTTCCCAAAAGTGAAGACAACTTGAAGCACTTACTGATGAAAGTAAAAGATTAGAGCCTTTAGCACTGATTACACCTGAACATAAAGAAAATGACAATCTTTACAACTATACTAATAAAAAACATCATGATTAATGGCAAAGAAATTGAAGTTCTCAAGGATTTCATTCATCTTGAATCAACAATCAATGCACACAGAAACAGCAGTCAAGAAATCAAGTAACAAATTTCTAGAAACACACTACCAACCCAAACTAACACAAACTGAGGTAGAAAAACTGAACAGACCCATAAAAAGGAGACATTGAAGAAGTAATTAAAAAAATTTCCAAAAAAAA
Source organism: Trichechus manatus latirostris (assembly GCF_000243295.1). Lineage (NCBI taxonomy): Eukaryota > Metazoa > Chordata > Mammalia > Sirenia > Trichechidae > Trichechus > Trichechus manatus. The sequence goes on from NW_004443938.1 coordinate 35,689,994, forward strand.
AAGAGCCCTGGCCTGGACAGCTTCACTGAAGAATTCTACAAAACACTCAGAGAAGAGCTTACACCAATACTACTCAAATCATTTTGATGATAGAAAAGGAAGGAATACTCCCAAATTCATACTATGAAGCCAGAATAACCTGATATCAAAGCCAGGCAAAGACACCACAAAAAAGGAAAATTACAGAACAATATCCCTCATGAATATAGATACAAAAATTCTCAACAAAATTCTAGCCAATAGAATTCAACACCATGTCAAAAAAATAATACATCATGACCAAGTGGGATTCATACCAGGTATGCAAGGATGGTTCAACATTAGAAAATCAATTAATATAATCTACCACATAAATAAAACAAAAGATCACATGATCATCTCAATCAACACGGCATTTGATGAAGTCCAAAACCCATTCCTGATAAAGACTCTAAGCAAAATAGGAATAGAAAGGAAATTCCATAGCATAATAAAGGGCATCTATACAAAACCAATAGTCAACATTATTCTCAGCAGAGAGAGACTGAAAGCATTCCTTAAGAACGGAAACTAGACAAGGATGCCATATATCACTACTCTTATTCAACATTGTACTGGAACTCCTAGCTAGAGCAATAAGGCCAAAAAATGAAATAAAGGGCATTCAGATTGGTAAGGAAGAAGTAAAACTATCCCTATTTGCAGATGATATGATTCTATACACATAAAATCCCAAAAATTCCACAAGAAAGTTACTGGAACTAATAGAAGGATTCAGCAAAGTAGCAGGATACAAGATCAACATACAAAAATCCATTGGATTTCTCTACACCAACAAAGAGAATTTTTAAAAGGAAATCAAGAAAACAATACCATTCACAATAGCCCCCCCAAAAGATAAAATATTCAGGAATAAATCTAATCACGGACATAAAAGACCTATACAAAGAAAACTACAAATCACTACTGCAAGAAACCAAAAGATACCTACATAAATGAAAAAACATACCATGCTCATAGATAGGAAGACTTAACATTGTGAAACTCTCAATATTACATAACGTGATCTATAGATACAATGCAACCCGATCCAAATTCCAACAGCATTCTTTAATGAGATGGAAAAACAAAAAAGAGGCCCCGAATAAATAAACCATTACTGAAGAAGAAGAACAAAGTAAGAGGCCTCACATTACCTGATCTTAGGACCTACTATACAGTCACGATAGTCAAAACAGACTGGTACTGGTGCAACAACAGACATATGGACCAATGAAACAGAATTGAGAACTCAGAAGTAAATCTATCCACCTATGGACAGCTGATCTTCAACAAAGGGCCAAAGTCCATTAAATGAGGAAGAGACAGTCTTTTTAACAAATGATAGTGGAAAAACTGGATGTCTATCTGTAGAAAAATGAAACAGGACCCATACCTCACACCGTATACCAAAAAATCTCAAAATAGACTAAAGACCTAAATATAAAACCTAAAACTATAAAAATCTTGGAAGAAAAAATAGGGACAACACTTGGGTCCCTAATACATGGCATAAATAGAATAGCAGACACAACTAAAAATGCACAAACAGCAGAAGATGAGCTAGATAAATGGGTCCTCCTAAAATTAAACACTTATGCTCATCAAACAACTTCTCCAAAAGAGTAAAAAGAGGACCTACATAATGGGAAAAAATTTTGGCTACAACATATCCGACAAGGGTCTAATCTCTAAAATTTGTGGAAAACTTCAACACCTCAAAGACAGAAAGAAACAATCCAATCAAAATATAGGCAAAGTACATGAATTGACACTTAACCAAAGAAGACCTACAGGTGGCTAACAAACACATGAAGAAATGCTCACGATCATTAGCCATGAGAGAGATGCAAATCAAAACTACTAGCTATAACCTCACGCCAACAATAACGACACCCACCACAACCACAACAACAACAACAAAAAAAAAAAAAAACAGAAAATAACAAATGTTAGTGAGGTTGCAGGGAGATTGGAATTCTTATACACTGCTGGTGGGGATGTACAATGGTACAACCACTTTGGAAAACAGTATGGTTCTTCCTTAAAAAGCTAGAAATAGAAACACCACACGATCCAGCAATCCCACTGCTAGGTATACGCTGTAATGAAATAAGAGTTGTGACATGAGTAGACATATGCACACCCATGTTCATTGCAGCATTATTCACAATAGCAAAAAGATAGAAACAACCTAAGTGCCCATCAACAGATGAATGGGTGAACAAACTGTGGTACATACACACAATGGAATATTACACAACAATAAAGAATAACGACGAATCCACAAAACATCTCACAACATGGATAAATTTGGAGGACACTATGCCGAGTGAAATAAGTCAGTCACAAAGGGCAAATATGGTATGAGACCACTATCATTAAAAACATACACACACACAGACACAACAAACGTTTACACACAGAAAAAAATATTCTTTGATGGTTACCAGGGATGGGCAGGAGAGGGAGAGAAAATTACTAACTAGATACAAGACACATGTTAATATTGGTCCAGGGAAAGGCAATATACAATATGGTGGAAGTCAGCACAACATGACCAAGGCAAAGGAAGACACTGAGAGGAATGCAACAATAAAGGCAACTACGCTAATTACTATAACATAGACAATCCTGCAACAATAGTATTAACAAATGATAATTTATTAAAGGATTAATAGGTAGATAGATATGCTAAAAAGATGTGGGAGGGTGCAAGGGAGCACACTCACCTGCAAATATAGGTTTGGTTGTGGCTATTTCTACTTACATAATTGTAGGTACTGCATGGATATTGATATAGACAATAGAGCACACAAGAGGCACAGTCATGGTAACTTCTTAGACATAATCAAACACCTCCAGGGATGAAGTTCCTGGCTCGAAGGTGAAGGACCATAGACTCGGGGGACATCTATATCAGTTGGCACAAGATTGTTCATAAAGACAATGTTCTGCATCCTACTTTGGTGAGTAGCAGCTGGGGTCTTAAAAGCTTGCAAGCAGCCATCTAAGATACAACTATTGGTCTCTTTCCATCCAGAGCAAAGGAGAGTGAAGAAAACCAAAGACAAACTAGAGCAATTAGTCCAAAGGACTAATGGACCATATGAACCACAGCCTACACAGCTCTAAGACCAGAAGAACTAGATGGTGCCCAGCTACCAGTACTGATCACTCTGACTGAGATCACAACAGAGGGTCCTGAACAGAGTGGAAGAAAAATGTAGAACAGAAAAATCAAATTTACAAAAAATATCACACTTAACTGCTCTGAAAGAGACTGGAGGAACCCCCAAGACTATGGCCCTAAGACACCCTTCTGACCTGGAACCGAAGCCATTCCCGGAGACCACCTTTCAGTCAAACGATAGACAGGCCCATGATATAAACAATAACACCAGAAAGGAACATGCTCCTTAGCACAGTCAATTATACAAGATCAAAAGGGCAACGCTTTCCTAAAAGCAAAGATGAGAAGGCAGGAAGGGGTAGAAGATCCAGATGAAAGGAAATAGGGAACCCAGGGAAGAAATGGGGAGAATGATGACACATTGCATAAAATGCAACAAATGTCATGGAACACCTTAAGTACAAACTATCCAATGGGAAACTAATTTGCTCTGTAAACTTTCACCTAAGCGCAATAAAAAAATTAAAAAAAAAAAAAAAATCAAATGACATACTGCATCAGGCAAATCTGCTGCAAAAGACCTTTTTAAGTGTTAAAAAGCAACAATGTCACTTTGATGACAAAGGTGCCTGACTCAAGCCATGGTCTTTTCAATTGCCTCATATGTATGTAAAAGCTGGACAATGAAAAAAGAAGGCCAAAGAAGAATTAACACATTTGAACTATGGTGTTGGCAAAGAATATTGAATATATCACGCACTGCCAGAGGAACAAACAAATCTGTCTTGGAAGTACAGTCAGGATGCTCCTTAAACCCAAAGATGGCAAGACTTCATCTCATTTACTTTGCACGTGTTATCAGGCGGGACCAGTCCCTAAAGAAGAACATCATGCTTGGTAAAGTAGAGAGTCAACAAAAAAGAGGAAGACCCTCAACATGATGGATTGACACAGTGGCTTCGACACTTTGGCTTCAACACAGGTCTCAAACATAGCAACAATTGTGAGGATGGCACAGCAGTTAAGAGCTACGGCTGCTAACCAAAAGGTCGGCAGTTTGAATCTACCAGCTGCTCCTTGGAAACTCTATGGGGCGGTTCTACTCTGTCCTGTGGGATTGCTATGAGTTGGAATAGACACGATGACATTTTTTTGTTGTTGTTGTTGGAAGGGCTGGAAAAGTGATCCTTAGGCCAGTCCTCCAAGAATGACTCCCTGAGTAGTACAGATCTGATTTTCTAAAACAGCTTCTCTCTCTAAGACAGCCTCTGGAACTGCTGGGTTCAAGAATACACCACTGTAGCTTCAGTGTAGGGTTGGGGAAGTTGCAGTCAGGAGGTTGTTGTTGCTGTAGCTACCTGCCTCTGGATTCCCAGTAAATTAGAAAAGAGACACTGGAACGCTGCTGCAGAAAAACCTACCCTTCCAAAATCATCTTGTTAATAAAGAGCCAAAAGACAGAGATGACCCATGCCTTATTTTCAACCTTCTATGAGTATTTCTATTTGATGAAATCAAATTCATACCCAGAATCCTAGTTGCAAAGAAAGGAGTCTGAAAAATGTAATTTTTCACCCTCTATGGTATCTACCTTCACAATTACTGCTATGTTTGAGCCATTGTTGCTGCCAGTGTGTCACCCCATCTCATTGAGGGTCTCCCTCTTTTTTGCTGACCCTTTACTTTACCAAGCATGATGTCTTTCTCCAGTAATTGGTCCTTCCTGATAATATGTCCAATGGAAGTCACTTGAGCAGGTAGAAGAATGGCACTAGAGTGAGCCAATCCAGAACATCCTTTACACTTCTCATTTCTGTTCCTTGAAGGGAGGGACTTTTTCTTTTCGTAATCTCCACAATCCTTAGAAAATGCTAACCACATACTAAGTATTGATGACTAAGGTGCCCCTGACCAAAGACATGTTGTTTTCAATCACCTCATATGCGTGCAAAAGTTGGACAATGAACGAGGAAGACCGAAGAAAAACTGACACCTTTGAATTATGGTGTTGGCAAAGAATATTGAATATATTACGGACTGCCAAAAGAATAAACAGATCAGTCTTGGAAGAAGTCCAGCCAGAACGCTCCTTAGAGTGGAGGATGGCAAGACTACGTCTCACATAATTTTGGATATGTCATCAGGAGGGATCAGTCCCTGGAGAAGGACATCATGCTTGGTAAAGTAGAGGGTCAGTGAAAAAGAGGCAGACTCTCAAGGAGATGGATTGACACAATGCCTGCAACAATGAGCTCAAGCATAACAATGATAGTGAGGATGGTACAGGACGAGGCATTGTTCCATTCTGTTGTACATAGGGTAGCTATGAATCGGAACTGACTTGACAGTACCTTGCAACAACAACAACATTGATTAGGAACATCTATTATATTGTTGGAAATTCAGATGAAATAAATAATAAGCTCTCTAAGACCAATAGTATCTCAAAGTGATTTGATTCAGTCCTTAATTTGATGTGGCACTGTGTCAAGGAAGAAGCATTTCAAAGGATCTTTGGAGAAAGAACTCTCTTGGTTTTAGGTGGCTTAAGCCAAGGTTCAGCCACTGATACTAATCTTAATGCCTGTTCTAAATCTCTTATTTTTCTAGAATAACCAAGTACAACTTCTTTAATTTTCCATCATAGATAACATTTGCTTTATTTTTGGTTTCGTCTAGACCTCTAATTTATCAAGTTTAAAATTCTTAAAATAAATAAGCAAAAACTAAAATCACATTTTAATGATTACCTGCCTAGTCCAAAGACAATAAGAAAATTGGTTTCCAGTGGATAAATTTTGGGGGGCAGAGAGGAGCTTCCCAACATTCTAACCCTGTTTAGGAGAAATCCTCATAATAATGTGTTTTACTAGAGGGATATAGTATCCTTTCCCCCATTACTAAAGAGGAAGGAAAGAGGGAGGGCCTCCTTTACTGTGTCCCCAGGAAATCAGTAAATGGGCCTGTCACTTAAGTTCAGCCACCTGGACTTTAAATCCAGAGGAGGTTCTCAAAAGGTGGGAGAAATAGTTGGGATTTGTTCAGAGAAACTGGGTTGTGCTCAGAGGTGTCAGTTGTAGTGTCCAGTAGCAGGAAATCTACTAGTGTCCTGACAAGACTGGTTGCCTCCACTAAGAAACAGATGATAGGTTTTCTATTCTTTCTCCACAGATGCCTCAGTTCCTGCCCATTTTCCAAGTCTTGTGTCTTGTTCTCCAGCCTTCCATCATTTGGTGAGCCACAGGTATTCTGCCAATTAATTCCTTTTCTCCTTAACATAGCTGGAGTCACTTTGAGTTGCTGGCAACCAATAACCCTAACTAATAGAGTACTTCTACACTAGGGCCATTCCAACACCAAATATATGTAATCCAAAGCATAATGTGAGGGAGACTGGAAGAGGATCTTGCCAATCTTCCACTCCATCTTTCCTTATTTTTGAGTATTTCTTGGGGAAGTTTTAGAACATGCATAAAATCAGCTATGTAGAAGCATTAATATTTCTATTCTGCCACTGTGTAAAAATTGAAAATGTTTTATCAAGATACGAAATAATTATCAAGAAAAATGATGAGTGCCATCATGGTAGGTAGAAGACCTACCATGCCCAAGCCAAAAAATAAAACCTCACTATTTAAGTCCTGCTATGACCAGTATTCTGGCTGTACTTGTTCCAAGACTGATTTGTTCACTCTTCTGGCAGCCCATGGTATATTCAGTACTCTTCACCAACACCTTAATTCAAATGCATCAATTCTTCTTCAGTCTTCTTTATTCATTGTCCAGTTATCACATACATAGGATTGCTGTGAGTCAGAATCAACTCGACAGCACACAACAACAACAACATGCCCAGCATGGACCATGATGACCACCGGTCACTTCTTGAAAATACCACGGCTTGGGTCAGGTGACATCTTTGCTTTTTTAAACTTTAAAGAGGTCTTTTGAAGCAGATTTGCCCAATGCAGTACATAGTTTGATTTCTTAACTTCTGCTTCCGTTGCATTGATTGTGGATCCAAGTAAAATGAAATCCTTGACAACTTCAATCTTTTCTCTGTTTATCATGATGTTGTTTATTGGTCCAGTTGTGAAGATATTTGTTTTCTTTATGTTGAGGTGTAATCCATATTGAAGACTGTAGTCTTTGATCTTCATCGGTAAGTGCTTCAAGTCTTCTTCGCTTTCAGCAAGCAAGGCTGTGTCATCTGCATATTGCAGGTTGTTAATGAGTCTTCTTCCAATCCTGATGGCTCGTTCTTCTTCATATAGTCCAGCTTCTTCATATAGTACAGCCAGAATGATCCTTAGAAACAAGGATGACAAGACTTCGTTTCATGTACTTTGGACACGTTATCAGGAAGGGCCAGTACCTGGAGAAGGACATCATGCTTGGTAAATTAGGGGGTCAGCAGAAAAGAGCAAGACCTTCAATGCCTTCATGAGATGGATTGACATAGTGGCTGCAACAATGGGCTCAAGCATAGCAATGATTGTGAGGATGGCACAGGACTAGGCAGTGTTTCGTTCTGTTGTACATAGGGTCTCTATGAGTCAGAACCAACTCAACAGCATCTAGCAACAAAAACAACATGTCTAATTTCAGAGTAGAGTGTAATTTTGTGGAGCTTTAAGTCACTATGTCAGGTTGATTAGGGAAGTATTTGAAGGCATGGGCCTTTCAGCTACCTCAAGTCACATTGTAACTGTTGTGTCAAGGATGGTCATGGTAAGAAGGGTTTTTGATAGAGGTAGACATTCTTCTTAGTTCAAGCTCTTGCCAGAATCCTAGGCCAACATCATCACTACAGAATGCAACAGGCTGCTAACAAATCCCTAAATTTCCAGTAAATCTTCTCGAAAAGAATTAAAAGAATGAGAACACTCAAATTTTCTCATATTCTTAGCAACAAACAAAAGAAGTCAACCTAAGGTTTTAGAGTCTCCTGATAGTCATCAAGCAGGGTGCTTAACAGGCAGGTCTGCTGACGTGCCCTCATATTGACATGGTCCAGTCTCCCGTCCACCATGACCTGCTGGCCCCAGTGGTATGATCAGCCAGGAACTGCTGTGTGCTGCTGGTCTGTTCCTTTTAGCTTTCTAAAGTCTTCTCTTTGCGGCTTTGTCCAATGTGTCTTGATTCAGCCATCTAACAAATCCCCGTCTCCCAGATAAACCTAGGCTGGACACTGGTGCTCATTCTTCCTGCAGGGCTTGCAAGTTCCCCATTAGGATTCCTTTCTCTTGGGGCTGATTCACCTGGGTCACAGTTTGACTCCTTGACACATTTGGTACAGCTATCTCCTTGGACTCCACCCTGAGTATAACTTAGAAAGGATGTTACATGAGATACCAGAAACACGGAGAAAAGGTGTTAATTTTGCCTTGGGCTGGGTAAGGTGGGGTATTGGGTGGAATAGTGTCCCTCTCAAAATTCATGTCCACCTAGAACCTCAGAATGTGACCTTATTTGGAAAGAGTGTCTTTGCAGATATAATTCGTTGAGATGAGGTCATACTGGATTAAGATGGGGCCTAAATCCAATGACAGTGTCTTTATAAGAAGGCCATGTGAACCCCCCCCTGCCCACACACACAGGGAAGAAGACCTTGTATCAGTGGAGACCTTGTATCAATGGAGACCTTGAATCAGTGGAGCCAAGAGATACCAAGGATTGCTACAGCCAACAGAAGCTAGGAAGAGGCAAGGAAAGACTCTCCTCTAGAGCCTTCAGAGGGAGCATGGTCCTGCAGACACCTTGATTTCAGACTTCTGGCCTCCAGAACCAGGAGACAATAAATTTCTGTTGTTTTAAGCCACCCAGTTTGTGGTAATTTGTTACAACGGCCCTAGGGAATTAATACAGGTTGTATCAGGGAAACTTCATAGTGGAGGTTTGTCTTAGAGAATGTGTGGTACTCTTCCAGCAGACAATGGTATATTCCAGGCAGGAGAAAGGGTTTGTATGAAACGTTATGGCATGGGAGTATAAAACAGGGGACAGTGGGAGTGAGGCTAGAGAACCATTAGAACCTTTGTTACATTGTACAAAGTTTAAAAGCCCATCAGAATTTACACAGGAGTATTATGAGGCATTGGTGGGTGGTTCAGTGGTAGAATTCTTGTCTTCCATGTGGGAGGCCATGGTTGGATTCCTGTTCGATACAGCTCATGCTAAGCCACACCTGTCTGTCAGTGGAGGCTTGAGTGTTTCTACGATGCTAAACAGGTTTCAGCAGAGCTTCCAGACTAAAATGGACTAGGGAGAAAGGGCTGGTATTCTGCTTCTGAAAATCAGCCAGTGAAAACCCTATGGATCATAGCAGTCTGATATACAACCAATCATGGGGATGGCACAGGATTGGACAACATTTTGTTCTACTGTGTATGGGGTCCCCGACTTGATGGTAGCTTACAATAACAACATGACATGATTAGATTGCTGTTCTGGAAAACTAACTGTGGTGGCAGAGTGGAAAATGGATTAGAAGGAGTCAAGACAGGAGATGGGTGAATCAATACAAGGGAGAGGTACAATAATCTGAGTGATGGTGAGGTGAGGGTTTAAACTACAGTGTGACAGAGAGAGGAACCAGACTGAAGAGATGTTAAGAGGATTCCATCAATAGGAATATGGATGCAGGGGAGGGAAGAACCGAGGAAAACCCTGAGGTTTTTGGCCTGGATGTCAAAACCACCAACAGTGGCAGTCACTGAAGTAGGATGCACAAAGGGGCTCATGCAGGTACTGAAGTAGATTGTGATTTCAGTTTGAACATTTTGAATATGAAGTGCCCTGGAATACCCAGGTGGAACTATCCAGCAAGCAGATTCATATGTGGATTAGAAAAGAGGTCTAGACTAGAGATTTGGATGTAGCGTGTTAGAACCACTAGCTGTGTGAGCTCGGCAATAAATTAACCTCTCTGTCCATCAGCTTCTTTGTCTTTAAAATGGGGATAGCAGTAGTGCCTACTTCATAGGGTTGTTACAAGTATTGAATGACTTAATACATGTAGATGTCTTAGAACCATGCCTGGCACTATATAAAATTGTTAAAACCAGTTGCCATTGAGTTGACTGACTCATGGCGACCCCATGTTTCGTGTCAGAGTTGAACTGTGCTCTATTGGGTTTTCTCTGGCTGATTTTTTGGAAGCAGATCATCAGGCCTTTCTTTTGAGCTGCCTCTGGGTGGATTCAAATTCCCACCTTTCAGTTAGCAGCCAAGCCTGTTAACCCTTTGCACCACCCAGGGACTGTCTATGTAGAAGTATTACCTATTGTTTTTTATTGTTGCTCTTATTATCAGTATTGCTTTGACAAGATAATCCCAATTGCATGGATTCTTTAACTGTCTCCTCCACTCTTTTTTCTCTTCTGCCACCCATCCTTGGTGAAAATCTTAGCTCTCACAGTTCATGAGAAGTTTCACAGCGGTCTTCATTTTTATGCATTTTGTCTTTTATTTTTAAAGTAGAGCATGAAATCAGTTATGCTCATTGCCAGCTTGAAGAACCCCCAGAAAAGCCTGGTATGAAGCTGAATTGCTGTTACCTTTCTCAGAGCCCACACCAGCACCCGACCCCAGGGTACAATGAGGAATGCAGATGCTACTGTTGCCTCTGTTGCTTTGAATTAAACAACTTTCCCCCCCTCATTATAGAATTAATACATGCACTTTGTAGAAATATGGCCGGAAAAAACAAAAAAGTATAAAGAAGAAAGAAAAATCATTTATATCTAATAAGACACAAACTCTGCATAAACATTTATTGATGTGTTGCTTACTTTTGGAGATTTCTTCCTTGGAGATGGAGGGCAAAGAGTAGACCCTGGCCCCTCATGCTGCCTGCATCCTGACCCTGCTCTCTCTTGAGAGGTGCAGGTGACTTAAGATGTGCACCGACCAGGTCAGTGTGATCATTGGGTCTCAGCAAGTTGTCCATTTGTCCAAGTGTCCTGGCTGGATTCCAGCTAAAGCCATGACGATCTCTCTGCTTCAGGGTCTCAGTTGTAGCTTCAACTGGGTTAGTTACCCACGAGTTCTTATCCTGACCCTGGGTGGAGGGGTGCAGGCATGGGTAAATCAGGAGTGGTTGCTTTTAAGTGATGGGAGCCCTGTGGAGTGGGCTCTGTAAATCATCCCTGCAGAGACAGAAAGTGCTGTTGGGATCAAAGGCTCTGGGAAAGAGCAAGGTTTCATTGAGCCCCTGGCTGCCTCCACCCATTCTCACCACCGCCCCCCACCCCCCGTGCCCTGTGGGGATGTGCGGAGGCGGAATACCACTGCCAGGGCATTTCTCTATCACGGAATCTGTATGTGTCGCAGTGGCAACGGTAATCGGGACGGCGGAGACAGTAACCAACTGCACAACTCTTACAGAGAAGTGGGGCCAGGAGGGTCACTCTGAGGAGTCGACCCCCACCTCTGTCCCAGGCTTTTATTTATAATAGATACAGCAAGCAGTAAAGCAGATCACAAGACAGTGGGTTTTCAGGTGGATAACAATCAGTTTTGGGTAAGGGGAAAGGAATTTGGGTATGTATATGGTAAGCAGTAAAACAGATCACAACACAGTTTCAGAAAAGCAAGGCAATTAAACAAGACGTGGCTGGCCTTAGTCATTTATACTGATGTAGATAACACAGACGCCTGTAGGGAGCTGCACTTAGCACAAGTGCAGCCATATTTTATGGCTAAGAATACTAAAGCAATAGTTGTACCCACATGTATGTACCATTGAGAATAGGCGTGTTTACTAAGCACCCTGGCTTATTGCCTGCCCAAGTTTTTCAAACATTTGCATCTTTTATTTCAAGGGCAAGGAGGAAATCGGGTGCACATATGCCTGAGTTTGGCACCGCATGTTATCTAGGTGATGTCACTTTGGTATTTGGATCTAGACAAAATCTAGCAAGCAAAAATCAGCTGATGGTCCCAATGCATATCAGATGGTGAAAAGGGGAAAAGTTTGGAAGGACCAATAGCCGAAGCTGGCTGAAGATGTTGCTTAAACATTCTGAGCATGTCAGAAGGAGGTCAGCATGCTCTGAGCCTTGAACCAGAGGCAATCAGAAAGCACTGAGGCCAATAGTATCCAAGCCCCTAATTGCTGCTGATTTGAATTCAGCAGCAAATTTTGCATAATGCCCATAAATGACCTTTCTTCAAGGGGTGCACTGGCATGGTTGTTGCGACCTTGTAACAAATACCTAGTGCCATTTAATGATGGAATGACATATCTCTGATATGCAAATTTTTACAGCACAGCAATTAAGCAGTTTAGAATTTTACGACAGTGTTTGGGCTTTATACAACAACAAAAAGGGGCCCCATAAAGGCCTGCGATGGATGGGCTAATCCCCACTGGAAATATACCATGGAATCCTGTGGAGACAATGCATTATGGATAGCATCGTGACGATTGGCTGTTAATCTCCCTTCCCATCCCCACATACCCACCAGCCTGTGTAAGCCCTGGCTCCCGCCCCCTCCCCACAGCACAGGGCTGAGAACTGCATGGGAGCCACGTTGTTGGGACATGAGTCTGGGGTACAGATGGGAAAGTTGGGGCATTGCAATCTGTTGTGTGCACGGAATACAGAGCAAAAGGGGCTTGCAGCGAGGCAGCTTGTCAGCAGGGGACAGAACTGGGGGCCATATGCCGCTCTTCTTCTCCCTTCTGTCACCAAGTCTGCCGCCTCATCCTTCTGTCAGGGGACACTTTAATGATGAACATGTTTTAAACAGTTTTGTTTACCTAGCAACAGCTTTTCTAAGAGGGGGTCTTAATTAGTCACCTTAAACAGTTTTTGGTTTGGGTTTTTTTTTTAGGCATTCATTCATTTGTTCATTCATCTGGTAGAATCTCCCTCTTGCTCATTCCAGTCCCCTTCCCCACAGACACTGGAGGCTGTTGTTACTGTTTCTGTGAAAAAGTGTGTCTGCATTATAAAACTAGTTTTAATAGCTGTCTGCCATTTTTCTTTCGTTCGTACTTTAATACCATAATTAGCTTTGAAGGGTAGATTTCTCTCCACTTGTCAGAAGCAGTATTCCTTTGTGAAGCTCTTCAAATAGGATCTGCATTTTAAAATGCAATCCCATTTGATGATTTTTTTCCCCCCATAATTTTGTATTACCAGTTACAGTCACTTCCATGTTAAAGGAACAGGCTCAGAGCTGATTTAGCAATTCACTCTATTATGATAGAAAAAAAAATAGAAAGTTCTCATTAGAATTTAATCAGTTATGCTATTGGTTTTCTTTTCAAATTTGACTAACAGAGCACAGCGAAAGCTAAGAAGCTTCCTGATGATGTCTGAGTTACTTCTGCTTTTGGTTCCCTTTATTTAGTATAAAGCATTATGAATACTATTCATTCATAGATTTCTATACAAAACATAATGTTAAATTTTTTTTAAAAAATCTGTTACAATGTAAAGTATTTAATTCAAAATGAATTAGAAACAAATTCCTAAATAGCCTCATCCAAAATATTGAGGATGAAATGCTTCTTTTTGGTGATGAAATTTGCAAAGAGTGGGTTGACAACCAAAAGACAACGTAACCAAATGTGTTTCATCATGAACTCTCATTAGACAATAGCCTCCATAAAGATCAAATGACACAGGCTAATTCCTTCAGAACTACCTCTGCTTTTACATTATGGAACCAGATTCTAACTTATTGTAAAAGAACAACACCTCTTTCAAGTCACGAATTGTTTCTGTTAGAACCTGGGATCAGCTTAAGCCACAGGAATGTTCACCATTGAATATCAACCTTCATGTTTATTTAGAACAAGGGTGGAATGAGTAAAATGTAGGCATGGTGGAAGTAGAGAAGATCTGGCCCCGGAAGATATTTCTTAGAATAAATGTTATATTTTTGTTGGTAGTTTAGTGTATGTTTTAGTAAGTCAAATAATCATTTTAAAATGAGTGTTCCTTTTTTTTCTCTCTCTCTCTACAAATTACAGTGTTCCAGAGACAGATTTTTGGACAGACTTCTAAAGAAAGATGAATTTTTATAGCATGTAATTGTCCTATTACTGTGACAATGAGAAAAATCAACCTTCCAAATCTAATTGTGAGTATACATCGTGTGGTTCATCTGGTTCTTAAATATGAAGATAAATTTGAAAAAGTTGTTTATTTAAAAAATTTGTCTTCCATTTTGGGATACTAGTAACATATACTTTGTAATTACTAAGTGTAAGCTACATAAAACATTAAGTGGAAAAATCAGAAAATCCTCAAAGTTGTGGTGGTAGTTGAGGATAGCAGCTATCAAGTCAGTCCCCAGCTCATGGTGACCTCATGCAAAATGGAACCAATGACTGCCTGATCCTGTCCCATCCTCATGATCTGTTGTGGATTGGACTGTTGTGATCCATAGGGTTTTTACTGACTGATTTTTGAAAATAGATCACCAGGCCTTTCTTCCTAGTCTGTCTTAGTCTAGAAGCTTCACTGAAACTTTTAAATATCATAGCAACACACAAGCCACCACTGACAGACGGCTGGTGACTCTGCCTAAGATGCTTTGGCCAGAAATTGAACTCCGTCTCTGTCATGGGAGGTGAGAATTCTACTACAGAACCTCCAGCGCCTCACCTGTGGTGGTGGTGGGGTAGGGGTAGGGGTGCTTAACAAGGCTAACCAAGAAGTGTCCTGTCATCTCATGTGTAAGCCAAATGTAGAGGCAAACAAAAAATTCTATGTGTAAGCACGCTTGTTTGTGTGTGTGTGTGTGTGTGTGTGTGTGTGTTAGAAGGTGCCTGGTAGAGAAAACTTAACATTTTTTAGTGAGAAAACTTGCCAGGACTTCTTGTTCAGGAAGGTGGGCACAGCAAGTCACCTTGGCAGACTTGTTATTCTTCAAAAAGGAGTCACTTGGAAGATGGCCTCTAAGTTATAGCATCTAAGATGAAGAGGTACCAGTTATCCTAAGCAAGGAATAGAACAGACACCAGGCACAGAAAGTCTCCTTGGCAGACTTGAAGGACTGCCTAATATTGCAGCCATTTTACCATACATGTTACTTGTGACGCCAGGGTGAACCCTTATTACTTGCTATGGCTTTGGTTCCAAATTCCTATCTGTTCTGCTACCTGGCGAGCTGGGCTGGACCACATAAAAACAAAAACACAAGAGGCTGGATGAGGACCTACTCAGTTCCTTCCCTGCTTACCCCCGCCCCCACATCGCATTCCTGGCCCGCTGCATCTTACCAGTCTGACTGCTGAAAGTGGAAGCAAGATAAGAAAGACTCCTTCTCCATAAGGCACTGGTTTTTCAGTTTTAGGGAACATGTCTCATAGTGACCCTATGTATAACAGAACAAAACACTGTCCTGTCCTGCGCCATCCGCACAATCATTACTATGTTTGAGCCCATTACTGCAGCCACTGTGTTAATCCATCTTGTTGAGGGCCTTCCTCTTTTTCGTTGACCCTCTACTTTACCAAATGTGATGTCCTTCTCCAGGAAATGGTCCCTCTTGATAACATGTCCAAAGTACATGAGAGCAAATTCTCACCATCCTTGCTTCTAAGGAGCATTCCGGCTGTACTTCTTCCAAGACAGATTTATTTGTTCTTCTGGCAGTCCATGGTATATTCAATATTCTTCACCAACTCCATAATTCAAATCTATCAATTTTTCTTCTGTCTTCCTTATTCACTGTCCAGCTTTCACATGCATATGAGGCAACTGAAAATACCATGGCTTGGGTGAGGTGCACCTTAGTCCTCAAAGTGACATCTTTGCTTTTTAACACTTTGAAGAGAAAATTTGCAGCAGATTTGTCCAATGCAATATGTCGTTTGATTTCTTAACTGCTGCTTCCATAGGCGTTTACTGTGGATGCAAGTAAAATGAAATCCTTGACAATTTCATATTTTCTCTGTTCATTATGATGTTGCTTATTGGTTCAGGTGTGAGGATTTTTATTTTCTTTATGTTGAGGTACAACCCATACTGAAGGTTCTGGTCTTTGATCTTCATCAGTAAGTGCTTCATGTTCTCTTCACCTTCAGCAAGCAAGGTTGTGTCGTCTGCTTATCGCAGGTTCTTAATGAGTCTTCCTCCAATCCTGATGCCCCATTCTTCTTCATATAGTCCAGTTTCTCAGGTTATTTGTTCAGCATACAGCTTGAAGAAGTATGGTGAAAGGATACAACACTGACATACACCTTTCCTGATTTTAAACCACGCAGTATCCCCTTGTTCTGTTCAAACAACTGCCTTTTGATCTACGTACAGATTCCTCATGGGCACAATTAAGTGTTCTGGAATTCCCATTCTTTGAAATGTTATCCATAATTTGTTATGATCCACACAGTCAAATGCCTTTGCATAGTCAATAAAACACAGGTAAACATCTTCCTGGTATTCTCTGCTTTCAGCCAAGAATCATCTGACATCAGCAATGATATCCCTCATTCCACATCCCATTGCACAAGAAGTTGTTAAAATGCAGAGTTTTAGGCTCCATCCCCAGAGATTTTGATTGAGTAGAACAGAGTGGAGCCTAAGAAACTACTGGGGATTCTGATGCAGGTGGTCTCCAACCTGTACTGTCCTAAAAGTCAGAGCAGGACTGCCTATACAACTTATTCTCAGCTTTAGTTTCCCGTGAAGCCCACAACAGACTTTCAAAGGAAGGGGCACCCCCTGAAGAGAGGGCACCTTCATTCATTACTTCCCCGGTCACATAAGAGGATAGACAGTGAGTTTGTCTGTCTTCCTGTCTCCCTGTCTCTCTGTCTCTGTCTCTTTCTCTCTCTCACACACACACACAAAGCAAAAAAAAAAAAAAATCCTCTCAAAAATGAATACAGTACGGCTTCTGGTCCCATCTGTGATGGAATGAGTATTGAACTTACCCTCTCATAGTAAACAGCTAGAAAAACAAACAAAATACATGAAGCAACTATTTTTAAGTACTAATTGACAGACAGTGCAGGGTTGCTATCCTTGAGAGAAAGAAAGCTCCTGAGGTGAATTCCACATTCACTCCAGCACTCTACCTGGATGCCTTTTCCAAACTGCAGCCCAGAGGGAGAGACAGCTGCTATTTCACTGGGCAGAGAAACAAGGACTGAAATTTCAGGCTGGTGAGGCAGCTGTGGTTTGCAAGGCAGGATTTTGAAGAGGAGGAAAATGTGCAGAAAAGGAGCTCCAAAAAATCTGCATCCTCATCCTCTTGATCCTTGGGCTGGTAGAAAGACCTGCATGTGCAGGGCAGGTCTCTGTGAGGTCTGGCAGAGAACAACTGTGGGCCCATGTTGGATTTCCAAAGCTCTCAGAGTGTAGGAAGACACTGGGTTTTTAACTACCAGGTATGGAGAGAACTTTCTAAACACCCTGGGCACTAGTTGAGATACTGTGCCTTTCTCAGCAAGCCATTCCAGCTTATAATCCTTTCTTGGAAACCCTGGTGGTGCAGCAGTTAAGAGTTTGGCTGCTAACCAAAAGGTCAGCAGTTCAGATCCACCAGGCACTACTCCTTGGAAACCTTCTGCGGCAGTTCTACTCTGTCCTATAAGGTCACTAAGAGTCGGAATCGACTTGACTGCAATGGGTTTGGTTTTCTGACTTTAATCCGTCTTTGACTCCCCATTGCTCTCAGGAGAAAAGATGAAAATTCTTATGCTGGCCTCCTGCTTGGTCTGGCCCCTGCAACCATTCCAGCCACATCTTCACCCTGCTCCCTGGCTGCCTCATTCCAAGCACACCTTTTGTCAGTTCTCCCAGCCTCGGGGCCTTTAGCCATGCTGTTTCCTCTGCTTGAGACACTTACTCATTCTATTCTATCCAGGGAGACTGGATAAAAAAGCAAGTCCTAATGATATGTTGGTCGTAAGATGTGCAATTTAAATATAAAGAGAAAGTAGATTAAAAGTTAGAAGATGAAAAAAGATGCACCACACAAACACTAATCATTAAAAAGCTAGAGTGGCTATATAATATCAAAGTAGACTTCAAAACAAGGAATATTAACAGATAAAGAGGGATATTTCATAATGATAAAAGGGTAGTCCATCAAGAAGACAATAAATCTAAATGTGCACACATCTAACAAAAGAGCTTTAAAATACATGAAAAAAAAAAAGAAAACCCAAAGGAACTAAAAGGAGAAACAGACAAATCTACAATTGCGGTGCAAATTTAAACACTTCTCTCGCAATAATTGCTTGAACAGGATGGCCAAAAATAATCAGTAAGGATATAGAAGATCTGAACAACTATAACCAATCTTTCCTAATTAGCATCCTTAGGAACTACCCTCGAGCAGTGCTTGCACATTTTTTTCAAGTGCACACGAAACATTCACCAAGACAGACCATGTTCTGGTCCATAAAATAAGTCTCAATAAATTTAAAAAGATTGAAATCATACAGAGTATATTTTCTGAGCATAATGGAATTAAAGTAGACTTTAATAACAAAAAGAGATCTGGGGGAAAAAAACCAATACTTCAAAATTAAGGAACATACTTCTAAATAACTCATGTGTCAAGGAAGAAATCACAAGGAAAATTTTAAAATATTTTGAACTAAATGTTAATTACCCCTGGACAATCTGCTAACTCAGAAATGAAACCACTCTGAAGCCGACTTTTCAGACAGAGATTAGACAGGCTTATAAAACAAACAACACATGTGAGGAACATGCTTCTTGGTTTAATCAAATATATGAGACCAAATGGGCAACTTCTGCTCAAAGTGAAAAGGCAGGAAGGGACAGGAAAACTGGACAAGTGGACACAGGGAACCTGGGGTGGAAAGGGGGAAGGTGCTGTCACATTGTGGGAATTGCAACCGATGTCACAAAACAGTACGTGTATAGAATTTTTTTTTTAATTGTACTTCAGGTGAAGGCTTACAGAACA
>NW_004443938.1:35716223-35748963 GCF_000243295.1 Trichechus manatus latirostris
CATGTCTAGCTGAAGAGGAGTTACTGGGATGGGTTGTTTGTGGCACTTACTACAGCCACCAGAGCGGGTCGGTAATTAGTGTAAGGCAGGTTCCAGTAGGCCGTGCCTGTGTTGCTTGCTGGTGTGATGTCAAGCACACAGTACAGGTAGGCAGGATGCAGCAAGGAGACTGTTATTTGTGGAGCTAAGATGGATATGGGAGAGAGGAGAGAGGAACAGGAGCCAAAAACATACAAACAAACAAAAAAGAATGCTAGGGGAGCTTGCCATTGGAGTGGAGAGATGAGAGACTATGAAATGGAGAAAAACAGAAAGGGGAAGAGGAAGAAAAGAAAAGAAAGGAATGAATAAATAAAAATCGAAATGGTTAAAGAACCGCAAAGTTCCCAGAGATCCCACCGGTGCAGCTATGAGGTCTGGGGAAGTCGCTCTCAGGTGTTGCAGTACAGCCTGGCTAGAAGGCATAGAGGTATACAAAATCAGGTATTCAGGGAACAGAAAGAGAAGGAAGATATAGAGAGATGAGAATCTGAGCAATGAAGAAATGTAAAAAGGGAAAAAGAGGGAAAAGAAAACAAAACAAATAAAAAAAAAAAAGAACAAGAAAGGCCCCCAAAAAGACAGAAAAAAGAAACCAACGAAAACAGAAATGTCCTCAGGGATCTCTCTGCACGTCTGTGCAAGCCGAGGGGGAAGTCTTGTTGCGACGCAGCACCACCTGGCCAGAAAGGGCTGCCAACTCAAGAAAAGGAAAAGAAAACAAACAAACAATTCAAAAGAAAGAAACCAACAAAAGTCCCGGGATCCCACCAGTGCGACAGCCCAGACTGAGAAGCAGCTCCATACTCAGGAAGAAGCAAAGATGAAGTACGGAGCCAGGTATTTGAGTGAAAGGAGGCGGAGGTGGTGAAAGATAAGGAAGAAATCAAAAGAAGCAGTAAAAAAGCAACACTAGCAGCCAGCAAGTGGCACTCAGAGAGCCAGCTAGTGCGGGCTGGTGTTTCTCGGACGAGAGACTGTGTCCGCGGGAAGCAGAGGGGGCTGAGTGTGGGTGAAGAAGGGTAGGGAGTGGGAAAGCATATATCACAGAATTACAGGGGTTCTGCAGCCCCTCAGGAAGAAGCAAAGATGGTGCATGAAGGCAGGTATTTGAGCAAAAGAAGGGGAGGTGGTGAGAGGTAAGGAAGAAATCAGAAGAAGTGGAAAAAAAAGCAACACCAGCAGCCAACAAATGACACTCAGAGAGCTGGCCCGTTTGGGTGTGTGGAATCCAAGCAGCTGGTGCTTTCCGGACAAGAGATTGTGGCCACGGGAAGCAGAGGAGGCCGAGTGGGGGTGAAGAAGGGTGGGGGGTGGGAAAGCATATATCGCAAATTACCGGTTGTTTTGTCTCTCGCTGGACGCTCCGTGAGGCTGCTTTCTCGTACCCCGTTCGCTGGTCTCTGATAGGAGTCCAAGATGGTGGATCCGCGCTGCATTAGCTGGTAGGGGACCTCTTCGTAAATCTCTCCTTGCTCTCTGTTCTCTGTCAGTTTTCTCACTCCTTTTGGTGCTTGGCTGAGTTCTTTGTCTCTTCATTTGATGTTTTAGGGTTTCAGGATTGTTGTGTTCTCTGTTTAGCTTAGTTTTTTGGATCTTTGCTGTGGAGGGACGGCGTGGTGCTTCTCCCTAGAGCGCCATTTTGCGGGAACTCAGCATATAAATTTTTGAATGAGAAACTAACTTGAGCTGTAAACTTTCACCTAAAGCATAATAAAAAAATATTTTTAATGATAATGAAAGCATAATATTGAAATGTGTGAAGTGCAGCTCAAGCAGCACTTAAAGGGAAATTTGCAGCTTTTATAGGGCAAAGGAAGTCACAAGATTACATATCATGTCATTTTAAATTACATAAAGTACAAAAGAAGACAACTAATCTATGATCTTATAAGTCAGGATACTGGTTCCCCTTGTGCAGGTGTAATCTGTGGAAGGACAAGCAAGACAGCTTCTAGGGTACTTAGTATTCTGTTTCTTTACCTGAATGCTGGTTACCTGTGTTACATCTGTATTCAGTTTATAAAAATTCATTAATAAGTTCACATATGTTAATGTACTTTTATGTATGTATATTAAAAGTTAAAGTTAACTTCATATGTATAAGAAAGCATACTTGATAGGTATAAGAAAAGTTAAAATTGAATAAAGGGAATACATTGTGCAGAAAAGAGAGACTCAAGATGGTTAGAGTACTTTTCCCACATCCGGCTCTGTACAGATATCCCTAAGAGCATGGCCTCTAGAGTTAGCCAGACCAAGTTTGAGCCTCATCTCCACCAGTTAGTGATTGGACAGGCAACCTATTTCCTCTAGTCTCAATCTCCTCACATGTGAAAGGATGATACCATTAGCACCTATGTGGCATGGTTGTTGTGCGGATTAAAGCACTCAATAAATGTTAACTCCATTATAATTTATCGCTACTGCCTCACTTCAGAACTTCTCCGTGGGAGTCAAGAGTTGGAGAGGAGGAAAGCTTTGTGCAAATCTCTGTTCTCTACAGAGTCCTGACATTCCACTGCATGAAGGATAGTTTTATTGAAGAGCTGGGAATTCATGTTGCTTTTAAAGAGGGAAACAAACTATTTGGTATCATTCACAGGTACTCAGGTATACAGGGAAGTAGGGGTGAAGCTAGGCTTAACAGTTCAAAGTTGAAGGGTGCCCAAGTATAAAGTTTCAATTTGTAGGTCCTTCTTCTTTGTTTTTCCCCAAAACTGGAATGTCCTTCTCTTTTCTTTTGTCTAAACAGGAATGTCTTTGCATTCTTTATGGTTCACTTAAATCTCAAGTTGCTTTAATCCTTATTAATCTTCTGCTTCTTTGAACTCCTGTGATACAGTTTATTCTACCTTTATTGTTTCTTAATCACATTGTAATTGCATTGTAATTAGACTGTTTTTGTATTTAACTCTTTTCTCATTGAAATTATCAGCCTTTAGAGAAGAGAGACCTCATTTCCCATTATTTTCTCCCAAGATTATAAGCAGCCCTGGTGGCCCAGTGGTTAAGAGCTTGCTGCTACCCAAAAGGTCAGCAGTTGGAATCCACCAGCCACCCCTTGGAAACCCTATAGGGCAGTTCTACTCTGTCCTATAAGGTCACTATGAGTAGTAAGGTGAGGGAAGACCTTACTCTCTTATTCATGGTTATAGCCACATAGCCTAGGACAGTACCTGGAGCATGGTGGACTGTAATGAGATACTGCAAAGAGTAAAAAGAGAAATGAATCAGCCAATGACCATTTTATTCTTTCTAAGATGGAGACTAAGGCTCAAGGTCCAAATTCTGGGTGTCCTCCTCTATTTCTTCAATGAAGTTTTAGAGTCTATAAAATATGGTAATAGATAAAGACGTGGATAGATAGACACATACATACATGGATACATAGAATATATATATATCCCTGTGTTGCCATGAGTTAGAATCAACTTGGCAGCAAATAACAACAATAACAACTATATATATAAATACATAATATACAAATATACATATATATTTATTGTGCTATTTTTTCACAAAGCATATTGTATGCCTTTCTTCATGTTATTATTTTTTTAATTATTACTGAAGCATTTTTAATGGGTACCTGATAATCCATCATAGACACAAACTAATTTATTTTGCTATTCCCTACTCTTGAAATTTTAGGTTGTTTCCAAGTATCATAACTATAAATAATGCTTTCGTTATCACCTTTATACCTAAGTATTTTACTGCTTTTCTGATTATTTCCTTAGGACAGATTCACCAAGAATTCTTGAAGTGAATTATTAGGTCAAAGTACATGAGCATTTTAAAGACTATTGATGCTTTTTGCTAAATTCCTTTCCAGAAAAGTTTTTCCTATTTATATTATCATCAAGAATATATTAGAGAACTTGTTTTAAAACAAAGAGTTGCCTTTAAAATATATATGTGAGAAAAACTACACCCCAGATACAAACAAATGAGACTATATGTGAAAAATTAATAAAATGAACAAGTAAGTAAGGATGGGAGACCACCATTGAAAGGGATGCTTGAATTGTATGGCAGGAGTAGGGGTCTTGAGTATACTTTATTACATTTTTATTCAACTTTCCAATAAAAAAAATGCTTGGTTTTACAATACAAGAGGTCCCAATGAATACATGGCATAGGTTCTTCACATTAAGGGAAAATATGTCTTGATTTGCAAAGCTGCAGAAGTGTGCACGACACACTCTCATTGTTTTCAATAAACAATGCAAAATTTGGCTCTATGTTGTGACTCTGCACCACTCAAAATATCCAGTCAAATGGCAAAGCTGAACATATTAAAATAAATTTTATAAGACCCAAAGTAGGGAGTTTTTAACCTGATTCTGGAAATAGGGATGTCCTTTCCTGGCCATTTACCCTGGAAAGTGTTTACTGATCAGTGAGACAAATAGGAGAATTCACTAAAACTCTCATTGGAGAGAGAAGACTCTGGAAGTTGGTGAGGGAGGTGTGAGGATTCAGTTCTTTTGTCAGGAAAGGGCCAAGGGCAATGGCACCTCCTAGCTCTGGTGAGGGGAGAAGAGTCATGATAATTGGCAGCTGAGCTCCCTTCAAGTGGTAGAGCCCTCCCTTGGGGGAGTTCCAGAAAGTCTCTGCCCTAGACTTCTAACACTGCACAACTTCTTGGTTTTTCTCCAACTTCTTTGACTGGTTCTTCTTGTTCTCATTTGTGCATTCTGTCCTTGTCTTCTTACTTTGAATGCCTTACTTGAAAATAAAAGATCAATATGCTAGACATTAGTGAGCTGAAGTGGATTGCTACTGGCTATTTTGAATTGGACAATCATATGCTCTAGTATGCCAGAAATGACAAATTGAAGAAGAATGATGTCACATTCATTGTCATAAACAACATTTCAAAATCTATCCTGAAGTACAACCCTGTCAGTGATAGGCCAATACCCGTATACCTACAAGGAGGACCAGTTCATATGACTATTATTCAAATTTATGCATCAACTACTAAGGCCAAAGATGAAGAAATTGAAGATTTTTAACAACTTCTGCAGTCTGAAATTGATCAAACATGAATTCCTGATGCACTGCTAATTACTGGCTATTGGAATGCAAAAGTAGGAAACAAAGGAGGGTCAGTAGTTGGAAAATATGGCCTTGGTGATAGAAACAACGCCAGAAATTGCATGATAAAATTTTGCAAGACCAATAACTTATTCATTGGAAATACCTTTTTTCAACAACATAACAGCTACTATACATATGGACCTCACCTGATGGAATATACAGAAATCAAATCAACTACATCTATAGAAAAACATTTGCTCTTGAATGTAGAATATCTAAAGGAATGGAAGAAATGATGAAGTAAAAGAGCTGAACAGAAGATTTCAAATGGTGGCTCGAGAAAACAAAGTACAGTATTATAATGAAATGTGCAAACACTTAAAGAGTTAGAAAATCAAAAGGGAAAAACATGTTCGGCATTTCTGAAGCTGAAAGGACTGAAGAAAAAATTCAAGCCTGTAGTTGCAATATTGAAGAATTCTATGGGCAAAATGTTGAACGACACAGGAAGTATCAAAAGAATATGGAGTCACTGTACCAAAAAGAATTAGTCAACGTTCAACCATTTTAGGAGGTAGCATACGTGCATATGATGAAGAACCAATGGTATTGCAGGAAGAAGTCCAAGCTGCACTGAAGGCACTGGCGAAAAACAAGACTCCAGGAATTGACAGAATACCAATTGAGATGTTTCAACAAATGGATACAACGCTGGAAGTGCTCACTTGTCTATGCAAAGAAATTTGGAAGACACCTACCTGCCCAACTGGCTGGATGAGATCCATATTTGTGCCCATTGCAAAGAAATGGGATCCAACAGAATGCAGAGATTATTGAATAATATCATTAATATCACATGCATGTAAAATTTTGCTGAAGATAGTTCAAAAATGGTAGCAGCAGTACTTTCAGAAGGAACTGCCAGAAATTCAAGCCAGATTCAGAAGAGGATGTGGAACGAGGCATATCATTGCTGATATCAGATGGATCTAGGCTGAAAGTAGAGAATACCATAAAGATGTTTACCTGTGTTTTATTCACCATGCAAAGGCATTCGACTGTGTGGATCATAACAAATTATGAATAACATTGAGAAGAATGGGAATTCGAGAACATTTAATTGTGCTCATGCAGAACCTGTGCATAGACCAACAGGCAGTCATATGAACAGAACAAGGGGATACTGTGTGGTTTAAAATCAGGAAAAGTGTGCGTCAGGGTTGTATCCTTTCACCACACTTATTCAATCTGTACACTGAGCAAATAATCCAAGAAGCTGGACTATATAAAGAGGAAGGCAGCATCAGGATTGGAGGAAGACTCATTAACAACCTCCTATATGTAGATGACACAACTTTGTTTCCTGAAAGTGAAGAGGACTTGAAGCACTTACTGACAAAGATCAGACTACAGCCTTCAGTATGGATTACTCATCAATATAAAGAAATAAAAATCCTCACAAATGGACCAATAAGCAACATCATGATAAACAGAGAAAAGATTGAAGTTGTCAAGAATTTCATTTTACTTGGATCCACAATCAATGCCCATGGAAGCAGCAGTCAAGAAATCAACACTTTGCACTGGACAAATCTGCTGCAAAAGACCTCTTTAAAGTGTTAAAAAGCAAAGATGTCACTTTGAGGACTAAGGTGCGCCTGACCCAAAGCCATGGTATTTTCAATTGCCCCATGTGCATGTGAGAGCTGGATGATAAATAAGGAAGACCGAAGAAGAATTGATACATTTGAATTAAGGTGTTGCTGAAGAATATTGAATGTACCATGGGCTGCTAGAAGAATGAAAAGATCTGTCTTGGAAGAAGTACAGCCAGAAAGCTTCTTAGAAGCAAGGATGGCAAGACTTAGTCTCTCATACTTTGGACAAGTTATCAGGAGGGACCAGTCCCTGGAGAAAGACATCAAGCTTGGTAAAGCAGAGGGTCAGTGAAAAAGAGGAAGGCCCTCAAAGAGATGGATTGACACAGTGACTACAACAATGGGCTCAAATATAGTAACAATTGTGAGGCTGGCTCAGGACAGGGCAATGTTTCGTTCTGTTGCACATAGGGTTGTTAGGAGTTGGTACCTACTGGAAGGCACCTTACAATAACAAGAACAACAACCTGAAGGATCTCATGTACTTCCATGCATTTAACTACCATCTGTACATATGTTAATGGCCCCAAATCCACATCTCCAGCCCAGAAAAATCATGTGCCCTAGAAGCTTATGTTCTGACGAACTTTGCCTCCCAGGCTCCTACTTCTTCATGTTGTTCTGTGTCAAGTCAGTAGTAAAACTTGGCCCTTTCTTTGTCAAGTAACTCTTCATACAGAATTTAGGCGCACAGTAAACTTTACTGAGAGAGGGGCCACAAGGGAGGGGTTCACCACATAGAAATACCGACAATTTTATTTATTTATTTTTTCCTACTAATTCTAATTTTTTTTTAATTGTACTTTAGATGAAGGTTTACAGAACAAACTAGCTTCTCATTAAACAGTTAGTACACGTATTGTTTTATGGCATTGGTTAACAACACCATAACATGTCAACACTCTCCCTTCTGGACCTTGGCTTCCCTATTACCAGCTTTCCTGTTCCCTTCTGCCTCCTAGTCCTTGCCCCTGGGCTAGTGTGACCCTTTAGTCTCGTTTTGTTTTACGGACTTGTCTAATCTTTGGCTAAAGGGTGAACTTCACGAGTGACTTCATTACTGAGCTAAAAAGGTGTCTGGGGGCCATAATCTCAGTATTTCTCCAGTCTCTGTCAGGCCCTAAGTCTGGTCTTTTTTTGTGAGTTAGAATTTTGTTCTACATTTTTCTCCAGCTATCTCTGGGACCCTCTATTGTGATCCCTGTCAGAGCAGTCGGTGGTGGTAGCCAGGCACCATCTAGTTGTACTGGACTCAGTCTGGTGGAGGCCATGGTAGTTATGGTCTATTAGTCCTTTGGGCTAATCTTTCCCTTGTGTCTTTGGTTTTTTTCATTCTCCCTTGTTCCTGAAGGGGTAA
The DNA here is from genome assembly GCF_000243295.1 of Trichechus manatus latirostris. Lineage (NCBI taxonomy): Eukaryota > Metazoa > Chordata > Mammalia > Sirenia > Trichechidae > Trichechus > Trichechus manatus. The sequence goes on from NW_004443938.1 coordinate 35,724,327, forward strand.
GACCAGTGGAGCATCTTAGACGGCTGCTTACAGGCTTTTAAGAACCCAGACACTACTTACCAAAGTAGAATGTAGAACATTTTCTTTATAAAGTATTGTTAAACCAATTGAGCTAGATGTTACTCGAGACCATGGTTCCCACAGCCCTCAGCCCAGTAATTCGGTCCCTCAGGGAGTTTGGATGTGTCTATGGAGCTTCCATGACCTTGCCTTGTACAAGCTGTGCTGGATTCCCCAGTATTGTGTATTGTCTTATCCTTCACCAAAGTTACCACTTATTTATTGTCTATTTAGTGTTTTTCCATCCCCACCCCTACCCTCCCTTGTAACCATCAAAGATTGTTTCTTTTTGTGTGTAAACCGTTTCATGAGTTTTTATAGTAGTGATCTCATACAATATTTGTCCTTTTGTGATTGACTTATTTCACTCAGCATAATGTCCTCCAGTTTCATCCATGTTATGAGATGCTTCACAGATTCATCATTGTTCTTTATTGTTGTGGTGTACTCCATTGTGTGTATGTACCATAGTTTGTTTATCCATTCATCTCTTGTTGGGCATCTAGGTTGTTTCCATCTTTTTGCTATTGTGAACAATGCTGCTATGAATATGGGTGTGCATATGTCTATTCATGTGACGGCTCTTATTTCTCTAAGATATAGTCCAAGGAGTGGGATTGCTGGATCATTTCTAGCTTTCTAAGGAAGCATCATACCATTTTCCAAAATGGTTGTACCATTTTGCATTTCCACCAGTAGTGCATAAGAGTTCCAGTCTCCCCACTGCCTCTCCAACATTTGTTATTTTCTGTTTTTTTGATTTGTGCCAGTAATGCCGGGATGAGATGGTATCTCATTGTGGTTTTGACTTGCATTTCTCTAATGGCTAGTGATTGCAAGCATTTCCTTGTGTGTCTGTTAGCCTCTTGAATGTCTTGTTGGTGAAGTGTCTGTTCATTTCCTTTGCCCATTTTTTAATTGGATTATTTGTCTTTTTGTTATACAGGTGTTGGATTTTCCTGTAGATTTTAGAGATTAGATTTTGTCAGATTTGTAATAGCCAAAAATTTTTTCCTAGTCTATAGGTTCTTTTTTAGAAATTCCAACAACTTTAAATAGAAGTTGAACACCAAGAAGGCTTTAATAGGAAGCAATACCATTTCAATGAAGCAAGTATGCACTTTCTACAGAGATCATTATAGCCCTGTACATGTTTAATCTATGAGTGTCTCCCGGTCCAACCAGCCAACCTTAGCTGACTAAATGGCTGGTTGCAGGAGCAGCCAGAGGGAAGAGGTCACAGCCTCCTCTATTTGGCCAGTGGATATTCTTCATTTCCACAAGTCCTGTAGCCGTATCTCTTTCCTGTCACTATAAAAACAAAACATAAAATGAAAAAGTGTAAAGTTTTATTAAAATCTCTCCAAAATAAAAGTTGAGTTTAAAAATTAAGATAAAGTTGATGAGATGTAAAAGCAAATATAAAAAGCCAGTGAGACAAAAGGTTAAAAGTATAAAAGACGAAAGACTAAGCTAAAAGGCTAAAATGAAATGAAAATTTAAAATTTTTAAGTAAATGAGACTAAAAGTTAAAGATAAAAAAACTTAGGTACCAGTTGTGTAGGGATAAAAATGATAAATCTATAAGAATTAAGGGAATCAGAGAACTCTTGTAGAATAACAACAACAAAAAGCTTAGCGATTAGAGAGGCAGATACAAAGAACAATATAAAGAAGAAAAAAGTAGAAAGAGAACTGGCTAAAAGCAGGAAGGTACAAAGATCTCAAAACCAGGTCTTTAGTAGGGGGTACTGGCAGCCTTTTCTTGGAAATTAAGGTGGCAGAGAACCCGCCTCTCACCTGGCGCTGGCAAGATAGAAGCAGGTGCTGTGGGGGGTTGGGCAGGGAGCACAGTGGGGTGGGCCATAGAAAACTTCTTAAGGGACCTTGTGGAAGAAGCATTAGCCATTAGGAATAAGTTTAAAATTCAGACTATGTGGTTCAGATGATTTTCTCTTCTTTTTCCATCAAATATGGGGAGGAGGGAAGTGAGATTGGAAATAGCTTCTTCTGCCAAGTACATATATTATCTATGTGTGTATATGCACGTGCATGCATGCATCTGTGTGTATTTCATGAAAATTGTATCTGTTTACACCTAAGTGAGATATTCTGCTTCTATCCCCAAAAAAATGAATACATGCACACACACATGCACACACATACACATGTACACATCCACAACATTACAACATTGCTTAGGACAGATCACAACAGTAACTTGACTATTGAACTCACTACCCAAGAGACTGATCGTCATCCTCTGGAGGACTATCATTTACAGACATAGATGATGAATCACAGGTGTCTTCCCTGTGTCAAGGGAAACCGGTTGTCGTCGAGCCGATTCTGACTCATAGCGACCTATAGGAAAGAGTGGAACTGCCCCATAGGGTTTCCAAGGAGTGGCTGGTGGATTCGAACTGCCGACTTGAAGAGGCTGCCAAAAGGAAGTTGATCAGGACCACTGATTCTCTTGGTGCCCCTCAAGTTGCTCCTGCCCCTTGAAAAGAGGTATAATAAATCATTTTCTTAGTAGCAGCAAACCAATAGGAAGAATTTTTTTTCAATCCACGGACACAGTAGAAGAACAGAAAATGGTTTCCTGTTAATCTTCACAGTGAGTGTGCTTGGGATGTCACTTTTTGCAAGTTGGAAAAATCTAGGAATTACTTCTAGACTCACACTTTACCGAAACTCTTTTCCTTACTCATTACAGGCAGTCCCAGGTTACAAACGTCTGACCAATGGACAACTCAGACAACTCCAACTTGCCCTTTAATGTTAGGTAAATTTGCCCTCACTTTGAAACAATTGCACCAACTGTTACTCGCAACAAATCCTTCATCAGAATCACCTTCACTTGCTGTAGGTGCAGCATTCAAATCATCGAAAAGATTTACAGCCTTTTGTTGTACTAAAGTAAAACTAAATAAGAGTCATGTGCCTCTATTCTGGCTTACCTACAAATTCTTAAAGACACACGCAGGAATGGATCTCCTTTGTAACCTGGGGACTACCTGTACTGGAATCTCATGATGTTTTAAGAAACCCGTTTCAGATGAAGTGATTTTTAGAAAAGTTTTTAAGTAGGTATGACATTGTTAGATTAAATGAGAGCTTATTCTAGGTCTAAGTAACGGAATTAATGTCCATAACCAAAAAATAGAGGGTTCTTTTTTTCTTACTCAAACTAAGTAAAACCCACAACGAAGCGGTGTTCTGGAGCCAAGTTGAACCCGATTACAAGAGACCATTCTGTGGATCTCCTTCCAACTTCACATTCAGTCAAGTTGGTTATCTTGAAATCAACCATGGTGGAAGTGCTACACCCCAAAAATCAACAACCACTAAAAATCAGAGCTCGTCCCCCACTGATTGTTAAATGTTTTCCAGAACACCACTGCCATAATGTAAACAGAGAACTACTTTGTTAATATTAAATGCATTATTTGTACTAAAATGATGAAATACATTTGTTGGGGATATTACTAACAAGAATCAAATCATAACAGAAGAATTGATCAAAAGATTTAATTCTACTTGGCACTTTTATAAATACTTTCATTGGATAATATTAATTAGGTTAAGTTCTATGTTTAAATTAGTGAAACCTTCTCTGCTGTTGCAGTTATTCCCTCTGAAGATTGCACTGTTTAAGTTTACCAGGTCATTAACTGACTGACTGTTTTATGCAAGAAGGGTGTGAATTATGAATGATTTTTTGTTCTGTTTTTAACTTCTTTTTACAGTGAACATGCAATATACACAAGAAAAAAGCTATTAAAATAATTTCACTTTCTACTTCAGTAAATGCTAATATGTTAGAGAATGTTGCATTTGGTCAAACCTATAATACAAATGGAAAAGTCAAAATAGAATCTTGTTTCACAGCAGTAAATTTCCAGAAATGGATCAAGTGACAAAGATAAAGATCTAGATAAAGACTAGGTAAAACACAAACAGTTGTAAGTACTATGTGTAATGGATTGAATTGTGTCCCCCAAAAATATGTGTTATAAATCCTAACCCCTATACTTGTGGACGTAATTTCATTTGGAAATAAGGTTTTCTTTATATGTTAATGAGGCCATGTCATTAACATTACATATCAGTTAGGGTGTGTCTTAAACCAAACACTTTTGAGATCTAAAAGAAGTAGATTAGCACAGAAGCAAGCAAGCACAAATGGGGGAAAGATAAACGCCATGTAGAGATATCCAAGGAACACCAAGAGGAAACCTAGAGAAACTGAGACAAGGATTTCCCCACAGAGCTGACAGAGAAAGCCTTCCCCTAGAGCCGGTGCTCTGAATTCAGACTTCTAGCCTCCTGAAACTGTGAGAAAATAAATTTCTGTTCATTAAAGACACCAACTTGTGGTGTTTCTGTTATAGCAGCACTGAGAAGCTAAGACACTCTGCTTCCTTATTAAGCCTGGGCACGACTTCAAAGAAAGCAAAGTAGGAATCATTTGCCATGACTAACATTTGCATAGTGCTTTAGAGCTTAGAAGTCTCTTTGCTTTTAATTGCAGTTAGTTGAATTCACACAAAAATTCACTGAGACTGGTCTGAGTGTCCTCACTTTACAGATGAATGAGCTTAAATTCATGACTCTTTGTAACACCCAGCATTGCCATGAACGCCATGGAAATGATTTAACAAAAGATGTTATCTTCATGCATTGTGCATATGAAAAACTCTATAGGTTCAAAGAATATTGATCTTTTTGCTTGTTTTGAGAAGGGTGTTGAGGTCACATGGGAGAATGTCTACATTTAGATATTACCTGTGAGTCTTTTTGTTGAGAAACGTATACAAAACCTTCCTCCAGTAATCCTTCAGTGTCAATCCAGTTTTGACAATATGAATAGCACATAATAAGCTCTAAAATGCTGCACATCTTTCAAATTTTAAGTGCAAGCTAGAAGCCTGGGGGCTCTGATTTCTTTTTAATAGTTGTAAAAATGTTCTGGCGTGTTCCTGGGAAGTGGGAGGGATCACGATAAAAAGAAAGTGAAGAAATTGGGATCCAACTGATTCTCATGTTTTCAGTTCCCTGAATCTGCTAGTCTTCATTTAGAAGTTTACACCTTTTGGTGGAAAAATTAATTTCTCTTTCACAAGTTCCACTCACATTTTGTTGCTAATAAAACCAAGTATGTAAATACTATTAAGTACAAAACAGCCTGCTACATAATTGTTTCAAAGCAATTACAGATTATATCGAGCCATTCATGGAGCAGAAACAGTTTTTTCCATGACACCAGCTTCCTGTACCTTGAAATTTTATTAGTCTAAGAATTTCATGCACCATATGTTAGAATATGAGACTATCTGCAATTGAACAAACAACTTTCTGATATATAAGTGAATGATAACCTGATTTTAAATGTGTTTATTTAATGAGATAGTAACTGTAATTTACAACACACATAAAAAGCCCCACTGTTACTCCTGGTGCACCTTTCGGCTAAAAAGGGTGATGCAGGGAGATATGCTAATGACGATCAGCTTGGTTTTTACCAAGTCAGTAATAAAATTTGCATTTGATATTGTGCACAGTAAACTGGGTTATTAGCCTTGAAAATGAGTCTCATAAAATTTAAATATAGGCTTAAATCATATTAACTGTCCTGTAGGTTTTCTGAGAGGCTTTAAAACATTGTGTTGCTTCCACAGTGTAGGGAATGCAGATGTTTGTGTGCCTTCAAGGAACCCCCCAAAAGGATACAAACAAGAGCCTGAGAGATGCACTAGGAAAACATTGACTATTGTGCTTCCAGCTCTGAGGACTCAACCCAGGTCAAACACCTGTAGATCAAGGAGTCTGGGGAGGGTGGATCTTTCCAAAGAGGTCTTCTGTACAAGATTGCTTAGAACATCAACAGGACTTTGAAACCTCGTGGTTTGACCTCGCAGGAAAGATGACAGCTATGAAATGCTGCTTGCTGTCCTGAAGTTGCAGATTAAAAGCTGAAGGACCTACTGGTTGTCATGGAGTAGACTCAGACTCATGGCCAGTCCACGTGTGTCAGAGTAAAACTGTGTTCCACAGGATTTTCAGTAGCTGACGTTTTAGAAGTAGATTGCCAGGGCTTTCTTCCGAGGTGACTCTGGGTGGACTCGAACCTCCGACCTTTTATTTAGCAGCTAAGCATGTGAACCATTTGCCCCACTCAGGGATGCTGAAGGGCCTAGTGGTTGCAATTTCGCCAGTAACTTCCAGTTTCAGTGTTCTGCTTTTCTCCACACTAAATCATAACCATTTGCTGTTATGAGAAGGAGATACATTTGAAGATACAGACACTTCATTGTTAACTCCCTGACTGAGTTAGATGCACTACCTTGGGCCTAAGCAGCTTGCAAGACCTGAACAGCAACCCAAAGACAATGCTCAATCCCATCAATCACTGACCAACTCCTTCTACTCAGCCAGCAGAGATGAGGACTCCTTTGAAAGTGTAACCAACGAGACCAAGGCTGACTCCCAAGAGGCATGAGTACCTCTCCACTTCTAACTCTAAGACATTCATGAAGAGACTACCAGGACAAATTATTTTAAAGTTTTCTACCTAGCTAAACTCGCCATGCCTTATATTTCTCTTTTGTTTGGTCCTTGCCCAAGCACTAAGCCCCTCAGATAGCAACTCCCTCCTATACATATCCCTGTCCTTTCTCTGGAATCAACTTCCTTCTCCATTTTTCTCTCCCCAAGTCTTCCATTCTGCCCTGGAAACTCTTGTTCCATGGATAACAGACTCATATATATCCTCAAGTTCTTCACTGAATGCTCCTTCTGCCCCCTTGCCTTAAAAGAACCCTGACTCACTTCTGGGGATAATGCTTCCCCGCAATCCTCTCAAGGAGAAATTGTTCATTTCTCCACATTTTACATGCCTCATGGATGATGTGACATTGTCTATCCTTCTTACTCAGCACTGCCCATCTAGACTAGTCATCTTCCATCTTGCTAGTTCCCCAGATCAAGCCTCTATCTTGCCTGGATCCCTGTAATAGCAACCTAGCTGATCTCTTGTCCCTTCCTATATGTTGCCTATATAATAAATCAATACAATAAATATAAATAAATATATTTATATAATAAATATATCCTCTCTCGTATATAAATCCTTTTAGTGCTCCCCCTTTACCCTCAAAGGAGCCCTGGTTGCATAGTGGTTAAGAGCGACAGCTGCTAACCAAAAGGTCGGCATTTTGAATCCACCAGCTGCTCCTTGGAAACCCTATGGGGCAGTTCTACTCTGTCCTATAGGGTTGCTATGAGTCAGAATTGACTCGACGGCAACAAGGTTGGTTTTTGGTTACCCTAAAAAGGAGCCTGGGTGGTGCAAGCAGTTTGTGATTAGCTGCTAACCTAAAGGTTGGCAGCCAGAAACCACCAAGCATCTCCATGGAAGAAAAGACCTGGTAAACTGCTTCCTGAAAGATTACAGTCAATGCAAGCAGCCATCTAAGATGCATCAATTGGTCCCAACCACCTGGAGTAAAGGAGAACGAAGAACACCAAAGACGCAAGGAAACTATTAGCCCAAGAAACAGAATGGGCCACATAAACCAGAGACTTCATCAGCCTGAGACCAGAAGAACTAGATGGTGCCCAGCTACCACCAATGACCGCCCTGACAGGGAACACAACAGAGAGTCCTGATGGAGCAGCAGAAGGATGGGTTGCAGAACATAAATTCTAGCAAGAAGACCAGACTTAATGGTCTGACTGAGACTGGAGGTACCCCAGAAAGCATGGCCCCTGGACTCTGTATCAGCCCAGAACTAAAACAATTTCCGAGGCCAACTCTTCAGACACGGATTGGACTGGACTGTGGGACATAAAGTGATACTCGTGAAGACTGTGCCTCTTAGTCAAGTAGATACACGAGACCAAAGGGGCAACTTATGTCCAGAGGTGAGAGGGGAAGGCAGAGAGGGTTAGGAGCTGGTTGAATGGTAATGGGGAATCAGGGGCGGAAAGGAGGAGTGTGCTGTTGCAGAATGGGGTGAGCAATTAGGGTCACATAACAATGTATGTATAAAATTTTGTATGGGAGACTAACTTGAAATGTAAACTTCATATAACTACAACAATTTAAAAAAAAAAGATTACAGCCAAGAAAACCCTATGGAGCAGTTCTCTGTAACGAATGGGGTTGCCATGAGACAGGGGCCAACTTGATGGCAGCTAGCAACAGCATTACACTCAAGATAGAATATAAACTCTTTAGCCTGGTGTATAAGGCCATTTGTAATGTGCATCACTTATCCTCCCACAGCTACGTTAAGCCGAGACTCTTGAGGATCCTTTCACTCTGTGATAGGAGGCAGCAAGCTAAGGCCCACGGTCCAAATGTACAGCTCTCGAGCAAAGAATGGTTTCACATTTTTTAGTGGAAATTATAAAAACAAACAGTGGCTTGAAGAGTTTAGGACATTGCCTCTTGGCCCACAAAGCCCAAAATACTTACTATCCAGTCCTTAACCAAAAAAAGTTTGTCAATCCCTGCTCCCTGCTCCATTCACTGAACTTCTCTCAATTCTTTGCCTACTTATTCTTCAGCATCTTGGCATGTGCTCTTCTCTCTGTCTCTTTTCCCCAGACCTGTGTAACTCCTGTTCATTCTTCAGACATTAGCTTGCATGCTACCTTTGGCAGCCAGACTCCCTGATTAGGTACTTATTCTAAATACTCCCACCAACCGAACCAAAACCTATTGCCGTCGAGTTGATTCCAACTTATAGCTACCCTACAGGGCAGAATAGAACTGTCCCATAAGGTTTCCAAGGATTGGCTGGTGGATTCAGACTGCTGACTTTTTGGTTAGCAGCCATAGTTCTTAACCACTACACTACCAGGGCTCCTTAAATTATTCCTTTCCAAACATTTATTCCATACAAATGGACATTGTTCATTCAGCAGCTCCTAGAGCAGCACAAGTCACAAACAGGCGTTCAGTAAACATTTGTTCATTGAATAAATTCAAATAATCAGTTAATACTCCCATCATAATAAAGAACATATTGGGCGTAGTAGTCTATCAGTCTTCTACATCATGGAATGTGAATTCCTTGGCTGTGTGTTTTATTTCCGGATTCACAGCATCTAATACAGTTGTGGCACAGACTAAATACTTAAAAATTATTGAAAACAACTAGTTAAATGCTTTTAATAACAGTAAAGCCACTGCTCAATAATCCTGCATGCCATGGTAACCCAAAGGGTGAAAACAGCTTCCAGTAATTATGCTCATTAAAGTGGATTAGAACTTTCAAGTTGTGCCTTCCAGCGGAGTTGGTGCCTCTTAGCCACTCTTTCTGCAATTCCAGGCACTACCAGCAGGTGTCCGTGTAGCCTTTTTAGATCATCTGTAGGTTGAGGCATGAATATCTGAGTGGTAAGATTAAAATTATGTCCAGACAAATTTTCAAATTTTTCAACAGAAATAGTGATTTCCAGAACAGTAGAAATATTGACAAACTACTAATTGTCTTTGTTACGTATTATCTGTGCTTAAAACTCCTTATCAGAATAATATAAACAGATTTATGCCTTGTCCTAACAATCAACCATTATCAGTCAACTCTTCTTTATCTCTAGCTATCTTTTTCAGCTGGAGGGGACATTATGAACTTACAATCATATCACACTGGGTTTTAGATCCTCTGATCCCTGCTTTTTTTTTTCAGATTCTGTCAGGTGACTTTTAGGTCTTTCCTCCTAAATGTCAAAACAGAAAAGATAAATGAAATAGATGACTGCAGTTTTTCTCCTTTGTCTGCATAAATCTAGTCCCAACCTTGTGACAGATACCTCCAATCAGACTATCGTTCCTATGGGATCAGGATAGGCGACAGAAGAGAACAGAATGAAGGAAACCTCATAGGAGGCTACGGCAAGAGTGTTAATAGAGCCTCCCACAATCCATAAATGCTACATAGTGTCCCCTTTAACTAAACCCTCTAAATTTCCAGAAGGAGTCTACTTGTTTAAGATCATTGGCTCTGCTTATTGGGACTTAATTTTTTATGGGTCTCTGTTTTGCATAAACCAACACTCAGCTGTAATGGAAAACAAGCTGAAGTCAGCCTCTATCAGATGTCAGTTTCATACAGCTACCAAACTATCTAAATAGCCACCGTTTGTGTGCTCTGTGTGTGTGTGTGTGTGTGTGTGTGTGTGTGTGTATGTGTGTGTGTAGAGTTGGGGTAGGAGGGTAGGGAGTTCCTCACTTTACCAAAATATTATCAGTTGCCAGGAGTCGATTCCAACTCATGGCGACCCCATGGGCGTCAGAGTAGTACTGTGCTCCACAGGGTTTTCAAGGGCTAATTATTCAGAAGTAGATCTACAGGCCTTTCTTCCTACATGCTTCTCGGTAGGCTCAAACCCCTAAACTTTCGGTTAGCAGCCAAGCATGTTAATCATTTGTACCACTCAGAGACTCCAACAAAATAAAGGATCTTAATTTTAAAAAGGAGCCTTGGTGGCACAATGATTAAGCGTTCTGCTGCTAACCAAAAGGTTCAAATCCACCAGCTGTTCCCTGGAAACCCTATGGGTCAGTTCTATTCTGTCCTATAGGGTCACTTTGAGTTGGATTCGACTCGATGGCAACAGGGCATGAGGGTTATTTTTAAAAAGATATGTATACATATATATGGATGAAAAACATCAAAATATGTTTATAATTTATATTTCCAAGTTTTCCAACAATGACTATGTATTTCCCTGGATGGCACAAACAGTTAACCGCTCGACTACTAGCTGAAAGTTTGGTAGTTTGAACCCACCCAGAGGCACCTAGGAAGACAGACTTGACAATCTGTTTCCAAAAGGTCACAGCCTTGAAAACCCTATGGAACAGTTCTACTGTGCACACATGGGTTTCCAAAGGGTCAGAATCGACTTGACGGCAACTAACAACGTGTATTTCTTAAGTAACCAGAGAAAAATTTGTTTTTATAAGGTATAAGGTGGAGAATACTTTCTAAAATTATCGCTTGGGAACCTAGATTTCTAGTTTTTCCATAGCTTTATTCCTACAAACAAAAAGCAAAAAGTTTCCTGGGGGAGACATTAAATAAAAGCTGCAATTGTTCTTACAATTACTTCCACTCTTCTATGTCAGAGGATCCTACATAGTGTCCCCCACCACACATGAGTGTTTATCTTGGGTGATTTTCCGGACTAAGTTAGTGTTGAGGTGTGCTGAGTACAGTGTTTCCACTCAGTGTAGCATTGAACTTAAGGGCTTTTTGAAGAGTCCAGCATGTATGTAACAGAAAGCAAATATTTTGTATCAACACATTCAGTGACAGCTGCCTCTGAAAAAGACATTGCTGCACGTATGTATTTATTTCATTCTGATCTGACACTAACCTAGTACTATAAACATCAGCACACTGAGAGGCTTTGTTTAGTTAGGCTGCTTGCCAGACTTGATGGAGGGAGACCCTAGGCTGCTTGCCAGACTTGGTAGGGGGAGACCCCATACCAAATACCTGGGTGATCCTGGTCTTAAAAACTAACCATGTTGTTGTGTCCCATCTAGTCAATTCTGACTCATAGAGACCCTATACGACAGAGTAGAACTGCCCTATAGGATTTTCTAGGCTGTACTCTTTACAGGAGCAGATTGCCAGGTCTTTCCTCCTGCAGAGCGGCTGGTGGGTTCGAACTGCCAACCTTTGGGTTATCAGCCGAGCTGCTTAACCATTCCACCACCAGGACTGCTTTTGAAAACTAAGCCTGAAGCCATTAAGTGCGTTGTTGTGACATTATTGGAACGTTCCTGGCTCCACAGTACACCTTGAGATACATATATTTCTGTCCCAGAATATGCCTCCATTGTTTACTCAGAAAATGACTCCTTTTGGCACTGATTCTAGTTTCATTGAACACGTGCTAGGATAAAGCCTGAAACTCTCATCGTATGAGGAATCTTTGCTGGTCACCATAAAAGGAAAGCTCATCCCAACCTCGGGTTGTTTCAACTCTTTTCTTTTTAAACCAAAGAAGCTTTTAAAAATGGCCACGTATCAACTGCATCAGAGTCCATTGCTCGTTGGAAATGTCTTCGTTACCAAGCAATGCCAAATAAAGCCATGGTTCTCATTTCAATGTGCTACTTATATATTGATGACGATTTGAAGACTTTTGAGCCAAATCAATGAGCTGTTTTTTGGTTTTTCACTTCCATCTTTCCTTACTGTGTCACCTTTTATTTGGGAACATTGATTGCTTTCTGCCATTTGCTTAATGATTTTGACTTCATCCCTTCGGGCATCCAATTGGAGTAATAAAAGGAATAAAAAGTCACATTGTCCTATTTCCTAGTGATAGAAACAAAATTGCATGAAAACTAAGGCCAAAAATAAGTACTTGAAAATGCAAATGCATTTTAGAACCGGTAATAAATTTCAGAAAAGCTGCTATGTTGTTTTCAAATTGTGCCGACATTAAATTTTGACTCTATAGGAAAAGAGTGGAAATAGAGATAGACAACACCCAACAACTGCTTTATGGCCCAGTTACTCTCAGTACTCATGTCCTGTGTGTACTTACTCCCAAGTACATGAATTAATTAGTATAGGGTATGTGGCAAACAGATGGGCTACTTTGACAAAGGAATTAAACTTTGGTACAGACAAGACAAACCCCTTAATAATTACAAGCAGTCCCTGAAACTCAGTCTTATGTATCACTTTTCTCATAGGATATTTTCTCTGTTTACTCTGCCAATCATTTGATGACTAAACAATTATGGAGCTATCAATTTGTCCAAGGCTCCGGTGCATATGGTTGTATGGATTTGCATGCTGTCATGTGCTGGCTCTTGTTTTCTCTGAATTTCTAACACTAATTGGAAAGAAAGAGAGAATGAGAGCACAAACACATTCCCTTACATGTTCCAAATTGCTGCAGTGCATATAATGAAAATCATCCATTTACAATATCATGGCTAATTTGTTTCATAGGTAATATACTAAGACTTTTTAACCTTCTCTAAGCACTCATCTACTAACAGAAAGTTTGGTGGTTCAAATCCACCCCGAGGTACTTCAGAAGAAAGGTCTGGCAATCTATTTCCTAAAGATCAGCCTCTGAAAACTCTATGGAGCACAGTTCTACTCTAACACACATGAGGTCACCATGAATTAGAATTAACTTCACAGCAACTGGTTTGGTTTGGTTTGGTTTTATTAACCTTCTCAGGATAATGGAACATTTTCTGTGATGAAGTTGTCCATAGGTAAACTCAGGGATCAATCCTATTGCCAGAGGGAAAAACAATGAAGTTGTCTGTGTTGAATATCTTCTCCTTCCCCTCCAGATCCCTCTTTACCCTGCTCTGTGTCCTGGGGGCCTGATTTGACGGACTGGTTCAGTGAGCACCCTTGCCCTCTGATTTCTGGTTGGGTTTGGCCAATGAGGGGCACTGTCAGAGATCAGAGGGAGGGATTATTACTGGATCCTTGGCTTCTTCCTTGAGGAGATCTCTGTAGGCAGCTGATTTTCTTGACATAAAGGCACAGCTCTCCTCAGGCAGCTTTCTTTACACAGATATACCTCTCTCTTTTCTCCTCTCTGATTGTCTATGTCTGAGTCTGTGTGTGTGTGTGTGTGTGTGTGTATGTGTGTGTGTGTGTGTGTGTGTGTGTGTGTGTGTGTGTGTACTGCCAATCCCTCCTTCTCCTCCCCTTTCAGGAGTAGGAATTAAAGGGAGGTCCAGATGTTATCATTACCCCAGGGAACTACAGCATCCTTTGTTGTTTTCTTATACATTACCCATGCTTTTGCTAATTGTGACTTTATTAAACTCTCTTCAAATTACCCTGTTTGAATGCGACACCTGTTTCCTATCAAACCCTGATGTTTGATATATACCTAATGTAGAAGTGAGTGCAAGGTTATGCATTAATGCACAGGATTCTTGAAACTAGAATCAATCAGAGGAAGAAAAAATAAAATTCCTGATAATGTTTTTGTAATAGATCTGACTCCATTTTTGATGTTTGACTGCTAACAGCTTTAGAACCCCAATCCTCATTCTTCCCCTCTTGCCCCATATCTGGGCAAACAAACAAACAAACAAACAAAAAAACCCTAAATGTTCCCTCCCTTGATGGTGGCAGGAAGTTCAAATCACTCAAGCCCTGGTTACACCCAGGAAACCTCACCCCAGTTTTAGCAACCAAATATAATAAAAGTCAAGCAGTCTCCTTTCATTACTCTCTTGAGCCATTTTTGGACCTGGTTGGGAGCCTGCCGTGCTCACCCCCAAAAGCCTCATTATCATACCCTCTTGGTGCATATATGGCATCATCAGTCCCTGCATCTGAACCAAATTTTGAGTGTGAGGGCAACTATCCTGTCTTTGTAGCTTGGCCATAACAGTATTCATCCATTAACCATCCTTGAATTCTCACTCAACTTCTACATATTCATCCAATACAAATACACAGTTAGCTGGCAGAAGGAGCAAGGGTGAGAGTTGCTAGTCCCCCTGGCAGTCACAGAGCTGGTGCTCTGGGATGAGCAGGAGAGGGGTGTGCCTCTCTTCTCCTGGTCCATCTCCATCCTGTGTGCCACTCCATGTAAGTCTGGGTAAGTGACCAAAGAGATTTTCAAGGGAAGTTTTGACAGGATGAGATTTTTCTCATCATAGGTCAACTCTATAATCTAACCCCTCCAATTCCTTCCCTCCTCCACCCAAAAAAATAAATAAATAAATCACAGCTTTCATTTATGCTCATTCCATTAGGATTTACTAAGTGTATACTTTTCTTAGTCAAAGCTATTTTTACTTCTAAGTAATTAAAATGCACTGGGATTAGCTTAAGTAAAAGGAAGAGATGGCTGGAAGAAGGTGGTAACTCAAGGAACCAGGGACTGGAGCTAGGCCCCATTAGGAACTGTCTCCACTTTCCTTCTCTCTGGGCCCATGTGAATAGGTAACTTATGCAGCAGTCTGTAAAAATCACCAAGCTGCTTTCACTAAAAGTTGCTTGTGTTCCTGACTAATCTGAGACTCTACTTCTCGGCCTCTGTGCCATCACAATGATGGCAAGCTGACGTTCATTCCTTCACTTAAAAGGGAAAAAAAAAATTCGTTAATCAAAGTGCTCAGAGTGCTTACAGAGAACAAGCACATAGTCCTAGGCTCAAGAACAAGACTCATAAACAAATAACCGGGAGGCTGTGTTATGCTGAGATTAAGAGTAGAGATTTGCTCTCAGACAGACCTGGATAAGATTCCCAAATTTGTAAATGACTAGTTGTGCTACTTAGGGCAACTTGTTTTTTCTTTTGTTATGGATTGAACTGTGTCCCCCAAAAATGTCTGTCAGCTTGGCTAGACCATGATTCCCAGTATTGTGTGGTTGTCCTTCATTTTGTCATCTGATGCGATTTTCCTATGTGTTGTAAATCCTATCTCTATGACTTTAATAAGATGGGATTAGTGGCAGTTATGTTGATGAGGCAGGACTCAAGCTACCAGATTAGGTTGTATCTTAAGCCAATCTCTTTTGAGATATAAAAGAGAGGCGTAAGCAGAGAAACATGGAGACCTTATACCACCAAGAAAGCTGCGCTGAGAGTACAGCACATCCTTTGGACCCGGGGTTCCTGCACAAAGAGGCTCCTAGTCCAGGGGAAGATTAATGACAAGGATCTTCCCCTAGAGCCAGCAGAAAGAAAACCTTCCCCTGGAGCTGATGCCCTGAATTTAGACTTCTAGCTTACTAGACTGTGAGAGAATAAACTTCTGTTTGTTGAAGCCATCCACTTGTGATATTTCTGTTATAGCAGCACTAGATGACTAAGACAGGTGGGACATATCTTTAGTCAATGCCTTACTAGTGGGTGTGACTCAAGTCACCATCCTTACCCCAGTCACCACCCTTACCACCCTTATTCAAGTTACACCTTTACTTGAGTCACCCGCTTTATCTTACAAGAGATAAAAAGAGAGAGAAGCAAGCAGAGATAGGGACCTCAATACCACCATAAAGCAGAGAGAGGAGTGGAGCATGTCTTTTAGACCCAGGGTCCCTTTGCTGAGAACCTCCTAGAACAAGGAGACACATAGAGAAAGCTGTAACACCGGACATGGCACAAGATGGACAGACACGGTGGCAGAGAAATGGCAGCCACAGAATCAGGAGACTGGCACGAGTCCGTATGGGAGCCCCCAGATAGTGAGAGAGAGCTGAGTTCCTTTGGACAGGAGGCTTCCTGGTGGAATGGGGTGACTCTGGTGCTTATTTGCAGAGCTAAAGAGCAGGGCAGAGGCCAGGCCAAAGGGCTGAGGAGCGGAGAGCCAGAAAGAGGCCTGCTCATCGACAAGACCATGGATTGTTAATTACAGCTGAGAAGAGCCTCTCCTCATCGACAAGACTATGCATTGATAATTACTGGTGATTGGAATGAGAAAGTTGGAAACAAAGAAGAAGGATCAGTAGTTGGGAAATAGGGCCTCAGTGATAGAAATGATGCCAGAGAAGTTCATGTGATAGAATTTTCAAGACCAATGACTTATTCATTGGAAATGCCTTTTGTCAATAACATAAATAGTGACTATATACGGGGATCTCACTGGATGAAATACAGAGGAATCAAATCGATTACATCTGTGGAAAGAAAACATGGAGAAGCTCAAAATCGTCAGTCAGAACTAAGCCAGGGGCTGAATGCAAAACAGACCATCAATTGCTCATATGCAAGTTTAAGTTGAAGCTGAAGAAAATTAAAACAAGTCCATGAGAGCCAAAGTACAACCTTGAGTATATTTCACCTGAATTTAGAGGCCATCTCAGGAATAGATTTGACATATGGAAGAATTGTGGTATGGCATCAAGGGCATTGTACATGAAGAAAGCAAAAGGCCATTAAAAAAACAAGAAAGGAAGAAAAAGACCAAAATGGATGTCAGAAGAGACTCTAAAACTTGCTCTTTAACATCTAGTAGAGAAAGGGAATGGAAGAAATGATGAAATAAAAGAGCTGAAAGATTTCAAAGGGCGGCTCCAGAAGACAAAGTAAAGTATTACAATGACATGTGCAAAGACCTGGAGTGAGAAAACCAAAAAGGAAGAATATGCTCAGCATTTCTCAAGTTGAAAGAACTGAAGAAAAAATTCAAGCCTCAAGTTGCAATATTGAAAGATTCTATGGGCAGAATGTTGAACGATGAAGGACGCAGAAAAAAAGAGAGAAGGAATACACAGAGTCACTATACCAAAATGGTTCACGTTCAACCATTTCAGGAGGTAGCATATGATCAGGAACCAATGGTGCTGAAGGAAGAAGTTTAAGCTACATTGAAGGAACTGGCAAAAACCAAGGCTCTGGGAATTGACGGAATACCAACTGAAATGTTTCAACAAAACGATGCAACACTGGAAATGCTCACTCATCTATGCCAAGAAACTTGGAAGACAACTACCTGGCCAACAGACTGAAAGAGATCAATATTTGTGCCCATTCCAATTAAAGGTGATCCAATAGAACGCAGATATTATTGAACAATATTATTAATATCACACGCAAGTAAAATTTTGCTGAAGATAATTCAAAAGCGGTTGCAGCAGTACATCCACAGGGAACTACCAGAAATTCAGAGGAGGATGTGGAACGAGGTACATCATTGCTGATGTTAGATGGATCTTGGCTGAAAGAGAATACCAGAAAAATGTTTACTTGTGTTTTATTGACCATGAAAAGGCAGTCGACTGTGGGATCATAACAAATTATGGATAACACTGAGAAGAATGGGAATTCCAGGACACTTAATTGTGCTCATGAGGAACCTGTACATAGACCAAGAGGCAGTTGTTCGACCAGAACAAGGGTATACCGCATGGTTTTAAATCAGAAAAGGTGTGTGTCAGGATTGCATCCTTTCACCATACTTATTCAATCTGTATGCTGAGCAAATAATCCAAAAACTGGACTATATGCAGAAAAACGGGGCATTAAGATTGGAGAAAGACTAACAACCTGCTATAGGCAGACGGCACAACCTTGCTTGCTGAAAGGTAAGAGGACTTGAAGCACTTGCTGATGAAGATTAAAGACTACAGTCTTCAGTACGGATTACGCCTCAACATAAAGAAAACAAAAGTCCTCACAACTGGACAAATAAGCAACATCATGATCAATGGTGAAAAAAATTAAGTTGTCAAGGATTTCATTTTACTTGGATCCAAAATACATCCATGGAAGCAACAGTTAAGAAATCAAACAAGGTATTGCATTGGGCAAATGTGCTGCAAACTACCTTTCAAGTGTTCAAAAGCAAAGATGTTACTTTAAGGACCAAGGCGTGCCTGACCCAAAATCCCCTCAGATGCATACAAAAGCTGGGCAATGAATAAAGAAGACTGAAGAAGAATTGATGCATTTGAATTATAGTGTTGGTAAAGAATATTGAATATACCATGGACTGCCAGAAGAACAAAAAGATCTGTCTTGGAAGAAGTGCAGCCAGAATGTTTCTTAGAAGCAAGAATGGTGAGACCTCATCTCATTACTTTGGATATGTTATTAGGAGGGAGAAATCCCTGGAAAAGGACATCATGCTTGGCACAGTAGAGGTCCAACAAAAAAGAATAAGACCCTCAATGAGATGAATTGACACGGTGGCTGCAACAATGGTCTCATACATAGCAATGATTGTGAGGATGCTGCAGGACCAGGCAGTGTTCCTTCTGTTGTACAGAGGGCCACTATGAGTTGGAACTGACTCGACGGCACCTATCAACAACAGCAACAAAATTGTGAGAAACTAAATCTCTGTTTATTAAAGCCAAAAAAGAAAAAAAAGAAGAAGGCAATATAAACTCAAAACTTATTACCTCCCAGTTATTTTCCTATTTTCTATGCTCTTGAGTTACTTATGTCTATTGTATCTGTGGGGTAGAAATACTACATCATGGTGCGCTATTGTGCATTCTTCCCAACTCTTTGTGTGACATTGGCCATGGTGGGGGTATTTATACTACAGAAACAGACAAACACTACATATTGGGACTTGGTTTTTTGTTTTGTTGATTGCTAAACTTAACAAAGTGATCAGTAGAATGTTAATAATAGAGATTAAATGCTCTATTATTAGATGTGCTGTGCGTTGCATTGTGAATAACATTGCTGTGCAGTGAATTACTTAATAGGGCCCTTCTAGCCATGGTCTTTGTAACTCCCACCAAATAACTGGGTGAGGACTATGCAAATGAAGTGCTTATGGTCCACCAAGGGGATTGGATGGCTTGCTAATAATGTAAATAAGGTGTATGGCACCCTTGCCAGGTGGGACCATGTAAATAATGTGTTTGGAACCCTAACGAGGAGATTGGTCAGTTTTGTCATCCTGCTAGGCTTAAAAGAGCAGGCAATCCCAGAGCAGCGGGGGACCTGACTACCACCAAGAAGAGTGTGTCCTTTGGACCTGGGATCCCTGCTTTGAGACCCTTCTAGACCCAGGAGACATAGTGAGAGAGCCATAACACCAAAGACAGCTAGACGACAAGAAGCAGTCACAGAGAACTTTGGCAGCAAGGCAGCAGAACCAGGAGACCAGCAGGAGACTGGCAGGAGATGGCGCAGTAAGCTTCACAGCCCATGGAGCCAGAAAGCTGAGTACCTTCAGGCAGGGGGCTTCCTGGTGGAGTGGGGTGCCTCCAAGCACTTATTGGCAGAGCTAAAAGAACTTTGTAACACCTTGCCTAAGCAGGGTAGAGGCGGGGCTGAGGGGCCAAGAGGCCAAGGGGCCAGAGAGAGGTGTGCTTGTGGGCACGGCTGAGAAGAGGCCGTCCTGATTGAAGAACAGTATCCTGAGCCTTCCTGAACCTGAATTGTGACTTGTTACTTCCCTAATAAACCCCATAATTGTGAATATTTTCTGAGAGTTTTGTGTGGCCATTGCAACAAATTGTCAAACCCAGCAGAGAAGTAGAGAGTAGAACTAGAGAGTACTGTGGGATGGACAGTAAAAAGGTTGGAGGGTGGAGGTACATCTGACCTCCACCTCACAGGAATCAGCCTTGGGCTGTTAATCTTGATTCTCTTTAATCTTGTGAAGTTAGAGAAGGTCTGATGTCCGCGCCACACCATTTTTATAAACATACACAAAAAATGGAGGAAACATTCTTCCATTATTCAAAAACTGTCATCCACTTCAGCAAAGAGATAACTCCTGGTGTTGATGGACCCAATCTAGTTCCGACATACATCTGCCGTGTTCCATTTTCATCTACTTGTTAACATAAACCAAAATATCAGCCACCATTCATGTTGGGAAAATATCAGTCAATATTCATGTGGGAAATACACTCAGTTCTGGCTGCTAAAGATTTACTACCATTGTTTCCACCTCATATTAACTGTGAGGTCTTGAGAAAATTACTTAATCCCCCTCATAGTACTACGAAAACCAAAACCCACTGCTGTAGAGTCAATTCTGACTCATAGCAACCCTATAGGACAGAGTAGAACTGCCCCATAGTGTTTCCAAGGCTGTACATCTTTATGGAAGCAGACTGCCACGTCTTTCTCCCACAGAGAGGATGGGGGTTCCAACCGCCAACCTTTTGGTTAGCAGCCGAACACTTTAACTACTGCACCACCAGGTCTCCTTCATGGTACTACCAACCCCAAAACCCATTGCTGTCAAGTCAATTCCAACCCATAGCAACCCTATAGGACAGAGTAGAACTGCCCCATAAGGTTTCCAAGGAGCAGCTGGTGGATACGAACTGCCAACTTTTTGGTTAACAGCTGATCTCTTAACCGCTGCACCACCAGGGTACTACACTGGGGAACAAACGTAGTAATAACACATGTAGAGCAATTAGCCCAGTGTCCTCCACATGTGAGCTTTCAATATGCATACCTTTATTGCCTCCTACTCCCAACTACCATTAATTCTTATCAAATTTTTTATTCATTTTTTAGAACATATTATACATGCACATAGTAAAAATTCAAAAGGTAAAAATGGTGTAGAACAAAAAATAAATCACCCCACCAAACTGCCCCAGCTATCCAGTTTCCCTCCTGAGAGGCAAACCCTATTATATTTTCTTGTGTATACTTTCAGAGATAGTCCACAACTTTGCAAAACACAGATGCATGCATACATTCTTTTTTTGAAAAAACAAAAATGGTAGCATGCTGTCTTAGTTATCTAGTGCTGCTGTAACAGAAATATCACAAGTGGATGGCTTCAACAAACAGAAGTTTATTCTCTCACAGTCTAGTAGGCTAGAAGTCCGAATTCAGGGTTTAAACTCCAGGGAAGGCGTTCTCTCTCTGTCAGCTCCGGAGGAAGGTCCTTGTCATCAATATTCCCCTGGTCTAGGAACTTCTCCTGGCAGGAAACCCAAGTCCAAAGGATGTGCTCTGCTCCTGGCTTTTCTTGCTTGGTAGTATGAGGTCCCCCTGTCTGTCTGCTCACTTCTTTCTTTTATATCTCAAAAGACATTGACTTAAAACACAACTAATCTTGTAGATTGAGTCCTGCCTCATTAATATAACTGCCTCTAATCATGCCTCATTAACATCATAGAGGTATGATTTACAACACATGGGAAAATCAGATGACAAAATGGTGGACAATCACACAATACTGGGAATCATGGCCTAGCCATGTTGACACATATTTTGGGGGAACACAATTCAATCCATGACACATACTATTCTCTATGTTGCTTTATCACTTAATCAAAGATCTCTCCATAACAGGACAGATAATTCAATGCTAGCTGGGCATAGTACTCTAATGAATAGATGTCTTATAAGCCTGTGTGCCCTGGTGGAACAGTAGTTAAGAGCTTGGCTACTAACCAAAAGGTCGACAGTTCGAATCCACCAGCTGCTTCATTGGAAACCATATGGGGCCTTTCTACTCTGTCCTATAGGGTTGCTATAGGGTCATTGAATTGGAATCGACTCAACGGCCACGGGTTTGGTTTTGGTTTTTTAATCTATACAGCTAGTCCCCTGTTGATGAGCATTTAGGTCGTTTCTAATTTTTTGCTATAACAATACTGTAATGAATACCCTTGCACATGTGTCATGTTGCACATATCTCTACTGGCTTTCTGGCATTTTGTTTTTACAAATACTTGTTGAAGGAGATAAACTAAATGTGATATTTGCTCATGATCTATTTTCTCATGATCAGAGCTGGCTCAGTCAACTCATTAAAATATTTGCTGAGTATTTACTGTATGACCAGGAACACCAGTTATTTAAAGGTCTTAAATAGTCATTAGGTGCAGTTGAGTCAGTTCCGACTCATAGCAACCCTATGTACAACAGAAACAGTGCCTGGTCCTGCGCCATCATCACAATCATTGTTATATTTGAGCCCATTGTTACGGCCACTGTGTCAATCCATCTCATTAAGGGTCTTGCTTTCTTTTGCTGACCCTCTTAAATAGTAATTAAAGTTATATATAGGGGGAGGACGTTGGTTTTACTAAAAAAGAGCATTATTAATTTGGGCAAAAAAGATTTTTCATTCATAAAATGAGAAAAACATACTACATGACAAAGTACTATCAAGCAAAAACAAGGAAACTAAATTAAGCCTGTCTATGTGTTGATAATGTATGTGATTGAATTTTCAGTCACTGTAATTAAACCATTTCTAAGGCAATATTACAGTGGGGAGAATATATAATTCTTAAAATGGGAACAGCATAGCAATTATTTCATAAATTATGACTGTTTGTATTTTATTTTTCTTTCTCTCAATGACTAATCCTCCTTCTTAATCTCTCTTAACTCACGTATTTTCACATAATTCCATAGAAAACAATTTTACCCACACAAGTAATTTACTGTAACAGTTATTCAAAAACTACGAGCCACTGCAATCAATGGAAAGACCCTTGTTGAAAGAACGGGCCACTCATTTAGGTGTTCTCTTTTTGAAACACTTGAAAAGAAGAATGATGACCTGGACAGCTGAGAGCAGTGAATTCCCATGAGGTTAGGAGAGTTTTCTTGAAGCAAGTTATCTTTAAAGTTGTAGTTGCAAACCTTATTTTTAGAGGTTCTGGCAAAACAGCGCTCTAGGCAGAAGCGCCACGCTGTCCCTCCACAGCAAAGATCTGAAAAACTAAGCCGAACAGAGAATACAACAATCCTGAAACCCTAAAACATCAAATGAAGAGATAAAGAACTCAGCCAAGCACCAAATGGAGTGAGAAAACTGACAGAGAACTGAGAGCGAGGAGAGATTCATGCAGAAGTCCCCTACCAGCTAACGCAGCTCGGATCCGCCATCTTGGACTCCTATCAGAGACCAGCAAACAGGGGGTAGGAGAAAGCAGCCTCATGGAGCGTCCAACAGGAGACAAAACAACCGGTAATTTGCGATATATGCTTTCCCACCCCCCACCCTTCTTCAGCCAGACTCAGCCTCCTCTGCTTCCCGCAGCAACAATCTCTTGACCGAGAAACACCGGCAGCTTGGATTCCACACACCCGAACCAGCTAGCTCTCTGAGTGCTGTTCGTTGGCTGCTGGTGTTGCTTTTTTCCACTTCTTTTGATTTCTTCCTTACCTCTCACCACCTCCCCCTCCTTTTGCTCAAATACCTGGCTCCGTGAGCCATCTTTGCTTCTTCCTGAGGGGCTGCAGAGCTCCGGTAATTTGTGATATACGCTTTCCCACTCCCTACCCTTCTTCACCCACACTCGATCCCCTCTGCTTCCCGTGGACACAGTCTCTTGTCCGAGAAACACCAGCCCGCACTAGCTGGCTATCTGAGTGTCATTTGTTGGCTGCTAGAGTTGCTTTCTTTTCTGCTTCTTTTGATTTCCTCCTTACCTCTCACCGCCTCCCCCCACTTTTGCTCAAATACCTGGCTCCGTGTGCCATCTTTGCTTCTTCCTGAGGGGCTGTGGAGCTCCATTCAAGTGTGGAGCTGCTTCCTGGTCTGGGCTGCCGCACTGGTGGGATCCCGGGGCTTTTGTGTTTGTTTCTTTTGAATTGTTTGTTTGTTTTCTTTTCCTTTTCTTGAGTTGGGAGCCCTTTCTGGCCAGGCGGTGCTGCGTGGCAGGGGGACTTCCCCCTCGGCTTGCACAGATGTGCAGAGGGAGCCCTGAGGGCATTTCTTTTTTTGTTGGTTTTTATTTTTCCTGTTTTTTGGGGGGGCTTTCTTGTTCTTTCTTTTTTTTTAATTTGTTTTGTTTTCTTTTCCCTTTTTTCCATTTTTCTCTTTCTTCATTGCTCAGTTTCTCATCTCTCTACATCTTCCTTCTCTTTCTGTTCCCTGAATACCTGATTTTGTATACCTCTATGCCTTCTAGCCAGGCTGTACTGTAACACCTGCGAGCAACTTCCCCTGACCTCATAGCTGCACCGGTGGGATCCCTGGGAACTTTGCGGTTCTTTAACCTTTCCAATTTTTATTTATTCATTCTTTTCTTTTATTCCTCTTCCCCTTTCTATTTTTCTCCATTTCATAGTCTCTCATCTCTCCACTTCAACAGCAAGCTCCCCTAGCATTCTGTTTTGTTTGTTTGTATGTTTTTGGCTCCTGTTC
>NW_004443938.1:35755951-35766114 GCF_000243295.1 Trichechus manatus latirostris
TGTAGTAACTTTTAAATGAGAAACTATTTTGTTTTGTAAGCCTTCGTCTTAAGTGAGAATACCAGCACAATTGGAAGAGCGTAGTCAATGTCACTGAACTGTGCATGTAGAAATTTTTGATATGGCCTATCTTTGGCTATGTGTATTTTCACCAAAAAGAGAAAGGTTGAGAAGTTAAAGGTTGACATGTTGTGGGGTTGTTAACCAATGTCATAAAACAATATGTGTACTACTGTTTCATAAAAAACTATTTGTTCTGTAAGCCTTCGCCTGAAGCACAATAAAAAATTAAAAAATAAAAAAAACTTATTTTTAGGTTCCTCAAGGGTGTTAAGCTACCTCAGAGGCCAAAATAAACACCCACTTTGTAAAGTAGCTACATGTCACCATGTGAGAAAATACATTTCTATCTAACACATGCATTTGTACAGCAGCTTCCAACTGACAAAGCATTTCTGAGTAGAGTTGTTTCATGTGATTCTCAGCCAGTCATGAGGTAGGCAGGAGAAATATGACTGAAGAGGGAAGCAAGCCCCAGAGAGTGCTTTTCCCACTCCTCTCCACTGCCACTCTTTTCAACACCCCTACCTGAATACAATGACTCATCCCCTGACTACAGCTTTGTTCCCTCCCCACTGTCTACACTGCTACCACTTCATTTCCTTACTAAACTTCTTCCATGACACCACATAGACTATAAGGGAAAATTCATGCTTATTGGTTTATTACATGAGGTTCTCCATGACTGGCCCCTGACAACCTCTCTCTTGCCTCCCACTTTCCCATATATGCTTTCCTTACTTACTGCAACAAAACCAAAGTGTGCTACAAAGGTTAAACTTTTTCATGGAAGTTATTTCATTTGCCTGAAATTTCCTTCTCCCCTTTTTGTCCACTGTCATGGATTGAATTGTATCCCCCCAAAATATGTGTCAACTTGGCTAGGCCATGATTCCCAGTATTGTGTGATCGTCTACCATTTTGTCATCTGATGTGATTTTCCTATGTGTTGTAAATCCTATCTCTATGATGTTAATGAGTTGGGATTAGTGGCAGTTATTTTAATGAGGCAAGACTCAATCTACAAGATTAGATCGTGTCTTGAGCCAATCTCTTTTGAGATATAAAAGACAGAAGGGAGCAGAGAGACAGGGGGACCTCATACCACCAAGAAAGTAGTGCCAGGAGAAGTGCATGTCCTTTAGACCCAGGTTCCCCGCACTAAGAAATTCCTAGTCCAGGGAAAGATTGATGATAAGGACCTTCCTTCAGAGCTGACAGAGAGAGAAAGCCTTCCCCTGGAGCTGATCCCCTGAATTTGGACTTCTAGCCTCCTAGACTGTGAGAGAATAAATTTCTCTTTGTTAAAGCCATTCACTTGTGGTATTTGTTATAGTAGCATTAGGTAACTAAGACATCCACCTAACATCCTTCAGAACTTAACCCAACTTTTATATTCTCCAGGAAGTCTTCGCTGACCCTCAGTCTAATAACACATCCCCCTTCTGGGTCCCTAGGAGCCCTGGTGGCACAATGGTTAAGCGTTTGGCTGCTAACTGAAAAGTTGGCATGTTTGAACTCACTTAGCTGCTCTGGGGGAGAGGGAGGAGGCAGACCTGTCGATCTACTCTTATAAAGATTACAGCCTAGAAAACCCTATGGGGCAATTCTACTCTGTCACGTTGGGTTGCTATGAATCGAAAATCAATTCGATGGCACACAACAACAACTTCTGGGTTCCCACAATGCTGGATGTGGCAGTTGTCAGACAACTCTAATCGCTAATTTACTTCTATTTCTCTCCTGTCAATTTTTGAGAGATCTTAACTTACCAAACTCATTGTTTACCAAGCGTGAGCACATCAACCCTCAGGCTAATACACCATGGGTGCACACTCACGTGTGCCTCTGTGTGCTTGCGTGTGTGTGTGTGTGTGTGTGTGGTACATAGACAGAGAAACAGAGAGAAACTGAGAAAGCTTGAGAGATCACCTCTTTCACTTAGATGCGAGGACTGAGATAAAAATGGCTGTGGATGAAGATAAGCTTGTTGGTGTAGCTTGGAGCCAAAGGTGGGGAGAGAGTTTAATTTTGGTAGCCTGTTTTGTTTGTGAAGTGGAAAATGAGCTTGTGTTTTGAGTAAGGAGCTTGAGGAAAGTTCTAAAAGTTTGAAATTGTTATGGTGGGGGATGGGAGAAGGTGTTGACGCAAGATGAACTGAAGGACTTTGGGGCAGCTTCAATGGCCTGGCTGAGGTTGCAGACCCTGAATGCATAGCGGCTCCAGCCCCTAATCTTTTCTATGGAGTCTGGGAGGATGGATCTCCACTGTGACCAGAAACTTCTTCTTCTTTATTGTTCTGGGAAAACTCTGTGGCACATTGACAAATCAGAACCAACAGAAGTCAGTCAAGAAATTTGCCTGTAGGATTTTCTGTGTGCTTTGCTCTTTGGGGCAGGAAGACGTAAAAAAACTCAGCGGCCTCCAGGCCTGACTTTGTGGGCTCTTCCCAGGGTGCTTTGGGAAGAGGGCTCACCCTTATCTGACTGAGTAACTCTCCCGGGAGTATCCCAGAGAGAAAGTCACAGCTTAGGACATTCCACTTGCTATGTGACCAGAACCATTACCTGTCTGACTTTGAGATTCTTTCCCAACTGCCTGTGACGTCCCTTCTAAAATTTATGTTGATACAAGAATGTAGATACCCTGATCTAAAATAATCATCAGTTCAACTAAAATTAGCCATTTAAAAAATGGAAACAGCCTGGCCCATGCTTTCTCATCTCTCTGAGAGCAGTCTGTGCTGCAGCGTTTGTCATGTAGCCTCAAATCCCTTTATGAGGGCTGCGTAACATCACAGAAACCCATATAAAAACGGATCCCAAAGAAACCGAGCTTGGTGTTTTCCTACATCCTCTGGGTTAGGAGCTGTGAAGAAATGGCTCTTTTTTTGATCGACTTGCCTCATTTAGGGGATATCCACCTCTCACAGATTACATCTAATAGTTTACCATCCTAAAATATTCATTAAATTCTTCTCGGGGGCATTGATTCCTCAACTATGCCTTAGAATCCAATGATTTGTAAGAAGTCATGCTGGCTGGAGTATAGCCTGGAGTGCTGCCCTTTGCAGTATGGAGTCAGGGCTGCTTTTGATAATTTAGGGACAGAACTGGAAATCTTACTTCTGGAGCTCTCAAACTGACCTGTGTCTTGTAAATGAGGGCGGTGCCTGCGGCTTTTTCTAGGCATCCCTTACTGATTTAAAACGGCAAAGGAAGATGCTGGAAATGCTCATAGAAAAGAACACTAAACACTGTCATGAAAGGACATGGAGCGGCTCTTAAAGGAGTGGCTGACTATGAAGAATTTCAGCCATGTTTCTTCTCTCTCTCTCTCTCCCCTCTAAAGTACACAGCCCTGGTTATTCAGAGGATTACTCTCTAAAACTCTGAAGCCCAAAAGCTGCCTCTCCTAGCAGGTTCACCATGGACCCCATCCTCACCCCAGAGCAGCGTTTACGGTACTCCCCACTTGTACTGCAAATCCAGTTTGGAGCCGCCAGTAGGGGGTTAATACAAGCCCTGTCAACACAATGCAATACCAGAGGCATCCGCATATGAGGTCTACAGTTGCTGCATAGGCACATTTGGCCCGCGTTGCCAAAGAGGCAGTAGTTGTTACTGCAGAGAGCGCACTGCCTGCCACTGCTGGACCATTAGTATGGAAATGAGGCATGTGTGTGACAGGTGGCCTTACAACCAACACAATTAACTTTCTCCATTAGCTGACGATCTAACAAAACAGATGCAGCATCAATAAGCACCCACCCCCGCTGCAGAAAAGGAACGACACATTGCAAACCCCTTGTTTATTAGGAGGAGCAATATAATTTTTCTGTACACACGAAGTGGATGGCACTCGGATTTGCTTTTGTCCTATTTCTGTGATGATTGTTGTTGTTGTTTGTTTGTTTTTGCTTTTTCTTTTTTAACATGTGTCTTGCATTAATATTGCAGTGTCTCCATTGGTTAATTAGGGCTCTGGAAGTTTTCAAAAAAGGAAGTCATCATGGAAGCAGGGAAAGCAAAGTCAGAAAAACCAAACTCAAATTTTGTGCTTTTGAAAGGAAATACACTGATGTTTCCCTGGATTATCTGCAACGGACAAGTTTTACAGTTTTATAATAGATCTTCCCAGCAGCAACAATGCTAATACCAGGATCTAGAACCTGGAATCTTGTTTTTAAGAACTTTACAGCCTAACAGGAAATGTTGACATGCACTACAATAATCTGAGAAACCAAAATCACCTTCAGAATTTTTCTCTGTTTTTACTAGGGACAACAAAGAGAAATTTGAGATTTGAAGACACTCTGGACTCTGGAGTCCTGGTAATAACTAAGGCAGTGTGGTCTATATTTTTCTAATTATGTTCGTATCTCTTATCTTAGTAGCTAACTTTGTGTTTGTCCAATATTTTGAAGTACCTTCAGATACAGGACTTTATTGCAGAAACAATGCAGCTCTAAAATAACTTTGCTGCTATTAAAAAAAAATAGAAATGTTAAATCATTTGTGGAGAGTTATAAAGTACAAAGGAGCCATTTGTTCCCCCCCCAAAATTATCCTAAATCAGGTTTAAAATTTATGTCATAAAATTCTTTTAGAATCTATAATGTTTATTATTCCTCTGCTGTTACTAATCTCACACGTGCTAGACCAATCATCTTTTAACCCAACTAAATGAAAGTCCACTAATATTTTCTACTGTGTGATCTGAAGCTTCTTTGCAGAAGTTCAGACATGAAATCTAACCAAAGGTGGAAGAGAGGCTCACATCTGCTGATTTGTTCAGATGTTGGGAAAGGTCAAAAGGCGGACCTTACTTTCCACTGTGAACTGCCCTAGGCTACTGAAACAAGTAGAGAATCATGGTTAGAGCCAAAGTGATGGGAATTTGAATTCAAACTCTTACCCCTTCACTCACTATAACCTCTTCAAGCCTCAATTCCATCATCTGTGAAATGAGAATGAAATTATACCTTATAGGATGATTGTGAGGATAAACTCTGTGAAATAATGAATGTGAAATGATTGGTTCATTTTATGGTCAATTACTAGACTTTTTTTTGAGTGGAAGAGGGAAGATGAGCAGAGTCTCAGGCACTAAATATTACAAACAGTCCATACTTTCCATCTACTCTTCTAGAACCAGTTAGAATTCCCCTCACTTTCTCTGAAACCAAAGTCATTCCTGCAATATTAAGATGCTCACAAGAAAATGTGTAGCTGAATTTTTCAAGAAACCAAAACATCTTAGGAAAGTCCAGTATACCACTCTGAAAGCATTAAATCAATGGTTTTCAACTCTTGCTGCTTAGAAGAAAGAACTGGTGAACTTTTTAACAATACCCTTATCGGGGCCCCCACAAACTGATTAAATAATGATCTCAGAGAGGGAGTCTAGGCTTCAGTACCTTTTAAAAAATCCTCCCCAGGCAATTCTACAATGCATTCACGTTTGAGAAGCACTGACCTAAGAGGTCTGCAATTCCTTCCTATTCCTTAGTCCAATAGCAACTATGTCCTACTTATTTTTCTCCCTAAATTGCTTCTTCCTCTTCGACCCTATGAGCCCCGCCTAGTTCAGGTCTGTCTCACCTCACACCTGGATGATTACAATAGTCTTCTCACTGGCTTCTTGACTCCAGGAATCCCATAATAACTATATACATTATTCCAAGATTAATATTCCTAGACATCATCTTTGATCTTGTTACAACCCTACTAACAAATGTCAGTGACTCGTTGTTGCCTAACAACTATGGTCCCCAACAAGGGATTGAAAATATGATGTAAATACACGACTGCTTTAGAAATTAAACAATCATTAGAGACCACGCTGTGTGAACTAAATACCCATAATCCCTGTTGCCGTCGAGTGAATTCTGACTCATAGCAAACCTATAGGACAGAGTAGAACTGCCCCATAGGATTTCTAAGGAGGGGCTGGTGGATTTGAACTGCTGACCTTTTGGTTAGCAGTCATTACATGCAGAGTTTAATGTCCTTCTTTTCCAATCCCTCCCTGATTTTGGAAATCCAACCCATTCTCCACAATGCTTTTCCGGACCATCTTTGCTCTTGGCTGGAACCTGATGACCAACTATCCCAGTTTTCCCTGGACATGGAAAAGTCTCAGGCAAACTGAGGTGAACTGGTCACTCCAGGCTGGAATTATACCAACACAGTGCACTAACATTTGAGTCATGAGCACTCTGTCTCAGAAATACATAAGCCACTATTCAATGATCAACTGTCACTGTTAGAGCAAATTCCTATATGAGTAAGAGATCAGCCTAGATGACTTCTAAAATATTTGCCCACTCCAAGATGCCAGTATTAAGGAGGGCTGCAATTGAAATTGAGGGATGATTCTGAAATCCTCATTTAAATGACAGCTATAGGAGTGAAAGCTCTTCAGTCACAATTTTTTCAACATTATTCTCCTGAACTTCCACATTTCCTTATCTATTATATAGGCATTATCTGAAAACTTCTTTGCTTTAGAATATTTTCCTGTGATTTTTGTTAGGTGGGATCTATCTAACAGAGATATTTCCCTGAACTACCATGTTATATGTAAGGTGATGGAACCAAGAAATAGTATTGGTACCAAGGCAGATGGGGGCCCTTACTTATGGGCAGAATTTCATAAGTTGCTGAGATTCATAGTGAAATAACAGGATTGCACTGCTCAAGACAACATCTGCAAGTAAATGACAAGGGTCACTGAAGGCAAAACTGAATCCTCCCAATTATGCTCCCCACTGTGGCCATAATGTGTATTGTTATGGTGATAGGAAACAATGGACTCAGAAACAAAAAAGGATTATGAGATGTTGCATGAGGAAAGGATATTTTTTATCTTTCCTCATAGTCTTGTTCAGAATGTCCGTTTCTGAGACAGGCTGGAGATCTTCTTTACTTTAGTTCCCATGGTGTTTAGCTGGAAAACACATTTTAATTTTAATAGTTTAGTTTTTGAATAGGTTATGCCTTAACATGGAGCCCTGGTGGCGCAGTGGTTAAAAGCTCAGCTGCTAACCAAAAGGCTGGCGGTTTGAATCCACCAGTCACTCCTTAGAAACTCTATGGGGCAGTTCTGCCCTGTCCTATAGGGTCGCTATGAGTTGGAATCGACTCAATGGCAATGGGTTGGTTTTGGTTTTGGTTTTAATTTTTTACTGATAAACTTTAAGATTATTTCCAACTTTTGCTAATAAAAACAACAAAACAGCAAGGAAGTTATGTGCATATGTCATTCTGTCCACATATGAGTATAGCTGTAGAATAAATTCTTAGAAAAAAAATATTGGGCGTGCACTTGTAATTTTGATAGATAAAATCAATTGCTAGTTTATAGTTTGCACCAATTTACTCTGAGTCCCTGAGTGGTGCAAACGGTTAACTTGATCAATTGCTAACCAAAAGGTTGGAGGTTTGAGTCTACCAGAAGCACCTTGGAAAAAAGGTCTGGCAATCTAATTCCAAAAAATCAGCCATTAAAAAAACCCTATGGAACGCAGTTCTACTCTGACACACATAGGATCACCATGAGTCAGAATCAACAGCAACTGGTTGGTTACCAATTTACTCTCCCACTAGTAATTTTAAGAATGCCTGTTGTCTCACAATCCCTTATGAAACAGGTAATTTTCTTTTTGACTTGGAATTTGCTGTAGCAATATAGAAAAGATCGTCCTTTAAATTTCATGAATCCAAATTTATGCTTTGCTTTGCTAGTAGACCCACTCCAAGCTGGAACTTCCCTCTTCTTTATCAAACCTACTTCTCAAGCACTTATTGCTTTGAAATCCGGATGGTTTGGTCAGCCCTTCTGAATATTAAATTTGTGAACAGTTTTTGTATGACCTTATTTTCAGGCTCAATAAAACTAAATTATAGATGTGTTAAGTTTCAGTCTAGCAATCGTTACTTAGCCTAGTTCATGAACACTGAGTGTTATTGTGTGTCGTTGAGTCGATTCCAACTCACAGGAACCCTATAGGACAGAGTAGAACCGCCCACATAGGGTTTCCTAAGCTGTAATCTTTAAGGGAGCAGCTTGCCAGTCTTTTCTCCTGCAGAGTGAGTTCAAACCGCTGACCTTTCGGTCAGCAGCCATCAGCTTAACCATTGCACCACCAGGGCTCCTTAGTTCATGAACATAGCAAAAAGTAAAAATTTCAGACCTACACAAAAATACAGTCAACATATATATCAAGCATCTTCTACTTGCAAGGTCCTGTGTCAGGTCCTGTGGATGATACAGCAAGGAACAAAACATAGCATGGAACTAGAATACCAAAGAGGACACGGCAAATGCTCCAAAAAAGATAGAGGAAAAGTGCTCCAGGTGTTCAGGAGAGGGAATAATTGTATCTGGGTGAGGGCATCAGAGTGCCAGGGAGAGAATTCAAATGGGTGGAGATGAAACTGCCAGAAGGAGTGAATGAATGACCTATCCCTAGAAAATAGTCAATTTTTCATTGCCTGATATCACATTCCAGGTTTAATCTATCAGCCCTAATCATCAATTATATCTATTTGCTTCTTTCGCCTACCTGAGGGACTCTCAATAAGTAGGTGTTAATGAGATGACTTTGATGAAGCCTAGAGTAACGAGCTATCCGTTAGGGAACAGCCTTCCATTTATTAACCCATGATTAGATAAACTAATTGAAATCTAATGGTCAGCTGTGAAATTAGAACATTTCCATCCAGCACAGTATGGAGGGCCACATCTTAAAAGCAGCCTTTACAATTATTTTGCTTTTTTTTATTATTTTTAAATAAAGTGTGTCTTGTAGAGACATACGTGTATATATTTTTGTCTCTCATGGAATCATTACATGCTTTCAGAAAATGAGTCAATAAGTTAATTATTCAGTCAAACTTTTGAGTGGGTTAGAAATGAGCACACAAGTTAAACGGCAAGGTTAATGGCATTCTACAAAAAAGGATTTGAAATATACACTCGTGGTCAGAGTTCAGTTAAAAATAAATATAATCATGGTTGGATAAAGTAAAATATATCAAGTTTTAAAGCATTATGCACTGTGCTAGACCCTAAGGCTAAAAAGATAATTCAAGTCCCTCGTTTTAGGAAGATAGTCATAGTTCTAACTTCAAGGAGAACTCACTGATGAATAATTTTTTAATTCATCAGACAATGCCTTATAGGGAGAGCAAATCTGAGCTAGGATAATTTTACATTTAAAATCTACAGATTATTCAAGTTCCTTAACCGAGAACTGACTTTCATAATCCTAAGAAATAGTAGTAAAATGTGGCCATCGCAGAAAATTTCTCAAATGACAGTATTTGTTGTTCACGGTTTAAAACAAAAGAAAAAGTGGCAAAGGTTTTTACCCAGTCAATTTAAAAATAAAAAAAAACATTTATTAATTAGAGGATTAACTCCTTCTACCTTCAGAACATGTGCAAGCTCTTCCTTAATATCTTCAGAGAAGGACATTTGTTATTTCCCTGGATATGCAGGTGCTGTTGCAGGGGTGCAGGTAGCAGGTGACCCAAGGTTGGGGCCTCTATCACATGGTCTCCCTCCTGTCCACCAACAGGGGAAGCCAGTACTTTCTGGACCTGCTCTACCTTCTTTTGTGTTGGATGAACCTGGTCTACTTCTCATTAGAGGGAATAAGAGTGGGCACCTTTTTTAAATCCCCTTCAAAGTGGAACTCTACACACCTTTCCATTGAATCTAGTCTCGATCCCAAGCTTGGTCATCCTCTTAGAAGGTATGTTTGCAACAGACCCAACTGAAATTAAAAGAATCATCACAGAATACTATGAAAAATTGTACGCTAACAAATTTGAAAACCCAGAGGAAATGGACAAATTTCTAGAAACTCACTACCTACCTGAACTAACACTAACAGAGGTAGAACAACAAAATAAACCTATAACAAAAGAAGAGATTGAAAAGGTAATTAAAAAACTCCCAACAAAAAAAAGCCCTGGCCCACATGGCTTCACTGGAGAATTCTATCAAACTTTCAGAGAAGAGTTAACACCACTACTACTAAAGGTATTTCAGAGCATAGAAAAGGATGGAATACTCCCAAACTCGTTCTGTGA
>NW_004443938.1:35766214-35786677 GCF_000243295.1 Trichechus manatus latirostris
AAGTATTAGCCCAAGAGACAGAAAGGGCCACATAAACCAGAGACTTCATCAGCCTGAGACGAGAAGAACTAGATGGTGCCTGGCTACCACCAATGACCGCCCTGACAGGGAACACAACAGAGAGTCCTGGATGGAGCAGGAGAAGGGTGGGGTGCAGAACTCAAATTCTAGTAAGAAGATGAGACTTAATAGTCTGAATGAGACTGGAGAAACCCCAGAAAGCATGGTCCCTGGATTCTCTATCAGCCCAGAACTAAAAACAGTTTCTGAGGCCAACTCTTCAGACAGGGACTGGACCGGACTGTGGGACATGAAGTGATACTCGTGAGGAGTCTGCCTCTTAGCTCAAGTAGATACAAGAGACTAAATGGGCAGCTTCTGTCTGGAGGTGAGATGTGAAGGCAGAGAGGGTTAGGAGCTGGTTGAATGGAATGGGGAATCAAGGGTGGAGAGGAGGAGTGTGCTGTCACAGTATGGGGAGAGCAATTAGGGTCAGAGAACAATGTATGTATACATTTTTGTATGGGGAAAAAATTTAAAAAATTTAAAAAAAATAAAAGAAGGTATGTTTGTTCTGTCCTTTGGCTGCAGTAAACTCAGGCGCTCACATACTGTGGGAGGAGTAGTGGATCGGGATTGGGAAGGAGTATACCGATTTCTCTTCCTTTATATCTGTCTTAGGAGCCCTGGTGGTACAATGACCAGAAAAAAAGGTCAGTAGTTCAAATCTGCTGCCATAAAGATTACAGCCTAGGAAACTCTATGGAGCAGTTCTACTCTGCCACATGGGGTCTCTATGAGTCAGAACTGACTCTATGGCGCCAACCACAACAACATGTCTGTCTGAGTTTTCTAGTGCTGTTTTAACAGTAGTAAGACAAATGCGTGGCTTTAAGGAAGAGAAATTTAGTTTTTTACGGTTTAGGAAGCTAGAAGTCGAATTTAGGGCATCAGCTCTAAGGGAAGGCTCCCTCTGTCAGCTCTGAGGGAACATCCTTGCCTCTTTCATCTTCTGCAGCCCTGGTGTTCCTTGGTTCCTTGGGAATCCTCACATGGCATCTATCTCAATCCTCCCCCATCCCCATTTATGCTTGCTTCTGTGTCTAATTTGCTTTTTTTATAATTCAGAAGTGATTAAGTTTAGGACACATCACGCACTGATATGACCTCAGTAACATTACAAAGAAAGCCCTATTCCCAAACAGGGTTACATCCACATGTATTAAAAAAAAAAACCCATTGCTGTCAAGTTGATTCCAACGCACAGAGACCCTATAGGACAGAGAAGAACTGCCCCATAGAGTTCCAAGGAGCACCTGGTGGATTCAAACTGCCATCATTTTGGTTAGCAGCCATAGCTCTTAACCACTACACCACCAACATCTGTTTTTGAGGGGGACACAATTCAATCCATAACAATGTCTGATCCTATAATCATGAAGATGGTTTAGGACCAGGCAATGTTTCATTCTGTTATGCATAATGTTGCCAAGATTTTGAGCTGATTGGACAGCAACTAACAACAACATCAACAACATGTCCAACCCTATCTTCCCAAGCATTCCAGCAGCACGGGATGGTGGCCCTGAATGCATCAACATCTTCTCTTAGTTTCAGGACAAGTTGCCCAGGAGTCCTCATTCCCTTCTCTTTTATCTCTGTCTTTCCACCACAGGAGAGCTTCTCTCTGCTTCCTACACAGGAGGAAGTCAGGTTTAAACCTTAGAAAACAGCTATTCGGGGAAAATGTGCCTCTTCAATATGTTCCTATTACACATTGCTGGAGACTGCAAAACAGTTTGCATCTCAGCAACATTGCCTCCTTGGGCTTTAGAACAATTTTAATGAGGGATTCCTCTCAGTGGGTTGGTTGGCATAACTCAGCTCTACTAGTTTAACATGCATGACTCAATTACACAAGAGTTAGCTAACGAGCAATGAGGAAGAAGTTACAGGTTAAAACAAATGGCGCCTAAATGAATCAAGTGCCGCCTTTCAGATGCCCGCCATTCAACAAAGACCTGGCAAGACATTTTCTTCACTGGGTATGAATCATCCAGATAAAAAGGGGAAACCAGGGCCACCTACCTTCAGGGCTTGTACAGTACGACCTTGAGGCCCAACATCTACCAGGAGCTTCCTCGCAAAAGGCCAAGCTCCCAAGAATAAAAGGGCTTACACATCAGCATTAAATAATTCTCTTAGAGATGCAAATTTCTAATTAGTTACTGTGGCAACTGTAGAGGCCTAAAAGTAAACCCCTTACACAATGAACCTGAGAGTTTACTTTTTTGATTTACCACAGGCCGGCAAGAAGCAGGGAGAAGGAAAATAAATATTGCTTTAACTGTGACAAGAGAATAAAGTAAAACAAGTAAAGGGATTTCATCCTTTTGTCCCCATTCCTACAGGTCTAAGAGACACATTATACTTGACAGACAGAATCCAAATGCAAAGAGAATCAAAATTCTCAACGGCTTGATAAAATCAGGATTGCTATGAATGTAACCCGAACGTAAACAAAATATGTCTTAATTTAAGCTGACATTTTTACTTCTTTAAGGTGAATATGGTCTAAAACTGTTTGAAAACAGCATGTTTTGATGGAGTATTTTTGCTGTTTGTTTCATTTTGTATGAGTGGTTTTTGTTCTTTTAAAAATTACCTGTAGTTTCTCAAACCTTTTGTTTAATATGGGGAAAAACAAAATCTTTGTTTTGGAATATCTGTTTATTGGAGAGTAATCTATTTCCCAGCTTTGAATAATACATGATAAAGAAAGGAGGATAAAAGTACTCACAAGAAAGTCTTTGGCATCAAGGATTGAATAATAATTGATTATGATCCATGGAGAAAATTTGTCCTGGTAGAATTTTTAGAAATAGTTATTTTAAGACTAATTATTTAAATTAAAGTTCAGAAGATAAGTATATAAATGTTTCCCTCATCTTTCAGGAGCCAAAAAAAAAAAAAAAAGAAGAGAAAAGCATTGTCAACAAACTTGTATAATATTTCCTGTGTGAAATGTATTACTTTCATCCATCTTCTTTCCTAAATGCTGTAAATCAAATTTAGAGTTGTAATACTTGCTCAGTAATTCAACTAAAACCTTGGAATTTTAGAACTAAGCTTTAGATTGTGAGTGCCTATATCCAGAAAGTAAATAATTAATTGAAAAACTAAATGCACTGGGACAAAGCTAAGTTTGGGTAATACTGGGAACAAAGGGAGATAGGGAGATAACCTTGCATGGCTTTTTAAATATCTCTTCACAACCACTCAACTTCCTCTCCACTCTCCACAGGAAGCCCTCCCGTTCACCTTCTCACAAGCTCTTCCCAAGCTCTGAACCTTTCTTCTTTTTCATCAAACTTCACTTTTCTAGTGTCTCAATCATTCACTATCCTGTTTTGTGCTAGAATATGCAAACTTACCTATACTTTTATGTTAAGGGAAGGATAATGGCTTAGTGAGTCCTCAGGTTAAACATGTAGCTTTAAATGGGAGTTTCTGTACACACGATAGCTTAACCCAAAGAAGTGACTTTATTCTGTATATATATATATAAACAAAAACAAAAACAGTTGCCACTGAGTCAATTCAACTCATGGCAATACCATGTGTTGCAGAGCAGAACTGTGCTTCACAGAGTTTTCAATAACTAACTTTTTGAAGAGGATTTGAAGCACTTATTGATGAAGATCAAAGACCACAGCCTTCAGTATGGATTACACCTCAGCATAAAGAAAACAAAAATCCTCACAACTGGACCAATAAGCAACATCATGAAAAAAGGAGAAAAGATTGAAGTTGTTAAGGATTTCATTTTACTTGGATCCACAATCAACACCCGTGGAAGCAGCAGTCAGGAAATCAAAAGACACATTGCATTGGGCAAACCTGCTGCGAAAGACCTCTTTTAAAGTGTTGAAAAGCAAGATGGCACCTTGAAGACTAAGGTGCACCTGACCCAAGCCATAGTATTTTCCATTGCCTCATATGCATGTGAAAGCTGGACAATGAATAAGGAAAGCTGAAGAAGAGTTGACGTCTTTGAATTGTGGTGCTGGCGAGGAATATTGAATATACCACGGACTGCCAAAAGAACAAACAAATCTGTCTTGGAAGAAGTACAACCAGAATACTCCTTAGAGGCAAGGATGGTGAGACTTCGTCTTACATACTTTGGACATGTTGTCAGGAGGGATCAGTCCCTGGAGAAAGACATCATGCTTGGTAAAATACAGGGTCAGCAAAAAAAAGGAAGACCCTCAATGAGATGGCTTGACATAGTGGCTGCAACAATGGGCTCAAGCATAACAACCTTTGTGGGTATGGCACAGGAGAGGGCAGTGTTTCGTTCTGTTGTACACAGGGTCACTATGAGTCAGAACCGACTCTATGGCACCTAACAACAACAACAACAGCAACTGTTTGGAGGCAGATCTCCAGGCTTTTCTTCTGAGGTGCCTCTGGGTGGGTTCAAACTGCCAACCCTTTGGTTAGCAGTTGAGTGCTTAACCACTTGCACCACTCAGGGACTTGTTTATTTTGTATAGAACTACAGTTATCACAATCCTGGGTTCCTGCCACACTCTTGTGGCCCATGCAAGGCTCTCTTATATTTACATATAAATATTTGTATTTAATAATATAATAAACACCGTCCACCTACCACCCAATGTGGAAACAAGGACACTGACAAAAACGTCACTCTATGTACCAGAATAGTTCTCCTCTGTCATATCCTCCTTCCTCTGTCAAACCATATGAAAAATGATACTGACCATTGTTGGGTGTTTGTAATAGTCTTATCACATCTATGTGTATTTCTTAAAAAGTATACTGCTTAATTTTAGTTTTTATTTTAACCTTATAATGCTGTATGCCATCTCTGGGAAATTACTTTTTAACTCAATGCTATCTTGTTAAGATTTATCCATACTGATACAGTGCTGTGGTTCACTCATTTGACTCACCAAAAACC
Organism: Trichechus manatus latirostris; assembly: GCF_000243295.1. NCBI lineage: Eukaryota > Metazoa > Chordata > Mammalia > Sirenia > Trichechidae > Trichechus > Trichechus manatus. The sequence continues at coordinate 35,771,202 of NW_004443938.1, forward strand.
AAACCCATTGCCATTGAGTCAATTCTGACTCATAGCGACCCCACAGGACAGAGTAGAACTGCCTCATAGGGTTTCCAAGACTGTAAATCTTTACGGAAGCATACTGCCACATCTTTCTCTTGCAGAACAGCTGGTGGAGTCAAACTGCTGACCTTTCAGTTGCACTGCTGACCTTTCAGTTCACAGTCCAGCCACTATGCCACCAGGGCTCCGTTCATTTGACTAGTACATGATATTACATTGCATAAATATGCCACAATTTATTTATATAATCGTTTTGCATTGGCTTTTACTCTTACCAAGTGTTAAGAACATTTTCTGCATGTTTTCAGCAATACATGACACTGTCCTAGGAGAAGAAATGCCGAATTAAAATTATAAAATAATGACAAACAGCTTTCAAATCACCTATTCGGTTTATATTCTAACCAGCAATATATAAAAGAGCCTGTTGATCTACTTCCTCTCCAACACTAACTATTGTCGTATTTTTTTCTCAGTAAGAAAGTTTGATATGATTAAATTTAATGTGAACTAACAGTGTTCCCAAGATAGGATTTGTTGCCTGCAAAATCTAAACATGTACATCAAGTGTGTACAATGCCTCTTTCTTAATGGTAGGAGGTATGAAGTACAATAACTAATCCTTTACCCTAGAGGGATTGTCCCAGTATGCTCAAGACCACTGGACCACTAAATATCACATCATGTATTAGGCCCCTGAATCTTGGCTTTATCTCCTACCCTGTGACGCCTTACATAAATACTAGGATAGCCATGGCATTAGCTACTTCCTTCTTAACAGTCGTTGTTAGGTGCTGTCGAGTTGGTTCTGACTCATAGTGACCCTATGTACAATAGAATAAAACACTGCCTAGTCCTGTGCCATCCTCACAATCATTCCTATGCTTGAGCCCATTGTTGCAGCCACTGTGTTAATCTATCTCTTTGAGAGTCATCAATATAATGGACCAGCATGATTATGGGGACTGTGAAGGACTGGGGTAACTGAAGACTACATTATGATAGTGAGAAGGAGAGTAAGCATAGTTCTGGGGAAGGAGTGAATATGTACTGCTATCCTTGCCAAGAAAAGGCCAACTTCTTTTGATCCTCTCTACTGATAGAAGCAAAAATAATTCATTTAGCAGATCAATAAGCTGTGTTGATATGTTCCAATAAAGACAGTATACCTGGAATAGCAGCTATAATTGGGACTACCACCCATTTGCTATGATCTGTCTGGTTTTTAAAGGACACAGACAAGTTATTGAATAGAGATATGATAAGGACCACCATAGATCCTTTAATTCTTTGATGATACAGCTAATCTCTGCAATTCCTCCTGGGGTCCAGTATTGTTTCTGATTTACTATCTTGAGTAGGGTGTACAGAGCAGAATAAGGGGGTTCTGCTTGGCTCTTTCTATCATACTGACCCTTATTTCTAGGTCAGAGAACCAATGTGAAGTTTTTACTAACTACTAGGAATATCTTTTCCAATTATATACCCAGGAATAATCACATGGTCAGCGTATTCACTTCCTATGACCGCTATAACAAATTACAGACAAATGATACTATGGTAGCACAAATTAGGGCAACAAGTTCTCTCAAAAGTAGTTATATGAATTTAACATAAAAATGTGTGCTCTACTGCCATAAATCTCATATTTTATACAATAATCTTATAACAGCTGCCAAATATCAGCAAGCACACAAAAGTTTTATTTGGCTTGCAACTTGTCTAACCACTTGTGCCAACTGAACACCCTCCTCTTCATAAACATCCTCAATATCATCTCTATTTCTCATACAAGTAGATAAATAGAATGCTTTATTCTCAGAGTTCTGGTGAATATTATAGATTTTTTGGGAATTAGTGTGGTAGAAAATATTGCTGACCATTTGTTTTTATCCTAGCAGAAGAGCTAAAGAATATTTCACTGAAAAATTACTGAAAATTCAGCAGTGCTGAAGTTTAGTTTTTACTTTCTCCTGCATTTCAAAGCTATATTTAAGCAGTATTCGAAAAATGTAAAATAAAGTGTGGCTAATGTTATTCTTTTCTATAAAACAAAACCCACGATATGTTACAGTATCTTTCGCCTATACAATATCGGGATCCCATTACAGGTGTATCTTTTTTCTTTTTTAAAGTACATTGAAAACTTAAACATTGGAATCATTTCTTTACTCAATAAACATTAAGTTCCCACCACGTCCAAAACAATGTGTTGGACATCACAGAGGGCACCAGGATGCATAAAGAAAGAGTCCTTGCCCTCAATGAGCTTATAATGCAGTAGATTCATGCACAAACACACATTAATAACATATAAAAGTAAAAATGAAATAAATGTATTGTTGAGTAAGTAGTTCTTAATCCAAAAAGATCCTGTAACTTTGGTTTAGGAAGGCAGAGTGAACCAGATCTAAAAGATCTTCTCCAAAATCTTAAAGATATAAGTAACAAATAGGTAAAATCCATAGAAAAATACATGGTAAATCAAATAATAGAAGGTCCTGGTCTCCAGTAAAATAGTGAGATAGAAGTTTGCAAAACTCCACTGCCAGACTTACTAGAGCTTCATGTGGCAGCAAACCTCACCCTTCACAGAAGAATTAGGGTGAAGAGCTCTGGGATTTTTTAAATCTAGAAAAATCTTATTAATAATCTTCAACTTAGAGAAAGGTTGTTGTTGTTGTTAAGTGCCATTGAGTTTGTTCCAACTCATAGCGACCCTAAAGGACAGAGTAGAACTACTCCATAGGGTTTCCAAGGAGTGGCTAATGGATTTGAACTGCTTACCTTTTGGTTAGCAGCTGAGCTCTTAACCATTGTGCCACCAGGGCTCCTAGGGAAAGGTACAAGAGAGGAAGTAGGCCACCAAAAAAGGAGACATAGAAATTACTAAAACTAGAGAATCCTATACCTGAACACCTTGATGTCCCTCAAAGAAAGAAAAAGAAAAATCAAAACAAAAAAAACACAGTAGTTTACCATTTTGGTGCTTTTGTGCTGGGAGAGCAGAATATTATTATTCACTGTTTTGGGCAATAAGTAAACATTTAGTGAAAAAGAGCAAAATAAGACAAAACTTGAAGGAATTAATGTTAGGAAAAACGTCCTTATCCTGTGGACTTTATAAATAGGGACCAAAAAAAAATCACGTTTTCTATATCCCTGCTTGGGGCTGGAAATTGTGATTGGGGAGAAGGAGATGGAAGCAGGAAAGAAAAGTAGGATTCATTTTCCTCCTCGCCTCCCCTCCCCTCTGCTCCTCTCCTCTTCTCTCCTTTCTTCTCCTCTCCTCTCCCCTTGTCTTTCTTTCACCGTCTGTCTCAGAGCAAAGGCCCCAGAGCCACCTATTGACTTGGGAGAACAATCTAAGCCCTGGCAAAGGCTCTGCACTGATATGAGATCTTCCACAGACGAGAAGACTTCACAAAACTGCAAAGACAAAGAAACACCCAGGTCTGCCAACAGGACAAGGTGAGAAGGAATTCAAGAAGATCAGGACTGAGCTGTTGATATTAAGAATCAGCAAGTAAAGAAAAAAGAAATGGACAATATCCATGCCTCTTCTAGGAGCAGAAGACAGAGAATAAGCCAATGGCTCAACATCAAATAAGTCAGTTGGAAATAAGTGCCGTGAAGAAAATGGCAGGGCTTTGATTCGTTCAGGTTCAAACTCCTGCTGACAATTTGCCTTTCTAACAAGTTCCCTGCTGAGAATTTGCATTTCCATCCTAGATATACTGAATCAGAATCTACATTTTAATAAGATCCCCAGGTGATTCTCATGTATAACTTCTTGGGAACTTGTTAGAAATGCAAATCAAAGCCCTGGAAAATGGAAGCAGAGGAGAGGTTTGGAGAAGATAGACAGAGGAGCTACTTTATAATGGATGGCCAGGAACAGCCTCTCTAAAAAAGTGACTTTGAAACAGAACAGTACTATGCCAATATCTGGAGGGAAGAGTGTTCCTGGGCAAAGGAACAAACAGCAAGTGAAGAGGGAGAATGCTTGACTTGTTTCTGTTTCCAAGAATGGTCAGAGCAGAGTTTGAAAGGGGAGAGCAGTAGAGAATGAGATGGAAGAAATCAGACAGAAATCAGGGGTCATGGTTTCTATGCCCGGAGAGCTGGTGAAGACCAGGAAGGGCCTGGAGGTCCAGGAAGGACCTTGACGTTGCTCTTAGTAAGAAGGGAAGTCATTGGAAGGGTTGAGCAGAGGAGTACCATGACCTGACTCTGGCTGCTTTGTGAAAAAGAGGCTGTAAGGAGCAGGGGTGAAAGCAAAAAGACAAGTTTATGAGGCCATTGCAATCATCCTGGTCAGGGGGTCAGCAAACTTTTTCTGTAAAGAGCCAGCTAGTAAATATTTTTAGCTTTGTGGGTCGTATGGTCTCTATGGCTACTACTCAATTCTGTAGTTATAGCATGAAAGCAGCCATAGATAGTATGTAAACAAATGGGTGTGATCAGTTTGTCCGTCCCATGGCCCTGGCTTGGAACAGAACAGTAGTTATAGAGGTGATGAGATGTGGTTGGATCCTGGATTTTTTTTTTTTTGAGTACCAACCAACAGGAGTTGACAATAGACCACATTTAGGATGGGAATGGAAGAAAAGAAGTCATGAATGACTCCAAGACTTTTGCCCTAAAAAACCCCAAAGAATAGAGTTGTCTTTGTAAGGTTGTGCAGGTTGTACTGCATACGGCAACACTTAAGGGGACACCATTCACATTATTGACACAGCACATTTGTATAAGTTTCCATCAGATGGCACTAAAGTGTCTTTTCTAACAAAATTGTATAGCACAGTAAGTTTCTAAAGATGTAAATAGAGTACTCTGAGGAAGGGACTCCTGTATCTAATTTCCACAATTTCTCTGTGGGTTAGTGGTGACGCTGTTCTAGTTTTATTGCGTCATGATTTGTCTTCATAATTTTTTTAAAAATAGCCCCAATCTAAGAGTTCTAAAAAAGAAATCTGATTTGGAGCTATATAGTAATATAAGTAATAAAGAAAACAAAAATCCTCACAACTGGACCAATAAACAGCATCATGATAAACAGAGAAAATACTGAAGTTGTGAAGGACTTCATTTTACTTGGATCCACAGTCAATGCCTATGGAAGTAGCTGTCAGGAAATCAAATGAAGGATTGCACTGGGCAAATCTGCTGCAAAAGACCTCTTCAAAGTGTCAAAAGCAAAGATGTCACTTTGAGGACTAAGGTGTGCCTGACTCAAGCCATGGTATTTTTAATTGCCTCATATCCATGCAAAAACTGGACAATGAATAAGGAAGACAGAAGAAGAACTGATATATTTGAATTATGGTGTTGGCAAAGAATATTGAATATACCATGGACTGCCAGAAGAACAAACGAATCTGTCTTGGAAGAAGTACTACCAGAATGTTCCTTGAAAGTAAAGATGGCAAGACCTCGTTTCATGTACTTTGGACATGTTATCAGGAGGGACCAGTCCCTGGAGAAGGACATTATGCTTGGTAAAGTAAAGGGTTAGAGAAAAAGAGGAGGACCCTCAACAAGATGAATTGACACAGTGGCTCCAACAATGGGCTCCAGCATAACAATTGGGAGGATGACACAGGACTGGATAGTGCTTTATTCTGTTGTACATAGAGTCACTATGAGTCGGAACCCAATCAACAGCACCTAACGACAACAACAACAGCAATATAAATACTGGTATAAGGTTGATGACCATCTCATAAACTTTGGTAGGATACATAACCACTATTTAATTATCTGCATTATTTAAAATGACTTTTCTGTAGACTTACAGTTGAGTTGATGAGGATCTCCGAGCCCCAATGAATTCTAATATTATCACTAGAATTTAAAGAACACATATGTAGAAAATTACTTAAAGGTACATTTTAATACCTTAATGTTAAGTTTTGTATACAATATGGATTAATGAAGAACTGTAATCTTTATTGGTTTTTAAAATTCAACACATATATTTATATATAAAACTATGTCATTAGGGAAACAAATTTTCATAATGAGTTAATCAGTCCTTCAATGTGCTAGCCACTTAAGTAGTTTCAGTGCCTTCTTTCATATAACTTTAAAGATATCATTTATCACAATGAAACGATAGTTTATTAAATTTACTAGGTAGCCTGAAAGTGTTAGTGCTGTCTTTAGAAATAAGTACGTTACTCCAAAAATTACTTGTGCATGGACTAATGTGGAGCCAAACTTTTTTCCTTTAATATCTATTTCTTCAAATTAAAACTTACAAGAAAAAAAATTAATTATATTATTCTGTAATTATGGGACTTAATTCTTGGATAACCAGGGAGACTGAACTCTTTTGTTGTTGTTGTTGATTTTTTTTTTTTTTTTGGTCAAGTCTTATATCTTCAGGATAACATAAATTTAATTAAAAAGTTAAAAAAATCATTTAGCACCTAGTATTACTAAAAATCTGTCTATATAGCCTCTTTTAATTAAATTTAGTCAGAACTGGTATGACTAGCTCATGTCATAATCTACAAAATAGAAAAAAAGTCTCTCCCTTTACAAAACACAAACACACGCCCACACACATGCACGCACGCACACACACACACACCCTTATTCTAGATGTCATAAAATGTTCTGCTTTCCTTGGGAGGGGAAGCCAGGTGGTTCAATTGTTAACAGCTCAGAAGCTAACCAAAAGGTCAGCAGTTTGAATCCACCAGACACTCCTTGGAAGCCCTATGGTGCAGTTCTACTCTGTCCTGTAGGGTCACTCTGAGTTGGAATCAACTCGACGGCAATGGGTAGTGGTGGTGTTTCCTTGGGAGGATGGAAGTGTTGGATAAATATTGTTATTATCCATGGGATGGGGTGTGAAATATACATAAACTCTATAACTGCTCCCCAAAAAAAAACCTAGAAAAAAGGAGGCCATTCATTGGAAGTACTTGCAAGACTGTATTACCATTCACAGAAAAATTTGAGTAGGTAAATTAGTTTTCTTTCAAAAATTTTACTTGGCAATTTCCTGACTTCAGAATGTTCCAGTTTCCAAGATTAACATTGCAAATGTGACCTATTTAGGACTATATATATGAACTACTTTCTGATATAACAATAATATCTGAGTGTGGCCATACTTTTTAAAAGTCCCAGCAGAGACAGATTACTCAATAAGCAAGGTAAGCGCAAGCTTAGGGAAACACGGATTACATTGGGAAGAATGGAAATTCCAGAACACTTAATTGTGCTCATTTGGAACCTGTACATAGACCAAGAGGCAGTCGTTCAAATAGAGCAAGGGGATACTACATGGTTTAAAATCAAGATACATGTGGGTCAGGGTTGCATCCTTTCACCATATTTATTCAATCTGTATGCTGAGCAAATAATATGAAAAGCTGGACTATATGAAGAAGAATGTGGCATCAGGATTGGTGGAAAACTCATTAATAACCTGCAATATGCAGATGACACAACCTTGCTTGTTGAAAGCGAAGAAGAATTAAAGCACTTACTGATAGAGATCAAAGACTACAGCCTTCAGTATGGATTACACTTCAACATAAAGAAAACAAAAATCCTTACAATGGGACCAATAAGCAACATCACGATAAATGGAGAAAAGATTGAAGTTTTTAAGGATTTTGTTTTCTTGGATTCACAATCAACGCCCATGGAAGCAGCAGTCAGGAAATCAAAAGACGTAGTGCTTGGGGCAAATCTGCTGCAAAAGACCTCTTTAAAGTGTTAAAAAGCAAAGATGTCACTTTGAGGACTAAGGTGTGCCTGACCCAAGTTGTAGTGTTTTTAATTGCCTCATATGCATGCAAAAGCTGGATAGTGAATAAGGAAGACTGACGAAGAATTTATGCTTTTGAATTACGGGGTTGGCGAAGAATATTGAATATACCATGGACTGCCAGAAGAACAAACAAATCTGTCTTGGAAGAAATACAGCCAGAGTGCTCCTTGGAAGCGAGGGTGGCGAGACTTAGTCTCCTGTACTTTGGACATATTATCAGGAGGGAACAGTCCCTAGAGAAGGACATCATGCTTGGTAAAATAGAGGGTCAGTGAAAAAGAGGATGACCCTTGACTAGACAGATTGACACAGTGGCTGCAACAATGGGCTCAAGCATAACAAAGATTGTGAGGATGATGCAGGACCAGGCAGTGTTTTGTTCTGTTGTACATAGGGTTGCTATGAGTTGGAACTGGCTCGATGGCACCTAACAACAACAACAAGGGAATCCAAAAAACCGGGGCACCGGTTGTCCATAGCATAGACCCACAGATTCGAAGCAGACAGGACACAAGCAGAATTGAGCACACAACGATTCAAGAAAGACTCAATTCATTATCTTTCTTACTTTTGGAAGTAGATATTGTTCAGCAGCTTAATTGTGACAAAACCACTGAAGAATTTGTAAGAGCAAAGAATAGAAAAAAAGGTTTTTAATTATAACATGTTAGAGATGAAAGATCTATCTAAAAATAAAATTTAGTAATTTGTGGTACTATTTGTTTTCTGATCATTAAATTTTCTTTTATGACATCTTCTCATTTGTTCATTTATAATTATAGCAGTTATTAAAAAACAAGCATCAAAACTGAAGTATCAACCATCTAAAGCAAAATTGGTGAAAGTCAATTTTTCATTGTGGGAAATCAACAGAAATTTACATTGATTGTTGAAACAACTAAGTTCACTAACTCATTTTCTTTGTTGTAGAATATGTGGAACATTCTTTTTATAGAAAATGTAGTATATAGAAAAAATGTTGTACTCTGCATCCACTAAAAATTTCATAATCCAGTTCATCTCATTCCAGTAAAATGGCATATGCCAGCTTTTACATTCAATCGATAATATTATAGTCATGTTTAAAAAGACATTACATCATGGATAGTTAACACACATACACACGTATATATTTATATATGTATATATCTAACTCACATATCCCGTTCAAATGTGTGAGTAAGCAGAGGAGAGGGCACCACAGATAATCAATGCTTAGGGCCCTCACATGCCTTAATTTGGCCCTGAGTCCCATTGGGTTTTGCATTTCCATGAGTGGCTCCCTGCCATGGGAGCAGAGCAAGACCACTGGAGTACCAGAATCTGCATTTCCAGGCTGGGAGGGGAGAGGGCTGGGGAGTGGCTTCTGGTCAAATGCCAAAATTTATATGCTTTTCAATGTACCAGTCTCTTTGGAATGAGATTTGGGTGGAAATTTGGTAAAAGTTGTACATTTTTCTCAGTTAAAAACTACATTAGAAGATCTAATGTTTCTCTTTCTTAATAAAAAAACTGTAGGAGAAAAGAATGGTGGGACTTAGAAGTTACCAGAAATGTTCAGGAAGAAAAGGTAGAGCGCCTGTAATTTTTGAGGTCAGCCAAAACTCAGGGTCCTTTCCAAGAGTAGAGTAAGAGGCAATTTCTCTCATAAATCTCACCTCCTGGCACAGACCATATAGTTAGGCTAACTGCAGGAGAGAGAAACAATGCAGTCCTTCCCTTCCTGCAATGCTAATGGCTCTGCCACAGCTGTAGAGAAGTGATTAAGAATCAAATGTCATTTCACTCAACTTTCCTAAGTAGCCTTCACTTAAACAACAGTAAAAATTAAACTGAGCCGGTAAAACACACTGTGGAAACAAAAGAGGGGCACCAGCCGCCTGTACAATGCTGATGTCCATCCTGCCAGGGCGTGTCGGCTTGTAAGAGGGCGTTGCAGCCGAAATCAACAAACTCGCTTGTGCTGCCTTTTCTCTCTTTATGATGCACTGCTCTTGTTACCTTCTGGTTTCCACAGGGCTGCGTGTCCCCTCCTTTAAGTGCCCTCCCCACCCTTCCCCCATAGCAAAGCCCTCCTTTTCCACCAGGATGGATAGCCTCATTGGTGTGGCCATGACAATGGATGTTCATTTTACCGCTATAAAAGGGTTTAATGATTAAAAGGCCACACCATAGCACTCGACCACAAAACTTTCTTTTGCGCCCGTGAAGCCCCTTTGATTCGAAATGTTCTTTTGACAGGATCAAGAGCGGTTCTCATTCTACTGGGCTGCAGAAACATCTGCATTTTTTATCTGCTACCTTCTACTCAGTGCACATAGTTAATGTGTAATTAATGAAACACCCCTTCTTGGAGTGGAGCACAATCAAGCTAGGTCTCCCACCAACCTCGCTTTGGCTCCAATAAAGCAGGGCTCCCTTTATCTCCTTGTATCCTCATTCAGAGCTGTAATAAAACCGGTCACAGGCTTATCTAGCCAGCTTACATCTTAATCTTTTTTTTTTTTTTTTTTTCCTGCTTCTCCTTCTTCCGTCTCCTTGGGGAAAAGGAATGGCAAAAAAAAAAAAAAAAGGGGGGGGGAGGAAAAAACCCACACAACAGCAACCACTGACCTTTCTCTTTCACATGATTGGAGTTTATTGGGAGGGAGTGAACCAAACATACAAAAATATCAAAGCTGGATGGGGAAAGAATTGAAAGCGAGTCCAGGAAAGAGCTAAAAAAATAAATAAAATAAAATAAATTAAAAAAAAAAAAAAAGACTCCAACATCCATTTGAATTAAATCCATGAACAGGATAAATTTTGACACTGATGTGGGTAGACTCATAGTATAGACCTAGTGGTTTGGGATTATGTTACTATTCAATTGCTACTATGTTACCATATTCTATTGCAAGTAAACATTGTCCCCAACACTCTCCTTGCTGCTCATCCCTGAATAACTACTTCTCAATTTATTCTGATCAGACCAAGGTTGCCAGCAGTGGCTGGTAACTCCATAGGTGGGCCGACAAAATCATTTACAGCCAGTTGAAGGAGATTTAATAGTAGGCAAAATTGGAAAGAGTGTCTCAGTGAACATCCTTTCTGCATTGCACTTGAAAGAGTACTTTCCTCAAGTATGTGAGAAGGTTCCTTATCTCAGCTGTTAAAAAAAATAATCAAAGCACAAATAAAGTATAAAAGGTGTATTCAAGCAGTTATTCTGTACACAGGCAAGGAGACCGTTTTGTTTTCTAAAAAACAAATGGCTCAATGCAGGCTAGTTACACTGAAGCTTTTAAGGAGAAGAAGAGGAAACAGAGTAAAAGCTAACCGTTGGCTAGTTTCAGCATGATTGAAATCATGCCCCCCTTTCTGAGATCAGTTGACATCAAGTTACTAAGTGGTTTCTGTGGCTCCCCTTCACTTGAAATTGCCTAAAGTTTGATTCTTTGCACAAGATAAGCTTTAAACGTCTTCATAGTTATCACAGTTGTGTTATCCCAGAGGGGTTTGCAATTTTATGATTTCCTATCTCCACAATATTTCTTTTTTATCTGTTCTTAGATACATTCCACATTGGCCAGAGACCTTTGTGAATGTTCCTGTACACTCAGAGGGATCTGTCAAGTTCCTGTTCCTCAGTTTCTCTCTTTCAACACAGCCTATACGCGCAGTTTCTTTTAAGCAAACTTTGGATTATTTTAGAACATTCACGATTATCTCCCACTAATTCTTGAATAACAGACTTTTAAAGTTAAATACTTCTCTAAGGATAAATCCTGTAGCTCTGTTTTGTGACAAACTAGTCAAATGAACATGCTTTCATCTGGAAAATACTAAGTGAACACTACAAATAAACCAAAAGGTTAAATTGTTATTTCTAGGACTCAGAGCAAATTAAAACCCAGCAGCTGCAACCACTAAGAGCTATCTTTGTAACTGTTTTGTCCTGGACCAAGAAAATTTCATTAAGCATTAGGTACTATGAATATCAAACTGTATTGGAAGAGATGCAATATTTTGCATGATAGTCCATTTAATATTCAGTGTGTTTTCCCCAGTTTAAATATTTTTATTTTGAAGTGAGTCAACAATTAGAAAACAAATATGAATTACTCAATGTGTATATTTGATTCTGCAGTTGTCCAACGGCGACGATTGTCGGGGCGGCAAAGACAGTAGCCAAACACAACTCTTACAGAGAAGTGGGGCCAAGGAGGGTCACTCAGAGGAGTCGACCCCGGCTTCAGTCCCAGGAGTTTATTTATAGTCAATACAGCAAGCAGTGAAGCAAATAACAGAACAATGGGCTTTGGGTGAATAACAATAAGTTTCAGGCAAGGGAGAAGGAATTCAGGTAAACAAGCCAATCAGTAACGGGACAATAGGTTTGGGAAAACAAGTTGTGCCTAATCTCCTCCTCATCACTGACAAGTCTCAACATGTCCTGTGCAGCATAGAGGCCTTTGAGGGGCTGAAGTTGTCAATAGTGTAGCCATGTTTAAATGCCATATATCCCCACATTTCCCCCCTTTCGTATAGTTAATGGAATAAGAATCAAGAGGGTTTTCACTGGTCCAACAAATGCCTGTTAGGATAAAGTAAAATTTTCTTGTCAAGAACATTTTGGCTATCAGGGCCAGGCTGATGGGTGGAGAATTTTTGTGAGTCCTTGTGAGCCCAGCTTCAGCTGCGGCACACTCCATATGTTTAAGGAGAAGTAGCATAGCGATGAGTAATACCTGGACTTAGTTGGGCTCCTAGATGGCGGCCATGGCAGGCTCTTTAAACTCACGGTGCTGGTTTTCCACCGGATACCATCTGGTTTTTCACCAGGATACTAAATTAGAGTGAGGCTCTCAAGAATTGCAGTGCTGGAGTGAGCGGACTCAATGCACATCAACATCTTAGCCCAAAGTCTTCTTTGAATCTTTTAGGTGTGTATGACAATAGAGGATAAGCAATCAGGGCATGGTTAGTGCAAAGGAGATATTATAAGCCTTTGCACCGAACATACCCCGATTGCTGGACCAATGGGTTTTCCTCCGATTCTCGTTTTGTAAGTCTAAGATTAATACCATTACGATTATTATTCTCAAAGGCTTAAAGAGCATTAACAATCAAACAAACAATGATTTACACAAATTCACTATCAATTGGAAAGGAATCATCTGCATTAGAAACCTATCTATACAGAAGCATCTAATCTAGAAGAAACAGAAAATATAGAGGAATTTACACATTATCAAATTTTCATTGGGAACTTACTGATTAACAAATTACTGATTAACAAGATAATATAGGAAGACTGTTGAGAATTGAAAGTCGTGAGAGAAACCATAGTGGTATCGTAGATCCCCGTTGTTCAGTGTCCTTCCCTGGGGGAAGGGGTGATGGTGTCAGTTGTGGCTCTGGAGTTGGATCAGATGGCAGCCCCGGCAGCCGCAGCAGGGGCGGCGGCAGTGGTTCCCAGTGGAAGGCTGGTGGCTGTCACTGGGTCATGATATGGTTTTACTAATTGGGCGGGAATCCAAAGTGGACCTGTAGGAGACAAAACAGCCACATACCCTCGCCCCCAGGTTACTAATTCTACAGGTCCTTGCCAGACAGAGGGATTTTGAGGATCTTTATAGAGGACCTGTGGGCGAGGTCAGGTGTCAGGGGAGATAAAATGTCGTTCTGCAGCGGTACGACCATCTTTAGCAACTGATAAAAAGTTAAAAGTAAAGAGAGCTTTGGCAAGTCTTTCATTTTGGTCACATAGTCTGGACCCATCATCTCCCCCCTTTTGTTTATTTAAGAGCTGTTTGAGAGCATGATAGGCATGCTAAACTATGGCTTGACCTTGAGGGTTATAAGGAATGCCAGTGGTATGAAGAATATTCCAAGTGGCACAAAATAGTTGAAATTTAGCAGAAGTATATGCAGGACGATTATCAGTTTTAAGGGCTTGGGGGCATCCAATAGTTGCTATGGCTTGGGTGAAGTGACGACAGGCATGAGTAGAACGTTCTTCAGAAAGGGCTGTAGCATAAAGAAACCCAGAACATGTATCTATGGACACATGGAGATATTTAAGTTTCCCAAAGGGAGGATAGTGTGTTACATCCATTTGCCATAATTGATTGGTTACTAGACCACGTGGGTTGACGCCAGCAGCAAACGACGTGCGAGAAAAGCGTTGGCAGTCAGGACAGGTGCAAACAATTTGTTGTGCTTCAGTAAGAGAGATAGAAAATTGTTTTTGAAGTCCCCGTGCATTTTGATGAAAGAAATTATGAGAAGTTCGTGCATCAGAAAAGGCAGAGCCAGAAAGTAAATCAGCATGAGAATTGCCATCAGAAAGAGGCCCCGGCAAGGGTGTATGGGAGCACACATATACCACAAAAAAGGGAGAGTTATGGCTATTAAGCAGGGTCTGGAGCTGTTTAAATAAAGTAAATAACTCATAATTGGGACTAAATCGAAGAGTTACATCGCTAATATGTTGAATAGTGTGAACAACGTAAGCAGAATCAGCGATTAAATTGAAAGGCATTGATTTAAAAATTTCAAAGGCAGCAACAGCTGCCAACAACTCAGCACGCTGTGTAGTGGAGGCTTTCTGTGTAATAAAATGCTGCCAGGCACCGTCCGTCTGCCAAGTGACCGCTCCCTTTCCAGTTTTTCCTGATCTGTCTATAAAGGCGGTAGGAGCATTAGCAAGAGGTGAAGGAGAGAGCATAGTAGAAAGTTGTAAAGGAAGAAGCTGCAGGGTAGAGAGTGGCTTTGAAGTGGGATAAGAATAAATTATTTGTCTAGTAAAATCAGCCAAAGTGATTTGTAGCACTTCAGAATTAAGAAGAGCGTGGTCAAAAGCTGTTTTCGTTATCCCAAAGTATATAAAATGAGGGTCAGAACCCAAAAGCTGTTGAGAATGAGTGTGTCCCTCCATCAATAAGTTAATGCGCTGAGAGAAGCATGTAAACAACTGTTGCAGAGGGCGATAAGGAAGAAAAAGCCACTCAAGTGCTCCGAAATCAGGAGTAAATTGACAGAGCACGCCTGTAAGACTATGAGGAGTATTTAATAGGAGAAGGTAAACAGGATGATTTATCTGTAAACGAGTCATAAATTTTTCTTTAATGGCTTGGTTAACAAGTGTTAATTCATGGTGTGCCTGGGGAGAGAGTGTCCTCATAGAGGTTAGAGCAGGGTCACCCTTAAGGGTCTCAAATAAGTTGGTCAGCTGAGAAGTTGTTATATCGAGTGAAGGTCGCAGCCAATTAATATGACCAAGAATTTTCTGGAGGTCATTTAGAGTTAATGCCTTGGGAATTATAATTTCTGGTGTTTTAGGACGAACGATATGGGTGTCAAGATAGTATCCCAAATATTGCCACGGAGTGAAAGACTGAACCTTCTCAGGGGCTATTCGTAAGCCAAAACTTTGTAACGCTTGTTGAACAGAGACAAGAAGTGAATCAAGTTGTTCTGGTTTTGGGATGGGCTAGGAGAATGTTGTCCATATAGTGATATATAAGACATGAGGGAAAGGCCCTTCGGACTGGCTTAAGAGCCTTATCAACATAATATTGACAGATAGTTGGACTATTGACCATGCCCTGTGGGAGAACAGTCCACTCATAACATTGCATAGGATGACAATTATTCACAGAAGGAACTGAGAAGG
>NW_004443938.1:35787048-35803891 GCF_000243295.1 Trichechus manatus latirostris
TAATTTCTCTTCTTTAATGGGCCACTGCTCAACCCAAACAGGAGGGCCAGGTATCCAGGTTAATTTTAACAGAGGGTCTGTTTGAGCAGTGGCCCCTATGAAAAATCCAGATAGGTGCCAATTTGAACATTCCACTGGGAGAGTAAATCTCGTCCCCATAATGTAGTAGGCAAAGGAAGGATAAAGGGACAGATACAAGCGGGCTGTCCATCACGGTTATAGCAAACAATGGGAAGTGTACTTTGAAAAGGACACTGTGCTCCTTCAACTCTGGCGAGGGTTTCAGCGGTCTGCTTCTTGGGCCAAGAGGAGGGCCAGGAATCAGAGGAGAAGATAGTTACATCTGCCCCAGAATCCATGAGCCCTTTAAACATGCGGTCATTGACCTGAACAGTAAGATATGGTTGAGAAGATTGTAACTTAGTAACCCAAAAAGCATCAGTACTGCAGAAACCCCCAGCCCATCTTGGGGTAGTGTGAGTGGAGGGGACTACAAAGGGAAGTAAAATCAGCTGTGCTATTTTATCAGAGGGAGTAATGTTCCAATAAGAGAGACTGGAAACCATAATTTTAATTTGACCTTTGTAATCAGAGTCTATTACACCAGGATGAACAGTTAGACCTTGAGATGTAATACTAGACGACCCATTAGGAGTCCTAAATATCCTCGAGGCAGGGGTCCCCAAACCTGTGTTGCTATAAGAAAAACTTTTCCTGCCTCATCTATTATAGCCCCTTCTGCTAAGGGTAAATCTAGACCTGCACTCCCTTCCGTGGCTGCCTTTAAATCATTGACTCGCAAACGTTGCTGTTTGGAGTCTATGCTGTGGTTTCCACACTCCACACTCGGGGGCTCCCTGGATTTTTGGGGGCACGAGAGCTCTCGCCCCTCCTCCCATTTCCCAGCTTAAAGTTGCCCTGATTAATATTAGATTGATTTTTGCACTGGCTAGCCCAGTGAAAACCTTTGCCACAGCGGGGACACTTTTGGTTTGGGAACTTAGCATTGCTATTTTTACTTTTTGAGCTGTGACAGTCTTTCTTAAAATGTCCTGGTTTACCACACCTGTAACAGGTGATGGTGGCAGTGGATGGACGGAGAGCTGCTGCTAGTACTTGTGCTTTGTGAGTCTCTGTGCCAACATTTTAGCATGCTCTAATCATTTCAGCTAGGTTAAGATTTTGTGCCTTTAAAGGAGCTAAAGCAGCCCAACAGTCAGCATTAGCATTTTCATAAGCAAGCTGGAGACAAAGAACTTCAGCTGCTTGTTGGTTATCTACCTGTCGGGAAATGGCCGTTTGGAGACGGTTGATAAAGTCAATGTAAGGCTCATTTGCCACTTGACGAATAGTGGCGAATGAGCCAGTGGGCATCCTGGAATCAGGGATTTTACTCCAGGCTTTGGTGGCAGCATCAGAGGCTTGACTGAATGCTTGCCTGTTCATTTGACTCTGAGCCTGGGGAGTGGAATAGTTCCCAGCACCCAAGAGCATGTCAACACTAACAGGGATGTTATTGTTTAGATTGTCTATAGCATAAAGGCTACAGTGTTCTTTATACTCTTGACTCCATATACTAAATTGAGCAGGGGTTAAAACTGTCCGCATTAAAATGTTCCAATCCCAGGGGGTCATTTCATAGCTTGCTGCTATAGCTTCTACAAGTCCTTTTGTAAGGGGACTCTGTAAACCATCAGTTGCTATGCTTTTGCGAAGTTCCTTAAAGGTGTCATAAAGAATGTGACGGTGACGGGGAGGTCCTGTTCCCCGAGGGACTGGAAAGACAGAAAGCCTGTCTTTCTCACAGCCTTCTTGCAAACATCGTTCCATAATTGGCTCATACTGTGGGGACTCAGCTTCAGGAGGTACAGAAGATAGAGGGTTATGGACATTCTCTTTACTAAGGGAGGGAGCCAAAGGAGCTGCCTGTAAGGGCTGCAGGGCAAGGCGACAGTGATGCCAAGCAAGAAGAACGGAAGCTGGGATGTTCATGTCACGAATGATGTTACTGATACGTTCCCATGCTTCTACATCAAGGTTCCCCTGCTAGGGATACCAAGGACAGGAAGATTCAATTAAAAGCAAAAGCTGGGTAAGTGCTTCTTCTGAAACCTTAAACTTAGAGGCCTTTAACAATCCTAACAACTGGGTTTTGTGCAGATGCTGTTCAGAGGAAAGAGAATTCCCCATAGTGAAAAGGAAAATGAAAGATGAAAGGAAGAGAACAAAAGCTCCTGGCCTGAAGCCTGAAATCCCTCGGGAGCGGTCAGGAAAGCCCCACTGCTCTGGGGCTAAAGCAGCCTGATCTGAGAGCGCTCGGGAAAATTCTGCCCACGGAAAAACCTCGTCACCCTCGGCTGTGAAGGCAGCCTGAAACGGACGCATCCTATACTCACCACCTGAAGGGATTGAGTGCGAGGGTATCTACAGCTCTCTCCTCACACGGGGCACCATCTGTTGCAGCGGCGATGATTGTTGGGGTGGCGAAGACAGTAGCCAAACACAACTCTTACAGAGAAGTGGGGCCAAGGAGGGTCACTCAGAGGAATCTACCGGCTTCAGTCCCAGGAGTTTATTTATAGTCAATACAGCAAGCAGTGAAGCACATAACAGAACAATGGGCTTTGGGTGAATAACAATAAGTTTCAGGCAAGGGAGAAGGAATTCAGGTAAACAAGCCAATCAGTAACGGGACAATAGGTTTGGGAAAACAAGTTGTGCCTAATCTCCTCCTCATCGCTGACAAGTCTCAACATGTCCTGTGCAGCATAGAGGCCTTTGAGGGGCTGAAGTTGTCAATAGTGTAGCCATGTTTAAATGGCATATATCCCCACATGCAGTAGTGTTTAAGAGCTACCTGGATCCTCATTTCTTCTATAACTTGGCTGAGGCTGCTTACTTGGGTGCTATTTAATATTCCCCAGCTGGAATATTAAATATTCAGAGGGACAGCTGGGAATCCCTTCAATTCTACCATCTTTTCCTTAAGTGTAAGGCTTTATCCCACCACTGAATGTCTCTATTTCAAACTGCAACATAAAGAAATTCAGCAACCCCTTTAATCTTAACTAACCAGAATGGTGGGTGTTGTGTCCTCTCTTTACCATCTGTGTAAACTTCAGTAAATATCTTTCTGTGTTCACCTGTAAAGTGAGACTAATAATATTCATAAAGGAATTAGTGGGCATTATACAAATGCAAAATATTGTTGTGTCTTTTGCTTAGGTAAAGAAAAGCTCTGAAGAATACTCTGGGAGAATGGAGTATTGTTTGCTATTTGCTCTGAATATTTTTTAACACCAGGGCTCAGCAGGGGTTTATAAGGGTCAGGATTTAAGGGTCAGTGCTCTATTTGACTCTGGAATAGAAAGTTTAGTCTAAATTTCATTTGTGACAGTGCTTCTTTCCCTAAACCAAGGAACTTGCTTAAACTTCTTGGGCAACAGTTTCCTCATCTGAAACCAAGCTGATGAAAAACTGCCACCATTCATCATAATAAACTCACTGTGTTTTAATCAGTATATTCAAATTACTATAATGACACTATAAAGACATTAAAGTGCTACATAATTTATAGTACTATTTAAACAATAGTAATAACTTCTAGTTCCACACACTTCACAGATCCAGTGCCACAAAAGTTGTTGTCAAGAGTCTGCTTATGGTTTGCAAACAGTAAATGAACTTCTACAGAGTTTATATTATGTAAATATCCAAACAGCATCGTAAGTAAATTGAACTAATATGATGAAAATCAAGTGGCTTTGGAGAGAAAATGCTTTTTTTTTTTTTTCAGTTGAAAGTATTAGGATCAAGTTTCGGAAAATGAGCACCTGGTAGAATTTATTGGCCTGTTTTGGGATAATGGATGACAATTATTCCACTGGTAACTGAATTTATTAAACTCAAAATACTAGCAGGGTTTTGCTCTCACTTTCCCAATCAAAGCACTATCTGTGACAATATTCTAAAAAAGATTCAATAATTTAATATTCTAATACACTTGATATAGATAAACTATCTCTGAAAGTCACCTATCAGGCTATTAATTACTTATTTACTTAATATTTTAATTAACATAATTGAATATTATTTAGGCCAAATAATAACCTTATTTAAACCAAAGTCTTCTTTAAAAATAAATATGTACCTCATACATACAAGGTGAGGAAGAGCTATGCAATCCCAGATTTCAGGCTCTTCTAAACCCACACATAACTCCCATATGGACTGGGGAGAATTGGTACTAAAAGCTGCTGGAATTATTGAGCAGCTTCCCAGGTTTCCATCCTGGAACCCCTCATTGCAAAGCCAGCGTTAGCCTACATTCTGAGGTACACAAATATAGAAGGAAAGGAAAGCTTCAAAAGAAACTTCTTACCCTCTATTCCAAGGCATACATAGGTCAGGAGAGACTACTGTTTGTAGAGGGGATTAACCCCCTGCTGGTCCCTCTATGTCTGAGAACACTGAGCCCTCCATCCCCACCCCCACCATAGCGGGGGGAGCAGGATCAGCAGACCCTTCCAGAGCTAAAAATTCCCCCAGAATAATTTCCTGGCAACAAATGCCTGAAGGACAAAAGTATGGTTGAGGTATAATGTCTGCAAGTTCCACATTCCCTCAAAGATTTCTTCTCAGATAGAAAAATGAAAGTACAGGGAGTGGGATGAGGGAGCAGAGGCTGCTCTGAGAAAGTAAAACGGTTAGGAAAATGCAGCCCTTAAAGCAAAAGTAATGATAAAACAACTTTTCCCCGCTTATAGCCATTGAATTCTGGGTTTATCTAAACAGAAGTGTGGTCTCAGAGCCCCAGTTCCAGAATTAACCAAATACAATTGACAAAGCCCAAATTCTTCAATTCTTCGTCTGGAAGGCAGAGGAGAGTGGATACATAGGCTTATTTATTTTCTTTCTCCTTTAAAAAAAAATTAGAGGAGAAACCGTCTCCAGGTTTGAATGAATGTCAGAAAAGTGCAAGAGTGTCTGTCCTGTACTTCTGTCTGCAGAGCACTCAAACTAGAGTGAGCGCAACATATTTGGGTTTAATTGTTAATATGCTTATCTCTGCTGCCCCTATCTTTTTAGGTTATAAAACTTCAGAAAGTCAAGCACTATGTCTGTTTACTTTGCCTTGTGTCATATTTAACACAGCACTATATACAAACTCTGGAGGTGTAGTGGTGAAGTGCTACAGCTGCTAACCAAAAGGCTGGCAGTTTGAATCCACCAGGCGCTTCTTGGAAACTCTGTGGGGCAGTTCTACTCTGTCTTATAGGGCTGGAATCGACTGGACGGCAACTGGTTTACATACAAATGAATGCCTGATAAGTGGACTTAGCTCTAGAACCTTGGAGGTGGCCAGAGTTCGTTTTATTCCATTTAGCAACATCCTGTCTGCTGTAGAATTTGACAGTGGGCTGCCTAGACAGCCACCAAACTGAAACCTCAAGCAGGTAAACATGTACATTTCTCTGACAAGGAGCTAAGGACTTGCATTTTAGCACACGCCCCCGCCCCCCCACCCCGCCCCATCATGGGTTTGGCTCCAGCCTATAAAAGCCAAACAGAGTCAATCATTAGCAAGTGTGAATAATGCCCAAATAACACCACCAGACTGTGTTTGTCTAAAGTGCCAAAGTGAATTGTTCATTAGCATTTTCTGAGAAATACCTGAATAACACCAACAAGGGATGTTAAACCATTCCAGACTGTTGGTGAGATTTTTGCTGGGGGGTGGAAAATCCAACTTAGATGAGGATCCATGTTCTCCCATTCTTACAGGCATGACCAAAAGGAAGTGTAAGAAAAGGAGTAACCGGGACTAGCAGAGCCTCAAATTCCCCTTGAGCTCATTTTCCTCTGTCTACAAGTAAGGCCATCTTTGACGCCTTGGAATTATGGGGTTGGTGAAGAGTACTGAATATACCATAGACTGCCAGAAGAATGAACAAGTCTGTCTTGGAAGAAGTACGGCCAGAAGGCTCCTTAAAAGAGAGGATGGTGAGACTTCGTCTCACATACTTTGGACATGTTATCAGGAGGGATCAGTCCCTGGAGAAGGGCATCATGCTTGGTAAAGTAGAGGGTCAGCAAAAAAGAGGAAGACCCTCAACAAGAGACGGATTGATACAGTAGCTGCAACAATGGGCTCAAGCATAACAATGATTATGAGGATGATGTAGGACTGGGCAGTGTTTTGTTCTGTTGTACATAGGGTCACTATCTGGAACCAACTCATCGGCACCTAACAACAACAACGAGTAAGGAGTGTGGATGAAGAACAGCGAAGGACAAAAAATGACCAGTGGTTTTTAATTCCATTTCTTTCATTAGATGTCATATTTTCTTCCTTTAAACATGTTTTTCTGCTACCATTTTACATAGGTAAGGATGAGCTGAGATTTCTGCTTTAGACAGTGTGTAGTAAGTCTCATAGTTTGCTCAAGAATCATGTTGCCTAAATTTTCCATTATTAGTAGTGTGCAGTACACAAAATTTTGTATTCTGAAGGAAGAAAGGCCAAGTATATAGTATTAGAGGTACAAATTGGGATCTTATTTTGCTTCAAGATGCTTTGAAACATGTAATTATGAATATAACTCTGCTTGTAAACTTGTCCTCATTAACTTAGTAATTAGCAGGATCTTGTTTGATCTTGGAATTCATTAGACATTGCAGCTGGAAGACAGCTTCAGTTTTAACACATCAGGATCGACAATTAAGGTGATAATAAAAAAATCAATATCACTTTCCTGCTTATTACATTTTTCCAAGGCTGCACTGTGCCTAATTAAGCAGTGTTTTACATCTGAAATATTTTTAAAGTAGCATTATCACATTTATTTTAACATGAAGGCAGAATAAACGTCAACTTAGTAAAAGCTGTCGCCAATTAAGTTATAGGCAAAGTTCTAGAGCTAAATCGTGTTCCTCTTTTACTCACAATGCAGTCCTGCTTGCAAGCTCCAAGCCTCCAAAAAAGTCAGGAGCCAGAAGGTGGATTTCAGAAAGTTCCTTCCTGTCCTTTAGTTCTTGAAGCATCTCCACTATGTTCTAGAATTCTATTTAAAACTCCACCAAGTGTAGTCAGCTGAGTCTCAGCTCTGGTCTACTACTTGGCAAGTATTCAACTTCTTCAAGTCCAAAAAAACTCTCATTTAAAAATTTCATTTGACAATCACCACCCTTTCCATTATTTGTTGAAAATGTGAATTTAGCTCATTCAGAAATTAATTTTATTTTTCTTATCCTGTCTCATGTTCAGAACTTCCTGCTGTGTTACAAAATTCGTGCATGTTTTACAAAAGAATGTTAGAACTCAGCCAGATTTACCTTGGCAAAGTCAGATTGTAAATTAAAGCTACTATGTACTTTGTCCTGAGAATTAATTTAATCCTATCTCTAGCTTGGAGTTCTCTTTTGAGCTTCCTGCCAAGAAGTGTTCTGTTATTTCTGTTTGGGAAACATGCTCCGTGCCAGAGCATTCTTTCTTTCTCCCTTTTTTTCTTTCTTTTTTTAATTCTAACTATTAAACATATACGTCTCTTCTAAAATTGCTTCCACTCATTGGCCATAGAAAAAAGTTTTCTAATATTTAATACTATAAATCATATTCTCTGAAGAATACTCTTCTCCAGACTCAACCTGCTGGTTCCATGTGACTTGGATTTCTATTGATTCTATATTCTGACCACTTCCTCCTGAGCCCCTTCAGCCTGTCACCAGTTTTCTTCAGATCTGGTGGCAACACTTATCACAGAGTTATACATGGGGACTGACCAATTTATGAAGAGAGGCACTATCGCCTCTGTAGCTCTGAGTACCATACACCCATTAATAGAGTTCACTGCATTTGTTTCGGAAGATATCTTAGCCAGGATTCTCCCAGAAAACCAACTGAGATAAGAGCTTGTGTGGAGATAGCGTAGCTGGGGAAGTAAAACTAAGAAATAAGCTAGGGAATGAAAAGAATAAAACAGAGTATAGGTAGGAAAGCCAGTATTAGGGTACATTGTCCAAGTGGTCACCACTACGGGTGTCTGGGGCCCTGTCCTGCCAGAACGCTCTGAAGACCTGAATGGAATGCACCTTAGAATTGTCCCTCATTGATCCAGAGTTATGTTATGGTGTGCCAAGTCCCTCACCCTTCCAGGTATATGCATGTGGAAGGCCAATTCTTGCATCACAGAAACCCGGATGCAAAAAAATGAGATAAAAGATGAGTGAGGTGCCCATGTGTGAAGCTGGTGGCCAACA
This sequence comes from Trichechus manatus latirostris, assembly GCF_000243295.1. Lineage (NCBI taxonomy): Eukaryota > Metazoa > Chordata > Mammalia > Sirenia > Trichechidae > Trichechus > Trichechus manatus. The sequence goes on from NW_004443938.1 coordinate 35,795,308, forward strand.
ACAATGGCGTTAGGAAAAAGTGGGCTGAGAGGATGGGAGACAGGGGACAAGAGGTGCCAATGCCAGAGTAACTGAATCCCAAGATCAAGTCATATTTAACTTGTTGTCTAACTAATCCCATAAGTCCTTTATTTATGTACTACTGGACTTAATGTAAGAAGCCCTGGTGGCACAGTGGTTAAGCTCTCAGCTGCTAACCGTAAGATTGGCTGTTCGAACTCACCAGCCACTCTGCAGGAGAAAGATGTGACAGTCTGCTTCGTTAAAGATTTATAGTCTTGGAAACCCTAAGGAGTAGTTGTACTCTGTCCTATAGGGTCACTATTCGTTGGAATCGACTCGAGGGCAACAGGTTTGGTTTTGGGAGTTTGGACTTCTTGTTACTGCTGTCTGATCTTTAGAAAGTTATAGAATCATAAAAGTTTTAGGAATAGACTGGATATTAGAGATTATTTTAGAGATGAGGAAACCGAGGCACAGGTTGGAGAAATAGCTTTGCCAAGGTTGTAGTTCCAGTTTAAATCATTGCCTCCATTTCCTATTCTGATTTGCAGAGGTCTTATAGGAAGTACTTTTAAAATACTCTTGAAATATCACTTGGGCCCTTAGGGCATACAAAAGAATTCAATAGGAATTTAAATTCCAACTTTATTAGAAACTTTCTTAGAGTTAAAAACAAAACAAGACAAAACCAGTTTCCATGGAGTCAGTTCCAACTCATGGATAGCTCATGGGTTTCAGGGTAGAACAGCAATTCATAGAGTTTTCAGTGGTTATGATCTTTCAGAAGCAGATTGCCAGGCCTTCCTTCCAAGGTGCCTCTAGATGGATTTGAACTGACAATCTTTCAGTTAGTAGCCAAGTGCCTAACTATTTGCACCACCCAGGGACTCCTTCTTAGAGTTCAATTCTGCCAAATCGTGCAAATATTTATTATGCTCACTGAGATTTACATTTGTGCTGGAATTTATTACTATGAGATGCAGTGAATCACTATCTTAATTTTGCTTTTCTATGTCTTACAACTAATGTCCTTGAAAGTGCATTTTTTTTTAACTAGTGTAAATTTGAGATCTAACAGCCTAGATCTCAGTATATTCAAAACAGATCTTTCAGAATCTGAGGCAGTTCTGGGAGAGGTCAGGAGAGGGGGGCCTCTGGATCCAGCCTGCTGTATTAGAGAGGTGGCTGGGGACCAGGTGCCTGGGGCAAGTTACTGTATCCCTTCCCTGTTCCATTTTGCTCATCTGTACAATGGGGAGATTACAGCACTCACCCCGGCTTGTTTGAAATTTCAATGAGTTAATATTTCCAAGTCCCTTAGAACAGTGCCTGGCACATAATAAGTTTTGTTAAATAAAATAGTTAAGATCTTTAAAATAGGTCTCTTTTGGGAAGTTTGTTTTGGTTTTTAAAACAACATCAGCATCACCCTCAAAGCTATTTTTCTCATTCAAAACTATCTCAACTTTTCTCTCAGATGTGGAAGAAATCAGATATTTTTCTGGTTATTTGTATATATTTAGCTTTTGTTAGAGTATACTCTATTTCAATTACATTTATGGCACATCTAACTTTCTTTGTCAGTATTAAGTATAGTAGGAACATTTCCTTACCAGTTTCTGGGTTTTTGTAAAGTTTGTCTTCCTAATATGGCTTCATATAGTTTTTCATAGGAACTGATAATTTAAAAAATAACAAAAATAAATAAATAAATAAGTCAACAAAGCAGATGAAATAATGATGCTTGAATTGTGTTTCCTGTTGTAACTTCAAATTGTAGTAACCACCTGGATGGGGTATTGTGTTGATGACTCTTTTTAAAAAAAAAAATATTTTGGGCTCATTTGGGTTAAAAAAAATACATGCATTCAGATAAATGAACTTTATTTGATATATTTATAACATTTTCCCATCAAACGAAAATAACAATATCTATATCATATTTCTGACAACATTTGTAAATTTAGAAATTACAATGTCTTTTGAAAAATATAACAGTCTTATTACTAACCAGCACTCTGCCCATATAATTTGATTCAAAAATCAGTAATTAAGTATTCCGCAAACTTTAAAATAGCCTCCTCACAAAACTTATTATTTGTAAATGGATGGATTCGAGCATGCTTCACGAGGATGGAAATACAACCACATTTCCTTTAGAAAGTTCAAAAGCTGCCGCACCTTCTTACTGACCATTGCAGCGAGGAGCCTCAGAGCGGACTCACAAGTTGCCTCAGCAAAAAAGGGATAGTTTAGAAACTTACTGTAGATCTCCTGTCTCTATGTGAAAGGGCCTGACAAGGTGAAGTCCGTAGGGTTAGTTTATTTCTTGGTTTGGGACAGTAATGTTCGCCCCTCTGTTTGGGGAAGGAGCAGCAGCTCCGAAATCAGCAAACACACCAGCTCTTTTTAAAGGAAAGTCTGGAGAATAATGAAGTCTGCAGGTCGGCGGCGGGCCGGGCCTGCTGGGTTCCAGGCACTGAAAGCAGCCGCTGGGTGAAATTTCCCAGCCTTTGGAAACTGTCTCAGTTCTGAGAGTTTGCTCAAGTGTGCGAAGGCTGTTTGCAAGGGAGGCCCCCTGCTGGGTGGGTTTGCTCTCCTCCCAGGAGCTCAGAAAAGGTGAGAGGGCTCCTTCATATCTTCTCGGCTGGCCCATCCCCCTCTCCCTTTCCTTAAACTGACACAATAGTTCCTTCAGCAGGTCCTTCTGCCCGGCAGCTCTCCCCTCTCGCATCCCTCACACTGGGACATTTTTCCACATTTCCAGGATTATGGCCACTTTTACTTAGATCTATGTGTGCTGCCTCCACATACAAAGAAGCACTTGGGGACAGGATTAGTAGGATTAGAAGAGATTCACATATGTCCAGTTCAAGCAATTGGTATTCAAAGCTTTACACTTTCAAATGCCACCAAGAGAGAGAAAAGGAGCAGAGAGCTTGCTTTGCATTTCAGCACCTTCAAGAGAGGAACAGTGCTTTTTATTGGTGTTTAAAGTGGAGGGGATAAACAGATTCCTCTTCTGGTTTAATCCAGTCTAACATACCATGGCCTCTAATCAGGGGAACCAAATAGCGGGGCTCCTAGGTTTTGCCATCACGAACTTCTGCATTTTAGTGATGGCTAGTGTTTCAAATAATGTGCAACAGGGCAAATTTTGTGATTGACTGTTTTATATGTGGGCATCCCTTCAGTATCTCCCTTGCAAAATATTCACAACTCTGTTTGCACCGGGGTCACAGTGAAACTCAGCTTCTTGGTGTTAACTTACAGCGGAAGTTGGACCTGTATTCACTTACTGGTGGTGGGGGGCTAAGGGGTGTCATGGGTAATGGAAAGTGAAGTTAAATGTATAATTACACTTGAAATCTAAAAGATAGTTTCTTACACTTGCTGTGGAGATAGAAGTAGACGCCCCTCCCATGCCACAGTGTGATATTTCTTATTAATCACCTCTGTTTCCAGATCAGTGAACAATCCATGCATTTTCACACCACCCCCTCCCACAGTCGCCCACACCTATAACTAGTTGCCTTCGAGTAGAGTCCGACTTATGGCGACCTGATATGTTTCAGACTAGAACTACATTCCATAGGATTTTCATGACTGTGACCTTTTGGAACCAGATCACCAGGTCTTTCTTCCAAGGTGCCTCTGGATGGGTTCGAACTGCCAGACCTCTCAGGTAGTAGCTGAACACTTCATCATTTGCTCTACCCAAGGACTCCCTACTCTTATAGTTACATTTTCCTTTATAAAGGAGCAAAATATCCATGGGAAATACTACCACAAGAACACAAAAGTTGTATGCCTCGCCACTGACTCCATAACTCCATTAGCTAACATGTAAGGAAAGTATTGCTCTAGATAATAATATAATTTAAATTTTATTTAGCAATGGGGAACTTTGATTATAAGATTCTATTTTGATGCATTTCGATACTACGTTGGCATCTTTCCCCCCAAAAAACCCAAAAACCAGTTGCCGTAGGGTTGATTCCAACTCATAGTGACCCTATAGAACAGAATAGAAGGCCCCATAGAGTTCTCAAGGCTGTAATCTTTATGGGAGCAGTTCGCCAGGTCTTCTCTCCCGTGGAGCAGCTGGTAGGTTCAAACCACCAACCTTTCAACTAGCAGTCAAGTGCTTAACCACTGCGCAACCAGGGCTCCTTTCTTCCCCGATACTGTGGATTAAAAATAATTAACTTCTCATAAACTCTGGAATATTACTTTCAGTGAAAATATGGTGCTAAAAAACATCTGTTTTCTTATGAATAAATCTCTCTTAAGTCTTTTTATTAATGGAAAAGCATTTACACTATTTGTTATTGGACCTCAGAGCTAGCCCCCAGCCTGTCATTAACTAAATGTTAACTGTAAGTAGTGAGTCCCTAGGTGGTGCAAATGGTTAAGCGCTCAGCTGGCAATTCAAATCCACTCAGAGGCACCTCTGAAGACAGGCCTGGAGATCTGCTTCTGAAAGGTCACAGCCTTGAAAACTCTATGGAGCGGTTCTACTCTGCACACATGGGGTCATCCTGAGTCAGAATCAACTCTACAGCAACTAACAGCAACAGAAACAACCTTAAATGGTGACTTATTTTCTGTTGGCCTCAGGTTCCTCATGTATAAAATAAAAGGGTTGGATTAAAATATTAATTACGTGCATGCCCAGCACTGTACAATTTACAAACTGCTTTCACATACTTTTTTAAAGTATTTTTGAGCTTAAACATTTTGTTTCCTTCATAATCATTTTGAAAGAAAAACACTTATGCTATGCTTTCCATAAAAAAGTCACATTTTCACAAGAGGAACAAACAAAAAAAGTTACTTTTAAACAAGTTAACAGCAACAGCTCTGGAATGGTAATTATAGTGAAGAAATAGTTTACAATGAGACACCAGGGTGTCAGGCATGATCTCAAATTCCAAAAAGCTTGCATGTGCAAAATTACATTCCTTCCCCTGCAATAATTTGTTTCTATTTTATCTCTGTTCAGATTGGGAATTTTTTCTATGCTACTCCAGGTTCACTAATTCTTCCCTTTACCATCTTCATTTTTCTACTAAATCCATCTAGTAAGTTTTTTCGTTTTATTTTGTAGCCAATACAAAATTAAAACAAAACCAAAGAAGAACACAGTAATTGTGTTTTTAGCTCTAAAATTCCGTTTGGTTCTTCTTTATGGCTCCTATTTCTTTCTTGAGGCATTCTATTTTTTCATTTGTTTCATATGTCTGTGTAATTGTTCACTGAAATGTTTTTATGATGGCTGCTCTAAAATCCTTGTCAGATAATTCTAACATCTGTGACATCTTGATGTTGGCATTGTATACTGGACATTTTGGGTGTTATGAGATTCTGGATCTTATTTAAATTTTCTGCTTTAACAGGCGTCTGCAGAAACTTTTCCGGCAGAGGAAGGGATCCTGGCTCCCTACTTACTTGCTATGTGTACTGAATAGGATTCCTGGCCAGCCATTTACTTACTGTGTGTCCTAGGACATGTTACATAATCTTGCTAAACCTCAATTTCCCCATCTCTAAAATAGGCATGATAATGTATACCTTGACAATGTTTCCATAATTTTAAATACTATGTGTGATGAACCTAGCCTCTCCAGTCATGAAATAAGATTAATATATTGCAAAAGGACGTGCTGCCGAGCACACCACCTCATGAATCTCTTAATGGATAAAAACGTCATAGCTCTATCTTATCTCCATAGCTTTTCCTAAACAATCCTGTTCTCTAGAGGTTGTTTTATATGTAGTACCTATATGGAGTCCTTGGGTGATGCAAATGGTTAACCTGCTTGGCTGTTAACTGAAAGATTGGAGATTCGAGTCTACCCAGAGGCATCTTGAAAGAAAGACCTGGTGACCTACTTCCAACAACTTTGCCATTGAAAACCTTGTGGAGCACAGTTCTACTCTGGCACACACAGGGTCGCCATAAGTCGAGTTGACTAGAGGACAAATGATCAGTTATATGAAGTATGGTAAAACCTGCAAACACCAGAACCTACATAAGGCGGAAACCTGTCAGAGAAGGAAAACTCAAATATTTTCCACTAAAATGAGCAATAAAAAGTTGTAAGAGTGCACCCTGTCAAAGGCAGAAAACTTGTGAGACCCGGAAAAACAAGGCAGTTCTGTCAGGTGCTGGCTGTCACAGGTTTCACTGATGAATTGACCTTCAGATTGACTTGTTCATCCATTTGCTTCCTTCTTGAAGTACTCCAATTATTTTACACAATTGAATGATAAAAAAAAAAAAAAAAAGAATTTCTGTTGAAATATTATCATGATAAAAATCTCCCTATAGAGTGTTTGATTTTCATGAGTACTATATTTTTTAAGCCTTAGGGTTTTACTTGAGATTTATCTGTATGATGTTTCTCAGTAATATTTTTAAATGTGCGTACCTTATTTTGGGAGAAAGGAGAAAAATGAATCTTCCCTTTAATATCCACACTCTGTGTATATTGCAGTGTAGAAAAAAAATGTTGGCTGTCATCTTGGAATTTAGGAATATCAGTTAAAATGTGTGTGGATGAAAGTAACAGAATACACAAGTATGTGGCTTTAACAATATAAGACACTTATTAGTGCACACAAGGAAAAGATTGTTGGTAAGTTGATCCAGGTCTGGTCTAGTGGCTCAACCAATAATGCTTGCTCTTTTCCTCCCTTCTGCTCTGTCAGTAAGTTGACTTTTTATTCTCTTGCTATAACCTGTTGGTCATAAAATGGCAGCTACAATTCTAGACATTTTCCTTCTCAGGAAGCAGAATGTAGAAGGGAATTTTCTTTCATCAGAGAGGCTCAAAAGCCTCCAGCAGGCTTCCTCTTATTCTCATTGGCCAGTCAGAGTCATATGGCCACCTCTTTCTGCAGTAGAGAAAGTGAGCATGTAACAAAATGGAAATGGATTACCATGATTGGGATGAATCTTGAGTCATTCCTTCATTGTGAATATATTGTCAAATATACAAAATTAGGAATCTGTTAACTAGGAAGAAGGCGAGGAATAACTTGGACAGGTATCTGGTAGTGCCTGTGTGGTGGGAATAGTACCCACCTCCTCAGTCCTTCGTGTGCCTAGGGGATAACTGATTAGGCATACCCATAAACTGATAGTTGTGACATACCTGCAGTGCACCTGTGAATGTATAATGCTGACAATCACCCTACTTTCTCTTAGTCCATTTACTTTCCCATTCTTTAGTTTATATCTTCTAGTTCATATCTGCTCTCTCTTCAAATCTCCAACATCTCATTCCCCAAGTCTCACCTTACATCTTATTTGATTGAGAAAATAGGAGTAATATAAGAAATCTTCCAGGAGAACCTACCACCACACCCACCTGCCTTCTGGCATCTGGGTCCATACATTCTGCTTCCTTTTTTGTTATTATTTCTGTGTTCCTATCTAAGACCTAGTCCTCCACTTGTGCTATAGTGCCTGTCCCTTCTTACTTATTCAAGGACACAGATCCAGCAATTGTCCCCTCCTTTCCCTGCATCATCAGTTCTTCTCTCACTGCTGGATCATGCCCATCAACATACAAACATGCTGTTATTTCTCCCATCTCAGAAAACAAGTTATTGTTCCTCTTAATGGTACCATTTTTCTGCTCTTCTTTGCGGTGAAACTATTTGAGAGTTTTCTATACACTCTCCACTTTCTCTCTTCCCATATCTTCTGAAACTTAACTCCAATCTGACTAACTCCCCCACTACTCCATCAAAATTGCCCTAGTCTAGGTCATCAATGACTTCCAAGTTGATAAATTCATATGGTCAAACCTCAGTGTTCATCTCACTAAACCCATAAGCAGCATTTGACACTGTTGATCATTCCCTCATCCTTAAAACCTTGTTTTGAGTTTGGTCTTGGGGTACCACAGTCCCCGGGTTTCCCCCCTCCTCCACCTTAGTGGCTGCTCCTTCTCGGTCTTCTTTGTTGCTTCTTTCTTTTCATCCCTCTCCAGTAAGTGCACGAGGGCTCAATCTTTGGAATGTTCTCATCTTTATCTGTACTCAGTCCTTTGGTGATTTTATCTAGTCTCCTGGCTTTCCCTTAATGGCAGACAGACTTATTCAACTACCTACTTAATATTTGCATTTGGGTAGACATCTCATATTTACTATATACAAAATATCTCCTACCTCGGTCTTTGCCATCTCAGATGTTAAAAGATAATTGTCAGGAAAAAAAAAAAAAAAAAAAAACCGGTAAAACCATGACTCCCATAGAGACATAAAGTGAACTCATGTCAAAAATTTTATCTAACTCATTAATTAATGAGGAGACCAGTGAGATGTTACAACCAGTTTAAAGAAGCATTGAAAGAGCAGAGAGATATGTAGGGAATAAGAAATTCTAAAATAAATTTACAAACAAATGCAAACTGGGTCTATCTATGGGTAATAATCAAGTCTACTAAACAGAACCAATTTGCTCTTCTATGGACAAACATTGCTTGGGCAAATCTGCTGCAAAAGACCTCTTTAAAGTGTTGAAAAGCAAAGATGTCACCTTGAAGACTAAGGTGTGCCTGACCCAAGC
>NW_004443938.1:35803991-35826264 GCF_000243295.1 Trichechus manatus latirostris
CTTTAAAGTGTTGAAAAGCAAAGATGTCACCTTGAAGACTAAGGTGTGCCTGACCCAAGCCATGGTGTTTTCAATCACCTCACATGCATGCGAAAGCAGGATGATGAATAAGGAAGATCAAAGAAGAATTGATGGCTTTGAATTGTGGTGTTAGAGAAGAATATTAAAACTACCATGGACTGCCAAAAGAACGAACAAATCTGACTTGGAAGAAATATGACCAGAATGCTCCTTAGAAGCAAGGATGGCAGGACTACGTCTCACATTCTTTGGACATGTTATTAGGAGGGATCAGTCTCTGCAGAAGGACATCATGCTTGGTAAAGTAGAGCGTCAGTGAAAAAGAGGAAGACCCTAGACGAGATGTTTGACACAGTGGCTGCATCAATGGGCTTAAGCATAACGGTGATTACGGGGATGGCGCAGAACCAGCAGTGTCTTGTTCTGTTGTCCACAGGGTCACTGTGAGTCAGAACCGACTCGACGGCATCTAACAACAACAACATGGACAAGAATAATTTAAATTATTATTAATTTTCTACCACTTATAAGCTGTAAAATACCTTAAAGACAATAAAAGAGGAGATGCCCTGAATGAGTAAGTTAGACAGGATGCTTATTAATCTTTTTGTCTTTTTCTAGCCCATTTCAAAATCCTTCAAAATTTTCCCTGAAATTTCCCTGAAATTGCATCTTTATCCTTCTCTGTGATCAAGCCAAGAACTTTAGAGTAATCCTTGATTATTCTCTTTTTCTCACATCCCATATCCAATCTGCAGCAAATCCAGGTGACTCTTTCCTCAAGTTATATCCAGAACCTGAGCACCTCTTACCACTTTCACTTCCAACAAACAAGAAGTACCAGCCACAATTATTTCTTGCCTGGATTCGTATCATAGCCTGCTAACTGTTCTGCCTGCTTCTGTCCTGGTTTCTTTCCATCTATTCTCAATAGAACAGAGTGAATAAAGTCAGCTCAAGCCATTTCCCTGCTCAAAACCTTCCTATAGCTTGTTAGAATAAAAGCCAAAGTAATCCCTTAAGGGTAGATTTCAAAAATTCTTACCAAGTTCTATACATTCTGCACCTCCAACTGCTGCCCCCAAGCTCAGGGACATTTCTCTCCGACTTCATTTTTTTACTATTTTTCCTTTACTGGCTCTGCTTCAGCCACATTGGCCTCCTCCCTGTTTCTCTAACATGCAGGCATCCTCCTGACTTAGAACCTCTTTGCAGGGAGGCCAGGAAGACTTTCTTCCCAGTGATTTAAATTACTTGATTTTTTAATCTCCTCCAGGTCGTTTCTCAAATATCAATTCTCAGAGATCTTCCCAGACATTACTTAATATTACATACCTCTTCTTCCTCAGTACACTCTACTTCCTTCCCTGTTTTATTGTTCCCATAGCAATGGCTACCATCTGACATAATGTGCATTTTACTCATTCATGTGTCTTCCTTATAATATAAGCTATTTGACATAAGGGATATGGTGGTGTTTTTTCATTGTTGAATTCCCTGTGCCTAAAACAGTATCTGCCATGTTGCAGTTGCTTAATAAATGCTTTTAAATGACTGAATTATTCCTAATCATTATAAAATAACCTGTGGAGATTGTAATGAGATGGTACTGGTGGCATAATAAGAAACAGGACCCAGAATCCAGATGTTCGGTGCAGATGATACAGTGCACGTAAGGTAAATATTCTGTAGCTTCAGGGTAATATATTTGGAAACCTGAGGCTATCTAAACCCCAACTTGGGGCTTCCTGAGATATGGCAAGACATGGAAGGCTGAATGTCATCATTAGCAATCTAAGCTTGTCACCTGTGAGGAACTGGGAGGAGATGCAAGAAGCCATGTTCACCACCCATCCCCTAGCCTTGTTCCTTCTGCTAAGCTTTGCTGGTAATATATCATTTAAGCTAATCATAGTAAAGTGTATGTTCTACAAACTTATTACATCAGAGTGCTTACTTTAGAGAAGCCTGAAACTCAGTCATCTGCAGACTACTTCACACTGGGGACTAGAATTACCTCACCAATTTTCTTGGAAGGATAGCTGTTTCTACATGTTATATCTCATAGTAGCACACCAGTTGGCCTCTCCCTTGGCCCTGTTAGGTAGTTATCAATCTTGTGAGTGTTTTTGTTTTTTGTTTTCTACCCAGATATGCAGAAAATACAGTTTACTTTCACCTTTTTTCTTCCCCCTCCGCTATGCCCCTACTATTTTGCGTTAGCTGTCTTGGTGGTATTTAAATTAATAATTTAATTTACTGATTTCATTATATCAAAATAGCATTGACTAAACTTGAAGACGAGTGAAAACGATCCAATAATGGATAGTACTTTATGTTTCCCATTCAAGAGAGTGGATGTGTACGTTTTTATTTGTTTGTATGAGTGGTAACTGCATTACATTGGACGAGAGTATGTTATTATTGTAATATTTGCTGTTTAGAAGTTTAGGTATGTGTAGACCGGGGTACATGGATGTTACATAATCAAGGGGGTGGACTGTGGTTGGCATGATAGATTGGCTTTTCTACTTCAATTCTCGCCTGTTTCTAACCAGAGAGAATACAAAGCTGAAATCTTCATATGGCCAATTCCCTTGCAGTGGAGATAAATTAGATTCCTTCTATGAAATGCACTCATGTAACATTTGGAAAGTAGAAGTAAAGCAGAAATTATTTTCCTGTGTTTTTTTTTAAATCATATCTTCTAGCCAGCCATGTCATAGAAATGTTATTACACTTTTTCTTTAGCAGTGTTCTGTTCCACTGCCCATTCTCTTGCGCCCTGATTGTTGAGAGTCAATTGTGGCAATCTCTTCTTGACACCAGTTTTCTGATTCCTGGATCAATTTATGCTCTGTGTTCTTGAATTTATAACTTAAATTTATAACAGTTACTCCTCAGAGGTAGTGGCTCCTTGGTGGGTCATTTCTGAGAGTCACTCCTGGAGACTCAGCCTAGAATCCACTCCTTTAGTCCCTCTAAAGATATTGTAAGCAGACAATTTCCTATATTAAATTCTTTCCTGATTAAAATACCTAGAACAGTTTCGGATCCCAGCACTAAATTCTGACAGATACATGTGTGATTTTCGCCCCTTTTTTCTCTATCTATTCTTCCATCATCCTGCCCGCAATGCAGATGTGATAACCACTATTTAGAGCCAAGAGCATGAAAGTCACATACTAGAGGTGCTGGAATGATGCACTGAGAGTAAGCATGGTCCTTGAGGATATTGTGAAGCAGAGACATGATTCCAACCCTAACTTTCTTCTAGAATCTTTTATCTTATTTATCAGTTTACCGGTTACCATCGAGTCAACTCTGACTCATGGCGACCCCATGTGTGTCCGAGTAGAACTGTGTTCCACAGAGTTTTCAACTGCTAATTTTTAAAGATATTGTAAGCAGACAATTTCCTATATTAGATTTTTCCCCATGTGTCTGTCAGTTTGTTGTACTCTAGGGACTTGCATGTTGCTGCGGTGCAGGAAGCCACGCCACTGGTATTCAAATACCAGCAAGTTCACTTATGGCAGACAGCTTTCAGCTGAGCTTCCAGACTAAGACAGATTAGGAAGAAGGACCAGCAATCTACTTCTGAAAAGAATTAGCCAGTGAAAACCTTATGAGTAGTGGCAGAACATTGTCTGATATTGTGCTAGAAGATGAACCCCTCAGGTTGGAAGACACTCAAAAGACAACTGGGGAAGAGCTGCCTCCTCGAAGTAGAGTTGACTTTAATGACATGGATGGAGTCAAGCTTTCAGGCCTTCATTTGCTCATATGGCATGACTCAAAACGAGAAGAAATAACCACAAACATCCATTAATAATTGGAATGTGGAATGCACAAAGTATAAATCAAGGAAAAGTTGAAAATATTAAAAATGAAATGGGATGCATAAACATCAATATCCTAGGCATTAGTGAGTGAGCTGAAATGAACTGGTATTGGCCATAATTGGACAATCATATGGTCTGCTGTACTGGGAATGACAACTTGAAGAACAATGACATTTCATTCATCGTCAAAAACAACATTTCAAGATCTATCTTGAAGTACAACACTGTGATAGGATAATATCCATACACCTACAATGAAGACCAGTTAATATTACTGTTATTCAATTTATGCACCAACCACTAAGGTCAAACATCAAGAAACTGAAGCTTTTTTACCAACTTCTGCAGTCTGAAATTGATCGAACATGCATTCAGGATGCATTGATAATTACTGGTGACTGGAATTCAAAAGGTGGAAAAAAAGAAGGATCAGTAGTTAGAAAATATGGCCTTGGTGATAGAAATGATGCCAGAGATAACATGATAGAATTTTGCAAGACCAATGACTTCTTCTTTACAAATACCTTTTTTCAACAACCTAAACAGCAGCTATACACGTGGACCTTGCCAGATGGAATATATAAGAATCAAATTGACTACATCTGTGGAAAGAGACGATAGAAAAGCTCAATATATCAACAGTCAGAAGAATGCCAGAGGCCAACTGCGGAACAGACAATCAATTGCTCATATGCAAGTTCAAGTTGAAGCTGAAAAAAATTAGAGCAGGTCCACAAGAGCCAAAATACTACCTTGAGTATATCCCACCTGAATTTAGAGACCATCTCAAGCATAGATTTGACACACTGAACACTAATGGCCAAAGACCAGACAAGTTGTGGAATGACATCAAGGACATCCTACGTGAAGACAGCAAGAGGTCATTAAAAAGACAGGAAAGAAAAGACCAAAATGGATGTTAAAAGAGACTCTGAAACTTGCTCTTGAACTTCGAGTAGCTACAGGGAATGAAAGAAATGGTGAAGTAAAGGAGCTGAACAGAAGATTTCAAAGGGGGCTCGAAAAGACAAAGTAAAGTATTGTAATGACATGTGCCGAGACCTGGAGTTAGAAAACCAAAAGAGAAGAACATGCTCAGTGTTTCTCAAGCTGAAAGAACTGAAGAGAAAATTCAAGCCTCAAGTTGCAATATTGAAGGATTCTATGGGGAAAATACTAAATGACACAGGAAACATCAAAAGAAGATGGAAGGAAAACACAGAGTCACTGTTCCAAAAAGAATTGGTTGATGTTCATCCATTTCAGGAGGTGGCATATGATCAGGAACTGATGGTAATAAAGGAAGAGGTTCAAGCTGCACTGAAGGCATTGATGAAAAACAAGGCTCCAGGAATTGACAAAACACCAATTGAGATGTTTCAACAAATGGATGTGGTGCTAGAAGTGCTCACTTGTCTATGCCAAGAAATTTGGAAGACAGCTACCTGGCCAACTGACTGAAAGAGATCCATATTAATGCCCATTCCAAAGAAAAGTGATCCAACCAAATGCAGAAAGTATTGAACAGTATCATTAATATCACACACAAGTAAAATTTTGCTGAAGATTATTCAAAAGTGGCTGCAGCAGTACATCCACAGGGAACTGCCAGAAATTCAAGCCAGATTCAGAAGAGGTCAAGGAATGAGGGATATCATTGCTGATGTCAGATGGATCATGGCTGAAAGCAGATAATATCAGAAAGATGTTTACCTGTGTTTTATGGACTCTGCAAAGGCATTCAACTGTGTGGATCATAACAAATTATGGATTACATTGCAAAGAATGGGGATTCCTGAACACTTAATTGTGCTCATGAGGAACTGTACATAGATCAAGAGGCAGCCATTGGAACAGAACAAGGGGATACTTCGTAGTTTAAAGTCAGGAAGGGTGTGCATGAGCACTGTATCCTTTCACCATATTTATTCAATCTATCTACTGAGTAAATAATCTGAGAAGCTGGACCCTATGAAGAAGAAAGTGGCATCAGGCTTGGAGGAAGACTCATTTACAACCTGCATTAAGCAGATAACACATCCTTGGCTTGAAGCACTTACTGACGAAGATCAAAGACTACAGCCTCCAGTATGGATTACACCTCAACATAAAGAAAACAAAAATCCTCACAACTGGACCAATAAACAAAACCATGATAAACAAAGAAAAGATTAAAGTTGTCAAGGGTTTCATTTTATTTGGATCCACAATCTACACCCATGGAAGCAGCAGTCAGGAAATCAAAAGATGCATTGCATTGGGTAAATCTGCTACAAAAGACCTCTTTAAAGTGTTAAAAAGCAAAGATGTCACCTTGAAGACTAAGGTGCCCCTGACCCAAGCCATGGTGTTTTCAATGGCCTTATATGCATGCGAAAGCTGGACAATGAATAAGGACAACCTAAGAAAAATTGACTCCTTTGAATTATGATATTGGCGAAAAATATTGAATAAACCGTGGACTACCAAAAGAATGAATAAATAAATCTGTCTTAGAAGAAGTATAGCCAGAATACTCCTTAGAAGAAAGGATGGTGAGACTGCGTCTCACATACTTTGGATGTTTTCAGGAGGGACAAGTCCCTGGAGAAGGACATCATGCTTGGTAAAGTAGAAGGTCAGCAAAAAAGAGGAAGACTGTCAATGAAATGGATTGACACAGTGGCTGCAACAATGGGCTCAAGCATAACAACGATTGTGAGAATGGCAACATTTTGTTCTGTTGTACATGGGGTCATTATGAGTCAGAATCAACGCCACAGCACCTGACAACAACAACAAATTTTTTAAGAAGTTGATAGCCGGCCTTTCTTCTGAGGTGCCTCTGGGGGAACTGGAACCTCCAATCTTTTAGTTAGCAGCCAAGCACATTAACTGTTTGCACCACCCAGAGAGATTCCTTTTATCTTATGTAAGAGACTCTAATTTGGGTATCTGTTACTCTCAGCTAACTCTACCGATACAAACTAAGGGATTTAGCACAGGTCTAGCACACAGTAAATACTTGATAAATACCATCTCTTATTATTTTTACTCAGAATATCCTCTTTTGCCATTTTTGCCTTTAGTAATTCCACCAAGTTTTCAAGGTTCAACTAAGATATCTCCTGTTCTATGAAGTCTTCTTCAATTTCTCCACTCAGAAATTTTAGCAAACGTGACTAGAACTTACCTAGTATTATAGAGATTTGAACATCTGTCTATACCCTCTCTAGAGACTTCATCAATGAGATCAGATATTACTCAAATTTATGTCCCCTCACAACCAAGAATACTGTACTATGCAAGTTTATGTACTTATCAACTATCTACTGAAGGAATGATATATCTGATTGTAAAAACTAGATTACGTGGTATAGAAGATAAGTGTTGTAGAATTTCAAAGACACTGGAGAAGTCTTCCTAAAGGGGATAAAATTTTAGCTAGGCTGTGAAAAAAGGATAGAATTTGAATGGGTGACTAGGAATGGAGAAAATATGAACATGGAATAAAGCATGGAATGTGTGAGCAAGAGCCAAGCGGTCCCTGTTAGGAGGTAGTAGGATGAAAATTTGAGAGATAAAATGGGTTCCATTGTATGAGGGCTATAAATATCAATTTGCATATTCTAAATAGGTATCAAGGGATCTGTTTCAGTGTATATTTTTATTAATTTTGTTTTATTTTTTTCTTTGTTGTCTTGGGGTCACAGGTGCAGAGAATTAATTATAATTCTTTGTTCATAACACATGGTCATTGCTGATCCATACAAGTTTGTTTGTGTTTTTGTTTATTTTGAAAAATAAAATAATAATAATATATTTTATTTATATTTTGAATAATAGTAAACGCCTGTGAACGCCTTCCCAACACAGAAACTAGAGCATTGACAGCTTCTATAATCCTATGTAGTCCTTTCCCATCCTATACCCTTACCTCCTTCACCTGAAGTACCTACAGTTCTCAGTCTGGGTTGATCCTTTTCTTTCTTCTCTCCTATTTTATTTTTTTAAATATAGTTTTGTTGCCTCTCTATGTATTCCTAACAAGTATCTTGTTTTCATTTTCATTGTTTTTAATTTTACAAAATGTCATCATTCTCCATGTAATCTTTTGGGACATTCATTTTTTCTCTTCATTTTATGTTGACAGGATTTATTCATATTTTAGCATGTAGCTATGATTAAGTACTCAGCTGCTAACTGAAAGGTCGATGATTTGAACCCACCAACCAAGAAAGATGTGACAATCTGCTTCCGTAACGATTATAGCCTTGGAAACCCTATGTGGCGATTCTACTCTGTCTTACAGGGTTGCTATAAGTTGAAATCAACTCAATGGCAGCTGGTTTGGTTTTGGTTTTATAGTTCATTCATTTAGACTACTGTGGATGTACCTCAGTTTATTTATCTATTCTCCTATTAATAACCATTTGTTATTTGCTAATTTGAACAGTGATGCTATGAACCTTCTAGTGTAGAATATGTATTCAGATGTACCAGTTCAAGAGTTTTGAATGGGGGGCATATAATCTAGGAATAGAATTGCTGAGTCATAGGATACATGTATCTTCAACCCCTGCCATGCCACCTTTATCATATTTCAATGTTTCATATATGTATGATCTCTTTCTGGTCTTTCTATTCTATTTCATTGGCCAATTGTGACAATTCCACACTGTCCTTATTTCTCTATCTTAAAATAATCTTTAGTATCAGGTAATGCAACTATTTCATCTATACCATTCTTAATCAGAAGTGCTTTGCCTATTCTTGGTCTTTTACTTGTCTATATTTTTTTTGGAACTAGCTCATTAAGTTTCATGAAACATTCTGTTGGGATTCTCTTTAAAATTTTACTGAATCGAGGGACTCAGGGCAGACATGGCTGTGGCAGCATGCTTGTCTGTTTTCCCATTCTTGCCAATTTTGTAATATTCTTTGGACTTGGGCAGACATGGCTCTAGCAGCACCCTTGTCCGTTTTCCCACCTTTGTTCTGTGGCATTTCTTTGGACTCAGGCAGACATGGCTGTGGCAGCATGCTTGTCTGTTTTCCCATTCTTGCCTATTCTGTAATATTCTTTGGACTCGGGCAGACATGGCTGTGGCAGCATGCTTGTCTGTTTTCCCATTCTTGCCTAGTCTGTAATATTCATTGGACTCGGGCAGACATGGCTGTGGCAGCATGCTTGTCCATTTTCCCATTCTGTAATATTCTTTGGACTCTGGGCAGACATGGCCGTGGCAGCACCCTTGTCTGTTTTCCCACTCTTGCCTCTTCTGTAATATTCTTTGGACTTGGACAGACATGGCTCTAGCAACATGCATGTCCGTTTTCCCACTTTTGTCTGTTCTGTGATATTTCCTTGGATTCAAGCACACATGGCTCTGGCAGCATGGTGGTCTATTTACCACCTTTGCCTTTTTGAATACATGCCGAATAAAACTTTCTTTTTGCTTTACTAGACTTTGTAATGTTTTTCCCCTACAAAAGTTTATGGCATAGTCAGCCGGATTCTGAAGCTATGAATCCAGTTGACTTCGAGGAGACCTGGACTGTGGAGCAGAAGCTAGCAAAGGGAGGTCCTATCTTCTGGACCCACGTGTTCCCACTCCATGTCCCTTCGACACGGACAGGGTGAATGCTCTCGGAAAACGAGCCTTTGCTTATTCTTTTTTGTTCTCTTTCTCCTGTTTTCTTAAGCTGTGCCTAGACTCAATCAAGATTTCCAGAACTCTTATGCAAAAGTTGATGAGTTCTCAGACTGCAGCTGATCCAGAATCATGTGGAACAGAAATTAACTACATAAGACTGAGTAAACTAAAGGAAACTGTGGTTTTTTAATGCGGGAATATTGCTGATGTTTTAAGGTCCTACTTTCTGGATATAAGAAATCATTTTCCTTTCTCCTAAATTATCTAACAGATGGGTTTAGATATTGTAACTCTTGAATTAGGAGTTCCTGTTGGTAAACTTAGCAAAGTTGTAAATATCATAACCAGAGAAGTGTCTGAAATTTGAGCTATGATTTTACAAAATAGAATAGTCTTAGCCTTCCTATTAGTTCTCTTAAGAAACAGTCTGTGCCTTAATAGATAAATGTTGCTGTATTTATGTTAATACTGAGTCTGAGATTTTGCAGAATATAGATGTTGTTGAGACACATGAAAAGTCACTAACGCCTCTTATGTATAAACAAACACCTCATGAGATTTGTTTCCTTGGTTCAAAGTCCTTAGGGTCATGGTTTCATTGGTTATTTCAGACAGTTGGGCTAATATTATTGTTAGTGCTTCTGTTTTATTTCCTAGCTTGCTGTACGGTGCCTGGGATCTTAAAAATCAGATGATGCCCAATTACCATTTATTGAGCATTTTTGATAAAAGATTCTATAGCAAGATCATGATCCAAGGAGGCAACCATGAAGGAGTTGTAATTCTCCTGGAATCCAGATTTCTGGCTTTCAGGGAGGTTAGGGTAAACTACACAGGATATTGCCTTTGGATGTCCTTTTGAACCTCAAGGTATGAGAAAAAAAATGGTTCTTGAAGCTACTTTGAGTCAAACAATGGTCCAGATAAACCAGTAATACCATTTTGCTCTGGGCATTGTGCTTTTTCTTTTGAAGAATTCAGTCTGTTTTAGGAAACTAACTTCAAAGATCAGACTGAGAATTTTGTTTAGGGTAAATTAGTAATTAGTTTAATCAGTCTTTAAGACAATGTCATATGAAATACCTTTCTAATGTTTGTAATCAAACTGTCACCCTCTTACGATGCAGAAAATTATGGATCTTGAAGAAACCAGATTCCAGAGGAGATCAATCTCATGGCTCAGACTCCATTTTGTCTTAGGTTCCATTTCTGCTTCTGAGAAAGTGACCCATGACTGTTAATAGGTAAACCAAGGAGGGGCAGCTTGCCTTTGGGAAGGACAGTTAGTATGTTTTAAACAGACTAACTGAAGACCTCCAACAAGAGAGGTCCATCCTGTATTATCTTGCTAATCATGAATTCTCTAATGGAAACTTTGTTGTCACATGTAAATTCTTCTATATTTTCTAATTCTTCCGGACAAACGTTGTGTACTCCTTATGGATACATGTTTGTGTATAGATCCAACTATACTAATTTAGATGATCCCTTTCCAATTGATAGTGAATTTATGTGGGCAATCTCTTATTTAGATTTCTGAAGAATGTGTGGGCAATGCTCTTTGAGAACTTTAGGATTATCTTTATATACTCATAGTAATAATGCTAGTAAATACTGAAAAGGTAATGTTAAAATAGTAAAATGAAAGTCAGGAGAAAACCCATTGGTCCAACATTGAGGGTATGGTTGGTAGCTTTAATTCCTACTTATGGTATATTTGAAGTGGAGAAATCTTTAAGAAATTTGTCAGTCACTATGGGACAAATAGCAGACAAAGTTGCTAGTGAGATGGAGGCACAACAGTGAGCTCTGATCTTGTAAGCCAAGGTAACATGAGATAACAAAATAGCCTTAGATTTTTTTATTAGTGTAGTCTGTGCTGTAGCAAATACCTCTTGTTACATTTGGATAGATAACACAAGAGAAGTAGAACAAGAAATACATAGAATTAGATAGCAAGCTGCTTGGTTACACATTGTGACACTCTTACAAACACCAGATTTCTTTGGTTGGTTACCATCAGGAATAAGTACATAGGCTAAATTGCTATCGCAAGGAATAGTAATATTCTTAGTCTACATCCTGATAGTATTAGGTACAATAAAATTTGTCTTCTATTGTCTTACACACCTAAAAGACAAAGAAGGCCTCAGGCTAAAATATTGATGTACACTGAGTCTGCTCACTCCAGCAATGTCATTGATGACTGCATCACTCTTAACCTGGTGAAAAACCAGATGGTATCCGGTGGAGAACCAGCACTGTGAGTTTAAAGAGCCTGTAATGGCTACCATCTAGGAGCTCGACGAAGTCCAGGTATTGATCATCAAGGTGTTACCTCCAATCTGCGATCAAAAGGAGGGAATGATTTAGGAAATAATATTGGAGTTATTATTCCCTGTCCTTGAGCATAGAGAATGTGACTCAGCTGGAGCTGGCCTCACAAGGACTCACAAGGACACATCAACTTGGCCCTGAAGTATAAAGACAATAGCTAAGATAATCTTGGAAAATATCTTTTAGGGAAACTTTCACATAAAGCTAACAGAACACAAAAGACTTTTCACTCTTATCTTTTTCTATTAGCATTTAGTGAATAGAAATTTGTCAGACCAATAAAGACCCTCCTGACTATCGTTACTGAAACCTGTACCAATGACTGTTAAGAAAAACAATTCAAAATGTAGGATCACAGTTTCTAGCCAATCTGTGAAAAGGTGAAGCTTTCAATGGTTTTGCCCATATGTAATGTTAATATATACTGATGACTGTGTAATATTCTTTGGATTAGGGCAGACATGGCTGTGGGAGCATGCTAGTCCATTTTCCCATTCTTGCCTATTCTGTAATATTCTTTGGATTTGGGCAGACATGGCTCTAGCAGAGTGTTTGTCTGTTTTCCCACTTTTGTCTATTCTGTGATATTTCTTTGGACTCGGGCAGACATGGCTGTGGGAGCATGGTTGTCCGTTTCCCACTTTTGCCTCTTTTGAATATATGCCAAATAAAACTTTATTTCTCCTTTAAAAAAAATTTTTTTTACTGAATCAATAGATCAGTTTGGGGAGAATTAAAACCTTAACTAATGATATGTGAGACCTACTCAAGAAAAATTATAAAACTTCACTGAAAGTATTTTAAAAGATCCAATTAATGGAGAGTTATACCATGTTCATGGCTAGCAAGATTTAACACTGTAAAGTTTATACATTTATATTGTAAATACTCAAGGAATTTCATGCCTATCAAGGCATTTTTATACACAATTTCAGCATTTCTAGGATGCATTATACATACACAAATGACCTGTCTCTCCTCTGGCAATCTCAATAAGATGATTAGATCTCATGCGTCAGGAGAAGCACTGTGAAACTACCGTTACAAATAAGAAACAACTTTCCACTTTAGTACATGTCCTTCTTGTTTGTGTTTTGAGTTTAAGCTTTTCATAAGGAGCTTTAAGGGATTTGATTTTTTAAAAAGAAATCTAGTAGACAGGAACATATAGTAAGAGAAATGCAGAGCCTATGTGGAGCAATGGTTAAGTGCTTGGCTGCTAACTGAAAGGTTGGTGGTTCAAATCCACCAGCAGCTCTTCAGGAGAAATGACCTGGTGATCTGCTTCCATAAATATTACAGCCTAGGAAACCCTATGGGACAGTTCTATTCTGTTGAACTGAGTTGCTGTTATGGATTGAACTGTGTTCCCAAAAATGTGTGTCAACTTAGCTAGGTCATGATCCCCAGTATTGCATGGTTGTCCTCCATTTTGCGATCTGCTGTAATTATCCTGTGTGTTGTAAATCCTAACTCCTGTGACATTAATGTGGCAGCATTAGATGCAGTTAACATTAATGAGGCAGGACCCAATCTATAAGATTAGGTTGTATCTTGAGTCAATCTCTTTTGAGATATAAAAGAGAGATGTGAGCAGAGAGGAGAAAGACCTCACTACCACCGAGTAAGAAGAGCCAGGAGCAGAGCACATCCTTTGGCCCTGGGGTCCCTGTGCTGAGAAGCTCCTAGATCAGGAGAAGCTTGATGACAAGGACATTCCCCCAGAGCCGACAAAGAAAGAAAGCCTCCCCCTGGAGCTGGCACCCTGAATTCAGACTTTTAGCCTCTAAACTACGAGAGAATAAATTTCTGTTATAGCATCACTAGATAACTAAGACAGTCGCTATGAGTCAGAATCGACTTGACAGCAAACAACAACATAGGTGATACATCTTTAGGGTTTTCCATTATAATGGATTTCCATTCCTTCGAAAATATATTTGTTGTGAATATGGACATTTATTTTTCCCATTATACATTGACCATCTACAGGATTCCAGCAAGTCCTAGGAGAGAAGAATCAAAGTGACAAAGAGGCTGATGAGACACTTTTTCTGTGGGTCTCTCTACTTGGAAGCAGTGCACAACTTGGAACACTTTCCAAGGGTCCTATCTGGGATCAACATGAGACAAAGTATATCTTTATTCAGCACCTTTCCCCACAATTCTTGCACTGGTTCTTAAACACCCTCTACAAATGTCCATGACTGCAGGCCTGTCCACAACTCCCTACTGGGGCCAGATACCTCCTATTGTGCCACTTCCTATCTCAGAGATGTCACTTACCCAACTGTATTCTCCACCACTCGCACCCATTGTAGAAATTATCAGACTTATCTTGTTATCTACTTCCCATCTTCTCAGCTCACCTTTCTACTTTAGCCTTTGCTGTCTTCAGTTACACTGCATATCTCTTGCTTTCTGTCTGGGTCTTCTTTGACACAATGACTTGTAGAACAAGAAACTCTCTTGTTCCTCCCACATGTATGACCTAGAATTGTGGAAGTATTTAATGGCCTGTGAGTGGCTCTCCTCAATGGGCGAACTGGAAACAATGGCAAAATGCTTCTCCATTTCACCCCTTGGGTGAACATATCAAAGTTGTATTCCATACACTCATGAGAAGGACCAAGAAGAATCAAGTCACAGTTGTTCATAGCAATTACCAACTGGATACAGCATCTTTTTATTAACCTTGCCACTTTCTCTGTTTCACTCTCCTGGGACCTCAATCTTGCTCTCTGGGATCATTTTCCAAATAAATAAATTGCACAAGAAAACACAAGGTTAAGACAAGAAGTTGCCGTTGTTGTTAAGTGACTTCAGGTCAATTCTAACTCATAGTGACCCTATGTACAAGAGAAAAAAAACACTGCCCAGTCCTGTGACATCTTCACAATTGTTGCTATGTTTGAGCCTATTGTTGCAGCCACTGTGTCAATCCGTTTCATCAAGGGTCTTCCTCTTTTTCACCAGCTCTCCACTTTACCAAGCATGATGTCCTTCTCCAGGGACTAGCCCCTCCTGATAACCTGTCCAAAGTAAGTGAGATGAAGTCTTGCCATCCTTGCTTCTAAGGAGCATTCTGGCTGTACTTCTTTGAAGACAGATTTGTTTGTTCTTCTGGAGGTTCATAGTATATTCAATCGCCTAACCAACCCATTGCCATTGAGTTAATTCCAACTCATAACAACCTTATAGTAGTTAAGCATTTAGCTGCTAACGAAAAGGTGAGTCGTTCAAACCCACCAGCCTTTCTGCAGGAGAAAGATGTGACAGTCTGCTTCTATAAAGATTTACAGCATTGGAAACCTCATGGGGCAGTTCTACTCTGTCCTGTAAGGTATATTCAATATTCACCAACACCATAATTCAAATGCATCAATTCTTCTTCACTATTCTTTATTCATTGTCCAGTTTTCCCACCCATATGAGGTGATTGAAAACACCATGGCTTGGGTCAAGCGCACCTTAGTCTTCAAGGTAACATCTTTGCTTTTTAACACTTTAAAGAAGTCTTTTGCAGTAGATCTTCCCAACGGATTACATCATTTGATTTCTTGACTACTTCTTCAGTGGGTGTTGATTGTGAATCCAAGTAACATGAAATCCTTGACAATTTTAATATTTTCTCCATTTATCATGATACTGCTTATTTGTCCAGTTGTAAGGATTTTTGTTTTCTTTATGTTGAGGTGTAATCCATACTGAACGTTATAGTCTTTGATCTTCATCAGTATGTGCTTCAAGTCCTCTTCATTTTCCGCAAGCAAGGTTGTGTCATCTGCATATTGCAGGTTGTTAATGAGTCTTTCTCCAATCCTGATGCCACGTTTTTCTTCATATAGTCCAGCTTCTCAGATTATTTGCTCAGCATACAGGTTGAATGTTTATGGTGAAAGGATACAACCCTGACAAATACCTTATCTTATTTTAAACCATACAGTATCTCCTTGTTCTATTTGAACGACTGCCTCTTGGTCTATGTACAGGTTCCTCATGAGCACAATTAAGTGTTCTGGAATTTCCTTTCTTCACAGTGTTATCCATAATTTGTTATGATCCACACAGCTGAATGCCTTTGCAGAGTCAATAAAACACAGGTAAACATTTTTCTAGCATCTCTGCTTTCAGCCAAGATCCTGACATCGGCAATGATATCCGTCCTTCCATGTCCTCTTCTCAAACCAACTTGAATTTTTAGGAGTTCCCTGTCTATATACTGCTGCAAACATTTTTGAATTATCTGCAGCAAAATTTTACTAGTGTGTGATATTAATGACAATGTTCAATAATTTCCACATTCCATTGGATCACCTTTCTTTGGAATGGGCACAAATATAGATCTCTTCTGTGTGGTTGGCCAGGTAGCTGTCTTCCAAAGTTCTTGACGTAGACGAGTAAGTGCTTCCAGGGTTGCATACGTTTGTCCAAACATCTCAGTTGGTATTCCATCAATTCTTGGAGACTTGTTTCTTGCCAGTGCCTTCCGTACAGCTTGGATTTCTTCCCTCAGTATTAGTGGTTCTTGATCATATGGTACCTCCTGAAATGGTTGAATGTAGACCAATTCTTTTTGGTACAGTGACTTTGTGTATTCCTTCTATCTTCTTTTGATGCTTCCTGCATCATTCAACATTTTGCCCACAGAATCCTTCAGTATTGCAACTTGAGGCTTTAATATTTTCTTCAGTTCTTTCAGCTTGAGAAATATGTGTTCTTCTCTTTTGGTTTTCTAACTCCAGGTCTTTGCATATGTCATTATAACACTTCACTTTGTCTTCTAGAGCCACCCTTTGAAATCTTTTGTTCAGCTCTTTTACTTCTTCATTTCTAAGATTCCTTTTAGTTACTGTACATTCAAGAGCAAATTTCAGAGTCTCTTCTGACATGCATTTTGGACCTTTCTTTCTTTCCTGTCTTTTTAATGACCTTTTGCTTTCTTCATGTATGATGTCCTTATGTCATCCCACAACTTGTCTGATCTTCGGTCATTAGTGTTCAATGAATCAAATCTATTCTTGAGATAGTTTCTAAATTCAGGTGGAATATATTCCAGGTGAAAAGCAAAGATGTCACTTTGAAGACTAAGGTGCGCCTGACTCAAGCCATGATATTTTCAATCACCTCATATGTGTGCAAAAACTGGGTAATGAATAAGGAATAAAGAAGATATAAAGGATAAACAAGAACTGATGCCTTTGAATTATGGTGTTGGCAAAGAATATTGAATATACCACGGACTGCCAGAAGAGCAAACAACTTTGTCTTAGAAGACGTACACCCAGAATGCTCCTTAGAAGCAAGGATGGCAAGATTTCGTCTCACATACTTTGGACATGTTATCAGGAGGGACCAGTTCCTGGAGAAGGACATCATGCTTGGTAAAGTAGAGCATCAGCAAAAAAGAGGAAGACCCTCAAGGAGATGGATTGACACAGTGGCCGCAACAATGGGCTCAAACATAGTAACAATTGTGAGGATGGCACAGGACCGGGCAGTGTTTTGCTCTGTTGTACATAGGATCACTATGAGTTGGAACCAACTTGACGGCACCTAACAACAACACAAAAATATTCAAGATACTTTGTTTTAACTTTCTTCAGCTTCAACTTCAACTTGCATGCGCGCAGTTGATGGTCTGTTCCGCAGTCGGCCCCTGGCCATATTCTGACTGATGATATTGAGCTTCTCCCTTGTGTCTTTCCACATATGTAGTTGATTTGATTCACTTGTCTGTTAGTTTGTCATTCTGTAGTGGCTTGCATGTTGCTGTGATGCTGGAAGCTATGCACTGGTATTTAAAAACCAGCAGAGTCACCCATGGTGGACAGGTTTCAGTGGTGCTTCCACACTAAGACAGACTAGGAAGAAGGACCTGGCGATCTACTTCTGAATAAAAAAATGGCCAGTTAAAACCTTATTGATAACAGTGGAACATTGTCTGATATAGTGCCTGAAGATGGGCCCCTCAGGTTGGAAGACACTCAAAATGCAACTAGGGAGGAGCTTCCTTTTCAAGGTAGAGTTGACCTTAATGATGTGGATGGACTTAAGCTTTCAGGGTCTTCATTTGCTGATGTGGCATGACTCAAAATGAGAAGAAACAGCTGCAAACATCCATTAATAATCAGAATGTGGAATGTGTGATGTATGAATCTAGGAAAATTGAATGTCATCAAAAATGAAAAAGAACACATAAATATCCTAGGCATTAGTGAGCTGAAATGGACTGGTACTGGCCATTTGGAATTGGACAAGCATATGGTCTACTATGGTGGGAATGACAAATTGAAGAGGAATGGCGTTACATTCATCGTCAAAAAACATTTCAAGGCCAATTCTAAAGTACAATGCTGTCAGTAATAGGCTAATATCCATACACCTACAATGAAGACCAGTTAATACAACTATTATTCAAATTTACTCACCAACCACTAAGGCCAAAGATGAAGAAATTAAAGATTTTTACCAACTTCTGCAGTCTGAAATTGATCAAACATGCAACCAAGATGCATTGATAGTTACTGGTGATTGGAATGGGAAAGTGGGAAACAGGGAAGAAGGATCAATAGTTGGAAAATATGGCCTTGGTGATAAAAACCAACGCCAAAGACCAACGACTTATTCACTGGAAATACCTTTTTTCAACAACACAGTGACTGTGTAGATGGATGTCTCAAGATGGAATACCCAGGAATCAAGACAAGAAGACGTACGACATAGCCCTAATGTTTACTCTCTGTACCTCCAGGGTGACAAGTAGTCAATCTGTTAAAATGATCAATATCAATTTAAAAAGCCTAAAAGTCAGATGGAAACCCAGGTGGCATAGTGGTTAAGAGCTAAGGCTGCTAACCAACAGGTCAGCAGTTCAAACCCACCAGGTGCTCCTTGGAAACCCTATGGGGCAGTTCTACTCTGTTGTATAGGGTCGCTATGAGTCCAATTTGACTCAACAGCAACGGGTTTGGTTTTTTTTTTTTTTTTTTTTGTAAAGGTCACATAGTGCTAACCAAAAACCAAACCTATTACCATCAAGTTGATTCCAACCCATAGAAACCCTATAGCACAGAGTAGAAATGCCCCCGTTAAGTTTCCAAGGCTGTAAATCTTTATGGAAGCAGACTGCCACGTCCTCTGGCAGAGTGGCTGGTAGGTTTAAACTGCTGATCTTTCGGTTAGCAGCCGAGCACTTAGCTGAGCCACCAGGGCTCCTCCACATAGCACTAGGCTCTCTGTATTATTAACGTAAAAAAAATATTACTTCTCAGCAGGGTTTCAGGCTGATAGTAATCTCAGTTCTCCACTATGTTTATGCAGTATAGCTTCTGAGCCACCCCAATACTCAGAAGCACCATTCCCGAAGGATTATTCAATGTTTTAATTCTTGTTCCAGCTTTATCTCAGGCAAATTGGCTGCTTTACCATACTGCAGGATGCATGAAGGGTGAATGAGAATGCCATAGGATTCACAGGGCATTTAAACAATGCTGGCGAACTTGCTGTACCTTTGCCTTTGGAAAACAGCTACAAAGGGGCTCTATATTCAAGTAATAGAATCAACTCAACTGTTTCCATGAATTTACAAAGCAACTATAGTTTTAGAAAGCGCTTGCATACAAACAACTCCATAAAGTGTACTTAATGTTAGTATTAATTTTGTGTTATGAACTAGGAACATGTTCGGTGTTTTCTACACCCTCATTCTCTTTCTTTTGCCCATCATTACAAAGTGTTATTTTTCTAAAATTTTACTCAGATGTATTATATTGTCATTATGAAAGAGAGAAAAGACCAAAATTAAGTTTTAAAGTATCTAATTGAAATATTTAGTTCAGTGAATATAAACAGTCCAATATTCTGCCATTTCTTATTATCAAGGGTTATAGGATAGATAACCAAAATTACTATAAAAATGGGAGCATGGAAAAGTATCAACTTTCTTTTATCAATATCTTAAATGATGTCATATTATGAATATATATTAATTTACATTATCATTTTAAGTTCTAAAAATTAACTTAAAATATCCCAAACTTACAAGAGCTTTTTACTACCAGCATTTGGTAGTTTGGTTGAGTAGTACTACTGAGAATACAATTTCAATTTTGAAACAGAAGGCTCGGCCTGGTCCAAAAGTAAGGTAGAGAATGATAAATATCAAAACAAATTTGAGTGATGATTTGTTTTCAGCTGGCTCCCTCTACCCACCGTCCCACCTCACAAAAAGTAAAGAAAGACAGGACTTGAGGTTTGAATTACCAGAGTAATTGCTTCAATTTTATTTTATATTGTAAGTTATGTACAGATGAAGATAAAAATTCAGCTAATATTGTAAATGGTGACAATTTGGTTTTACATACTTTACATTCAGACTGTTAGTGTTATGCAAACAAACAAAAAATCTGTAAATGGAAACATACAATGGACTAATGAGAAAGAATCATTTATTAAGTTTTCATTTGTGTTTAGAAATTATGAAGCAGAGTCCACATGATCCATACCACAGATTTTATAGAAAATCAATTAGCCATTGTAAGGTTGATTTTTTAAAAACTGCTCTTTCGAGTTTTCAAGACTCAGTAGCAGACTCCTTAACTATTATTTTCTCAAAATGTTTGCAAATCTGTGCTTGTTAAGAATCAAGCCAACGTGAGAACATTTCAAATTTAATTCTGCTGTACCTAGGGTCACTATGTACAAATGTATCATGTTTTCCCTTATCTTTATTAGACGGCATCTGAAAAATAACTTACTCCTTTTTATATAGAACATAGTGGCTTCAAATAAATATTTTAATATGTTTGACTTTTGCAAGTAAACATGTAAGTTTCAGAACTCTTGGTGGCAATAAAAGCTACCTATAATAAAAAGGCAGTGTAATAAATTGTTGTCATAAATATAAACAGCCCTTTAATCCTCTGTTGCTCTAGACATAGATTCTTAAATTCTATTCTCTTTGTGACACTTATTTACTTATATACTTTATGTATAAACCTGAATATTACAAACACACGGTGAAAATAACACATATGCTACATAATTATCTCTAAAATAAAACTAAATTTCTTGAGGACTTAAGCAAAAAATACAAGAGTATTTGTTTAACAGTCTAACAAAAATATACATAGGAGACAGCACAATAACCTTTAAAGGCAGAATTTAATAGTCTGTGCTACTTTTACATTAAGATATCAAATTGTATACAGTGGCTTTAACAGTTCACAAAAGAAATAAACTAATAGCAATGAAATATTATTAAGAAATCATCTGCTTAGTGGTTCTTAAAGTATTGGTATTAATGGAGTCACAAATCCAAAATGTCAGGGTACATGCCAAGAATGTGTGTATAATATGCAAATTTTAATATAACTCATCAGTTTGTGTGATTGATCACCAGTGATATTTAAATCAACCTAAACATTCCAGTCTTGAGGAAAAACTGTTTCCTATTTACTGACTTTCTACAGGAGGAAAACTCAACAGAGGTTTTGGCAATTGAGCAGATGTTACCAGAAAGGAGATAAAAAAGAGTTCTGAAGTATATTCACTAATTGAGCAAAATCCTGTAAAGGAAGTCCAGAAGTTCATATCTCTTTTGACTTGAGTCAGTTTTTAAATAATTATAATGAATCTGTAAGTGCTAACCAGCCTTACTTTTTATGCATCAATAAAATCAAACTTCTAGTTCTGCCAGTGTATGAATTGTGTATATGTTCACGTAATTAGCACCTCATCATTTTAAGCTATTCTGGGACTTCCCCTCATCCTCCAAGTCTTACATTCAACATTGCAAAAAGCAATCACTACCGCGTTATAAAATTCGGCTGTCCTTCAACTTCTGTTATTTTTCCCGTATGAAAATAAGATTTTAAAAAAAAGGAAATATTGGGCAGCTCACTGATTAAGAAATTATGTAAAATATGGCGAAACCCAGAACGTGGAAACACATTAGCCAGTCTGCCCTGATCCATCCTCTCGGGCCTTGGTATCACCTATTTAATTGTTGGAATTTCAACTTTGGCATCTTTAATGCCGGGGCTCTGAGTTCAGTACCCTTGCGCGCACTCCATCCCACCGGATGCGCTGCTGCGACAGGAGATAACCGCTTCTGCTTGGCTGTGATTTGTGGTGGCTTTTAATTTTTGCTTTCTTAACTTGCTGTTTTTTTTTTTTTTTAACGCCTTTTTGATCAACCTAACAGCCCGGATGATAACCCGGTCCCCAGTGCTATCGTTCTGAAGTAACTGTACTCAACTAAAGAAAGAAACTACTTTTTGAGAAGTTCCTCTGTGGCCAACTAGTTTTAGGCTATTCCTCGGTTGGATTTAACGGGACATCTTTAGATATATTTGGCTTTCTCTTTTTTCATCGTGTGTGTGTATGTGTGTGTGTGTGTGTGTGTGTGTGTGTGTGTGTGTGTGTGTGTGT
>NW_004443938.1:35826364-35854088 GCF_000243295.1 Trichechus manatus latirostris
TGTGTGTGTGTGTGTGTGTGTGTGTGTGTGTGTGTGTGTGTGTTGGGGAGGGTGGGTTGAAAGGTGAAGCCCACAGGCTGCCTCCCGCCTTTCGGACTCAGAGTTTCTGCCGGTCAAGTTTGCGGTTTGACGAGCGACAGGAGCCCCTGGCGTTGCTGATTGACTGGCTCCTCACACTAGCCGCCCGGCAGGTCAGCCGCGGAGACATTTGCCGCCGGGCTCTTTCCCAGAATTAGGGGTTCGCCCTTGAGCCAAAATCGCCGCCTCGGGCGGAAAGGGCAGCTTCTGCATCGGAACTGCGGGACCCAAACCTCACTCACTTGGCCCCAGGTAAGGGACGGTCCCTGATCACCTGGGGGTGGAGGTGTCGGGAAGGCCCGAGCAGCCGCCGAAGTGCACGGTCCCGGGGAAGCCAGAGCCGCGCCCGCCAGGGGCTGCGGGGCTGAGGCCGTGCGCCCGGGGCGCGCGGGGAGGGTGATCGGCTCTCTGTCCCACCGCGGCCGGCTGCTTTCCTGTGTCATACAAAGGCTGAGAACCTCACAGCTCTGCCCAGGGCCGAGGCCAGCTTGGCAGGAAACAGCCCGCTAGCGTTGGGACGCACCTGTTGCCGGATAACGCCCCCTGCCTCCCCGCTGCTGCCCTCCCCAGACGCGAGGGCCGGGGTGGGTTCCGGGGGAGCGCAGCCCTGCGACTCCGCCTGGCGGCTCGAGCCCGCTCCCCGCCTGCCAGAGCCTTCTGAATGAGCCCGGAGCCAGGGCCAAGGTCACGGCGCGTTTAAGGCCGGGGCCCCTTTGGGCAGTTGCAGCTTCCGCGCAACTGCGCGCTCTTACTATCTGTTCCTCGCACACTCCCGGGTGGGCGATGGTAGAAGCGGCCTCAGAAATAAACGGGTCGGAGTAAGTCACGCCCTTGAGCTCCTTGCCTTCCCTTCTGGGATCCAGGGCTAATCCCAAGGGACTGAGACAGGGTGCGAGTGAAACCTCAGAGTCTACAGATTCCTTGAGGCAAGGAGTGTGTGGGCGGCGTTGGAGCCGGCGGGTCGAAAACCTCCTTCTTTTGGGCCCTGGAGAGTATCGACCCATTTTATGGAGAGCAAAGTTCTAACTCCCTTACTCACTCTGTCTCCTCTGGTTGGTAATCCCTCCAAGGTGTAGGGAATGGGGGAACTAACAATCTTGGAGAGCCTGGGACTCCTGGAAGTCCTCCCTGAAAATGCTGGCCGCCTGGGGCCCTGGACCACCCGACACTCACACATTGCAGCCTTTCGGGAAAGCGGAGAGCTACTGACTGACGGTGGAGGAGAGGAAGCGCCCAGTCTCAGCCTGGTACTGAGCGGGACCCAGCCAGGGCACGACTTATCCGCCGCTTCTGGTGCTGGCTGCAGAACTGGAGCTAAAAGACCTTTTGGGGAGTCTGGTCTGTGCAAGCAGAGGCCCGGCGCGCGCCCCTTCCCGGCCTAGCGCAGCCGGGTGCTGGGCTGGTGGCTGCCGATATACATCCACCTCTCGGCGGCGGAAAGGTCGTGCACAGTCACTGCGAAAGAGATGCTTCTTGGTTAGACTCCCAGAACCCCAGCCCCTGCCCTTCCAGCCCCGCAAGTAAGCTGTTAAGCTTGAATTGCGAGGACTGCTCCCTCCCCACGCCCTCCTCCCACCCCCACCTCTGCCACCTTCTTGATTAATCTGGGAACAATTTAAACTTCATTTCATATTGCCCACTGAGAAAATTGGAACCTTTTTTTCAGGGTACAAATAACTTTCAGTATCATGATTTTGCTACTCCAATTGTAAACCTTTTGCTCTGCCTAGACTTTGGTACTTCCCTATATCAAAACTGAGATGCAGCATTTTCAGTTTGGGCTTGGGAAAGACAGATGTCAATGCCCAGGGGTCAACAAGGTGACTGGAAGGACGGCGCGGGGGGCGGGGGGCAGGCCTGTACACTGGCCCAAAGGCTGGGAAACTGCTTTTCCTTCCAGTCAAGGGCTCCCTGGGACCCGACTTGATCAACAGGGGAGCCTCAGAGGGCTGTCTTGTGGACGACACCACTCCCCCAGCTTCCGTCTGTCACCTGAGATGGAGTCAGAATATATGCACACGTTCTGGAAACCCCTTTCTCATAAGCAGCTTGGGGCATGCCACTATCTCAGCTAAAACGAACAAGTCTGGTAAATTAGGAAGCATTCTGTTTACTTGGATATTCAGCGTGCGTTTGTACATCAGTCTTTCCACATTCAACCAAATCCGTTTGATTCTTCGTTTCAAGAAACTTTCCTTCCACAGAGGTGGAGGAGGTAGGAGGGTCGGAGGCTAATGTCTAGTCTTCAAGGGCCTTAATATTCTAGCCTTAACGAGAGATGGTTGGTTACTTTCTTTCCTTTAAAGAGAAGTAAAGTCCGATGTAGAAAAACCTTTATTCCAGAGTTCTGTCTCGCTATCTGGCTGGTACTGCCAGCGCGGCCTTCGCTGCATGACTATCTCTCAACGAGACACAGCCTCGCAAAGCGTGCGAACTACAGACCTGGGCCGTACATCCCTCTGCCTTTGGCTGCTCTATTTGTATGACTGGAAACTGATACCTCCTCTTCCTCGCTAGTCTACAGACTCGCAGGGACTTGGCGGCGCAGTCTGAGGCCTTAACTGCCAGAGGTTCCGGGATTGACTGGGTTTCACATTTCCCACCCAGATCCTCAGCCACACCTAGCGTCTGTCTCCAGTTCCTTCAGATCAGGAGCGTGACGGTCCCCAGGTTCTTCTAGAGGCCTCCCTGCGGCTCTCTTCCTTCCCGAGATTTCTGCCTTCCAGCCCCTCGAGCTGCTTAGCTAAAGTGCCGACTGACAAAAACACAGCAAGGGGGAGGAGAGCGATCTGCGCCGACCTCCGCAATCGCACCCAAGGCTCCAAACTCTACGGCTCCTCTTTACCCACCGACACCGCTTTGCGCTGGACCGCAGCTCCCACGCGCGCGCCCACGAGGGGTTCTCCAGGTCCTCTGCTTGTCGAATCACACACACACACACACACACACACACACACACACACACACACACTAACGTAGTTTATTATTCAGCCCTGAACTCCCTCTTTTCGCCCGCCGGTCAGCGCGGGGCAACCTTAGTCCTGTGGACCCACCCGCGCGGCTCGGACTGGCGCTGAGCTACAGGAGCTCCCTGCGCGCGGGCTCAGCGGCTAGAGCCGGCCGAGCGGAGCTCCGGGCGGGCAACTGCCCGACCACCTTCCGCTAGTGCGTGGGTTTGGGGCTGCGGGGAAGCTGGAGCGGAAACTGTCTCTCCCCAGTACTCGGGAACCTTCCAATCCCTAACTCCTTCCCTGTCTCCTAGGCTCCTGCTTCTTTCCCTCCCCTTCCCAATTTCCTCTTCTTACAACCCTAAGGTTTTGTTTGTTTTTCTCAGTTTTAGGCCTAGGAAGTTAGAGAATTGGGCAAAGCTGGAATTCTTTCGGTAATTTTTTTTTAAAACAAAAACAAAAAAGAAGAAATAGAAAGCAAGACCCCCCTCCCCACAACAGTATCAGGGCAAATCCGTCACCAGATATAGGCATCCCATTGAAATCACAACAGAAGGGCCCAACGAACAAAGTCGACAGAATGTCAGTGTGTTGGAAAAGAGACCTAAAGGAGAAAAATTTCGGAGAGCGCACCTCCCAGCCCCCTTTCGGCTCCCTCCTCAGCTCACTCAGGCCTGACCCGGGCCTGCACCTCTGTCCCTCAGATCTTTTCCCACTACATTTCTCTGAATTTGGGAGCAGCTATGAAAGGAAAGAGAGAATGTTTCGATCCCCGTCTCCAAACCCAGAGGAACTCGGCCAACCGCCTGGCCCCGTTCGCTTCCCATCCTTCGGTCCCCTACGTGTGATTTAGTTAGGGAAACTGGGAATGGGGGTGGGATAGAGGAAAGTTTTTTAAAAATCGGGAAGGCGTGAGCTGGAGCAGCGAGTGTGTCTGTTGGAGGGTTTTGTGCCTGGGGGCTCCTAGCGGTTCGGTGCAGAGGTGTCCCAGGGCGGCCCCACAATGAATATGAATAGGAATCCTTGCTAAATGGGACAGCAAAGCGCACCGCCCTGAATGATGGCACGTCATCCTAACCAGCCCAGGATAGATAGGAGGGCTCCTTTTGTCTGTTTTCTCTGCCGCAGCTCTATAAAAGCCCCTCTTTTTCAGCGTGAGGTTAGTTCAAGCACACACCAACTAGCTGTCCAGGAAACAACCTAACCAGAGAGAGGGGAGGGAGAGAGGCGGGGAAAGGCAGTGCCTCTGCTTTTCTTCTCAAGTCTTGCGGCTGAGCAGTGGGCTGCTGGGCTGTGCAGCTTTTCTTTTTTAATTCAAAATTTTCTTTTCTTTGATTTCCCGCCTAAAGCCTCCCCAAGGTAGCGCCACATTCCCTGCAATAAAATGAATTCTGATTCGAGCTCTGTTTCCAGCAGAGCTTCATCTCCGGACATGGATGAGATGTACCTGCGGGATCACCACCACCGCCACCACCACCACCAGGAGAGCCGTCTCAACTCGGTTTCTTCCACGCAGGGCGATATGGTGCAAAAGATGCCGGGGGAAAGTCCCTCGCGGGTTGGCGCTAAGGCCGCGGGCGAGAGCAGCAAGTACAAAATCAAGAAGCAGCTGTCGGAGCAGGACCTACAGCAATTGCGGCTGAAGATCAACGGGCGCGAGAGAAAGCGGATGCACGACCTGAACCTCGCCATGGACGGGCTCCGTGAGGTCATGCCCTACGCGCACGGGCCGTCGGTGCGAAAGCTGTCCAAGATCGCCACGCTCCTGCTGGCCAGAAACTACATCCTCATGCTCACCAGCTCCCTGGAGGAGATGAAGAGGTTGGTTGGCGAGATCTACGGGGGTCACCACTCGGCCTTTCACTGCGGGACCGTGGGCCACTCGGCCGGCCACCCAGCGCACGCTGCCAACGCCGTGCACCCGGTGCACCCCATCCTGGGCGGTGCGCTCTCGTCCGGCAACGCCTCCTCACCGTTGTCCGCCGCCTCGCTGCCGGCCATCGGCACCATCCGGCCTCCTCACTCCCTGCTCAAGGCTCCCTCCACGCCGCCCGCGCTGCAGCTGGGCAGCGGCTTCCAGCACTGGGCCGGGCTGCCCTGCCCCTGCACCATCTGCCAGATGCCGCCGCCGCCGCACCTGTCCGCTCTCTCCACCACCAACATGGCCCGGCTGTCCGCCGAGTCCAAGGACTTGCTCAAGTGAGCAGCGGGCCCGCCCTGCTGCCGCGGACGAGCGGCGAGCAGCGGGAGGGGATGCTGGGCCAGGCCAGGAGCGCAGAGGGAGGCTGGGCGCTAGCCTGGCGGGAAGGCGGAAGCGGGGCCCCGCGGCCACCCACACCCTCTGAGGGATCTCACACCCTACTTGACCCCCGGAGGGAAAGGACCAAAACCAAACTGCAATTTATAGGTGATAGTAAAGGGGGACTCGAACCAGACGTCGTGTGTTTGCATGCATGCTTCTTTTCCCCATGCCGCGCCAATATTTCTCACTGCCATATGCTCTTGTCAAAATTGCATTTGTTGTATAAAGATTGGATCGGTGTAGTTAAAAACTTGTGAAGGGACTTCTGAGTTGGCTGCTCTGGCTCTGTGTTCTCACGTTGGAAAAAGACGACCATCCCTTTTGTGCAAAACAAGTGTAAATATTTCCCTGAGGTGGATGCAATTATGATTGTCACTGTCCTTTCCACAGTTTGTCTAGAGACAATGGAGCGAGCGAGAGAGGTAGAGAGAGAGAGAGATCAAGACTTAAGTTTTGAATATTAGCTCCAGGCCAGGGCCGGACTTCCTCCTATGTGGGTTTTCCTTTCGCGCAGTGTAGGTCAAAAGAATGCATGCAGGCTTCTTAATGAATCTTGTCTAAACATGTTGTGCTGGCCGTGACGCCTTTTTTTCCTTGTAACAAGGATTTATTAGTGAATTCTCCCAAGTACTCCATATATCTGTCTGTGGTTGTATGAAATGAAAAAGGGGGCAGGGTGCAAAGACCCACACTCACGCACACGAGCCTCTTCCCCCACCCCCACCCCTTCAAACTTCATTCCAAACCTTCCTCAGCTGTTCTAGGGGCCCCTTTGCAAACGCAGGGGCTTCCTTTAGTAGCTCGCCCCACCCCCCTTGCTCAGTTATTCTGCATGCGGGGTCGGCTCTCTCTATTATCAGCTTTGAAAACTTGTCGTGGTTTGGGGAGGCGTGCCAATTTTATTTTCCTGAACATTTGCTTGAAATATTTTGTTAGGGCCTTAAAGACAATACCTGTCTTTATTTTTTATATATTCTTGATAACTATGATATATTTATTAATAACCAGTGTTTCTGGATGAGATTTCAAATAAAAAACAAACTTTAAATCCTGGCTTTGCCTTTGCTTAAAATCTTAGAAGATGGGGATAGTGGCATAGGGGAAATGTGAGCCTAGTAAGGTATATCTGGGTGTGATTAAGGGATTTGGAGGGGTGGACGGATGCTAAGATTTTTCTCTGGTCATTTACACGGAAAAGAAGTCAGGTAAATTGGCGTTAATTATTACAACTAAATGTCCTTCAAATGGGACATTGTCCCCGTTTTTAGTCTTATGTTGTTTGAGCTCCTTATTTCTCTGCAGTAATCAGACCCTCATAAACTGAGCAATTGAGATAAAAAAAGTAATCTGGAAGCCCATAGTGGCAGGAAATGAGAGGGAGAGTGATGACTACCCTGGCTGTGCGGGCAACAGACAAGAATGAAGCAGTAAGTTAACTTTTTTTTTTGTACTTTGAATTGGCCGTGCGGCCTTTTCTTTTTAAACAAGTTAAAATCCAGTAAATGTTTAAGAAGTCAACAAAGAGTGGTCCTAAAAAATAATCGCATCCTCACCTCAGTCTCCCCCCCCCCCCGCCCCCGGCTCCCTGGGCAGCGTACCCTGCAGAGAAAGGGAGGGCCACTCTGCTTTGTAAGGTGAGCTCGGGGTGATGCGAACGACCGCCCAAGTCTCTGCGTCTTGCAGATTTATAGCGGGAATTCTCGCTTCTTTCCCCCGTTGGAAGATGGCTGGTCCGATTAATATAATACGATCGGGCGTCTTCTACACAAATAACGACTAAAACTGGGGTCATTTTAATCAAGTTCATGCAGAACACTTTTCTCTTCACCTCCTCCCCTCCCCCAAAACACTTCCAAATAGTTTGGAAACCAGCAAGAGGACTTTTGTTTATTGGTTTAAAGAGAACAAGATCTCGAATTCCGGTGATGATAACTCCAGCAGCATATGCCTCTATTTCCCACTAAGGAAAACAGAAATCTGATTGACGAGTACTACTGCAGAATTTGCTTCTGGAGCAGAATATCGCCTCCCTGCCTGTAGGGGCCTCAGCTCCTCTTCAAGGGATAAATAGCTTCCTGCCCGGTATCAGGGATGTCCCTCTCCGGGATCCAGCGCGAGGGTACGCGTGGGAAGCTTGTGCCGTTTCCCTCGTGAGTCCCTGCTGCCTCCCTGGAGCTGCCTCTTCTGGGAGGGCGTCTCTGCCCGCTGCTGGGGAGAAAGACTGAAGTGCGGGTGTGCCGTGGAAGGTGCTTATTTCCACTGGTTTTAGGCAGACAAATGGGGGAATAATCGCCTGTTTCCCACGGATGATTCATTTCTCTGGGCGAAGAAGGAGCTGTTGAGGATTTATTTGAAACAAACACAGGGCAGCCCTCGAGGCTTTCCCGGTGAGTTTATTATTTAGAACGGGGAGGGGGGACAAGTTTCATCAATCAGGTAAACGACTTTTCCCTGAGCCACTTGCTTCTTTTGAGTCTTGTCTCCAAAGGCTTGGTCCTGCGGAAAGGAGCCCTGGTGATGTAATGGTTAAGCACTCGGCTGCTAACCGAAAGGTCAGCGGTTCGAACTCACCAGCTTCTCTTCTAGGAGAAAGATGTGACACTCTGCTTCCGTAAACATCACAGTCTTGAGAAACCTATGGGGCAGTTCTACTCTGTCCTACAGGGTCACTGTAAGTTGAAATCGACTCCACCGCAACGAGTTTTGTTTTTTTGTTTTAGTTCTGCAGAAAGACTCACGGCCTTTTCCACTGGCCTGGCGTGGGCTTCATCCCTTTTCTAGAGCAAAGGCTTTACACAAGGGGACTCGTGGCTTTTAAGGTTGTGCTGCTGAGACAGGAATCCCTTGAGTTACCCTGAGCGGTCAATTTAAAGAGGCAGTGAGGTCTGCTCTCATGGGGACTGCACTAAAAGGAACTTCGAGCCCAGAGAACTCTACCTCGAATTTTCCAACAGAAACGAAAAAATGACACTGCTTCCAGCTTTGAGGAGATCCTCTAAATGGGCTGAGCTCTTCAATGCGTTACAAAAAGACAGAGAAAGAAGTTTTAAGAGCAGGACCAGAACCCAGGGAGGAAGGCAATATGGAGCCGGGTCGTCTGGAGTTTCTTGATTTACTGGGAAGAAACATTTCTACTCGCCTCTCCCGGAAGGGCTTGGCTGCGGTGCGCCGATTGGTCCGTTGGGGATGTGAGTCGCAGTCAGACTCTTCCTTCCATTGCATTTCCCCTTAAATTCTCGAATTACTGAGCCAGAAACAAGATTAAGTGGCCGCGGAAGGTGAGAATGGCTCTTCGCTGGATTTTTTAAATTGTAAATTTGCCACTTTGTCGAAAGTTGGCAAATTTAAAGTAACTTTTAACTCAAACTAAAAACGCGAGGATGCCCCTTTCATTCCAGATTAAATACTGCTTATGTTTAAAAGGACCGCGAAAGCTTCGTGGGCGCAGATATCTCGAGAAGTCCACCTAGGAGAGTCCTCATGCCTTCCCCTGCAAGTGACCGAACTTTAGGGGCGGAAGTGA
This sequence comes from Trichechus manatus latirostris, assembly GCF_000243295.1. Taxonomy (NCBI): domain Eukaryota; kingdom Metazoa; phylum Chordata; class Mammalia; order Sirenia; family Trichechidae; genus Trichechus; species Trichechus manatus. The sequence goes on from NW_004443938.1 coordinate 35,835,216, forward strand.
GTCACATTTAGAAAGGGAGACCGAGGCCAGCGTTGACTGGCTCCACCAGATCTTCGTTCCTAGGGAGCTTTCCCTACCTCTGCTCTGGGGCCTGATTTTATATCCCGCAAAAGGGCAGGGAACACGCAGCCTGAGCTAGACCACCAAGCCCAAGGTTTCCTAGCTCCGACAGCAGGAGGCCTCGGGTCTCCGAAAACTTTCTTTCTCTCTCTCTCTTTTTTTCCTTCCCAGCTGCGGGACACGTTTCCTCGAGTCCAAGAGTTTGTTGCCTCCACTGATGTTGCTGTGTGCCATCTCGTCGAGATTCCGACTCACAGAGACCCTATAGGGCAGAGTAGAACTGCCTCATAGTGTTTCCTGGGCAGTAATCTTTACAGGAGCAGATCTCCGGGTCTTTCTCCAGGGGAGCGGCTGGTGGGCTCAAATCGCCGACGTTAATAAAGGTTAGCAGCCAAGCGCTTAACCACTTTCTCCACCAGGCCAGCTAAATCAGCCAGAGAGGTGGATCCCCTAAACCCGCACACAGCCAGCAAGACTTTACGCTTTCTCAGGTCCCTTTCTGGGACCTCGGGCGCCTCTCCCCCCATCCCTCCGCTGGGGCTCGGAGATGACCACTCCCAGGCAGGTATTAAGGATAGGCTCCCAATCGGGGCGCCCAGACTAGTGCGCTCCTGGCCCTCCCCGCCGACGCTCGCTAGCAGCCCTCCGTCGCCCGCGGGGGCCGGGGACAGGCCTCCGGGCCGGGGCACCGCGGAGCCTCCGAGATGCTGAAAACGCTTCAGGGACGCTCAGCTTCACTCCTCACGAGCTCTCCGGTGCTTACCCGGCCCCGGAAGGGCATCAGTCGCCGGCCCGCAGGGGCCCTCTCCCGGCCCCTCCGCTGCGCCCCCTCCACGCCTCCAAGCTATGCCACCGCCATCCCTCCCGGGCCCCCAGCCCCAGTCCTAGCCCGGAAAACACAGTTATGAAGAGGGGACATCAGCCGCTCGGGATTTGGGACTCTCCAACTAGCGTTGTTTAGGAAGGGCTATGAAAGGAGCAGCAGCTGGAGGACTCTGGAAAAAAATAGGCCAAGGAAGGAGCCCTTGGTGGAGGGAGCTGCACCTGCACATTTAGCTAGTCTCTAGAAGCATTTGCGGGAGATCGACTGCCCTTTCTCCCTCCACCCCCACCCCTGCAAAGTCTTGGAGCCTCTGTGTACCTATTGTGTACCCATTTCCCTTACAAGCAGCAGAGAGAAGTCAAACTCCGAGGGCTTGTTCTTGCCAAGTCGCTTCTTAGCGGATGTCCATTTCCACGTAATCTTCCCTGGGACACTAAGGTCGCGGCGCTGCGAGGGCCCAAGGGGGTAGGGTGCGCTTGCCGGGTCCCTGCAATTCCTGCCAGGGCTTTCTGGGACCCGCACGCCTCGCGGCCCGCCAGGTGGATGCGTGGCCCTATGGCTCTCCTTCTCCTCCACCTTGGCGGAGGGGAGCCTACAGCCACGCCAGGTTCCGTGCGCACGCGGGTAGAAACGGGCCCCGCGCCCGGGTTGGGGGTCCCCGGGCAGGGGCTGCGCGGGGTGGGAGCGTCGGTCTGGGCTCAGCGGCCCCGGTACCCGGAGGAGCGGGAGGCACTGACAACGAAAGACGGGCACGAGAGGCTAGGAGCTAGGAGGCCACCCCTGCCTATGCACACACCTGCGGAACTCCTAGGCGTTTCTGAAAACCCGGAGGCTAGAAACAACAACGACGACCTCAGCCCAAACTTCGGCGGAGCGTTCCCAGCGGGCCCACGCTCAGCCTGGGGCTGACCCTCTCAGCAGTGTGGAAATTTGGTTAGAAGTTCCGATCCGGGGCTGCCTTCCCCAGCCACGTTGCTACGCTGGGGACCTCACGGAGGACACTACCGTCCCCAGCCTCGCTCTCCGCGGCCCACCAAGGCCTCAGTCCTGGCTTTGCTCCCAGCCCCGGCCATGCCCGCGGCTTCGGCGCCAAAGTGACGCCTCTGCTCCGGTAGGCGGGCACTAGGAAAAGAAAGTTCCACAAGCGTCGGGAGTGAGCCGCGAGGCTAGGGCCTGCTCAGGCTGAGGCTCCAGGGAGAGGAAGCGCGCACAGATTTGGGTTCTAACCGCTGGGGCCTTGATTTTGCTGCAGTGGCCAGGGGTTCTAGTGGAAACGGAGTGGTTGAGTTTCTCGCACCCAGCAGGGCAGGGTCAGGGCCCAAGGTCTGTGAAGCAGCTTGGGATAGCTGAGCCTGAAAATTTTGGGTTCCGTCCCTCCCTGACTTGAGCTGGGCCTCTGCTCTCCCTCGTGGTATGCTGCTAGTACCTTGGAGAGGGCAGGAACCGGGCCTGATTCTGGGAGCCCAACAGTTTACACGCAAGATGACGCTCAAGCACCTCACCTCCCTTGGGCCTGAAACTGAGTATTGAGAGGCTCCCTTCTCTGCGCGCCGCCAGTCGAGCTGCAGAGAACGCATTTCTGCCACAGGCAGAATCCTTAACTTCCCCGGAGGATGTAGAGGCTGGACCAGGCACGTTTAATGGAGACTTCCTTCTCCTTCAGGTCGTGTCCTCACCCCCACCTCCACCCCCACCTCCGGAAAGGGCAGGGAATTCACACCACTCTTTGAATCCATATGCAAACGTATAGCGCTCTGTTGCACCCCCCAGCAGTGTAGGTCTTGACATTACGTCCTTTGGAGTTTCTCCTCATCTCCCTCCGCTCCAGCAATGAACACTTTCTGAGCGCTTCCGATGTACCACAACGGGGAAGGGCACTGGAGAACAACGATGAGTAAAACAGCAAGAGAAGCAAGACGTTAAAATGAATAAGAAATGGCTCCTCCCTCGGGGCCCCCTGGAACTTAGTGGGAAAACAAAAAAAAACAAACCAAATCCATTGCCGTTGATTGGATTCGGACTCATAGCGACCCGATAGAACAGAGTCGAACCGCCTCATAGTGTTTGGGAAAACACAGCCACCTAAATCCGTTGGTAAAATCCCACTGGCTGATGTCAAGACCCAAGTTCTGCAGCCTGTCCTTCCAGAGGCTTTTTCAAATGCTAGAAAAGTCACTGCTCATTCTCTCCTCTTGACAGAGCAGATCCCTTTGATTAATATGGAAATAAAAAGGAGCAATGGTGGCCGTACTTAGTTTCATCTCAGTTTGGAGATTTATTGACACAGAGATAAACTTCAGTCTGGGGCATCTCAGTGATTCATGTCTCCATTAGTTATTACCAAATGACAAACCATTTTTCATTTAACTCGTTTTGAAAAGAAAAAAAATAAGAGGGGGAGACTGGGGCAAATCTCTTTAAAATGGGATTACAGTCATTATCTTCCTTGACTCCCTTGCTCCATGGGCTACAGAAACTTGCCTCTCAATTCGAGTTCACCAGGCAGTGTTCCAAACTTAAAACAATCCTGTAATTTCCTTCAAGAACAAAAGTTTTCAAAGAAATGACCTGCATAGTGTCCCCCTCAATAAAGCAGAAGTGACATACAAACCAAACTCATTGTGGTCGATTCCAACTGATTGCAACCCTATAGGACAGAGTAGAACTGCCGCATAGGGTTTCCAAATCTTTACAGAAGCAGCCTATCACATCTTCCTCCCATGGAGTGGCTGGTGGGTTCAAACCACCCAACTTTAGGTTAGCAGTCAAGCGCTTTAACCACTGCATCACCAGGGCTCCTTCAGAAGTGACTTAATGGTCTGTTAATTACTCCAGCCCCGCAGGTGGAGGGAAGCTTCCGAATAGGTTGCTACAAACCCTCTGTTGATTGAAGCTGTGCTCTGTCCCCCAGTGTAGAGCTGGAGCTGGACCATTGAAAACCCAGACAAAACAACATCCCTGATAAATAATCCTACCTAGAACACAAAGATTCAGCATACAATTGTTGGATCTATGCTGGGTCCTCGGAGCTAGAGAAGACCAGAGTGAGCTCCTCCTGAGCTTCCGGTAATCTTTCAAGCTTGGGGCCAGGGTTTCTTCGATAAAGTTCAAAAGGAGCTTGTTTGACTTTTCTGTCCCCTTATTCTCTTGTGTTGAATTGCTTTCTGTCTCATTTGAGACTTTGACTATACTTCTTTTAGCCAATCTTCTTTTGTACTAGTCACAATTTGTTTCATCATTTAAAAACTTCTGTTTGGTCATCTTTTGCAGCTCTTTCTCTCTTAATAATATGAATCCAAGAAGACAAATTTTGAGGGTCATAGTGAAAAGGGACAAAGTAGAGAATCAAAACATTATGAGGCAGTTTCGAATGGTCAATCTCTGTGTCTTGTCACATCTCTACGGTAACAACTGCATGATGCAATTAAATACATTTCTAAAACAAAAAGGTTAAAAAGCTCCACATGAGCCCAAGTGCAACTGAACAATTATCTAGTTAATTTGGCATCAGAGACAGTTAATCTGAAAAAATTTAATTTTCAAAACACCTCTCTAAGGAAAAAAAAGTATATATATGCAAATGTTCTACACTGTGCCTCAATTTCTGTAAATAATTGAGAAACAGTTGCAATTTGGTGCACATTTGGTCTTTGTAGGAGCATATAAATAAAATATTGCTGGAAGGTGAAATCTGGCCTCTGTAGAGATGGGGTATTATGAAAGTAAGGTGTAGATATGATCTATTTCGGAAATTACCTTTTGGTCTGAACTAGGCAGGTAACGGGAAGATTTTGTCAAAGCCAGCGATCACCACTATCATTTCTTAAAGAAGTGACCTTTTAGGGGAATGTTATGGATTGAATCGTGTTCCCCAAAATATGTGTTGGAATCCTAACTCTTATTCTTGTGAATGTAATTCTGTTTGCAAATAGAGTTTTCTTTGTTATGTTAATGATGTAATAGCAACGTAGAGTGTGTCCTAAACCTAATCACTTCTGAGTTATGAAAAGAGCAGACTAGACACAGATGCACATACACAGGGAAGACAGATGTCGTGTGAGGATTGCCAAGGAACCAAGGAACGCCTGGGACTACTAACAAGGAAGGAATCTACAGGGTCCAGACCCTGATTTGAACTTCTAGCCTCTAGAACAGGGAGAAAATAATTTTTTCTGTTATAGCAGCACTAGAATACTAAGACAGGGCATATGATGCTGGAAGCCAACTTTGCCTTCCTTGCCACAGTTGACTGGACCGAGTATTGGTGCGTGAGTTAATCAACATAAGGCATGGACTTGAAGGAGGCTGGCTCACAGGTGACTGACATTGAATTGTGCCCATAATTGTGTTTAATATAGAATGGTGGAAAATACACACATTTCTCTCATTGAGAAAGTACAAAAATCTAATGACTCAAGAAGAAGCGTATCATTTAAACTCAACTTGACTCCCAGTCAGTTGTATTGTTGTAGTTAGGTGCTGTTGAACTAGTTCCAACCCATAGCAACCCTATGTACAACAGAACAAAACACTGCCGGATCCTGCACCATCCTCACTATGTTTGAGCCCATTCTTGCGGCCACTATGTCAATCCATCTCGTTGAGGGTCTTCCTCTTTTTCACTGACCCTCTACTTTACTAAGCATGATGTCCTTCTCCAGCGACTGGTTCCTCTTGATAACATGTTCAAAGTTAAACCTCATCTAAGGGGACAAGTTCGTTCTTCTGGTAGTCAGTATTCTTCACCAACCCCGTAATTCAAAGGCATCTATCAATGGTGAACATTTATTCTGGTTCTCTGTTCAGCTAGCTCTTCATCCCAGTCATGAGAGAAATGTGAGCTAGACTCAGAGTGACAGGCTGTGTCATCTGAATAGCCCAAATAATGCTGTTCCTTCTAATAAAACCCATACCAAAGACCATCTCTGTATGTCCTGAGGACTCAATGATGTCCTCAAGATGCTGGCTTTCCCATATATAACTGACAGACAAACGTGAAAGGTTAGAGGTCATGCCTTCTTGCTAAAGGGTTGATGGGGAGTACTAGGAACAGAAGCGGCTATTTCCCATTTTACTAGGATTGTATGATTAATAAATTAGAATCCAAGATTGAATAAAGTACAGTTTTAGAAATTATTCTGGCAGACAGACCTTGTAGAGGTGGATTAGTTTCTCTCTCTCTCCTTTGCTTAGATTAATGCATGAGTATTAAAGCCCAACCCCAAAGAGCATTTTGATTTAGAAGCTTTTTTGTTTTATACCCTTAGGCACTTGGATCTCTAACATTTCCTTCATCCTGTGAAGTTTTGTTTGCTGGGCTCTGAACTGAGACATTTGGTCTCTTCAGGGACACATAGTGCTTTAACCTTAGACCAGTAACTTTTCATCATTATTGATATAAGCTAGTTTTTAACTAAAAAATAATGAGAAACATTTACAGTATTTTTCACAGTGAACACCAGCTCTCAACACAAGGACCTTACAAAGGAGCTGCAACTTGCAGGAAAACACTAACAATAAAAACTCTTTTGGAATATGTTCAAAATAGAGAGACTTAATATTCTCTGGAGTCCCTGGGTGGTGCAAACAGTAAAATTGCTCAGCTACAAACAAAAAGTTGGAGATTCGAGTCCACCCAGAGGTGCCTCAAAAGAAAGGCTTGGTGATCTACTTATGAAAAATCAACCATCAAAAACCCTGCAGAGCACAGTTCTACTCTGGCATGCATGGGGTCATCATGAGTTGGAGCTGACCTGAGGGCAACTGGTTTTTAAAATATTCTTTAGAAACAACAAGTTTATTTAAACCTTAGTCAAATGTTAGCTCATCTTTAAAGTGGCTGATGCTGACAGTACCGGAGAATGGCTGGTAGAGGAAGAAAAAAGAGACAGGCAAGACAGTGCTACTTTTCTAAATTATGGTTCCCATGATCTCTCACTATGTAGACACGAAACCTCATTTAAGAGGACAGTGAATGGTGAGATACTTTTCTTGTAGTTATTTACTTGACCACTATAGATTATTTTCTTTTTCTATAATTAACTCCCTTTGAAATTTCATATGATAGTTGCTCATCTAAAATATATATCATTATACTATAAAAGAATGTTCGAGAGTTTGTTACACTAGGCTCAATGAAATATTCGATATTTCTCTATGCTTTAGACTTAAGAGAAAGAAGTCAGAAGTGCGAGACGGACAGGCAGAATCTGCGGAGGAGGGATGAAATGCATTTATGAAGTGGAGCAGGCAAGGCAAGGAACATGGTGGACATACTTAAAAAAAACATAACATTTCTGCTGATGGCGTCAAACCTTACTCTTAATAGTTTGTCCCTCATATACATCGGCTTTAGGTCATTAAGGCACTGCTTAGATAAAGGATCATGTTTGCTTACTTCGAAGAGTGAGAGATTTATGGGTAATTTTCTCTTTCTCCTCTATGTTGCTCCTCATTTTTCCTTTGTTCCTCTATTCCTCTATCTTGTTTCTCAATAATCTTGTCATCTATTTTGATTCTCCATTGCAATTCATCACCCCACTTCAGTTTGCCACGTCATTGCTTTAATGAGGCATGGCTTTACATCCTCCAGCCTTCTGACTATACCCTTGCACACACAACCTCCCTGCTCTTCCAACCAGTTTTGGTTTCTAGGAAACGTCTTACTTCTTTTAATCTCTTCACTCCCAGCCCTTATTATGCTATGGAAGAATTAACTACATAGAAGTGTGTTCTAGAACCAAAGGGGTTAGGAAATGTTTTAACTTTCAAAAGCAGCATTGTCGTGAGAGTGCCTTACTAGGTGATAGGGGCATCGGGTAGATGCTATATATATGCTACATAAAGTTATGTCAACTTTAGGAAAAATTGTTATATTAATAATTATAGAACACACAGAGTGCTTAATATATGCCAGTCATTGTTTTAAACATTTGACACATATTAACTTATTTAATTCTCACTGCAGGTCTATGAAGTTGGTTGTTGCTGTTGTTGTTAGATGCCTTCAAGTCGATTATGACTCATCGCGACCTGTGTACAACAGAACAAAACACTGCCCTGTCCTGTGCCATCCTCGTAATCGTTACTACATTTGAGCGCTTTGCAGCAGCTACTTTGTCAATCCATTTCATTAAGGGTCTTCCTTTTTTTTCGTTGACCCTCTGCTTTACCAAGCACAATGTCCTTCTCCAGTGACTGGTCCCTCATGATAACACGTCCAAAGTATGTGAGACGAAGGAGCATTCTGGTTGTACTTCTTCCAAAACAGATTTGTTCGTTCCTTTGGCAGTCCATGGTATAGTAATATTCTTTGCCAACACCATAATTTAAAGGCGTCATTTCTTCTTTGGTCTTCCTTATTCATTGTCCAGTTTACCCAAGCATATAAGGTAATTGAAAATATCATGGCTTGGGTCAGATGCACTTTAGTCCTCAAAGTGACATCTTTGCTTTTTAACACTTTAAAGAGATCTTTTGCAGCAGATTTGCTCAATGTGGTTTGATTTTTTGACTGCTGCTTCCCTGGGCATTGTGGATCAAAGTAAAATGAAATCCTTGACAACTTCAATCTTTTCTCTGTTTATCATGATGTTGCTTATTGGTCCAGTCGTGGCAATGTTTGTTTTCTTTATGTTGAGGTGTAATCCATACTGAAGGCTGTGATCTTTGATCTTCATCAGTAAGTCTATCAAGTCCTCTTCACTTTCAGCAAGCAAGGTTGTGTCATCTGCATATTGCAAGTTGTTAATGAGTCTTTCACCAATCCTGATGCCATGTTCTTCTTTATACAGGCCAACTTCTCGGATTATTTGCTCAGCATACAGATTGAATAAGTATAGTGAAAGGATGCAACCCTGACGCACACCTTGCTTGATTTTAAACCATGCAGTATCCCTTAGCTCTGTTCGAATGACTGCCTCTTAGTCTATGTACAGGTTCCTCATGAGCACAATTAAGTGTTCTGGAGTTCCCATTGTTTACAACATTATCCGTAGTTTGTTAGAATACATACAGTCAAATGTCTTTGCCTAGTCAATAAAACACAAGTAAACGTCTTTCTGGTATTCTCTGCTTTCAGCTAAGATCCATCTGACATCAGCAATGATATCCCTCCTTCCATGTCCTCTTCTGAATCCAGCTTGAACTTCTGGCAGTATGTACTGCTGCAACCGCTTTTGAAAGATCTACAGCAAAATTTTACTTGTGTGTGATATTAATGATGTTCAATAATTTCCCCATTCTGTTGGATCATCTTGCTTTGGAATGGGCACAAACAAACGAATCTTTTCCAGTCAGTTGGCCAGGAAGCTATCTTCAAATTTCTTGATATATTTGAGAGAACACCTCCAGCACTGCATCCGTTTGTTGAAACATCTCAATTAGTACTCCATCAATTCCTGAAGCCTTGTTTTTCGCCAGTCCCTTCAGCGCAGCTTGTATTTCTTCCTTCAGTACCATCGTTTTTTGATCATATGCTACCCCCTGAAATGGTCGAATGTCAACCAATTCTTTTTGGTACAGTGACTCTGTGTTCCTTCCATCTTCTTTCGATTCTTCCTGTGTCATTTAATATTTTTCCTGTAGAATCCTTCAATATTTTAACTGGAGGCTTGAATTTTTTCTTCAGTCCTTTCAGCTTGAGAAACGCCGAGCGTGTTCTTCCTTTTTGCTTTTCTAATTCCAGGTTTTTGCACATTTCATTATAATACTTAGTCTTCTCAAGCTGCCCTTCGATATCTTCTGTTAAGCTCTTTTGCTTCACAATTTTTTCTGTTCTCTTTAGCTACTCTACCTTCAAGAGCAAGTTTCAGTCTTCTGACATCCATTTTGGTCTTTTTCTTTCCTCCCTGTCTTTTTAATGACCTTTTACTTTCTTCATATATGATGTCCTTGATGTCATCCCATAAATCCTCTGGTCTTCAGTCATTAGTGTTTAATATAATGCTTCATATGCATTCTTCAGATGGTCTCTAAATTCAGGTGGGATATACTCAAGGTTGTACTATGGTTCTTGTAGACTTACTCTGATTTTCTTCAGCTTCAAATTGAACTTGCATACAAGTGGTTGATGGCCTTGTTCTGGCTGATGATATTGAGCCTCTCCATTGTCTCTTTCCACAGATGTAGTCAATTTGATTCCTGTGTTTTCCATCCAGTGAAGTCCATGTGTATAGTCGCTGTTTATGTTGCTGAAAAAAGGTATTTGCAATGAAGAAGTCGCTGGTCTTGCAAAATTCTATCATGTGATCTCCTGCATCATTTCTATCACCAAGGCCATATTTTTCAGCTACTGTTCCTTCTTTTTTGTTTCTGACTTTTGCATCCCAATCATCAATAATTATCAGTGCATCTTGATTGCATGTTTGATCAATTTCAGACTGCAGAAGTTGGTAAAAATCTTCAATTTCCTCAACTTTGGCATTAGTGATTGATGGGTAAATTTGAATAATAGTCACATTAACTGGTCTTCCTTGTAGGTGTATGGCTATTATCCTGTCACTGACACGTTGTACTTCAGGATAGATCTTCAAATGTTCTTTTTGATGAAGAAAGAGATGCCATTCTTCTTCAATTTGTCATTTCCAACATAGTAGACGATACGATTGTCTGATTCAAAATGGCCATTACCAATCCATTTTAGCTCATTAATGCCTAGGATATTGATCTTTGTGCATTCCATTTCATTTTTGATGACTTCTAAATTTCCTAGGTTCATACTTCATACTTTACATGTTTCATTTATTAATGGATGTTTGCAGCTGTTTCTTCTCATTTTGAGTCGTGCCACCTCAGCAAATGAAGGTCCCAAAAGCTTGACTCTATCCACGTCATTAAGGTCAACTCTGCTTTCAGGAGGCAGCTCCTTCCCAGTCATATTTTAAGTGTCTTCCAACCCAAGGGGCTCATCTTCTGGCACTATACCAAACAATGTTATGCTGCTATTCATAAAGTTTTCACTGGCTAATTTTTTCAGAAGTAGATTGCCAGGTCCTTCTTCCTAGTTTGTCCTAGTCTGGAAGCTCTGCTGAAACCAGTCGATCCTGGGTTACCCTGCTTGTATTTGAAATACTGGTAGCATAGCTTCCAACATCATAGCAACTTACAAGACACCATAGTACGACAAACTGACAGACACGTGGGGATGACGTTGGTACTATTATTATTATTCCCATTTTTGCAGATGAAGGAACTGAGGCATAGAAAATTAAGTAACTTCCTCAGGGTCACACAGCTTGTATGATCTAATCCATTGTTTCGCACAATGTGATACCTGGGCCAGCAGTGTCAGCATCATTTGGAAACTTGTTAAAATACAAATTCTGAGATTTTTGCCCTACTTGCAATTTAATTAGATAGACTACTGTCATGGTTTGAATTATGTCCCCCAAAAATACGTATATCAGTTTGGCTGGGCCATGATTCCTGGTACTGTGTGATTTTCCTATATGTTGTAAATCCTGCCTCTATGATGTTAATGAGGGAAGATGGGTGGCAGTTGTATTAGAAAGGCAGGACTGGATCAACAAGACTGGATTGTGTCCTGAGGCAATCTCTTGAGATATAAAAGAGAGAAGTGAGCAGTTAGACAGGGGGACCTCATACCATCAAGAGAGCAGTGCTGGGAGCAGAGGGCATCCTTTGGACTGGGGTCTCTGTGCAGAGAAGCTCCTAGTCCAGGGGAACACTGAAGAGAAGAAAGCTGACAGAGAGAAAAAGGCTTCTCCTGGAGCTGATGCCCTGAATTTGGACATTTAGCTTACTTTAACTGTGAGGAAATAAACTTCTCTTCGTTAAAACCATCCACTTGTGGTGTTTCTGTTATAGCAGCACTAGATAACTAAGACAACTACCACAGTTTAATAGACATTGACAGAAGACACGAGACTCCTAGTTCAGAGACAAAAGACTTTATTTCTCATGACACAGTGTGATGGTTAAGATTGTGTGTCAACTTGGCTGGGCCATAATTCTTAATGTTTAAATGTGATCACTCCCATGATTGAATATACAGTGAGTAGCCAATCAGATGAAACGGAGTTTCCTTGAAGGTGTGGCCTGCATCTGAATATAAGCAGACCTTCTGGCTTTTTGCTCATTCTGGATCCTGTGGCTGTCTCCTGTAGTCTCATCTCCGGTTCTTGGGACTTGAGCTATCAGCTTATCTGCCGAACTTTGGATTCGTCGACCTTCACAGCCTGTGAGCAGGAGCCCTGCTCTCCGACCTGCCAATTGTAGGCTTGCCAGCTTCTGCGGCTGCATGACTTGGGAGAGGCCTCTACCCTGATCCACAGCCTTGGATCTACAATCTGCAGTCACGTGAGCTGATTCTTTGATATGAATCTCTCTCTGTGTATATATTTATACGCTTTACTGGTTCTGCTTCTCTAGAGAATCCAGCCTAAGACACACAGTAAGCATCATGAGTTTGCATATCCACATTGGCTCCTCTTCCCCTAATTCTCATGAGAGTGATGCAGAGCAGCCTAGATGGATTCTGTACATGCAGTGAGTTCGTGTTATATTTGAGGAACCTTGAGTTTGGAAAACCCCAATCTTTATAATGAGCTTTCAGCAAATGTGCCCAACTTTTGCCCTGAGTGAAACATAATCTTTATTACCCTCAACAGCAAACAAGCCTGCCCCTTACTGCAGAGGGAGATACTATCTCCATCTTCTAAAGATATGTATACACCTATTCAAGGTGTCTATACAAACATCTCTGAGTCAATAGTTCAGAACAAAATCTGTTCGAGCCTCTGCTTGCAAGATGTACAGAAATGCAAGAGACCTGTGGAGAATTGTCTTCCAACAGAGGACTGAGATGAATACATTCTTCAGCATTTGGCATACTGTTATCATTGTTTGGGAAAAGGCCACTTTCCATTCCCATTCCCCTCTCCCACACAGGTATGCTTCAGCTGTGTTTGATAGAAATCCTTGAACATTCATGAATTATATGAATCCTTACAAAACAAGTAGTGTTGTTTTGTGTGTGTACCTATTTTTAATTTACATATGGGTTGAGTTATAGCCCTTCGTCTGTTTCTTACTTTTTTTTTACTCAGCATTGTTTTAAAATCCATCCACTTTGCTGTTCGTTAACCTTATTCCCCACTTCTGACTTCTGCACCATGATCTATACTGTGTGTCCAAAACAAACAAACAAAACTGTTGCCAAGAATTTGATTCTGACTCATAGTGACCCTTTAGGACAGAGTAGAAGTGTCCCATAGGGTTTCCAAGGAGCAGCTGGTGGATTTGAACTGCTGACCTTTTGGTTAGCAGCTGAGCTCATAACCACTGCGCCACCAGGGCTGCATGCTATGTCCGTCACATTTTATTTATCATTTTTGTAGTGATGGATCTTATCTTGCATCCAGCATCCTCCTACAACACTCCAATGAACATATTTATATGTGTAAGTCTCCTCATGCATCTTCCCAAGAGTTTCTCTAAGATATATAGTTTATATCTGTTACTCATTTTTCTGCCAAATTACCTTCGTTTTTGCTTCATAAGACTTTCTTGTATATTTTAGACATCGTAATATATAGTATTTTTTTTTAATGGGAATTGTCAGTTTATATTTCTTACTAAATTATCTGTTGGAGCCTTAGTATTTTACTAATTAATCTGCGAGATTTCTGTGTCAAAAGTAGGAAATCTTTTCTTTAAAATGTCTTTTCTATTTTCACAGTCACCTTTTAGTTTCAGTTACTTTCTTTAATTTGGAGAAGATTTAGTTTTGTATGTAATTATATCCATGGATTCATTTCTTTTTTATTACTTTCATGCTCTGGCAAGGCCTCCTATACCCAGAAAACTGATATTCATTGGTCTTTTATATTACTAATTATATAGTGTAGCTCAATAATATTAGCTAGTACCAACAAAGGGCCAAACTTACTTTATAAAAATTATCATGTTTAATCCTCAAAACACTCTGTTGAAGTAGCTATAATAATTGTTCCCATTTTGTAAATGAACAACAGTTTATGGATGAGGTTTAGAGAAACAAATACCTTGTCCAGATTTACACTGCCTCCACTCACCTGCAAGCTACAGTTCTCCACTTGGGAACTATTTGAGGTATGGTTCAGGGGAAGGGCCAAAGTCGATTTTTTTCCCTACATAACTAACCATGTTTCCCAAAATGATTTATTGATTCTTCCTTCCCTTTTCCCATTGATTGCAGATGTCTCTATAACATATTAAATGTCTATAATGTAATAAGGATGCTCTAAGCCATTGAGTATACTCCATTTGTTTGGCTTTGCTTTGTTTTGGGGGTGTGGGGAATAGGAAACATGTTTAGAGTGAGATTTTTTAAAAATGTAAGTTTCCTGCTTTGTTCCTTTTTTAAACTCCTCTCTTAGAGACCTTTAAAGAAACTTCTTGAGTTCTTAATAGCTACATTCAGATTTAACTACTTTAGAAATAAATAAATAGTCATTTTAGGTAAATTTTGTTGATTCCTTTGTTCAGAAATGATTTTGGACTAAAATAATACCATCGGATTCTTTAATTTTAACCTTTCTATTTCTGAACAAAGAAGTACTTAGGTGTTTGGTGGAAGACATTTTGCCAGGGTTTGCAAGCCAAGCAAAGTTAAGACCCACCTAATTTCTACTTTGTCCCAAAGAGGATTTGGTGAATTTGAGGCAGCTTTATGCAGATGAATAGCAAAAATGACCCAGTTGTGCCCCCTGGTTCAAGCCCTATGTCTTTGTAGCTCCATTAATCTTCAGCCAAAACAAAATTACTGCTATAGATGTTATTGAGGAAGGACACATTTTCTGATAGACTTGAAAAGAGGCGATCGAGAGTGTACTTCTCCTCAAAAAAATATAAGGGTGCTTCTGAAATTAATAGGAAGAAATAATTCGGCTAGAAGAGAACTTTGTATTAACTAATTTCAGTTTTTCAGGTACAGGAATTAGAAGGAGTGTTTTCAACTGTCTCTGTGACATTCTTACCACCTTTTGCTGCCAGGTCACCCTTTCTGGAAGTTAAGAGATTTTGGATTTTTCAGTACCATGCATGTAATTGGAAACCCCGGTGTCATAGTGGTTAAGAGCTATGGCTGCTAACCAAAAAGTCAGCAGTTTGAAACCACGAGGCACTCCTTGGAATCTATTGGGCAGCTCTACTCTGTCCTATAGGGTTGCTATGAGTCGAAATTGACTCGATGGCAACGGGTTGGTTTTGGTTTATGCATGTAATTGGCACCTGAGACTCCGCTCACATGTCTAGTGCACACTGAACTTTGGCCCTAATTCCACACAAATCTACCTACAAACAATTTAACACTTGACTTGATTTAAAAAAAAACAAAAACATGCCGCTTAAATCTCTCATCCAAAAAGGCTGCTTGTTGTAGAAATCCAAGGAAGATAAGACATTAAATCTCAGTTTCTTGTTTTAAAAGTGCTTTACATACATCACCACCAACCAGCTTGTAAATTTCAGTCAATCCTCAAACCAGTCTTTAAAAGGAACTGAAAAATGTCTCTGTGCCCTCAAAGGACACACCTGTTATCTGAAACAGTTTTTAACCAGCTTGTTAAGCATCTTTGACAGATCAAAGACCCCAGACAATGGACACAAACTTTAACAATAGCGTTGCCTTGAGCAAAACGTCCTGTCAGAGCCAGGCTTGTGCCTGTGGCATTACGGCCGGCAATTGAAAATAAATTTTACTTGAATAAGTACCTCAGCCTGATCAGGGCCCTGCCGCTGCTGAAACAAAAGCAGTTGGGGATAAGTTATTGACTCCACTGACAGCGTGAATGAACTTCATTATGCCAGCCCACTCTTGGTCAATGTGTCAGGTTTTACACTGAATTCGGTGGCAGGTGCATGGACCATTTTCCTGTCCCCCTTGAGACAGCAGACAGCCAATCATCACCTGATTCTACAGACAAATGTTTAGATTTGTTTTTCATATTGCACGGCCATAAGTGAAAGCACATTTAAATCTTTTTTCCTTAGCCTCCATCACTGATGCATTATGGTTCCCATGAGCAGGTCATACCCACGCTTTGGTGTAATGGGATTCATAAAGGCCTGGACTGTCATCCTCACCCCTCCTCTCCCTCTGTGGCACAGATTTCAGGACTGATCTGGATTCTTCACTTGACTCTGTTGGATTTCAGCTTCGGAACAGGAGCACCTCTTCTCTTCTAGGAGATTAAAATGCAAAGACACATGTACCAGATCTGTCCCATCTTAAGAACTTCTAAAAGATAAAGCATGGACAGTCCCATAGGTTTTAACCAGGATGATTAGGTAATGGATTCCCTTTGAAATTGGAAGCCAGATTATAAAACTCAGATATTTTAATCTGAATAAAGTATTTCCCATCAGCAAACCTTGTAACCTCTGGTTGAGCGCCACCCCCCAGACCCCCACAGTTCAAGTAGAGAGTAAGAACTCTGGCATTTTTCTGCCATGAAAGCATGTTATATATATGTATAGCTGGTTATATATATATCACGTATGTATATATACACATATGTATCACGTATGTATGTATATATGTACATGTATATATATATACAGACACACACATATAAATATATATTTACCTTTAAAACGTTTTGTTTTATGATCTTCCCTGGCCTACAAGGATAAATGCAAGATCAGCTGAACTTCGAATACTTTGATGCCAGTTCTCATTACTTAATCATGAGACACAGAACTATTAAGACTTCTAAAAATGAAAACTCAGACTTCCGATCAGAGAGGGACAAGGTTGGCATATGCCTTTGGCTGTGGGCCTTATTAAAGTTAACAAGCAAGAAAGACTTCCTCTTCCTAACTATTTTAAAGGCCTGAACCCTTTCCTCCCAGTAAAGTGTCTTTTGCTTCTGAATAATCTTTCCATCACTCATAATAAATAATTGTACTTTTCCTGACACATATCTTGAATTGTAAAGTAGAACTCCTTCCAGAGATTGTCAGTCAGAAAATAACTAGGAATAATACAATTAAAAAAAAGAATCCCCAACTAACACATCAAAGACTTCTATCAATTCAGTTTTTGTTGTTCTTTTGATGATGACCATACACAATTTGGCCCAAACCTCTAAAGGAACATTATTTAGTTCTGGACTGTATTTACTTCACAGTATTATTTCACTGTGTTCAGTTATTTAACGTTTGCATTTTAATGCACAGAAAGATTCGAATCTGTTCACTTCTAGAAAAACACCAGTGTTCTATAATGTATATACTTTCGAATCCGTATGACGCATACTATCCAGGAATACAAATTTGGGTTTTCCTTTAGGGCTGCCTTGAGTTAGCACAGGAAAAGGGCTCTACAATGGCTCTCACTTGCTTGAGCCATTCCTCCCCACAACCACAGCAGATGGTGTTTCATAGTTGGTCACAAATGGCTGTCAGCGAGTGTTTGTCTGCCTGCCAGTAACCTGTGGTTCAGGGACTCCCTTAGAGAGTGTACCAGCTCTGACTCTGCTGATAAAGCATCTGAGAAAATGATCCGTCCTTTCTTGTCAGGCACAAAATTAGCCATCTCACTTTCAAACTGTTGACAAGGGGGATATGAAAGAAATAAGGACTGTGCCAGCCCAGCTGATGTTTCTTCAGCTCTGGTTGTATAGGCCGAATACAGATGAAATTCAAACTTGGGCTTTATGACAATGGGGTTGTCACCAAAGAGAGGGTCTTGGGTGCAGCCTCAGTTCTGGTGCCAGCATACCCTGCGGGTACTTGCTTGAACTCTCCATTGGGCTTGTTTTGTTACTTAGAGCAACAGATATGGTCTCACCCCGCAAACTCAACCAGACTTCATTTTGATGACCTTTAGCCGTCTTGCCTCAGATGATGGGTGTGGTAGACTGTGGCAGAGTTTCCACACCACCAACCCCCTACCCACCGCGGGAGGAAGGCAGGGCGCCAGCATTAGCTTTTGTGGATGGAACATCCCCGAAGGGCATGAGGCAGCCACTAACGAACCAGTGGGGTAGTGGATGAGAGAAGAGGAAAGAGAACAAGGAGGGGGAGAAATAAGAAGGAGAAAGTCAGGAATTTGGAAGTAACTAGCATTTGTTGAGAACCCATTATGGGCCAGGCATTGTGTTGGTGCTATTGATGCTTCAAATGTTTAATCTTCTTAGCAATTTCATAAGCTAGGTATCATCATCTCTATTTTACAGATGTGGAAAATATGGCTCAGAGAGGTTAAGTCACTTCTCTGGGGTGACAAAACTAGAAAGTGAAAGAACCAGGAGTCTAACACACTTGAGGGTGTCAAGGAGTCGACACCGTTGAGGTTAAGTGGGTGGACTCTGGAGCCAGGTTTCCTGACTTAAACCTGGCTTTGCTACCTACCTGCTGTGTAAAGTTGGGAGAATTACTTAACCCCTCAATGCCTCAGTTTCCACATTTGTAAAATGGAGCTATTAATAATATATACCCTATAGAATCATTGTGGATGATGAAATGAGTTAATATATAAGTACTTTGAACAGTTGCAAACAAAGTAAGTATACTACTAGTGTATGTTGTTATTCTTTACTGCTTTTGTGCTTTTAAAATGTACATATTTCAGCATTAGATCACTACCTCCTGAGTGGCAAAAAATCCTTTTACAATTCTCACTTTAGCAAAAAAATTTCTTCCAATGCTTTTACATTACGGGTTATTATTTGCTTGTTTGGATTTTTTAAAGCAGATAAATCTTCATTATAAATTTAGTGTAGATATGTGGAAAGAGAAACTTTTCTATCAGAAAGGGGTTGCATCCTACTTAGGCCATTTTTTATCTTTGTGATCCTGGGCAGGTTACTACTAAATCTCTCTCAGCCTCAGTTTCTCCATCTATTTAATGAATAATACTATCCAATTTATAGAACTACTATTAATATTAAATGAGACCAGGCAAAGACACCACAAAAAAAGAAAATTACAGACCAATATCTCTCATGAATATAGATGCAAAAATTCTCAACAAAATTCTAGCC